>NW_024543083.1:4555000-5155000 GCF_018167655.1 Microtus oregoni | reverse complement strand
CTGTAATATTAACCATGTTGTGGTCTTACAGATAAACTATTTAGGGTGTTTTTTTCCTTACATCAGTCAGAAATCATCATGAAGACTTTGACAGCCCAAATGAAGGAGAGAAAATGGTTCCCCCAAATTTGTAAATTGACTATGTGACTAATATAATATAAAGGAGTAAAGTAGCACCAACCACTGTGTGACCGTACCTTCCTGAAGTGGCAGGAAAGGGTACACTTGAGACCAAGTTCATGATTAACCCATTTAATAAAGATGCTCTATGTTTTGCTAATCAAGAGATCCTTTATATGCACATGTACTCACTCAGTGAGAAAAATCTATACACACTTGGAAGCTCTCCTTTGCAGAATCAACAAAAGACAAGGTTTGCATACACAGGCTTCCTAAGACAACTATTCCCTTTAACTTAGCCTGAGGCCAACTCATTTCTAAAGCCTTCTTCCTAGGATTAAAGAAGCTTTGCCACCCTCCACCAAGCACAACAAAAACAGTTTTCAAGAACACTTCAAACTCCACTGAACTGACATTTGCCTGTTTCCTCTCTTGCCATAGGTGATTTGCAGAATATTTATATGTAAACAGAAGCTGCCCCTATTCTAATGAGCCTGCCCACTGATTCTGGTGACTCATCCAAGATCAGGAGCTCTGCTGGAGCTAGAGGTTTTGGGCCAACTTATAGAAGTGGGTGGCAGTGGGCAGGTCCCAGGATTGATTTTTAAGTTGGCAAAGAGCTATACCATAAATTCACAGGCTTTATACACAATGGGACTGAAGGGACAAATGTCTGCTTGAAAGAGCTATTCTTAGCTGATTCTTAGAGTTCATATCTTGTCTGGCATGTGGGAGCTCAATAAATATTTATTAACTCTCTTGGCTAGTTTAATGTCAACTTGACACAAGCTAGAGACTTCTGAAAGGATGGAACCTCAATAGAGAAAATGCCTCCATGATATCCTGCTGTACGACATTTTCTTAATTAGTGATTGATGAGGAGAGTCTACCCAGCAGTTCTCAACCTGTGGGTCATGACTCCTTTGGCAAACCTCTATCTCCAAAACTATTTGCATTCATACAGTTCATACAGTATCAAAATTACAGTTATGAAATTGCAGCATAAATAATTTTATGGTTGGGTTCACAACTTGAGAAAATATATGAAAGGATCAAAGCACTAGGAAGTTTGACAACCACTGGTTTAGCCATTAGTGAGTGATGTTATCCTCCAGCTGGTGGTCCTGGGTTCTATATAAAAGCTTGCTGAGCAAAGCCACGGGGCAAGTCAGTAAGCAGCACCCCTCCATGTTCTCAGCATCAGCTTCTATATCAAGGTTCCTGTCCTGTTCGAGTTCTTGTCTTGACTTCCTTCAGTGATGGGCAGTGCTGCAAAAGGATAAGCCAGATAAACCCTTTCTTCACCAAGTTTCTTTGGTCATGGTATTTCGTTACTCTAATATATTAACTAAATAATGATTTTTTTTTGCTCTTGTTATAGAAGGTCAAAATCAGAAAGGCTCATTGATTTGATATCAAATACAAATATATCTCACCTACACACTTTTCCAGACTTCTATATTGTGACAAGATTGCAGTTTATAAGAAAAAAATGATGTTAAATATTTTGACTCATGTTTTAGTAAAATATCAGAGACATAAAACTTCCGAAGAAATCTGCATGAAATGAGCAGCATTGTCACTGGAGATTGATGCGCTTTCAATTAAATCAAGAAGTTCAAGATATATAGCTCGCTTACTCTGAATTGCAAATGATGGTTTATGATCCCTGACCAAAGGCTGAGGGAGCAGAAGAGGACCCTGTGGTGAAATGAAAGGTTGATGACGCTTGATTCCTGACTAGGCTACGGAGATATTTCACTTATGGGAGAAGAGTCGGGAGCAAAACCTCTGTGGACAGAAGGGCTGAATTTTACCTGTTGGCTTGCCTGCTGATAAGCAAAGGCATGTGGGCAGGTCTCTGAGCAGCTCAGACCACTTACCAGGGTTTTCCTTGAAGAGCTATATTGTCTGTGACCATATCTATGAAGTTACTTTTGAACTAGTATACTACTTGCCCGTAGGTGTCATGAGATATACAAATGCTAACAAAGAACTGGGGAAAGAGACTGAGTTTTGTCACAAGAGCTGTTGATCATGCTCATCAAATTTGCCTGCTAGAAATATAAGCATCATGAGAAGGCCACTGGGGTTCAAATGGTCCTTTCTGATACTCATCAACATTAACATTTGATGAACCATGGATAAATGGTAATGGGAAAATGAGTCATGTTGATTGATTCCCAATTTCAAAAAGAACAAAAAGGTTTGATTGCCATTCCATTTGATAGCCTCTGGTGAAAGGGCTGGAGAATATTGATTACTCTCTACACAAGCTTTAATACCACCATTGGCAGCTGAAGGAGAAGAGGAAAACTTCATTAACAAACATCTTGAGGGGCTCTTGTGTGAGTGACTTCTAGGCTGAGGGGAAGAGAAAAAATAAAAGGAGTCCAACTTCACAGTACACCTATCTCAGGTGAAATAGCAATAATCTCCATCCAGGGTAGGAGTCAACAGATTCTTCCCTCTCTCCCAGTCCTTACTACCCACTGCTCTGTAATATAGTTGACCATAGCACCTAATTACGCTCTAAATATGTAGCATCCTTTTGTCTATACACCTTAGGGAAGATCTTCATTGTTTAGAATAGCCTGCAGCTAAAGTAGCTTTTTATTTATCTTCTAGGCAGTTTTATTCAATAATTTTAGTGGAATTGACTTTCTGCATATTTTTACTAGGTCATTCCCCTGCTTATAGCAATAAATGGATTCTCATCACCTAAAGGATAAGAAAAAAGAGTGCTAGATATGTCAGGCTATGCCTTATTTTCTGCTCTCTTTGTATCTATATCACCGGTGCTTCCCTGCCTTCTTTCCATTTTTCGGGGATAATTTAAAAAGGGCCTCCAAGAAGGAAAACATGTTTGTGTGCATTGGCTTGTAAATCCACAGAGAAACTTATATCCAAGTAAAATGTGCATATCTAAATCAAAATGCTTCGTAATAAAGATTTAAATACACAGAATATGGATTTAAATTTTTTTGTTTCATAATTGTTTCCAAACATTTATTCCTATATAAAGAATGTGAATATTTATTGATTTATACTGTTGCAAATGGTGTTTATATGCAGATATATAAACATGAATATGTTTTATGTTTTCCCGTATGATTCTCCTCTAGTATTTTTGTCTTACCTTGCTTTAGAGCATTTTTTGTTTTTTGTTTTCTGCCTTTGTCTTTATCTAATAGAACAGGTTACTATGATCTTGTATATTTAAGAGAATAAAAATAAAAATAAAGTTCGCTCATGTAGGTAACAAAATGTTGAAAATGAATTTGAAGAAAAGATAGATAAACTCACTTTCTAGCTGGGCAATGTTGACACACACACTTAATCCCAGCATTTTGGAGGCAGAGACAGGTAGATCTCTGTGATAGCTTTTAAAAAGTTCATATTTAACGAAATATAGCTGAATTTTGAAATAGATTTGTAATTTCTAAAAGACATCATTTAATTCCACAATAAAAGTTAACCTTACAGTCATCTCTAGAACACATCATGTGATCAGGCATCACATACACATGTTACAGCCAACAAATGGCAAGATTCTATAGTGAAACCTTTATCTAGCTATTTTATTTATTTTCTTTCTTTTTTTGTGAAATAGATTCTTCTTTCATATAATACATCCCAATGACAGGTTCCACGCCCTCCATTTTACTCGGCTCCCCCTAGTCTCTCCATCGGTTCTCTCCTCCAGATCCAGATCTACTCTTCAGTTTCCCATTCAGAAAAGAGCAAGCCTCCAAGAGACCACAGCAAAACAGGACAAAACAAGTTACAATAAAACAAGGCGAAAGGCTAGACAAGGCAACCCAATAGGAGGGGAAAAGTCTCAGGAGCAGCCAAAAGATAATGCATATATATGGGACTCTTGGGAGTTTTTTATTTGGTTAAAGTAATCAAACTGTATGCTAAAGAAAGTAGGAAAGGTCAATATAGTTAAGTAAGGACAAAGCAGTCAAGGTCAAGAAAGAAGGAGCAAGAAAGAACACGGAGGACTGACCCATCCATACCTACAAGGCAATTCATGGCTACTGAGAGGAAGAATCAGTATTCCCCAGTTTTCCAAGAGAGTCCCTAAACATTATTGGCTATTTCCACTTGTTGCTGCTCAGAAGTTGAAGAAAAGATTCTATTGCTAGAGAAATAACTCATTTCATACACAGGACTTGAAGACTCAAGCATCAACTGACAAAGAAGCCTCCCTGAATATTCTGCCTCTCTGCCTCTGTCTCTCTCTGTCTCTCTCTGTCTCTCTCTGTCTCTCTCTGTCTCTCTGTCTCTCTCTGTCTCTCTCTGTCTCTCTCTCTCTCTCTCTCTCTCTCTCTCTGTGTGTGTGTGTGTGTGTGTGTGTGTGTGTGTGTGAGAGAGAGAGAGAGAGAGAGTGTTTTGAGATAGTATTTCTCTTTATAGCCCTGACTGTCCTCAAACTCACTTTATAAACCAGACTGGGCTCAAATTCTCCCTCTGCTTTCAGAGTGCTGGGGTTGAGGGCATGCACTCACCACTGTTTGACTGAATATTTGGGGAGGGGGCAGGTTAAGACTACCTCTCTTGTCATTCAAAGGTGTTATGAAAGCCTACAAGAGAGAAAAAAATTAAAAGTTATACCCAGCATTAAAGGCCATGATCAGTGTGTCAAGATAAACTCAAAATTACAATAATAGCACTTATATCTTGCAGTAACCGAGAGCTGCCTAATTAAACCTAAGTCTCACTCAATAAGAGGTTAGTTAATGCTTTAGTACCATGAACCTAGTTAAACAGCCTATGGCTAGTGAGGTCCTAAACACTAGTGACCAAAATACTATATTAGCGTTTTTTATTCACAAATCATAATGACTTTTATGTATAAACATGAAATAATTTAATCATTTTTGTCTACTGAAAATTATGCTTTATTTTAATAAGTTATTACAGAAACAGTGGAAATTGATTTCATTGTA
This sequence comes from Microtus oregoni, assembly GCF_018167655.1. Taxonomy (NCBI): domain Eukaryota; kingdom Metazoa; phylum Chordata; class Mammalia; order Rodentia; family Cricetidae; genus Microtus; species Microtus oregoni. The sequence goes on along the minus strand of NW_024543083.1, from coordinate 5,149,925 downwards.
GGAAATAACAATGGACTCATAAACCATATATATATATATCATAAAATAGTGTGTTACAAAAGATTATATAATATATATATATGTATATACATATACATATATATATATGTAGTTGACATTATGTGCATGACAACGAACCACAGGATATACAACAAAACCCACTTTAAGAGTTTTTATTAATAAAGAGTAGGGAGAGGAAAGTGGGGGGCACATAACCCTGCTGAAAGAAATGTGACAAGAGAACGTGTGGTGGAAGTAACGACTTTTAAAAGGTAGCTTAGCACGTGAATCTGTGACTTACATAGCCACATCATACATGTGTGTAGAATACATGGCCACACTATGTATTTGCATAGATAATGTAGGGTGTAAGGCCGTAGGGTCACTAGGCAATTTGCATGCATGAGCTGCCATGGGACCCTGGAAATGTTAGCACATAGGGTAACTAAGCATTTTGCCCGAATGGTCCATGGGACTCAGGATGTGATGGAAATGACAAAAGTAGTTATTACATATATCTTTTGCAACACACTATTCATGACAGTCTGTATTTCTGCTTCCTGATAGAGAAATAAAGATAAATTAATATTTATATCATTTTTATAACTATTGAATGAGACAATATTTGTAAAATATTTAGCAAAACACTGTTGAAATTAAATATTTCTATTATTAAAAGAACCAATTTGATTTCTATATGGAATAAGTCATATGAATATTAAATAAATTCCAATTTTAGGACTACTTGAGCTTATAAGCAAAAAAAATTAATCATTGTTGGTTTCAAATTCCTAAAGATCTACCAGAGTAATAATTTGTTTCATGGAAGTCTACTTTTTGTGCTTAAACTTCAGGCCATTACTGTCAGAGTTAGTCCAATGTGATAGATACCCTTGATCTAAAGGTTACTAAATACCACTGGGGTTCACTGCTGCCTCAAGAGACCTTTAAGATTGTTGGAGAGTTTTGTCATGTGTGGATTACCTGTTGACTGTCTAGGATGAGGACAAAGACTGAGCAGTAGCCCTACTGTGATTTCCTCCTTATGCTGACTTGGATTACTTTTAAATGATGGTAAACAAACTCACCTGGAAGGCTGGGGGTTCAAACTCTCCTCCCATTCATGGATTCTCCTGTGCAGTCTTATTCTTCTGGCACTATAGCGGCAGCAGAGTAGTGCTCTACCCCTGGTCTCTAACCCCAGACATTTTGTAGTTTTTATTTTAGGGCAGGGTCTCACACATTTGCCAAACTGAGCTCAAAGTCATCCTTCATAATAGGCAGACTTTGATCCTGTGATCCTCCTACCTCGGCCTTCTACGTATTGGTAATGGGATTACAAGCATGCACCAATAGGATTACAAGCATGCACCATTTCAGAGCCATTTTTGAAATGGCTTCAAGTGACGGCCCGGAGACTGAGAACCTGGTTAACCTGGCAACACAGTACCTTGCCAGTTAAGTTTAATGCTGTCCTGAACCAAAGTGTCTGGACTTGTGACTTAATCCACGGCACTAAAAAAATCACTTACCACACAGACAGTTTCTTCTGTTGACTTTTACAAACAACACAGAAACATTTTCTTTCTCAACTTATATGTCTGTCTATTTGTGTGTGTACATGCAATATCATAAAATACACTGTCAGTTTAGAGATATTTTCATAAAATATACATATTAAATCATCTAAAGAAATTGGAGTAAGGTGCTCAGAGGAAAAGAACTACCAGAATTTCCTAAGTAAGCACTGTACATCAGATTTATTTCCCTATGTGATGGGGAAAACAAATCACACATGTAGACATAAACAAAAGCCTGCTATAATCCAGATAATCTATGGAGCTATCAATCATTGCAAACACAACCACATTAGGAGATGGCTGTAACCATCGGGTAGATACTATAGACCAAGATGGAAATTGGGTAGGAGAGCTGAAAAACCACTCTGGGATGTCAGGTCTCCATAGCGAACAAGGCACTAGCTAGGAGGAACCTGGGTGCAGGCCACCAAGGTCAATGCCTCCTAATAGCAAAAAAATCAAGCAACTCAAAAACTGTAATTCAACTCTAAAACAATTGACCCATCATGGTGCTCACATCCTCTTTAATGGAACAACTTAGTCTTACTGTGAAATATGGGTAAAAAATAAAATCCAACCAAAGCTGCCCAAATCCAAATTCAGACCCCCCCCTCCCCCCATTAACATTGCGGATACAAGCTTCAGTGGGCTGGCCTTATTTGCAAATAACTCTTTAACCAATGATAGATAAATACATCTTCTTTCACATGCCTAAAAGATACAGTAAAAGAACGACAACATAAATGAAGAAGCAAGACTTTGTGATGCATGGCTCACTAGGACGTGGTTGGTAGACGCAGTTTCAGAATGGACTATAAAGCTTATCATCTGGTTTCCCTGTTAACATATTACTGTATCCAGCAGCAGCTTAGGAGCGACAGAAAGCAGGTGTGAGTGGAAATACTGCAGAAGAAATCTGAGTTGTTAAAATGTGCCAAGAAATGCAATAAATGAAAAACTCATGAAAATTAAAAACTCTCCAAATGTGCTTCAAGTCACTGAACACAGCAAAATGAAAGATTAATGAATTGAAAGGAGCCTCGGTAGAATAACAAGCCAACATTTGAAATATAAAGAATTAAAGGACCAAAATAAAGCATTGAAAGGTGTGACGCATTATCTAATAGTCTACCATATGGCTATCTGGTGTATCTAAGGAAAGAATAGGGAAAAAAATGGAACAGAGGCAACATTTAAAGAGCCAATGACTTTACTTCCACATTGTTGAAAATTTATTAAGTGAATACAACATGGAAAGAAAAGAAAAACAATAACATCCATCTTGGCTTACTGTAAGTAAATCACAGGAAACAAAAACAAAAAGCAGATGGCAAAGGGTAAATCCTGTGTCTCCATGTCTTGCAGCGAGTCATATGTGCTGGTGGTCTGACAGTTCCCAAGGCCTCAGGCAACCAGCCACATGCCTGTAGTCTTGTTTACCAATGTTACCTCGCTAAATTCATCACCACTCAGCAGATGCCTGATGCTCCTGCTGTAAGCTTCCTCGATTGCCCATCTGTCATCAGTGTCAGAACTTTACACACTACCCTCTCTGGATGGACCTTGGGGATTCAGACCCTAATATAGATTCCCTAGCCTTCTAGGCTTTCCTTTGAGAACTGGGTAGAAGCCTCCATGAGCCTACAATCCTTAGAGGCTATAGCTTTGTAAAGCCACCATCATATAGAGTATGCCACCAACTCAAGCAGTTGCCATGTTGCTTTGGACAGAGCTTTGATGACCACGGAGTACCTGGATTCCTGAGTACAAGGAAACACTTCCTTCATTGTCCTGTGTCACGCAGAGTGCTGGAGCTCTCTTTCCAAAACAGCATCTTCTAAATTAGTTACATCCTTGAACCTGTAGTTGTTAGAATAAGGCCAATTCCTAAAATAATTTTAAAGCATCTTTTGTCCCTGCGGAAGGTGTTAGGGTTTTTTTTTTTCAGTTTTGTTTCTAGTAGCCATAAGATTTTTAGCAGTTATGATTTCCTTATCCCCAAACTTTCATAGACTTGGTATATTGGCAAACTTCAAATTTTTCAGCTCTTTACAATGTGATTGTTGCTCCAAATTTTAACTGTAAACATAGTTGGAAGCAGTCAGCAGTAACCATACTGTAGCCTGAAGACTGTTCTGCCTTGGAAATTTCTCTGGAAGATTTACTAGCCCATCCCTTTAAACCCTCCTCCACCATACATCTTAGGTAATGGACAGAGTAGAAATCAGTTATTTACTAAAATATAACACGAATTAATTTCTAGTCCAATTCTCTATAGAATAAGTCCTTATTCTTATCTGAAGCGGCATAATAATTTTCTGTTTTGTTGGCAGTCCCGACTGACCTTTGTCAGTCATCTACTCTCTTGAACTCCTCCCAGGATCACGGATAAAGCTCTACCTACAACATTTGAGATATTTTTCTACTGCACATCTGGAAACTTTCCAAATTACACTGGCAAGCCATTTTCCAAAGCCTCTGCATGGTAGATTAGGTAGTTCTAACAAACCATTCCCCATTGCTGGTGTACATTTCAAATACCCTAGCATGACAACTTAAGGGATGGGTGCCTCTGTTCCTGGTTAGGTTGTTCCGTTCTTGTGGGTGGGAGTTGCAACAATAACAACAACAACAACAGAGTCATCCTGGGAAGAGTGCAGAAAGACAACTCTTCACCACCTGGAAGCAAGAGAAAGAAGAAAGGAGACTGGAGACAAGGCACAGCCTCCATTGCACACTAATGTGACTTCCTCAAACTTAGTTCTAGTTCCTAAAATGTCTGCCACTTTCTACATTAATCCAGCCAGCTACGTACCAAGTTTTACATGTGAGCCCATATTCCCAAATACTGTTTATAAATATTCTTTTAAAAGTGTGGACAAAAACATACAAATAGTCTTAAACAGACAAAAAGTCATAAAGGTAAAGTAAAACAAGAAACAAAATTTGTCAAGAAAACATGGTAAGCACTTTATATAATTAGTTATCAAGGAAGTACAAATCAGCCTCACAATATAATGGGGCTCCATATGCTAGATTGGTTATAAGAAAAAAAATGAATCTGGTGAAAATGCCAGATTTGGGTTGAAATTGGAAAAAAAATATCTATTCTCATTGTTTGTAAAAGTGTGAAATCCTGCAATTACCTTTGCCATGTGTGTTACTTTTTAACTACTTAGTGTTTCAACACTGTGAATGGTTTTGTTAATATTCAGATGTGAGTAAAAACGTGCATTTCCTCAAACAAAGTTTATTTCTTCATTGTGGGAATATGCAAAATGTCTTCCACTCTTTGAATGTATATTACGTTCTGCTGTCAAAAGAATACTATAACATAATCAGTCTTCCCTATTCTTGGTCTGACGTTTCATGAAAGCTAAATATTAATGCCTATCAAATGACCCAGTGTTCACCTGCTTAGTAAATAAAACAGAGATGAAAACATGATTTGTATTTGAAATATCGTATGTGAATATTTACAACAACTTTAACAATAATAGCCCCTCACTGTGAACAATTAGAATAGCCACCAATAAAGAATGAATTGGCAAACTGGGGTATTATCGCATAATCAAACACAACCATGCAGTAAAATGGAACATAACTTCTTATACACTCAACATGGACAAATCAAAATGTTATGATTAGAGAACAAACCCAAACCCAAAAGACAGCATACTGTACAGATCTATTTATACGAGGACTAAAAACAGGCAGACCAGCCTATGGTGAAATTATAGTGAGCATACCTGGGAAATCCTGGGCTGGGAAGAGAGTTGGGGAAAGAAATATTAAGCATATTAAAAAAAGATTCAAAAGACCTTTTTGGGAGATGGAAGTGGTCTATGTATGTCGTATTTGGTACAATCATTCCTGGTTTTAAACTTCATGGATATATAAAGTTAAAGTTAGCCAACAACATTTCAATATTGCATAGGAATTATCTCTCAATAAATAACAATGTGTATGAGAGAATAAAAAGGAATTTATGATCAAATGTGAAAAATTCCCAAGTAGTGATAGTCTTGGCAAATACTCACAACAGCCTGTGGAAAGTGAACTCGCACATGTATAAACACTCATCTGCTCTGTGGGAGTCTTGCAGTGGGAGAGCATATTGTATAGACAGCATTGCTGGCGGCTGTGTTTATTTTCAGTTTAAGACAATGAGACAAACAACAGGCTGTGTCTATGAGATGAGAATTAGCATGCGAAGATCAGGTAGGTGTATGAGGAATGGCAAGCAAGAATGTGATTCAGAAAAGAGCAGCCTGTCTCTTCTCAAATTGCTAAACTTTTACGTGGACCCAGATCAGGGGGTCCTTTTTGAGAATGTCAATTTCCATTATACCCTCTACAAGCTCAGCACTCGGAACTGGGTCCCTCGGGTACAGAAAATCCTCCCGGTATTTACATGGAAACTGCCTTTGGGGAAGGTCTTTCAGGAGCTCCTGATAGTCAGTGATCAATGAAGAAAAGAATGGCCCTTACAATCAGCAATAATTGTTCTTACATAAGCACAAGGAATGCATTCCTGCAGCTACAGCTAGACTAGGAGGCAGTTTGGGAAGAGTTGAGAGTCTAAGCGTTTTTGTGAATCTAACCAAATCAAGTAATGAGTAAACTCTGGTCAATTTGCCGTGATGAAACTCTGTTTCAATGAAAAGGATTGATCAATGATTTAGAAAGCTAATTCTGAGCCCTTCTACCTTTTATGGGGGAAGCGGAAATCATGTTCTTTAACCAATCATCAATTACAACACTTCAAAAACTGTAAAGTGTTCAACTGTCTCAGTGTTTCTCACTCTAAATCCCTTAAAAATACAACACAAGTTTTCACTCCCTCAGCCTTTTGACTTCCTTTCTTTGTCTGCTCTCCTCTCCATATCTCCTTCATCAGCTTTTCAGAGAAACCTCATCTCTGGATATATGTTAAATTCTCACTCCCAGAGCTGGTGAACCTGTTGGTTAATATAGACATAAACTGTGGAGGCCCAAAAAGCGTGAGCCTCTTTTCACCTTGTCTGAAGATTAGAGGGTTTCAGCTTGCTCAAGGCTGTTGACAAGTGTGGCCATACACCCTGACCTAGGGTATGGTTGCTTGGTATTTTGGACATTAACAGGTCCCACACAGGTAGATTCTCTCTACTCTGTCCAAAGGTCAGAGAATTCAAGAATACTTCTGATCCTTCTTTAGAATTAAGAGGTTTGACCTAGGGAGTGGCTGCCTTCAGGATACTTGGTCTAGGGTGGGTTCACTGCCTAAACAAGGGAATGATTTTTTTATATATTAATGACTTGATGGTTCAAAGCATTGAATCAAGTAACTGTTCTAGTTGATTTTTGTATCATGATTTTTTTTTTTTGTTATTTGTTTGTTTGGTTTGGTTTGGTTGTTTTGCTGGGTTTTTTTGTTTTGTTTTGGTTTGGTTTTTGGTTTTTCAAGACAGGGTTTCTTTGTGTAACTCTGGTGTCTGTCCTGGAACCAGTTCTTGTAAACCAGGCTGTCCTTGAACTCACAGAGATCTGCCTGTCTCTGCCTCCTAAGTGCTTGGGTTAAAGGCGTGCGCCACCACTATCCAGCTCCTGGTAACACATTAAAGCAGTCCTTTGTTTTCTCCCCCCTGTGGTATTGGGGTATAAAAGTGTATGGAAAATTAAATGCAGGCAATTTTCAGTATTTACTGGAACTCCCTCCCAGTACTATTCTATGTTTCTGTTTTATTATTTTACTCATATCTTCATTCTCTTTACTTATTTTTCTAGTCCCAATCTACCCTGATAAATGGTATACTTGTCGAATATGGACCCCGACAATACCCTGTCTCACACAAAATGTTTTACTAGACAGACACCTAAAAATAGATGTCACCTAAGATTTTAGAGAAACATATCAACAAGAAAAGGAATTCATTTATATAAAAAACACTTTAATAAAAACAGTTTGACTTCTGAATAGGCTGTAGAATACCTTAATTTCAGGGTAGTAAGAGTCAACGAATCACCTGCTTAGTTGGTGTCGACTGATATTGGTAGTGTTTTAGGCTTATACTGATTCTCATAGTGTTTTCTCTACACTTTTCTGGTTATGCCTTGGGTTTCAATTCTATTGTCATGTACTTATTTTGAATATGGTTCGGGTTATTCTGGATATACATTTGTAGAATGATCATAGAGAAATCAAGAAATCATACAAAGCAGAAACGTATGAAGGCATAGGGGTATCAAGAGAGATGATTATACGGATGGAATAAAAATAAGGAGGACCCACACACATCTGACAGGACATATCTTGTGTAAGGTGAGGGCAACCTTTGGGTCAACACAGAGGGTTTAATGTCTACAGTCCTGGAAAACTAAGTACAAATACCACTAAAAGAGGATTGATGTCAGATAGCTCTTGAAGAAAATTCCAGAAGAGAACCCAGTGTTCAGCATATTGATTCTACAAATATATATTGGACTAACATCATTTTACAAAAAAAAAAATTTAAAAGGCCAGCATAAGGTATCAATTACCACTGCTGTGATTTGTAGATTCATGTTAATGGTTTTTTTCCCCAGATGGTGCTATGCTGAAGTAGTAGAACTTAAAAAAATGAAGTTTAAGGGGTCCTTTATGTCACTGAAGTCATGTCTTTTAGTGTCATCATGAGACTATTGGATGTTCATTTATTTTTCATTGTATACTCTCTGGCCATAAAGTGAGCCTCCATGTGATTACCATTAGATATCGTCACCACAAGCATAAAACCCATGGGTCAACTTTCTTATGGGTTGAAATCTCTAAAATGATGATTCAAAATATTTTTTTGCTTTATAGGTTGATAGTAACACAAAACAGACTGAAAAAAGACACACAATTCCATAATTTGAGAGACATATAGAAACGTGGGAAGTACTAAGTAAGTATAGAAACAAGACTAGGAAAGATTTTTTTTTCTTGTTTTATGTTTTCTGTAGTCTTTTTAATTTTTTTTAATTCAGGAGCTCTGATGACTACTGTAATTCTACTTTGAAAAATTTGTGTTCCTTGTTCTTAATTTTAAACTCCATCAATCTATAACTTTATGAATCATGAGAAAATTAGTTTAATTATATGGTGTTCTCCTCTGCAATTTTATGTAATAGAACATTAGATCAGAACTGTGGCATTCTGCAGGCTACTGCACTTACTTCCCATTCAGAAATCCCATTTCATTAGAGGCCACTGTTCTGTGTGCACAGAGTTAGCTTTATTACGATGGGAACATTACTTATTCCTATTAAACAAAAGGCAGTTTTATGCAAGTGTTAAAACATTATTGCTTTTTGACTCTCTGGATTCATCAAATACCAGCTTGTGCTCTATGGGTTCACAGGGAATAATCATATGTTAACATTCAGTCTTCATGGACATGAAAAAATGAAATCCATATTGGTGTGTCTTAAATGTCTTAAATGGTGCTACAAAGACTACTGTAGATGTGGAAATATAGAAACAAAGATTCTATAGGCACAGAAGAAGACATGATAATCATTAAAGCCTTTTCTGACAAGGCAGAAGTTAAAACTGTAATTTAACAAAGTACAAACTTATAAATTTAATACTTTGCAGAAGAAGTTCTAAATTAAAATGGTTTTGAAATGTGCAATGACATGAAATACACTGTTTATGTTTAGTCAAAATTTCTTCCTTTTGGCGGTAATGTGCTTTCTCCCTTTTCTGACATTGTCATTTTTCTCAGTCTAGGTAGCAGAGGTAGGACTACTAACCCACAGAATTCACATGCTAACTTAGTGTATCTTTTCAGATGAGAGATACTTGTATGTGGGTAGTCTATTTTCTGCTATAATTATCTGAATATAGATCTTATGCCTCCCTAGAGATTTACTATTTTTACCCTGCTGAATTAGGAACCAAGTAAGTTCTTCCCAGGCAGGACCTTCTCCCACTCAGGTTCTGAATAAAGGCCAACCCACAGAGCTGCTTTTGTGTGCAGTCAGAACTATGCCCTCTACACTATAGCATCTTTTCAGTACTCTGTCCTGTGTGCTGTAGCATCTTTTCAGTGGCCCCTTTGCAATCCTTGTGAGCAAGGATGGTGGAGAACCAGTACTATTCTCTGACCCCCTCAGGTGCCTTACTGCCCATAGTTCTGTTATATGTGCTTCCTTCTATCCTGTGCCATTCTCTCTGCTTGTTTTGTCTTCCTCTACCTGGACTTTCTGGCTGTGACTATGCTGGTGTCATTCTTGTGGTTTGATCATCATCAGCAACAGTTAATTCTGTTCGATATGGTGAGAGTGGAATCTATGGTCATAGTGGTTGCTGCTATCCTGGTAGCAGCACTGATGTCCTTCTGACAGATAAGGTCTGTTGGTAGAAGTTCTAGAGTGTGGGTAATAAATGATATTCAGTGACTCAGCGAAAGTCAGTGAGAACAGCTTGCCATGGTCTTTTAGCAGGCCTATTTCATCTTCCCTTAACTATATGTCTCTACTTGTTCCAATGCATCATCTACTGCTCCATCTTACCTTTAAGATCAAATTCATTTAACACTTTACTGGTGAGGCTAAGCTTTGGCCTTTGAGGACGTATGATCTGCATCTCATCTTTGGATGAATTTCCTCTTTGCGTTTGCTCAAATTAACTCACTTTCCCCACTTTCATACTCGATTTTATTCACTCTACCATAAAAATTACTCTCCATAAGAGGTGGTTATGTTATTTAATGGACCACCTAGGAATCTACTCTTGACCTATAGACAAGGAGGCTGGTGTTCTCCTGGTCATTTGATCATATCATAATGGTGAAAAACAAACATATTTTGGAGTTTCTATTATAGAGAGTGTTTTTTGAAGCTTTCTATTGTAACTCTGTCCAATGGGTAATTTTTCTTACACTTTTATTACAGATGAAATTATCCAACCCCTTGTCCACAAAATATGTAAACATGACTCAGAAACTCTTGAAAAACCCCTGCCAAAAATCTGAGGTCTTGAATCCAGTTAGGGTCAAGCTTGTTTCTCAACATTTCCAGATTGCCTGCAAAACTCCGTTTATTTCTTTTAAAAGCATATACATATTTTACCTAAAGGAAAGAGCAGAACAGAATGAAACGTTTTTTTTCTTTCTTTCCTTGTACTAGGATTAGGCTAAATTTTTTCTTGAATGGTGGTGAAATTTTGCCATGAAAAGTGATTTTTTTAAATTTAATTTTTCCTAGATCTCTCTGTCAGAAGACTGCACTATCAAATATTTAAGATCCTGTATATTCCATGAATAATAGCGCAGATGATGAAATACAATGACCTTTTCAGTATTCTGTATTGTGACTAGCTGTACTCAATCCATTCATTTCACTCTTTTATGGCCTCCCTGAGCTTGAGAGGCAAAAGTGAATTGGCCATCTGAAGCAAAATATGATGTGCCAAAAGGTCAAAATAGTAAAGTACACTAGTATATTTCATAGAATATATTAAGATATTAAAATCTAAATATCTTGCCCTGATGCCAGAATCTATAATGGGAAAAGAAAATGACAGTAAAGAAATCTGCCCTTGGAAAAACAAGAACCAAATCAAATAGGTGATGACCATCTCTCACCTTAATCCCATTAAATTTATATTTCTTGTGTTCAGAAGTCTTTATACGGTGTTGCACTTCTTTCAAAACCACGTGTGCTGAGCTTTTGGTGACACTGAGACTCTCACTCTGGAAGGTGAGAATCTGTGTCCTTTGTAGTTCCTGACAGTTGGTGCATCCTTCCCATAGTTTCCCCTACCTTTCTAATTGTAGCTCACTGTTTAAAGAAGTGTTCAGATTTTTGTGTTTCTGAAGGTAAATATAGAGATAAAGACAGATGGGTAGATTGAAAGGTAAACAATTCCATACTTTTCTTAATCCTTTGTTTTTACCATGTGGTTTGAATAATAACTGTCTTCCTAGTGATGACCTACGATGTGTCTTTCCCTAATAATATTTCAAAACAAACAATATCAAATGTTGATTCAACTCTACAGTGGTGTAAAAAGTTATTATCCTTCAACTATATTACAGAAATAATTCAAAGCAGTTTGCTGTAAAATTCATGATTATTTCTACTAATTAAAGAGAGTATTAGAAGCAAGATGTTTTGTGAGTACCCTTCCCAAACAAAATAAAAAATATTTTATTGAAAAGAAAAATTGCACTTCTTTTGACTATATTTTTATCTTTATAGAATTACGATATTCACTAATTAAATTCCATTTCAAGCCTAAAAAGAAAGCCTGAAAATTATAACTTATTAACAAAAACTTCCTCATTCTTTGTTACAAGGATTCAGGTTTGAAATTGTATTTTATACATAACCCAAAAGAATGTTCCTAATTTCAATTTTTTTCCCAAATTTCATCAATGTTGGTGTTACTTAAGGAAAGACTAACCTGGGACAACATTATGGAAAGTAATATATATTTCCATGGTTAGGGGAACAGCTTGATGGGAAAATATTAGATGAATAAGCATGAGGTCCTGAATTGTGATTGCTGGCACCCATGTAAGAAACTAAGAGTGGTGGTATGAACTTATAATTCCAGGGCTGGAGACAGAGAGATTCCAAGACTCCCTCCCAGCCAGTGCATCTAAAATAGAGTTCTTGGCTCAATTAAAAACTCATGTCAAAATGTATGGTGAGTAAACCCTCGAAAAAAAAAGTCTACCCATGGCCTCCAACAACCTATATACATACTTACATGTTTGTACATATAACATATATACTGTGATTACTGTGATGCATAGCATATTCAATGTAGATATACATTGATTTAGTAATTATTTAAAAATATATAGTAGGTTACTTATTGAAAAAATAATGGAAAAAATTGGCATACTTAAGAGAATGAAGACCTAACTTCCTCCTTGATCTTGTCTTCATAGTTTATTGATTTTTTAAAGATTTATTTGTTTTATGTATATGAGTATTCTCTCTGCCTGTATGCCTTCATGCCAGAAAAAGGCATCAGACCTGATGTGGGAGTGATTTCTTATTAATAAAGAAACTACCTAGACCCATTTGATAGGCCAACCCTTAGGTAGGCGGAGTAAACAGAATGGAATGCTGGGAGAAAGAAGCTGAGTCAGGGAGTCGCCATGGTTCTCCCACTCCAGACAGTCGCAGGTTAAGATCATTCCTGGTAAGCCAGCTCGTGGGCTACACAGATTAATAGAAATGGGTTAGATCAATATGTAAAAGCTAGCCAATAAGAAACTGAAACTAATGGGTCAGGCAGTGTTTAAAAGAATACAGTTTCCGTGTAATTATTTCGGGTAAAGCTAGCTGGGTGGCGGGACACAGCCCGCCGCTCCGTAATACAACAGAGTGGTGCCCAACGTGGGGCTAAATCTGAAAGACCCCCACTCACTAAGCAGCAGTAACGCCATTTTGCAAGGCTTAAACTTTGGAGCAACGCAAGTAATTAGAGCAGGGAAGTTCGACTTGAGAACAAGGGCGGAGAAGCCAGGCAAGATATCTGCGGTCAGCCGGTCAGCCATCTGGCCCCAAGCGATAAGGAACCCGCAGCTGGCCTGCTCTAATGAGAACATCCCGTTTGCTTAGGGAAACAGGATGCCTATAGTCAGCACATGTGCCCAACTTAGAATATCAGTAATTCACAGAAGAGACAACTCCCCCTATGAAAGATCCCAGCTTATCTGCTGTAACGTCATTTCACAAAGCTTTTGACGAACGACTGTAAGTGCAGAGTAAGGTCAGGGTCCCTGGCTGCAAAACAGGATCTTTATATCCATAGATTAGGACAGGACATCAATTAACAGGATATCTGTTCCCATACATCTGTGCTGGGAGAGGAAAAACCACCTGTGCCCCTTGCCCCATTCCAACTGACCACTAACGATGCATTTGCTTCTGTAATCTGCTTCTGCTGCCCTCTTTCCTATAAAAAGACCTTCCCCCAGTCTGCAGGCGCGCTTGTCTTCCGAGAGACTAAGTCGCCCCAGGTGCCTGTGTAGTGAATAAAGCCTCTTGCTATTTGCATCCGAAGAGTGACTCGCTGTTCCTTGGGAGGGTCTCCTCAGCCTGAAAGACTGCCCACCACTGGGGTCTTTCAAATCCACTTAAAAACCTGAGAAGGCTTAAAAATAAGGAAAAGATAGCTTTTTGCTGTTTGTGGGTGGCGTGCCACAGAGAGAAATTGTCCTGACTCAGCAGCAGGAAAAAACTGGCTGTTTTAAAATGCCGGCTTTCTGGGCTGTGCCGCCATTACGATCTCTGTCTGGCTCCTGTGGGAGACAGAGCTTTTGAATGGAGCATTTGGAATAAAGCTCTACGGCTTGCTTGATGGCATTGTGGCCTGCTGTGTACCTGGAACTGTATGTGGCTCAGGGGCACCAAATGGCTCTGAGGCAGGAGCGGCTAGGCTCCACCATGATGAACTGTGCTGGTCTCAGGCAGGAACTACCGTAATTACCATAAAAACAGCGCAGTTAAGGTTTCGACTGGGCAGGAAACAGGCAGTACCGTATTACCCGTACATGATACAACTTAACTTTTTAAGAACTGCTTAACATTTTAAGAAATGCTCCTGGATATTAAAAAAAATGTTACAGATTCACAATAAAACAGATTCAGACATAAAAGACCACACTGTTGGATGAATGTACGTAGGCTTGAGAGAGACAAGAAAAAGAATATAGAAAATAAAATTAATGGTTAAAAAAAAGGTAAAGTCTTTAAAGAGACAGAGTACAGATAATTATAGATTAAGAGAAATAAAGTAAAAATAAGCCACGTAAAAATGAAAAATTCACAGAGAGTCTGGATTATAGATAGTAGTGAGCCACCATGTGGTTGCTGGAAATTGAACTCAGGACATCTGGAAGAAGAGCCAGGGCTATTCACCACTGACTTTAATGAATAGCACACACTCATTACTAGAGACAAAGTTAAAGAAAGCACCTGGCTGGAGCATTTCAGTTTCTCTCTGAAGTCTTTCCTCTTTGATGTATAGTTAGTTACCTGCTTTTTGACATCATCCTTGCTCTAGACCATGCTAATTTTCACCAAAGGAAAATAATAGAAAAAGAAGTTTTTAATGATTATATTTTCTTCCCATATCTAGGTTGACCTTCAATAAAACACTGTTTGTTTCATGGTTAGTCTTTTTAGAACGCATTTGATAAGATCACCTATTGATAAGAAAAGTGAAAATGGTTATGAAGGAGAGAGAGAGAGAGAGAGAGAGAGAGAGAGAGAGAGAGAGAAAGAATTCATGCCTGAGTATATGTGAAAGAGAGAGACTTAAACAACTAGTGTGCATATTGTTGTACTGAAAAAGAGTCCAGAGGCTTAATATAGCAAACTATTCCTCAATGATGCCTTATATAAAGTCCTCATTGCCCATAACCCCTTATTTTGCTTACTTTGTATTTTAATAAAATTTGATAATTAACCTTATTTACAGGTAACTAATGAAATAGTTCACAATTATCACACTTCTACAGTTATTCATGGAAACCATAGTAAAAAATTACTTTATTTCTTTATCATTCTATAAATAACATTTTTTGTTTTGTTTTTAAGTTTGTATGGTCCCTGTAAACAGGACTAAAGTAACAATACCTTGGGGAATATTGTAGAGTTGTCTCTGTGGGTTGGCTCAGGAAGTCCTTGTCTGTAAACTTTGTAGGAACAGAATCATTCTCCATATCTAACTTTACCATATGCAAGGTCTTCCTGTGGCCATATGCTTAATGCCCTCCATTTTCTTGATAGCTTTGGTATTCTTCCATTGGCTACGTTTCTGACCTAGAGATATGGAAAAAGTTACTGTTAAAAGCCAAACTTTTAGGCAGGGACATCATTTAACATTTATTCAAATACAATTTTTAAATATTTGCTCATTACTTATTTACACAGTAATGTGACTGCTGCCTTAAGGAGAAATAAGCAATAAAGCTAGCAGACAAGCTTCTTACTTCCACTCAAGGTTCATCTTAGCTACCACTGTCCTCAACTAAGAAGTTTGCTCTCATAATTTTGGACCTTACTCCATGTTCATTTTACTTCTCACAGTAACTAAGTAGCAAATGTTTCATTTCTAAATATTAATTGCCTGAACTTGACACCTGCATTTGCTAGATTTACTTCACCTGTTTTACTGATGATGATGTTTACCACAAATTATAGACAATGGCCATTTTGACCCTGTACAATGGAACATGAATGTTTGGAAAATGAAGACATTTTCCTACAAAACCACAAAATCATTATTATATTCAAGATGATTAAAGTATGTTATACTTGAAAATATGATCATAAAGCCCATCATACAAGTAATATATAACAGTAAAAGGAAACAAAACAGCTTTTTTCATTTAATATTTTTCATTATAAATGATCATCAGTTATGCCACTTCTCCTAAGAACAACCAAAAACTCTCAGATTTTTCCTATAAACACTTGGTCTACTCAGCCTGAGAGAGACTGGTCATTAAATCACATGCATAGATTTCCATCTTCAGTGATATCATCAAGTACTAGGGACACTTTGGTAGTTTTTCTTTCTTTCTCATGCCAGGCGTGATAATGGACAATGGGTGAAAGTGAAGATGTTCTGATTTGATTAGTGTCTCAAAGGTTCCTAGAAATCAGTCTCAATATTTGAATCCAGGAGACTGATAAATGAAACACAGATAAAGACAGGGTAACAATAGAGATTGTAAAAATGACTGAACACTCAAACATTAAACCTCTATGGACCTGACTCATACGTGTGAACTCCAAAGCATTCTGGTTCAAATGATTCGTATGCCACACCATGAATCTTCAACTTTTGGGGAAACTAAGTTGAGCTACCACTATTGTAAGAACAGCTTGCTCTTTATTCTACATCTTTAGCAGGAGTCTCTTTGTTTTTATAGTTGAAACCTGTGCAATAAACGCTAACCGTAGGCATTAAAATTGTCATAAATCAAGACAAAGGCACAGCAAAACCTCGGGACTCTGTACCCTGAGATGTGTGGTGGGAATAAAAATTGCACTTATTATACACACTTGTTCCCCAAGGGAGAATGAATCTGGGCAAGCAGAAGGAGCCACAGAGACTCATAAGTAGGAGATAAAATATCCTTTTCCATCTACATCACAAAAATTAGCATTCTGACTGAAGAAGGGCTTGTCCACTGGTTCTTTCCAAGAGTGATGTTAGCCAGAATCACAGGAGAATTGCAATCCTTCGTGATGGTGTTATTAAAGATGGAATTTTACTGCTGGCAAATGTGGATACTCTTTCTTTAGGAAATTAGATATTCCAAAGTAGTGGTTCTCTTGTGATCTTTCATCTACTTGAGGATCAGAAGAAAAGAAATCATAGGAGGGAGATATAATGCATCTGGATGGGAGGAAATTACACTTAATTTGTGACTTGACTTTATCATGGAAAAAACCAAAAAGGATAACGGCAGTGTAATGAAGATGCCTACGCTTAGGAACACCAAATTATCAGGGAAAGTCGGGGTGAGAGAAAGGGGTGTGTTACTCTATAAAATTCAAACGCTGAAGCATTAACCTGACCAGGTTTAAAACCTAACCTTCCTGTAGTAGGAGGCTGCTTGTTTGTTCCCAGTTGCTCAGGGAAGAGTAGAGCTAGGTGGGGAAAACTAAACTGAATGATGGGAGGAAGAAGGAAGAGTCAGGAAAGCCATG
Organism: Microtus oregoni; assembly: GCF_018167655.1. Taxonomy (NCBI): domain Eukaryota; kingdom Metazoa; phylum Chordata; class Mammalia; order Rodentia; family Cricetidae; genus Microtus; species Microtus oregoni. Next base: position 5,132,655 of record NW_024543083.1, on the reverse strand, counting down.
TGGCCCCCCACACCCCAGAGACAGACCCTGGGGATAGAACTTTACATGGTAAGCCACAGCCATGTGGCAATACACAGGTTAATGGAGATGGGCTAGTTTAAGATGTAAGAGTTAGCCAGAAATACACGTAAGCTATTGGCCAAACAGTATCACGATTATTTCAGGTTGGAACTTCCAGGAAGTCAGGAAATGAACTAGCAGCCAACTACAACACCATCCCACTTATTAGCAGAGAAATGTTGAATAAATTACTGCTTTTTCAGTCATGAAATAGACAAAATACTGCATTTGTTTAAAAGGAGAGGTTTGTGGGTATGGGGATTATCTTAATTGCAAAGCAAATTCTTTTACTGTTACTTTTACCTTTTTATTATTTTTACCCTGACAGTATCTGAGGATGTAGCATAGACTAGACTAGAACCAATAATTCCCTGTCTCAGACTCTGGAACACTTGGTTCACAAGTATGTGCCTCTATGCCTAGTAAAGAAAAAATAGGTGTTAATTCTGACCCATGTGGAGTCTTCTGAGGAAGGAAGGAAGGAAGGAAGGGTTATATTTTATTTTACACATACCAGATTACTATGGACTAGGTGAGTTCTCCAGGATAATAATGAGGAAAGCCACTATTCCAAAAATCCACCTAAGCAAACTCCACGTTTCCAAGCCTAGAATTTACAGGATAGTAATATTTGTTGTTTACATGCACGATGGTGATTTATGAAGAAGGAATATGTAGGCGTCCTGTTGTAAATTAGGCTGGAAGTTACTAACATCGACATCTTGTTACATCACTAAGAGCTTTTAGTATCAAAATATTAATAGGCTCATTAGATTAATCTGTTTATGACTAACCTATAGCAATACTTTGTCAGAAATTAACTGGCCAAATTGAAGTCTATATCAGGAACTGGGATTATGGAGAGTTAGGCAAAAAGGTGGAAGCACAGGAGCTGAAACTGGATAAATATAGTAACTTGGACCTTTACAGTTCTTCTAAATTCAACTGTTAATGTCCTCATCCCCAAGATGATGGCACTAGAAGATAAGGACTTTGGGAAATGATGAAAGAAAATTTCTTATGAATATAAGTTATATTTTGTTTCATTTTTGCTACATCTGGCAAAGGTACTTCTGGAACGAATGCCAAAAACAGTGACAGGAGAATTCTTACAAGAAGGCAGGGTGCATGTTCATCTTTCTCTGTCCTCATGGCCATAATGTTGTGTGGAGATCAGCTACAAGTCACACAGACTAAAATCATCTAGCTAGCTAAGATATCATTAAATAGTTTTGACCAATAATAATCCAGGGAATGAGCGACTTGGTGATGTGTTGTGCAATGTGTTGCTGCCTCTTGTTTCCTATTGTTCTGTATCTTAGCCTGTGCTCAACCTACTCCTTATAGTGATTAGAGAAGCCTGTTTAGCCCATGCTACTATTACTCTCTGAGGCAAAAGATCAAAGTAAGCATGATTCTTTACCTTTGAACAAGTAATCCGAAGAATCAGGTAAAGCTGAAGTAAAGAGACAGTATCAGTTTCAATTTCTAAATTGACTAGCAGTGGGGATGGTGGTACAAACCCATAATCTTAGTACTTGGGAGGCTGAAACAGGAGGATTGTGAGTTTGAAGCAAGTCTGAATACATTGAGACCTATCACTACCATTAAAACCAAAATGTCTTGAAATATTTCCATGTCTCCCTCTAAAGAGCAATTCACTGGGATAGACAGAGCCCTGTACCCCATGCAAAGGAGAACTGGATGTAGGAAAAGGTATTTCCCACCCCTAATCTTGCACAGGCTTATTTAATGGAAGGACTCTTAGCTCTTACAAAACTGCTAAGTAATAACATGATTATTGCAAAACACTATCATACTTTCATACTTGCCTCAAGTTAAAGAACTTTAATGACCTTTAAAGGCATCAATTCTGATCACTAAATGGAATCTACTGAATCACTTTCTTGGGGTAGATAATTATAATTTGAGTATTTGAAAAAAAAATCCCAGGTGATTTTTATTATTGGGAAAGGTTGGGAAATATTGATTAATTGTTTCATTTTATTTAAAATTCATTTGGGCAACCATCTAAAGTAAGAGTTATGAGGGAGATGGTATGCCAATTATTACAAATGAGACAACTGACAGTTAGAGACACTTAAGGTTTTGTTGAAGGTCTCACAGCTAAAAAGTGTCATTATAGATTAATCAATAGATTTTTTAATGCTTAAGAATATAAATATATTAGCTACCTGAACTTGATACTACATGTCCTTCCTTATTCAGGTCATTTTAACATGACCATGTTCTTGATACTTCATGTGTGTAGTTTTTCTGATGTTTATAGGAAACACAATCTCACTGCAGACTTCTTGTTCTTCTGACATTTACAATACATCCCATCCTCTCTTTCTCCATGTATCCTGAACCTCAGATGCAGGAGTTGTCTTGTAGATGGGTCAGTTGGGGCTGGGTGCCACACAGTTATTTGTTCTCTGAATTTTTAATGGTTGACTTTTTTATTTAAAAAAGCTATTAGTGCCTTCTCAAAAAGCTATCAACTTAAAAATTTTACTTTTCAAAAATGTATGGATGCTTCAAAAAGTATATAAAATAAGTATAAGCTAGAAAACACAATTCAGTTGGATAAAAAAAAATCAAAGAATCAAGAAGAAAGGTAATAGATAGGTGTGAGATTTATGGCATAAAGAAATCTCAGTGCATCAGATCAGATGACCAGAACTAATGGAATGGAATATTGATCTATCTTGTAAGTCTACATTTGGGTGGTTGCACAGAAGATCTATAAGTATTGGCCAAGTACTAGCATGGCCTTTGGTCAATCAAAAAGTATTGACTGTTTGCTATTTGTTGCGTGCTATTTTTAGGTTCTAGGAATATAGCCACTAATGTTTATAGGAATATTTATGTATTTATGTATATAAGAAACATTGTAAACATACAGAAGTAAATTTCAGGAACTGAATAGCCCAATTTTAATAAAAAATATAGAGTCACTAATGTGACAAGTGGCTGAGAGGGCTCTTTTTTCTGTAGTAGCTGGAGGCAAGGATACACTGGTGAGGAATTTACTTTGAAAATTAAAATGTTCTTCATATTTTTCCAAATAATAAACAGATAGTTATACAAATATTTGAAATAAAAACAATGATATAAAATGGCCAGGAAATTTTCAAATTTAAAGGAAGAGATGGAAAGACTGCTGTGCTTTAAGTTCATAAATAATTTCAGTGAATAGTTGAAGTTATGAGCAACTGAGACAATTTAGAGAGATGAACCAGGGACTGTGGTGGCTTAAATAAGAATGGACCCCACAGGCTCATATATTTCAATAATTGGTTCTTCTTTGGTAGAATTTTTTGGAAAGAATTAGGAGTTATGTTCTTGTTGGAGAAGGTATACCATTAGGATGATCTTTGAGGTTCAAAAGATCATGCCATTCCCAGTATCTCTCCCAGTCTCATGGCTGTGGATCAATACGTAGGCTCTCAGATGTATTTTTGCTTCCACCATCATGGACTCTAACCCCCTAAAAGCCAAGTTAATCACATTTTTAATAATCTGCCTTAGTCATATTGTTTTATCACAGCAGTAGGTATGTAAACACATACCCAATCACAAATGTCCTCGTAGGACTCACTAATATTTTCTTCCAAATAAAATGAAAGGCCATAGCATCATGATATACTAAATACATGAACTAATTAGTTTTTGAATGATCACTGTATCTGTTTTTGTTTAAAGTCGTCTACAAGAGATGAACGTGGATAAGGGATAACATAAAAGGGGGTACCATAAAGAATAAAGGCTTTCTAGGTCTGTGGTATGTTACCAGTCACTAGGAGAAGAGCTAAATGTTACTTATATTTGGCAGGACATATGGGAAGACCTATTTAATAGATTTGATCTAAAATATGAAAGAAAGAGAAAAGCACCAAGAATACCAACTCCTAGGTTGATAGATTGAACTCTTCATTAAATTCATGATTCCATTTTCTGAGCAGATGGAATGTTGTTCATCAAGCTGGAAGAGTTATGATTAGTAGCTCTATTCTGCCATATTTTGTCTTAGAAATCTAGGAAATAGTCCAGAACTGATTTATAGGGTTTGTTAACTGCAATATTCAATTCCCATGCAGTCAATATTTGAATGAATACATTTTAAAAGATAAATGAGATATAAGTAGTATTTGAAACAACATAATTATATGCAATCACCCGGTGATAGTATAAATAAAGAGGATTAGAGGTTCAGGGCTAAGCCCAGAGTCCTGGGCCATTCTATCTACTGGTGATTGTGTAGCTATCATGGAGTTATGAAATAAGATGTAAAAATTAAGTTAGTAAAATAAGAAGGAGACCAGAAGAAAATGGTTACATAAAAATAAAGGAGATTGTGTGTTAGGATGGTTGAGCTAATCTATCATAATAGAATATGATTACATAAAAGAAAAGGAAGTAGTGTGTTAGGATGGTTGAACTAATCTATCATATTAAATATTACCAATACCACTCACTTAGTAACCTTACAGAGAACTATTAGGACCTAAACTTTAAATACCCTCCAAATACAACTTGTTGGAATCTTAGTTATCAGATGGTAGAATTACTGGAAGATGATAGACCATTTTTAAAATGGAAATCTTAGTGGGAGGAAAGTAGGTCCTTAAGGGGATACCTTTGTCTTTACTCCGTGAGGTGGTCACGAGGTAAGCAGCTTTTCTCACAGCATGCTCCATGCCACTCTGTTCTGTGTTGTCATGAGTTCCACAGCAAAGGTGCCACCCAACAGTGATCAGAAGCCTCTGAAGCTACAGCGAAAGTCAGTACTTGCACCTTTTTCATTTGCTCTCTCAGCTATGATATCTCACAATGGTGGAAGTCATAAAAAAATATATTTGCATTCTGAGTGATGAGGTTAAATTCTAGCTAGAAAGGGTAGAAAATGAGATGTGAAGTGGACATGTGAAAAAACCAAAAAAGACAAGGAACATGTTGTGCTATCATTTTTTTTCTATGAATCTGGGCAGATTAATAAAGCTCTTAATTAATTAATAAAGCTCTGAATTATAAACTTCAAGATTACATGAGAACAAGAGACTTTTTTTTAACATGTTTGAGAGAATTAGCAAAGAATGGTGGCTTGGAAAATAAATTATTTAGAGGTGCAAATTAAACTTTTAAGATGCTAATAATTGATGAAAATTGTGGCAGAAACTAACGTGGACTTACCAGGGCCATCATTTTTACTATAGTAGATGAAGCCACAATGTTAGCAACATTGAAACTCGTGGAATTTTTGGTGAAGCTTAAGTTAATTATCATTTAAGTTCATTTTTGGTATTTCACCTTATTAGTATGTGGGTAGTAGGCATTGAAGATTTAGGGTAAAGACGTGGATTGTCACTCTATAAAGTGGCTAAGTTAATTTAATAGGAAACTTTAGCAGGAGTGTCTGTCAATGTGGAGATTTATTTTCGTACTCTAGACATAAATTTAAAGCGAGTCCAATCAGCAAGGCTTCTCTGAGTGTTGCTTGCTGCTGAGTCATTCATTCATAGTTACAAAAAGAAAAGTTGAACTTTTCCAGGCTCAGGGATATTCCAGTTGAACAGAGGTAGCAGTGTTCTAGAGAGGCTCAGAGATTGAGATAAAGGGCATAAGCTTTCAAGGGAAATGAAGATCCACACTTGGTGCATGGTGTAAAGTTTTAGGAAAAACAAACTGAAGGCTCTCATTGGCTGAAGAATTATTGGAAATAACTATTTGTATAAATGGCTTAAGGAAAGAAATTGATAGTCCAAGACTGAAATATATCAATGAATAAGTTTAGGATAGCATATAGGACAGTCAATGAGAAATCACAAACCATAAAATGTGTGGCCTACTGGATTTGAAATAAAACTTTGGGAACAAATTGGTCAAGGTTCAGGTACTGTAGTAGGTATAGGCATAAGATTTGAAAACTCAGAATATGGAGTCAAGCCCAATGGAACATAAAAATGCCAGTTGGTATAGGTAATAGTGACTGAAGAGGGGCTTAAAAACATTTCATGGGTACAATTTATTTAAATACCTCTTATTTGAAGATGAAAGGAGAAGAAATGTTTTTCAAGTGCTCTTGGGTTTGGAAGCACACTGTATAGTATGGAGTGCAGTACATGAAAGTGTCTTCATTTAGGATGTTATTGAGATATGATGTCTTTGGTGCAGTTCCTTTTCACTTAAGCAACAGAATAACAGTATCATTCAAAGAACAGGATGAGAACGGAATAGAGAATGCCTGTGATGTGATACTAGAAGTCACTGGAGGATTGGTGCAGACACACTTGTGGGACATAGGATCTGAGCAGTGGGTGTAAATGACCATGGGTGGCATAATAAGCTGTCCTACATGATAAAATACTGAAATTTGGCTATCTGCTGATATTCAAGTATGTAGGTATGGCATAGTAACTATGGAAATGATTCAAGAGATTAAATGACTTGAAGCAGCAACATGTAGCCCTTGAAGGTAATGTGAGACTGGTGAAACCTAGAATAATTAAAGTCTGATATATTTAATGCTCTGTAAAGGAGCACTTGTATAAACAGACTTGATTGGATGGTGTGATTTCACTTCAGAAATATGTCAAAGACTGGATGTTTTGAGAGCAAGATCAATAACATATGAAAACATAGATACACTGACATACAAAACATTCTTAAGTCACCAGTAAGAATTTACTGGTCAAAAAAAAAAAAGCAAATATACCAACTATCTGGTTAAAGGTACCAGAGAAACTTGACTAATTCTGGGTCATTATTTTGAGAGAAAATATGCAACTTTGTTTTTATTTTTACAATTACACACACATGTCTATAACATTTATAATATATATTATTATAGTTCAGTTAACATTCCCCCATTTTACCCTCTTTTACATTTTTTGTGTTGGAATGATATTTATTTCATACAATATGTTCTGATTACAGTTTTTCCTTTCCTAACATCTCCCAGCTCCCTTCTCCAACCACCTAAATCCACACCCTTTCTCTCTTTCGCTAGGATAAAAAAATTCATCTACAAAGTAATAATACTAACATAAAATTAAAACAAACTAGAATGGGGCAAAATAAACAAACATAAAAAGAAGATCAAAGAAAAAGAACAAGGAATATTCCGATGCTGAGACAAACATATTCACACACAGAGAAAAACCATAAAAGCAACAGACCTGTAAAATTTAAAAAAAAAAAAATCTTAGAAAAAACATTGTAGGGCCAAAAACAAAAAAGCCTCATAAAACCCCACCGAGTCATTTTGTGTTGGTAGCCTACTGCTGGGCATGGCACCTGCCTTTACATGTGGATTATATACTCACTGAGATTCTGTTGTAGAAAACTATCTTCTCTTTTATGTGTAGTTATCAATTGGACATAGCTTTTGGGTTAGGGATAGATGCTTGTGACTACTTCCAGTCTCAGCACTGGGGCCCCTGTGGTGGCTGTGCATGCTGCCACAGCCTTTGTGATTTCATGTGTGTATCAGTCCTGCTGTGTCTAGAAGGCCTAGATTCTTTAGTGTATCCCATCACCACTATCTTGGTGGGGGGTGGGGAGTAAGACAGGGTTTTCTGTAGCTTTGGAGTCAGTCCTGGACCTAGCCCTCAAGCTCACAGAGATCTGCCTGTCTCTGCCTCCCGAGTGCGGGGATTAAAGGTGTGTGCCACCACCGCCTGGCCCATCCCCACTAACTTTTACAATATTTTTGTCTTCACTTCTGCAGATTTTTCTGAGCCTTGTGGGGAGAGAATTGATGGAGACATTTGTTTAGCACTGAACGTGCTCTTACTCCCTGCCCATTTTCCAGTGGGTCTCTGTATTCGTTCCCATCTACTGCAGGAGGAAGTTTCTCTGATGTTGCCTGAGCAAGACACTGATCTATGAGTATAGCAGAAGGTCCTCAGTGGTCATTTAATTGTGATGTTCATTTGAAAGAGCCATAACATTGGGTTTTCCCCTAGGTCTATGGCCTATCTAGTCTCAGGTTCTTTGCTACCCAGTCTGTGTCAGGTGAGGGTTCGATTTCATAGAGCAGGTGTGTCTTAATTCTTATTAAGTAGTAGTTGTTTCCTCCCTCAACTTTTGGGTTACTATTCTACTAGTGTATCTTGAAGGCACGTAAAGAGCAACTTTCACAAGGAAAATCATCTGTTTTGTACCTTAAAGTAAGAAGGCATCATGAATATGTAAAATGATAAAGGATTTGTCAGAGTCCTGAATAATGCATGTATCAATAAACAGAAAACATTACTTAAACGGTGCTAGGTATGTTATGACTCCTTAATAGTTGAAAAAAGATCTGATTAATAGTTTTGGAGATTTGATTTTTCTTTCTTATAATTTTTTCAAAGTATCTCACCTTAGGTTCTAGAAAAAACTGAAAGTGGATTTAAAGTGTTTATCCTTGAGTCTAATGGGAAACCTCTCAATCAAAATTAAATGCGTGACTGATTGATGGTTGGAGACAGAATCTCACTGTTGGCTAGCTAGTCTGCTTAGAACATGCTTTAGACATCAGCCTTAAGCTCACAGTGATCCTCCTGCCTCTGCCCGCTGGGTACTGGAGTTATAAGTGTGTACACTCTGCCCAGCTATGGGTATGAAATGCAATATTTTTTCAGGCATTTTAGTGACAGGATGACTCAGTCCATTTAGGTGTTACCAGTAGACATTTTTATTAGTTACCACTAGTAAAATTAGATTTTTATGATTGTGCAAACCCAAGCTTACTTTAACTCAATATGGGTCTCAAGTCTCAATTACCATACAACAGAGAGTTAGTAAATACTTGGTTAATTAATGCAGGGTGAAATTAGTATCACTCATCTGAGTGTGAGCCCTCTGTTTCCTCAGATTCAATTTTGGATATTAGCATTGATTAAACACTTTTGGAGGTGCATAATTTATATTGTCAACTAGATTGCATCAAGAAACATCTGGGATATTAGTTAAATTTCCCTTTGTTTCATCTGCGATGGCATTTTTAGGGGAAGGTTGAGATCATAAGGGCTCTGATCTAGGAAGTGGGTTAATTCCCTCTTTTATGGACTCATATTACAGAACATTATTGGGAGGTGGCAAAGGCAGGTGGAGAGACTCAGTTGGAGGAAGTAGATTACTGCGAACTTGTCCTTGGAGGGTATATCTTGCCCTAAATTCTTCCTGAATCCCCCTTTCCTGCCTCCTGTCTTTGAATAACTGAAAAGCAGATTCTACTCTATGCTCTGGCTATCACAATGATCTGCTTCAATTCACTGGGCCAAGCATTCACTGAGAGAATGTTTCAAAGGTATGAACCAAAACTTAATCTTTTCTACATTAAGTTTGGTGGTCGTTTCACTGGTGAGAAATTAACTACACACCATCCTCCCAGTTTCCTTGTGGAGTGCATTCCTGAGCCTCTGTTCTGTGGTTTCTTTAGACATGAGCCTTTCCTTAACTTTAACCTTTGCTCAGTTTGTGCTGTCTTCGGTATCTGACTTTGATTCTAATTGGATGCCTAGAAACGTTCACACTCTTCATTGCTCATGCTGTGATCTCTGGATACGCTTTTCCAAGTGATCAGGGAGCATTCAGCTATTCCGTCACAAGTTAATTAGAGTGTTTGCGTCTGCTCCAATCAAGGCTACCATGGTCAAACATGACTATGGCATGACTGCTTCCAGCAGGGGAAATAGCATGGGCCCGGGTAGTTGTCCATTTCAAACAACTGAAAAACTGCTCCATCGAACAGAACTTAGGAAACGATTCTGACTTTGTGTAAGAATAGATTTATAAGTACTGGAAGTAAATTATAGCAAAAAGATTTCAATCAAAATTAAAGAAAATCTAAAATCATCCCTTTAACTGAGAAAACTCAAGTATATTCAAAATAATGTATCTCAAATAGGACCATGCAACTTGAAGGAACTTTCAAGATCAATTTAATGTACGATTTGACCCCTTCCTTCTGTAAGATTGGAATCTGAGAAATAGAAAAATAGAAAATTATCTTATTCCATGTTGTATATTGAAGACAGCTCTGGGGATATAACCTAACCTTAGTGCTCTGTCCACATATCTGGTCAAACTGTAACAGCAAGACCAGCTGTGTTTTAGATAGCTTCAAACATCTTGCCTAAATTCTAAGACTTATATCTCCATATTTTAAAGTCTCCTTTCCTTCCAAAGTATCCTTTCCTTCCTTTTGTTTATATACAGAGTTTTATAGTTAATTTTACATGAAAATGAAGTGAATCATGACTCAATTTGCATACTTGCAAATTGCAAAAAAAACTATACCTGCCTTAAAACAGTTATAACAGCCTGTTATTTACTGACAAAGAAGTATCTCCTTTTTGTGTAAGGAATAAATTAAGTGGAATCCACCTTTCTGCTGCAACAGGAGGCTCCCACTGGACCTAAGGATACTATTTGCAATGGTAGAAAAAGGAAATAACGTTTGTGGAAGTTCTGCTTGGTAGACAATTCAAATATGTAATCACATCTAATTACATTTAATCCACACAATATCTCTGTAAAACAGACATTAAAAGTTGAGGAAATTGAATCTCAACATGGTTTAGTGCTGTACTCAAAGACCTATAACAGGCACACTGGTAAAATAGGATTTGAAATTAAGTTTTAGGGGAAGAAATATACGGATTTTCTCGGGAATGTGGGATTTTCCAGGACTTGTACCTTCCAGAAATAAAGCTAGGTGAGGCCCACACCCACTGTGTAGGCTGCCTGCCTTGTTGAGTTTAGGAGCAGGAAGAAGAGTAGGGAGAGCCTCCCTGAGGTCACCTACTGCATATGATTCTACTAGGAACCAGAGCTGGATTTTGAATAACATTCTAACGCATTTTTGATCCATTTTCTTGTATTCAATTGCATAGGTTACACTGTTAATATCTTCTTAAGTTAAGTTAATCTAATATCAATGGTTCACAGATCACACTTGTAGAATAGCATTTTTGAAGGATAAATTATGCTTCCTAAGCGATTTCATGCTCCTTTTATATTTTCTTTAATTCCATTTATTTCTTTATTCAACAAGAGCATATTATGTATCAAATATGAAGTAGTATGCAAAGTTTAAATAGGAAGTGAGTCAAATATATCCCTTTCCCTAACAAGTTGTATCCTGAAATGGTTTTTTTTCTTCTACAATTTCATTCAGGCATATAATGTATTTTGCCCATGTGTACAGCCATTACCCCTTTTAAAATCCTTTCTCATTAAACTCTTTCTCCTTCCGAACAACTTCTGTTCCTGCTTTCATGTCATTTTTGTGTATGGTCCACTGAGTTTAATTAATGTTGTTGACATGAGCATACTTGGGGGTTATTTACTGGGGCTTGGACAATTAACCAAAGACTACACTGCTGAATAAAATGATTCTGGGTCCAACTTGATTTCTCTTTTAAGAAAACAGTATATTAGTGTGATATCCTAAGTAATGGGGATCCTACCATCCATTTATGGTGAGTAACTAAGGGCAGAAGCATTATCCTGTACTGTTTAGGGATCCCCTGAGAATTTCCTGACCAATAACTCATGAGAAGGTATCCCATACCTGGTACTGGAATCTTTTCTTAATCGTATAAAACATATAGGAGCAAAGTTATCCATGCATGCTTGGTATCTCCATTTATATTCACCTATATTGTAGTCTATCAGCTTATAAATTCATAGGTTCCTATGTAGGATTTTTCATATTTCCTTAGTTTCTGTTAACCCAGTCTTCTTATCTTTCCTATATCTCACCCTCCTACATCAACTCGACTTAAACTGTATGTTTAGTTTGAAATGTCTGGAGAATATGGGAAGCTAGAAATGGGCCAATGGGCCTTCAAGAAGAAATAGAACTCATGTGATAGGAAAGTAGAGGAGAGAGGTACTGTATCCCAAAGTGCCTTAACACTATCATCTCTTTGAAAAGAAACTAAGAATACCTTCACTAAAGTTCAGGACCCATGGAAGACTTCTATTTAGCTCTACTAACCAGCAAGTGAATAACTAATGTTCTCCTTAGCAAAGGATAGAAAGTTATTCCATCGTTCTTCCAGCCAAAGTCAAAATCAAAATCCACCCAATCAGATCTGAACTATAGTCATTAACCAGACATCCAATGATTCTTTCAGGAAAATAGTTCTAAATGTCCAAGAGTATAAGAATAACACAAGATCAATGTAAACATACACATTCTTATACTCTGTACTATGAGTCTTACACATTTGCTCTGAGGTAAGACAGTAATAATGCATTTTGTATGTCATTATCTCCTCAGTTATTGTAGTCTAATACCTTTATTCTCATACTAAAGGCATAGCTTTGTGGTCCTTTTCGGCTTATTCTGTACTCAACATAGTACTAAACCCTACCTAGGAGATAGCGGTTTAGATAGCATTGTTGCACAAAACCATTTTTAATTACTTGAGAATTTTTTTAACCTAGATGACAATAGATGCAACTACATAACAATGGAGTGTTGTTTATTTACTTTTCTTTGACAAAGAAATCCATTGTGAAGGCATCCCCCACAAAAAGCATCTGCATGGAAAAACATTCAGTCTATTTTTTTACTAACATCTTTGCCTTGTCATTCATTGCTCAGTGTAATTTTCCATAGTCTTTTACACAGAACGGTTTTAAATTCCATACAAAGCAAACAGGACAAACTCCATTTCAGAACTGCAGTTGTGTTGACACATGGTAATCTTATTAGCAATAAAAGGATATTACCTATAATTGAAGAACTATGCAATTAGCAAATCTGAGAGTTGAAGAACATCAGCATTCTTCAGTTTTGCATTTGTTTTTAACTCACAGCAGGACATGTTTGAATTATCAACAAAACTATTAGCTCTACTAAATGAAAAAATAACTTAATATAAACTATTTCACCCAGAATAAATATTAACTACAGCTCACACAGATAAGCTTAAATTTAGCAATTAGAACGGTGTTGTGCTGCTACTTAGGCAACTCATGTGTACATTTATTTCAAGTACCATAGCATTGGCATCTGACTGGGTAGCACTCTGTGTTGCAAACAGAGACCAGCTCTCTGTTTCTTTAAACACACATACCTGTGCATAAAATAAATTAAATTAAAGTATTCTTCTGGGGAAGTTATATTTGGGGTCTTCATGAACGCTATATAATTGGGTCACTCTAATATAGTGTACACACAAACATTGTTTCCTTTAAAATGAACTCAGGTACGTTCCAGGGTTCAACATTAACCATGGAACAAATTACATTAAAATTACCATTAAGTTCTGCTCAACTGTCAGCGGAAATCAATGTTACTGTGTACACACTGCATCTTCCTGACTTTTATTAAGCCCCTTTCAATTATGAGGGAACATGAATTGGAAGGATGTCGCTATGTCATCTGCAGCATTAAGATGTAGGAGGAACATTGACCCTGGCCTCTAGAGATTATGTGCAAAGCCATTTATATGCACAGCTGTACAGATTGCCTGAGTTTGGTGCTAAATTCCATGGAAAATCATCTTTGCTGATCTGCTGCTAAAGAAAGACAAAGTTTAAATATGTATGCTCCCTTACTAGACAAGTCCAGTCAGCAGTGAAATGGTGAACTGACCAGTATAGAGCTCACTCTGGTAGCAACAGGGTTTTCCTTTAAATGAAAGAAGTCACGGGAGTTTATGTATAGTTGAGAAGCCCTGAGCTGTTAGGTTGTCATTGTCTTCACGAATGCTGATGTCCCTAAAACAGCTCTCAGATGGATTCCAAGAGTTCAGTCTGCAACTTCTTCTTGAATTATAGCTGAACTCTTCCTCTTTTCCACTTCCATAAGCACAAACTTTCTTCATTGGCACCTGTATTTACCTTTAATATTTTGAACCTATTACTAAAATATCATCATTTCATGGTGGATGAAAACAAACAGACAAACAAAAAACTAAGAAAAACTATTTGTGAATGGAAACCTCTTATGGAAGAGAAGCTATGGGCATAATGCCACAGTCAATCCCTCTAGACCATTAACTGACCGATTCTGACATCTTACTTTCCCCATTTCTTGGCTTTGTCTTCCACAACAATCAATAAAACATATTTTTCTTAAATCTAGAAATTACCATAATATTTTCCAGGATTGTTTTGGGTTATTTTGAGGTAAAATGCTTAGTAAATAAAGCATGGTGATTTTTTTAACATTAGCTATCTTCAAAAAAACACTAAAATGTCCATTATCAATTGCTTTTAAGTTAATGTATGTATCTGCATCTTCTTTTTATGTACATATTTAGTTTAATCATCTTTTCTTATCTGGATTTATGGTGCTTACCCATGAGCCAAATACCACCTAACAAAAACTGCAATACCAGACATGAGAAGCCCCTTTTGACTTGTTGGCCAGCAATGTCCAATAGTCTCTCTAAATACATAGCTTTTCACCATTGCCCTTGATTACACTCCAGAGGTGGAAGTGGTGTCCATATTTCTAAAGATGCCACGCCTTCCAGAAACTGGGCCTAGAGACCTCTGAGATGGAAGTGACCTGAATGCCCTGTCTGTGAAGATTAGCTTTAAAGGCACCACAAGGTACCTTGCAAACTTCCAATGGAGGGAGGCAACCAGCAGTCCGGCCCAGTTATGAGGGCTATGAATCACATGGGCAACCAGCAAGGAACACTAAGGGTTCAGTAGTGGTGCAACAGCTCTCTAATTGGACTTAAGACCAAGGGAGACCATGCCTGGTGTGGGAACTCTAGAAAACTACTAAGTGCTAGTGCATTCATCACTATTGGGAGATAATCTAGAAGCATTAATTTATTAAACCAGCATAATCCCTAATAGCAATCTATAGACACTTGTCCTTAATCTTACATCACATCAAGAAATCGTCTATTTGCAGCAGAGACCAGAAAGCCACAACTTTACAAAATGTAAGAGTTGTGGATCCCAGAGTCAATGGATAGATCTACAAAACACTCCTAGCACCTACTGCTCAGGAACCATGATAGAAAATATGGTAGAAAGATTCAGAGTCAGGGAGTTTGCTGTATAATTGTGTCTCATAGTAAGCTATACCCAAAATGTCTCACTAACATAACTTCAGAAATGTGGATTGAACAAGGATGACAACAATGATCATATCAAAGTAGATCAAGAAAAGCCTATGAAGCCACGGTACTGCACAAGAGCTACAGAAAACTAAGGAGAACTGGGAATGGGATATGTGTACTATGCCAGGGAAGAGTCCAGTGCCAAGCAGCCTATGAACAGAACAAGTTATGTGTGTGTATGTGTGTGTGTGTGTGTGTGTGCGTGTGTGTCTGTGTGTACACGCATGTTTGAAATAACAATTTATTTTTGAAAAGGTCATGAATTTGAAAGAGAGCAGAGAAGCATGCAAGAAAGGACTTAGAGGGAGGAAGGAAAGGGAGAAACGTGATCCAATTACAATCTCAAAAGTTCAAAATCCAAACAGGAGAACCTAAGAGAAATAGCTTAATTTCTAGATATAAATGGCCCATTGAAGCTAAATTAAGATAAAATAAGCAATTTAAATATATCCATACATAACATTCAATATATCAGCAGAAATTAAAACATCCAACTTTAAAAAAAATGCCCAGGAAAAGAAGATTTAGTGCAGAATTCTGTCAGTATCTATAATGTAGTTGTCTTTGTAATCTCAAAAGTTTCTACACAAAGAAAAGCCCTGGAACAATGGTTTCACTGATGAATCTTTAAAAAAAAAATGTTAAAATAAGCCTTAACAACAATGCATTCCAAACTCCACCAACAAAAAGAAGAAAGAGAATTGAAAGAGACACTTTCATTTTATGAGACTGGAATGAAACTAACAGTGAAAGGAGATGCAAGGAAATTACAGACCCACATTCTTATAATTATAATTGCTAAAGGGAATGGAAAAGGGATTTGGACAGAAATATCCTTGAGTATATACAAATTGCTAATGAGTACATGAAAAAGAATGATCAACATTGCTAGTCAGTTGGGAAATAGAGAAACCGGAATGAGATAAAACTTCATACCCATCAGCATGGGTGAAGTGAAAGAAATACAGACAATAATAAACACAATAAGTTATTGAGAAATAACCCTACAAATGTAATTGTGGAGATATAACCCATTTCACCCATGTTGTCATGTAGTTTGGAAGTTTCTGAAATGTTAGCTTCCATTGAAATCAGCATAGTGTACAGAATTCTATTTCCATATTTTTCCTTTAATGAAGCACTGTGTGAAACATCTCAAAACATATTAAATATAGTATCCACGTTTTTATTATTATATATTTAATATCTATTGAGATGTTTCAGTGTGTCAAGTACAATTTTAATTACTTTATGGGCATCAATCAACCAAGCCCACACAAAGTCTAAAGGTAGAAATATTTTAATAACTACTTTATTTTAAAACTGAGCCATATTGGGGCTAGGGGTGAGTGAACATGTTTAAAATCATATTGTTAATAAGTTTAAGCTTAATTACAACCCAAGGCTGTTTGTCTCCAAGGACTACGTCATTATGCATTGTCAGGTGTTGTTTATCAAACCACAGCATAACGTAGGCCTTCTGCCGTGTCTTTTACAAACAGAAGGTACTCCAAGGGATCACTTGAAGTTGCAGTGTTGATACTAATCAGTCTGCCATGTGTATACGAGCTATCATAAGTCTGTCATGCTAAGGAGGAAGTGAGGGCCTTGGGGAACTGCTGGTTTTCTCATTGGTTAGGTGACAACAGGAATTGTGATTCTGTTGACCAAGAGGGTCAAGATTATGATGGGAGAACCCACAGAGACAGTTTTCCAGAACTGCTGGGAGCTCATAGACTCTGGACCATTAGCTAGGGAGCCTGCATGGGACCACTTAGGCCCTCTGCATGTGTGTGTGTCGGTCACCTAGCTTGGTTTGTTTGTGTGGGTCCTAGCAGTGGGATCAGGACCTTCCTCTGGTGCTTGAGTTGCCTTTTGCAAACCTATCCCCATTCTGGGCTGTCTCTCCCAGTCTTTTTTTTTTTTTTTTTTTTTTTGGTTTTCCGAGACAGGGTTTCTCTGTGGTTTTGGAGCCAGTCCTGGAACTAGCTCTTGTAGACCAGGCTGGTCTCGAACTCAGAGAGATCTCCCAGTCTTGATGCAGGGAAAGGAGCTTGGTCCTTCCTCAATTTGATGTGTCAAGATTTATTGACTCCCATGGGAAGCCTGCCCCTTTCTGAATGGAGACTGAGGGGAAGTGGAGGCTAAATGGGGATTAAATGGAAGGCAGGGCGAAAGAACTGGAGGAAAGGAGGGAGGAGAAACTGTGGTCAGTATATATAATAAAGGAAAAAATTTAATCAATGAATCAATGAAGAAAAAAATGTGTTGTCCAAGTTTCAAATGTTGATCAAATTGTAAATGAGGTGGGCCTGTACTCCCGTTTCCCACACGCCAACATTTACCTGTTATGAGAGGAACTGCGACATGATAAAACGATGGTTTCTATGACATCTGCAACCACACACCCCAGTTCACCCCTTAAAGCAATAGCATTAATTATCAAAGCAAAGAGGTATTCTATTATTATTCCAAACAAGAAGAATATACAATGTGTGACAGGTCTATAGCAGAGTTCATTTGTGTCCTAACATGACACAAAGATGGGAAAAGATAATTCATTTCTCGAGTCTGTCCTCTTATCTCTCTACCATCAACACACAAACAAATCAAAACAAAATAAACCATATATGTGTGTGAGAGAGAGACTCACCCCTTTCACATTGTGACTTGCAGCCTTCTAAGCCTTACCAAAAATAAATAAATAAAACCACACGAAAAACCTACATTCAATTCAAATTATATCTATGCACATGGATTTAATTTTCTCTCAAGTATTTTCAAAATCCTAATAACTTGAATTTAATAATACCTTGCTAAAGCAACAACAAAGTTCATGAACTCGGTGGGGCAAGAAACCTTCATGATGATGTTTTGGCCCTGCTTCTATAATGAAATCTCTGTGTTTAGAACAGAGTGGTTAGCATGGAGAAGGGCTGATACATCTGTAGCTGTGGGTGATTTCTTTTTATGCATGGGGCTATGCACCACAGGCAGATATGAATTCATCACTGTTGTCTATGTCTGGTATGTGACAAAGGACTACACTTTGACACAAATCAAGTGTTGAGGTGATAATGAATGAACTGCCAAAACTATCCCCACAAGTTTCTGCTACAATATAGGGACTCATTTAGTCAGAGCCCATGTTCACTGGTTTCATGACCCTACCCATTTCAATGTTGCAAAGCCTTTCTGTGGGCTTGCAGAACTACCTAAGCCCTGTAATCGTACGGCTTAGTGTGTGGAGGAATGGGTTTGATTATAATCAGCTTTGTCATCGGCAGGACATTAGAGGTCAAAATTTACTTTCACCACAGATAAAAAAATTATTTGGGCATGTGGCAAGAAAGCATTTTCTTACAGTTGAACGTGAAGTATTATCGCTCACCCAAGCCATGAAACAATTCGAACTTTGCCATACGTATCTCTAACCCTGGCTCTCTCTAAAGGCAGGGACAAGTAATAAAGACTCTGTGGCCATTATCAGGTGTCGAGACCCCTTGTTCAGAGCCGGGTTAGATGGCATGAACATGAAGCTGGTTAAATTGTTCCTCTTGACACTCAAGATTCCCTTATTCTGGATTTATAGTGCGTTCATTCCATTAAATGCAATCATGGGAAAGAACAAGAGAGGCAATAGAGAGAAGGACTTCTCAGCGTCACCCTGCTAACACATGCCTCCCTCCAAACATAAGCACATTCCACAGCACTTCTTTTTAATTTGTATACCTATAGATATGAGATATGAAACAAATAACTTGGGTCTGAGTATAATATTCCAAGGCCCAGTGTAATTTACACAGAAAGCTAGGCATTTACTGCTGATGCTGGAGGTTATTAAATTATCTGAAAGGTATAGACTTCATTCTGTTCTTGAGAAATGGAGATTTATATTGCTTATTTATTCCCAGCTGTTGAAAATCAGAGCTATGCTCAGAAAAGAGATTAGAAACATTTGATGTTATCCGTCCCTGACATGGCAGCAACTTGGGGAATTTTGCCCGTTTTTTAACAGAATAACTTTCTGAGGCTATATATGTACACATTTGTCTCATCATGAGTGCCATACCCAGTAGAAGATATGTTTTGACAACTTATACAATATTTTATTCTTTCATTCTTTTTAAAAAGTGAAATACTAACTCAGTTGTTCATAGTATTTCTCCATTCTAGAGTTTTCCCATGGCAATAAGACCAGGTCTTTTAGGAGCCCTAGCCACTGGAACTGATCTTATAGCATAGCCTCATATTAACTGTGTGACCTTATTCCAGTTATTTAACCTTTTAACGTCTTTTTTCTCATTTGCAAAACAGAATTGGACTTTCCAATTTTGTTATTTTATGTTTATGAATTACAAAATAATGAATTGGAAGTAATCCCTACATTGTCACTCTGTGTCCCAGGTTTTCCACCCATACAAACCATCAATTCATAGTTTAAGGACAGGACTTTGCATGGGTTACTAGTTGCTAGTCCTATACAATCTTAGAAATTACAGACTTGGCAATGATTCAAACATGGAGGGAGCTTCGAAGAGGAAAAAGCTTCAGGTCATGCTTCAATCTGTTCAACAACTTGGGTAGCCACAAAACCAGCAGGATATTATAGACAATACTCCAAGTTCAGGCTATTGTCTACAGATAGGAGTTGGTTTCTATATTTTGTCCCAGACTTTACCAGATCATCTTTAGAGAGATTTGAAATCAATTGAAAATCGGAACTTTTAAATCTTGGCTGTTGAGTGTTGTAGTCTGGCCACGTTCCTTTGTACTGTGCCAATAACCAAAATAACAACAACAACAATAATAATAAAGTGAAATCAAAAGACAGAAAGAAAAAGTGGCCAAGAACAAAAGACCATGAGATCTGGTCATGGAACCAGCACTAGCTCTGTCAGGGGAAGGAGTCATTTCTTGACTTGTTTATATTAAACTTATTATTATATTATATATTATAATATACTTACTAAAATATATTAAACTTCAAACTAAAGTTATATTATCTCCAATCCTTTCCAATAGCTTGAAATTTTGCTCTTATATATGAGTACTACAATGACGGATAAATTGAATCCTGAACAAAGCCTCCAGGCAAGGTGAGATTTAAGCCAAAGTTCAAGGGGAAAAAAAAACTTCCTCCAAGTTCTTTCCTTCTTGCAAGGCTCAGTTTGACTTTGTGTTTTTTCTTTCATATCATATCATTTCCTCATCCCAGGTCCCTTTGAGCCATGGCACACCATGCTACAGAACGTCTGTATACCTCCTCCTCTTAGAAGTTTACACTTCCTTTCGATACGGAATAAACAATTGGTGTGCTCTTCTGTGGTGAAAGCCTTTTCTCTTGGTATTTCTTAGTTGTCTATAATCCCTTGTGTAGGCTTGAGGCTTCATGGACTTTCCCCTGTCCAAGTTAGAATATTCATTGGTGCTGTCCTTGTTCAACTCATGTGTAGGCAGTCATGTTCATGTGACCTCATGGGTATAGTATTAGACATTTCTAGGAGACACAATCTCATGGCAAATTCGCTGTTCCTCTCTCTCTTAAAATCTTTCTGCTTCCTTTTCGACAATGTTGCCTGAGAGGGTTTGGGGTGAGGAAAAGGAAGGGGAAATGAAATATATTTCATCTATTTTATATGCTATAAAATAAAAAAATACTTTTTATTAAGTCCATTTTTCCCTTTCCCCAATAGTTACACAATGTAAATATTTATACAAGTCCAATCAGGGCTCATATAGGTCAATATCTTAAACAAAGGGAAAAGGGAAAAGAGAGGACTTTTCAGCATGATTGTTATCTAGCAAGAGATATGTTGCTTATTTTGGGGATTTCTTATTCCATATAAATACCCAGTTTGTGACATGTTGCTATTTAAAATATTTACACACACATTGTTCTTTAGAGTTATTTCTTACTATGAATATTACATGAAAAAGATTGAAGTTTGGTGATATCATTATTTGTTCATATAGTTAAAACTACTTAAACAAAAAAGTTCTGTGTGGGTATCACAATCCCACATTAGCCAAATTTGTAGAAAGATAAAACATTTCAAAATATATTGCACAAACTTAGAATTGTACCTTAAGAAACCCTGAAACTGGACAAATATCTGAAGATATTGTTTGTATGCAGTGGAAGACAATTCATCAACATTATCTTTAAGATAATGAGAAAGAGAGAATTTGAACCTGCAATTCACCATGGCTTCCTGTGTACAGCCTTGTCCAAACTGGAACAAGGAGTTGGAGAACAAAAAAAGAGGAGACCTATAACTCAGGATAGAGGCAGAGGACCAGGATGTCTGAGGAAGATGCTACCAATGGTTCTGGACACCACAGAGAAAGAACATGCATGCATTAACATATATGGAAAGCTACAGAAGACATAACTTACATTTATGGCTAAATACAAAGTTTTGTATATACTGGATATCACTATGTAAGGCCTTCAGAAACTGAAGAGGAAACTGAAAGTTGTGGATTTAATGAAAAGCTCTGAAAATGGTGAAGAATAAAGAAGTACTGGAGTTATGACAAGACAAATGGAAAGCCCGTTCATCGCTCTCCAACAAGGTCTCATTTGAGGAATAAAGCCTCTAGACATTTTCTAGAAAACCTAAGTCCCAAAGGACCCAAGTAAGCTAGTTAATTCATCCTCAGGAATATAATGTTTGCAATATGTAGCACCAAATAATTATCTACTAGATAAAACTGGATAACACTATCATCAACAATCAATGAAAGAAATACTAGTGGAAACAGAGATCTCACTGGTATTGAAATTAAAGGATAGAAACAATTTTAATAATGATTAGGTCTACAAACAACATCTTATTTTATCATCTGAGAATGAGTAAATGGATATGGAATCACAACAGGGGGATAGAAACTGCATAGAAAAATGAAAATATAAAATGAAATTTTACTCTGTGTGTGAGTCTGTGTGAGGGAGGGGGAGAGGGAGAGGGACACACACACACCACACATACACACACACACACACACACACACACACAGAGAGAGAGAGAGAGAGAGAGACAAATTTGGATTAACAACAAACTGGACTACGCAATAAGAATATACTGATTGACGTAAAGAGAAATCAAGTAAAATTTGACAAACGGAAATAAAAGATACACTAACACACTTGCATATAAACTAATGAGCAAGAGAAAAAGCACTATAGCCAGTAGTAAGTCAAAGCTTTTGTCAGAAATGAAACAATATTAGGCTGTGGAGAAGCCTCAGCTGGTAAAGCGCTTCAGGTGAGTTCAGTCCCCTAAACCCATGTGAAAATTGGTTGAACATGATGACTTGTGCTGACTTCCAGCACTGAAGAGGCAGGCAATGTAGCCTCATCAGCAAGATTTACTTCTAGCCTTCACACATATGCATGCATGTGAAGACACATAGGCACACTCGTGCATGCAAGCACACACACAATCACATCTTTATACCCCTCGCGCAGAGAGAAATGAAGTGCTATTAAATGGTGTATGACATTTGTAATATTGAATTATAGGAAGGAGGACAGAGTTTCGAGTTTAAGTACTTGAAGAAATAATGACAAAAAAATTACTAGTTGGATTATGTTCTCAATGAAAACATACAAAATGTACAGGGAAAATAAAATGAATTAAAAAGACAAATTGCTAAAGAGGATAAAGAGAAAACCTTGAAACTGTCTTTACTTGTGTGGGATTCAAACAGGGGCAGCTGTTACCATTCATGAGAAACAGTGCAGTCCAGGAAAGAATGCAAGGACTATTGAAAGGGTTATCAGCAACACAAGCTGGTTAAATTAGAATTCTATATTCAGCAAAGATATTCTTTTTAAAAAGAAGCCTTTTTTGAAAAGTCACTTTTAGGCGAACAAAAGCAGAACTGTTGTTGCTCTTTAATTTGGTTTGGGGATGTTTTGTCTTTCAGCAGACTAAATATAGTTGACTTTTTAAGAAAAATTTCCAGACTGAAGAAGTTTTGCACTTCTTTGTAGATGTTCTAACCCATAGGATAGAGGGTGAGGAAACTTCTAGTAGAGAGACTGAGAAAACTTTACCTTAGCTTCATTGACAATGATTAACACTTTCAGGCCCAAGTCACATTGGCGGCATGTGGTCTGGACACTGTATAAAGATAGTGGCTCTTTTCCCCATGAGGGCTTCCTGTAAGCCCCATGTAACCAAAAGGAAAGCATCTCACAATTGCAAGTTCATAATTTTTCTACAAAATTGTCAACCATTACATGACTCCCCAGAGCTCTTCAAGTTTAAAAACAAAAAATGTGTGAATCACTCAGAGCTGGCAAAACAGAACAGTGGCCTTGGGGGAGACCAGTGAAAGCAGAACGAGGCTTGGCCTGCGCGTACCAAGACTGAATTTCTGTTGAGACAAACTCACCATATCAGCTGTGTTCATGTCCAAATGCAAACTCATACATGATGATGGATGTGCTGAGACCCTCTAGATACCTGTCACTCTTTGGTAAATATATGGTTATCTTAA
Organism: Microtus oregoni; assembly: GCF_018167655.1. Taxonomy (NCBI): domain Eukaryota; kingdom Metazoa; phylum Chordata; class Mammalia; order Rodentia; family Cricetidae; genus Microtus; species Microtus oregoni. The sequence goes on along the minus strand of NW_024543083.1, from coordinate 5,108,992 downwards.
AATTCAGAAGAAGAGCAAGAGAAGAGAAAGGTGGAGAGAGACAGAGATAGAGACAGAGGCAGACACAAAGAGAGACAGAGAGACAAGCAGAGAGAAAAAAAAACACTGGTTTCTTCCTTTACAATAAATACAAGAGATATAGAGGAGAAGATCTGTCCCCTGGATGCTGAAGATGAATGGAAGTATAAATTAGAATGTGGTTTGATTTATTTCAATTGGCAGAGTCATCTCTTTTTGCTTGATGGCCTTTTACTTCCAAGCTCTTTCCAGACTCCTTTCTGTCCACACATTTGCCAGCTTGCTATATATGATACACTGAGTGTTTACTCTGAGTCATGAGTGTGGAGAGAACTCTAAAGAAACTTTCCAGTCCATCTGTGAGAGTACCAGCATACACTCACTGATGAAGAAGTAGTCTACAGCAATGATGTAAGTAGTCATTTTTTCTGCTGTCACATTTCCGTTCTGACTCCATCAGCATCCCCCGTAGGAAAATGATTCGGCTTTTCCCTTTCTTTGGAAACCACTGAGACACTGGATCAGTATAAACATATGAGGATTTGAAAACAAAAGACAATGATGATGGCATGTATGTTCAAACTGTTCAATGGACTTTGTTTCATCCTTTGTTCAATTTCAAACTTCTAGCCCCCGTACCTTGTGCATCTTCTACAACAATAGAACTGCTCATTTCCAGAATTGTCTATTTATTAAAGTGATAACTTCTATGTTATTTTTAAGAAAAAACCATGAGTCCTAGATTAAGGGCAACATTTTCACAGAACATCTGACTCTTTAACCCACTGTTAGCCATGCATTATAACACACACACACACACACACACACACACACACACAAACACACTTCAAATATCTTCTCTGCCATGATCTCTGTGAGCACAGGCAAATTGTACAGCAAGTCTCTGTCCTGATGTCTGTATTTGAAATATCCATGCTATCTTACCTTTGTGAATGCTATAAGATTCTGAGAAAAGGGAAGGAGGCTTAGTTAATAGACTAAAGTGAATAAATATGATACTGTCAATAAAGCCACATGACTGGACAAAGCATAATTACTCTTAATACAGCTGAGATGAGTGGAAAGCCTGTTTGCTCTCCAGAGGGTTCCCCTGATTTGTTTTTCTCCTCTTATTGAAATAAATACAAATACAATAAGAAATATGTAGTTATTGGAAGGATTTTCCCCTCTTTAATTTATTTCCCTTAATTTTCATTCAAGCTGTTTCTCACTTAAATTCTAATTTCCCTACCAGTGATACTGCTTAAGCATATTGATTCAGACTCTCCTGGTGTCTTCCAAGGTACAGCTATGACAAATCAAGAGAAATACAAAACACAATCCCCACAAGTAAAACACATAAACGATTCATATAAGAGATAGATAGATAGATAGATAGATAGATAGATAGATAGATAGACAGATACATAGGTAGGTAGATAGATAAAGCAAGCTGGTGGAATAGTCATATTCAAATGTAAATGTGCAGAGAGTGTTTCAAAGCATACAAACCTCATAGACAAATAAACTTCAAAATTCCATTATGTAAAATGGTTGTTTACATATCTAATCATCTGAGACCAGGAATTGGAAGAGTAAGGCTTGTGAGTTTTCTTCAGGATGATTCACAACACCAGGAAAAACACATATCTGGATCATATAGGCATTTGAAGAAATTCTGTACGGCTATTAATAGTTGATTTCTACTATTTTATTATTTGTGATTATTTTATTTTAATCATTTAGTGAATCTTTCCAAATACACTGGAAATACTTCTTAAGTAAATAAACATTTTTTTTGCCATTTTGTCTGTCATTATTTTCCCTGGTAACAGGGAAAAGACATGATTCACAAGGTCACCTACCATTTTCCCACAATTCTTTGTACCTTAAGCTATCACATAAGTTTAATACCTTTTATTCTATCTCATAAGGTATGAATGATATTTTGCTAGGTCAGAGCAATGATGTTCCTATTACATTCTCTCATCAGATCACTGATACCATAAACTGTAATGGCTTCTTCAGGCCATTAGCATATCTGCCATCAGCCTCTATCGAGGAACTCCTTAATCCTGCAAATGGTTGTTAATAACTTACACAGAGCATTTTCATCTCAGTCTTCAACATAGAAAATGTTAATCCATCCTTTGCCACATGACAGCCATTTCCAAAATGGGATGCAGCGGCCAGGCAGTGACCACTCTGTCAGATGCCAGCGCCAAATAGCACATTTAATATGAGGCTTCTGAAATCTCACAATCTAAATAAGTATTTAAATAGGTCACTGTGACCCATATTTCTTTATTTGTATGAGTATAATCTACCAAAATTTAGTAGTTTTCTTTTTGTCTGGATCATTTCTTGGGACTGACATAGCACCTGAGGAAATGACAGAGCATATGACAAGAATTTATTTGTATGTAGCCTCGAGAATCAATGATGTCTGAAAGTTAGAAGTGACTGAGAGTTAAGATACAAAGCTAGAAACCAGTATGGTGATGCATACAATTATTTAAGTCAGTGCCTAGCAATATACAAACAGATTCCCATAATGTCATATTACCTGTCTATGTCCTAGTTTCTGTAAATACATTCTATAATGTTTATACAACAAAATCACACCCCAATATAATTTCTCCTGGCCTTACAGGATAATACAAACTAGATAGATGCAAAAATCCTTTAATTGTCAGATTATTTGAAACGTTAGGGTATGAACCGTGATTATAAGATAGTGTTAAGAACTGAGAACCTTGAGGCTCTGACAATGGCTCAGCTGATAAATTGCTTGCCCAGCAAGCAATCCTTTGTTGTTCAAGACTGAAGACCTGAGTTCAGATCCTCAGAACCCACACAAAGGGCAGGTAGTCATGGTAACCTCCCTGTAATCACAGCACTTGTTAGGAAGCAAAAAAAGAGGATTCCCTAGATTTTCAGGAATTTTCCAACTCTGGGTTCAGTGATACCTGCATCAAGAAACAAAACATAGGGACTATTCATAGTACTCTCAACATCAATTTCAGGTCCCTGCACATAAACACATATGACATAAGCATGCAGGCATGTATTATGTACTCATACATATACATAAAATAGAAAGGCCTGGCGGCACCTGCCTTAAAACCCAGCATTCAGGAGGCAGGGGCAGATGGATCTCTATTGGTTTGAGTCCAGTCTACTCAGTGAGTTCCAGTCCAGCCAGGGCTAGATAGTAGTAAAACTATCTCAAAAGCAAGCAAACAAACAAACAAAAAAAAAAAAAAACGCACCTAAGAGAGGCGTAAATGCTCAGACCCGGGTTGGCTACTTGTACCACAGAGCATAAACAGGACATTAACTATTGTGTGGCTAGTAGTCATTTAAGAAACACTTGCCTCAGCTACTTCAGTGGCTATTTCTCTGCTCGGAGCTTGTGTTGCATGTTGTCCTCTGTCTTATTTATAGAAGGTAAATTGGGAAGCCATTAATCCATCTGAACTACTTTAGGCTACTTTTAAGAGAATATGTGGTAGTTCTATTTTTCCTTGAGTACTTTTATGCAAACTTGAGTCCACACTGAGTTTTGTGGCCACACTTTACAGCTAACCTATAATGGGTCGTCTAAGAAGATCAGTGAACATAGAAATCAAATGCTTTCATTCTTCTCCTATCCTTTTATAGTGACATTGAAGCTGAGTCTTAACAAATTCCTTTGAAAAGTGAAGGCATAAACACCCAACCCAGACAGCCATATCAGGAACAACACAATTCCGGGTATGGAAAATATCTTTGCATTGTATTAACAAGAGGGGTTTTGCAGTGCTTAGCTATGGATTATGAAGCACGCTCACTTTCCTTAGAAAGCTAAGCTGTGCTGCTTTACACACTAGAAAAAATCTGAATTCGAATAATGAACATCTCCAGCTAAGTGTTTCCTGAATGATCAGCGGTATTTTTTTTCTTGAATATGCTTTTCAGTGGTAGAATTCCTTAATATCCATACCTTTGTTCTCAGAAGATTAAATTACTGATATATACTACCTACTACTTTAGAGTTGAAATACACAGGAGACCTCTTGTCCTTTAAAACATTTGTATGAATGCTAATGAGGATATATCAGATATCTAATGGCCTATTATGAGAACTATTCGGTCCTATCTTCTTGTCTGATCCATCAGGCAGATGCTGATTACAAAAGGAGCAAGATCAAAGATCCTCTAATTAACAATGAAAAAAGAAGGTGTACTCGACGATACACTATGTAGAAAGCGCTCGGACAAAATTGTATAAACATTAGAATTTTCTAGCATTGAGAACTCTTAAAACACAGTGTGCTTCACCCCCTCCCCCCACTTAATTGCATTTCTTTGTATAACCCTTTTATGCTGAAGACTCTCCCTCCACCTGGTGTAACTTAATGGTGTTATTTCCCGAGGAGCAAGTGCGGGAAGAAGCACTAACTTTATTAGTTGCCCTGCTCTACCTGCCAGAAAGCCTAGCCCCAGACCAACTCAAGGCAAACGTATGCTAGAAAACGAGGTTATGCAGTGAGCAGATTGGGAGAAGAGGCTGCGGCTAAAGCTGCTGTGTAGGAAATGTGGTAATGGCACCGTTTTGGAAGAAAAGGTGCCCATAATATTCTTAAACAATTAGATGCATATACACTAGAGTAGAGGTTGCATTGGTAGGTGACATAAATGAGCTAGAGGATGTTGGGAATAAAGAACTTTTCACCCTATCCTTCCACACACTAACTTTCCATTAATGTTCACTCTTCCCATCAGATATATTATTATGTCCTGGGAAATGACATCAGACCCAGTGCTAAAGCTTAGTTTCAATCTACTAAAAGAAACACACCTATTTTTATACTTTAGAAAGACTGTTTATCTCCATATAACATTGTAGGTTGAATTATCAAATTTCTCTCTTAAGTGATAATTATTATTTTGTGTTTCCACAGTAAACTAGTAAAATAAAAATGCAGGGAATATGCTGGTATGATCGATACAGGTTTTTCTATAGGAATTTTATGGACTGAGTGGCTCAAGGAGAAAATGCTTATTTCTTAGTCTTTAGAAGCCAGAAAGTCTAAATTCAAGATGCTGGTTGGTGATGCTGAGCACAGTGAGAGCTGCTTACCTTGTTTACAGAGAGTGCTTTTCTTGTAGCCTCACAATGGAGAGAGAGCAAAAGATCAGAGCCAGGAGAAAAACACCTCCTGATCACTCATCTCCATTTAAGGACATTAAGCTCATCAAAGGCCTCCCTTCCAGCATCATATTGGGAAATAAGGCATCATACTATGGAAAATGGCAACGTGAACATTCTGTTCACAATAGGAAGTATTTTCCTTCACAGCTGTACACCAAGAGATGACATATATTTAGGTAAACTCTGAGCCAATTAATTATAACAGATATAAATTATTAAATAATCAGTGAGTTGTTTATTCTTTAGACATGGTCTCAATACTGTACCCTATGCTGACTTCAAGGTAGTGACGCTTCTGTCTCAGTTTCCCAAATGCTCCTGGGATTACATGTATGCATTAGTATATGTGGCATTAGGATATTTGATATTGCAAATACACTAGGTATAAGACTGTGTTTATACAAATTCTTTCTATTGGGGCAAGCCTATGAAATTCTTCCATAGGTTTGTATTTTGAATACTGGTAGTGCTATTTTAGAGGAACTGGGGAACTAGTAGATAGTGAGCTATAGCTTGCAAAGGTAGATCAGTAGGAGTGGGTTTTTGAAGGTCTTTTTTCACCCCTCACTCTCTGCTTCCTGTTCTATTTGAGTGTGGAGAGCCCTGGACACATCCTCCACCGCCATGAACCACACTGTTCCCTTGATACTTTGCCCAGCACAGCACAGTTAAGTCCTCTGAAGCCATGTACTCAATAAATCTATCTTTCTTTAATTACTTCTTTGGGGTATTGTGGTTTCAACAATGTAAAAGGAACTAATATAATTTCAACCAGGGCAGTTTAAACACCTGCAAGACGAGAGCCTGGCAAACATATTTGTTGTAACCAAATGAACCCTTCTCTTCCACACTTGGATTTCCTAAAAACAGAGAACCAGAGAATGCTGTCACCGAGAAGGGATAAAATCACTTTTAGTACTTCTAAAGTCAGAATAAGAAAGTGTAAATGACTCCACAGGCTAGATCCCGTAGTGCTATACACACTAGCAGAGGAGAAAAGTAACCATCAGACTCACCAGCTGTGAGTGCTGAAAGCTACCGTAGCTGCCAGCCTGGCAAGGATGCCTGTGGGTGCAATAGTGAAGAGAGCACCATGGGCTGACCGAGTACTTTCTGATCAGGTTTAAGTCTAGCTTCATATGATAAAAGCAATAACTGACACCAGTATTAGGGCTATGAACCACTGGTTAAACAGGTCATTCTTTTAGGAGAGAATCTTCTAATATTCCACTAAATATATTATTAAACACACTCCAAATTATTTATTATACACATATGAATGCATCTCTCAGTCCTCACCAGAAAGTTTATCTTTGAAATAGATGGAATTAACACAGTGACCTACAACAGCCCAAGATACAGAGATTAAGGGACTGCAGAATGCTCAGCTGTAAAGGGAACATCTGTATCAGACCACTTCCTCCCAAAAGCATGGGAACCATTGTGGAAAGGGGGACAGAAAGAGTGTAAAGAGAATACAAGAAACCAGTGTCTTCCAGCCATAGCAGAGCAGTTGCATGTAAGGACTCATGGTAGTTGTGACAGCAGACACAAGACATGTGCAAGCCTAACCCAGACAAACCCACAGCACGAAGAGTAGAGCAGGGGTAAAACGTCAGCCCTAGTCATAGGGATTCGGGTAATCGATAGTTTCTGGGAGAGCAAGCATCGGTTTTCCAGTTTGATTGTTTTCCCTTTATGTTGGCTGAACGCCAATGTTAAGTCATACATCCAAGGGTTTATGAAGAGCACACGTTGAATTGCATAGGAGTTAAAAAAATTAGAGACACAAAGTTGCATAGCTAGAGAAGGGATATGGAGTTCATGGAGGGCGAACATGATCAAATACACAAAACCAAATTTTCTAAGAACTAATATTTTTGTCTGGTTATTGTTTTGGATGGAGGTGGTGTTTTTGTTTCTGTTTTTGTTTTGAGACAGGATTTCTCTGTGTAGCTCTTTGTCCTAAAACTTGCACTGTAGACTGGACTGGCATCAGACTCAGAGAACCTCCTACCTCTGCCTTCTGAGTACAAGGATTGAAGGTGTGTGCCACCATCATCTGGCAAGAACTTGTAATATTTCAAATTAACAAATTGCATAATCTCTAGACCATTGATATCTCTTATATGTATCCTCCATGTCATAGTGCCTGCAAAACTTATAACATATAAAAGAAGTGAGTATGGTCTTGTCAAGGTCAAGATTGCATCTAAGAATTAGAAAGAAGAAATAACGATGTAAGCATGTCAGCAAAATTTGTTTTATTTTTTTTAACTCATCTGGCATTGCTCGTGACAGTCACTAGGGGTGCCGTGCATACAGAAATCTCAAAAAGATCAAGAACTTCATGTTTGGAGCAAGGTCTGAAACTGTGGTGATAGTGACAAGATCTGGACAAACATACAGTTGTCAAGATCCTGATTCTGCTTGTACTTTACTGATAGGAATACCCCGTACAATTAACATTAAACTGCAAAACTCAAAGAAAGGCCTGAAGATATCACCTAGTGGTGGCACTTCTGTCTACACAAAAGCAATGAAGGTTAAACATACACCGTGTTCAGTATATGTAAAGTAAGCAGAATATATATGGGCAGCCTCAATACTTCTCCAAGTCCCCATTCTTTTCATTATATATTTGATTTCTTTTCCCTCCTGCACTAAGCAGATGAATTCATCTTCCGAGGAAGGGAATTTCAAGTTTAACTAGAAGAAAGAGGCAAATTACAGAAAGATGAAATCTTTGAGTGTAATAGTACTTTCCACAACCAGAGGTGTTGGAAATAATCTTTCAATCAGATGTTAATTTTTCTTAACACAGACACCAAAGAAATACATTTTTCTCATCTTCTCACTTCACCATCACTCTCTTGTATAAAACGCACAATGATGAAACACAATGACACTATTGGCATTCCCATTGCGAGCAAACGCCTTGTACTCCTTCACGATTTCATAGTAATTCTAAGGCTCACTGAGCTGACTCTGTGGGATCACCTTCCCTTCAGAGACATACTCAGTCCTCAAGTTGACTTCACAGGAAAAGTCCATGGTCCAATATGCTCTAGGGAAATTTGGTTCCACCTTGTGTTAAGAACCTGTGTCATTTCTGCATAACCACAATTCAAGAAGACAATATAGAAGAGAATCTTTTGGGGTGCCAAGCATATCTTTGAGCTTTCTTTCTGGTCACAAATGAGAGAGTTCTAAGAATAGCCTTTTAGGTCTCAAAGACTCAGAGTGCTCTCCAGCATTTGGTTTTTAACTTCCCTGACTCTAGAAAAAAAAAAGATTTTTCATTTTCAATCTCTAAGACATATTGTGTGACTGACAGTAATTACTGACTACTATATAAGCCTGCTTTTAAAGGTCTTAACTGTGTTTGGAAAGACTAAAATCCTTGGTTTTATTCTCAATCAAGCCAAATTCTGTCAATTTTGTAGTATCTGTCACTGAAGAAGCATGTCTTAAATTTTTCTGTAGAATGAATAACTAATTGCCTCCTCAAATCCCACACCTTTTCTATATTTGTTTTTCTTAAAGGTCTTTTGTGAGACTATAACACCTATTCAGATGCTGCAAACAGCCCCAACATATGGCACGATATTCTTTTCTCTGAACTCTTCACTGTGACATCAAGATACATTATCTGTCTTTGGGGTTACTGCACCCAATGCTTTTACCAAATATTATGCCACTGAAAAATGCCATTACCATATCTCTAGGCAGAAATATTCAAAACTTCATTCTCTCTTTCCTAATAATTAAAACAATGCTGCAAAGCTGAGATTTTTATTTGTTTGTTATGAAAACATCTCATTTCTGGCAGCTATTTCTTATATCAGTAAAGACAGTTTACATTACAGCTATGAGAGCAAATCTTCCCAAACACTGGGATTCATGTTCCATATCTATCAAGGGTTGCTTGGGGCTCCACCCAATGCCATTCTACTTAATGATAGAAGCTACTAGATCAGGCCCTCTCTGGTTCTCATGCAGTAGGTGGCTGTTATCACCCTAGCTCCTTTTTGGGTGGAGAATGTAACTAAGAGAGGCACATAGGAGAGAATTACCATTATTACTTTATATCTTCTTACCGCCGGGTTTTTCTTCCAGGAATCAGAGAGCATTATGACTCTCCCCCTGGGAAAGCATGGATGGGGCCGGGTGGAGCCTACAGTGATTTTAGATGGGCTCCCAGTTGAAAGGAGAACCAAGGTCTAGAGAAGGAAAGTAAGGCTTTCTCTATAAATACTCAACTATTCATTCTGTCAGTGACTGATTTTCATTCAACTTTTAGTGATTCTATATGAGAACTCTAAACAGAGAGCACACTCTATGCAGAGGGATTTATCAGGGGAATTAATCACTTGATTATGAGAAGGCCTTTGTGGGAATAAGGAAAGTTGGTAGACTGCTTTAGTCCCATTCAGAAGCCTCATATCATATTGAATCCAGCAGAGTAAGTTTAGAACTTACAGACTGAGAGTTTGTAGGTACCTAGTATAAAACCCGGAGACCAGGGCCAAAGACCTTGGATTCCTGACATAGAAGAACAAGAGAACAATGGATTCTGGCTCTGAAGACTCCTTTGTCATTCCTCTTAGTCCATCTTGTCACTATTCTTCTGGACTTCAGTCTCCTCAGGTGGTACCCACAGAGACCCATCTGGGATGCTGCTTTGCACTCACATCCTGAGCATCCCTTCCGGTACGGGAAGGATAAGCTAAAAGCCTACTAAAGCTCTGAGAATTGGTGATGTTTTCTCAGTTAGGTGAGCATAACTGTGACACATCCAACAATCATCATACAAGGTTAACTAGAGTTGCATTATTTCATTCTAGGGATGTGTGTGCCCTAAGACAGTCTTGCATCTGTGTTTATGAAACAATGAACATACCAGTCTCTTGATTTCTTTCCTCAGTCATTTGGGTGTTTTTGCCCCATGAGAGGCTCTAAGTTGGCCACCCAAATATTTTTATTAAATTGACCCCATACTCAAACATGAAAATGAAATTCCTAATTCATTTAATGGTCTCAAATCATGTCTAGATTTAGTAGTTAATAAAGCTTATCAGAAAGAAGATAGTGTCTCAGATGCTTTCTGTTGGGCCTCATAAGGCCCAGGTGTGAGTCCCAGGTAATTTCTTGAGCCTAGCTACAGTGTAACTTTCTAATCCTAGTTAGAGTTTGGAAACCTGTCTCTGGCTTTCCAACGTAGACCTGCCTCTGCCCAGCCACCACTAGCATGGCAGAATAGTATTGGCCCTTGTTCCTTACTCTACCTCAACCCATCCCAAGCTTCTCCACACTAATCACAACCCTATTTAAGTCCCCACTTGATACCATTAAGGGAGAACCTGCTTTGACAGACTCCAGACTCAGTGGGTGTATTTATCCCCATGGTCAAGTGGGGGAGGGCTGTGTCATTCAACACTCATCATCTTGCCCCAGAGAGAGTTCAGGGTTCCAGCTCTGTTCTGTTCTTTCTGCCAAAGAACCTAGCAGTCCTCCTTTCCCCATTCATCATATGCAAATCTCATTTTTTTTCAGAATACCATGGTTTGATAAAACAAAAGCATATAATATTAAATCTACCCCAAAATATATTTAAATGCTACTAGTGAATAGCCTATTTCTTTCTTTAAATCATACACGCATTACTTAACTTACAAAGATGCAACATTTTTAAGAATTGATGAAGATTGCTGCTATGTGCATTCCTTCATAATGTGGGACTACACATGTCCTTATATCCCCATAACGCAGCTGACCAATATTCATCCCTGAACTTTGAAATCTGTGAAGCAATCAAGCCTCTTTTCTCTTTGTAGCCTGCATCAGATACTTTGTTACAGTAACAGACAGCGACTGACTCATGGATTGTCCAACTTGACTCATACTTTTACATAGACCGTCAAAACAGAAGTCCAAACTTTTTTGAAGTTTATGTACCTTTGATTAAGAGCAAGCCATCCTACTCAAATGGCTCTAATGAATTCCAAATCTCAACCTTCTCTAGGCACACAAGAAACTTCTATTATTTCTCGCATATTCTATGCTTCTGTATTTTACTCATCCTATCTTTCAAATTTAGCAATCCACACAGCAGATGCTAGAAGGTTTCTTTCATCTGAATAAATAGCAACTGCCTTGTCTACCTGAGCTCTCAGCATCAAGGAAGAAAGTGAACGGACTTATAGAATGATAAAAAGACAAAAATCACATAATGCTTTCGGATGGTATGCCTGAAACCACACAGATTTATCCAGCCTCTGGTAGAAGCAGGAGACAATGCATAATCTATGTGGACAAAGCTGCTTCCCAGAGGGAGGGATGAGAAAGAGACTGGGCTCTGCATGCCTCATTTGTCTCCTCAAAGGCAATGATCTGAGTTAGTTTCTTCTCCGGGAAAGAAATACATGAGGAACACCCAGCTCAGCAGCAGTGGAGCTCCCTCTACAGAGAAGAAAGGCTCAGGAGAAGGACAGCATTCTGGTGGGACCAAATTATTTACTGTGCTGTCTAGGATACCTGACAAAGGAAAAATGCATACAAAAATAGACACACCAAGATCCTCCACATGGGGTTTCCTAACATGAAGCAAAGATGTGGAAGAAGAGACTGCAACTATTGGCACATAAAGGGTTTTCAGGCCTGATTATTGGGAAACTCAGCTGAATTAGAGGAGGATTTATTTTCTTACCCAGTGCACATTCTTTAGTCACTGACACAGTAACACACAGACACGGGATTAGAGTGGGGATGGGGATGCTGTTATCTGCTTTGAGAGTTTTTTTTTGTTTTTGTTTGTTTCTTTGTTTTTTGTTTTGCTTTTGTTTTTGGATGGTAGAAGTAATGAACCACCAAACTAGTCTGTGTAATGATAGGGATTAAATGCCAGATCTGGTGCGCTATATCCTCAGCATAAGAATATTATGCCTTATTCTTTTTATTTATTTTAGGACTTTGTAGGTGTGGCAAATTCATCATGCAAATAGCTGATAGTGACTCTGATTTTACCTTCAGTAGAATTATCATAAGGACTACAAAGAGATAGCATGGAAGATAGCTGCTCTTTGCCTATGCTGTTATTTCAAGCCTCTTGTAATAAAATGAACAAAATTACCCTTTTAGTCATTTTAAGTGTATCAGCTAGGCATGTTTGCAGACAGCACCACTCTCCATCCAGATCACACCGTTTGGTTTTATTTTCCTTTTCCCAGCAATACAGTGCATGATGCTGAGGGGGGAATCCATTGTTGGTCTTAGATTTGGCAGGAAGGAATATTTGATGTCCTGGTCTCCATCACAATCAGCATCATCCAAGAAGATCCCATCAAAGTCTGAGGTAGATTGGGAATGCATACTATAGAATTCTTAGTTCCCAGATCCTGCAGAATAAAATTCCTACGCTCAAGCACTTGGCAGATTGCTTGCAAAAGATGCCTTATAGTCAGCAATGGAAGTTATTCAAAAGGCCTGGTCAATTGCCAAACCACTAATTTAAGTAAATATTTTAAGTATTGACAAAACTAGAAATGAGCCTTTGCTTGAATCATTTAGTCTCCTTATTTTATCTGGATTAAATATGTTTAAATAGAGTATAAGACCGAAAGTGCAATTTCAGAAAGAATCTTTAGACAACTTCAATGCAAAGACATGTGTATAACAGCAGAATATTTTATCCACTGTCTCTTGAGTGTCCCTGGGAACACACTGCTGATAGATCCAGATGTGCTCATTTGCACCTGATTCATGAGTGTTGAGAACTTCTCTAGAATTAGCAACAGCAGAGCAGGCTTTCCAGTCTAAGCTCCCATGTGTTTCTTGACTTCACTTCTGTTTTTGTTGTTTATAATCTCTTTTCTCACCATTTCCATCTCACTGTAGACTTCATGGTAGTATGAATCAAGAAAAAATTGATGTAATAAAAGTTTATGTATACTAGAACAAAGGACAATGTTTCTCGGCCTTTCAATTAAATTAGAGTTGAATGCAAATCGGAAGTGCTAATTTTCTATCAATTAGAGTAAACTCATCGTAAATGTTTGACCAAATAGTGATATTTACTGCCTTGGGCATATGACTCCCTGAGCTTTTGCACATGTAGATTTGAAGAGATGTGTAACCACCATCCAGGGGATAAACACAATACAGTCAGCATATCCAGAACTCCTAATAAGAACACATCATACTCAGAGTTTTCTCAACTCTTTCCCCTTTGACAACCTTAATTTGCTCTTCCTTTCCACTCTTTGCCTTTTAATAAGTACAATAGATTTATAAAAAATAATTCAATATTTTAAATGAATATTTAATTATGTTCACAAACTTTCACTAATGGAGCTATATATAATACTGCCAACCCAATAATGAATGGATGAGGTTTATTTAGGTCAGATATCAAATCTAGCTTCTCTAATTTCTACATGAATACTAAACAAGACAAAAAGATCAACATAATTATAGACCTTAGACTGGAAATGAATTTTCAGTGTTGTTGATAAAAAATTCTGAATACTCAGTTGGAAAGATTCCTTGAGTTTTCAAGTATAGACACAGGGAGCCTATTTGCCATGCCCTATACGATGGCCAAAATGCAAGCATTTGCTTGTTAAAGTTATAAATTTGAATGGTCCAGCTTGGAAATAAACTGTAACTTGGTATCTCTACCATATCATCCATATCATGAATAAACACATCACCTCTAGTTGCTAAGTAAGTTTATCAACATAAAACCAATTCTCACTTGTCTCCTTGGTGATTCAGTATTCTTTAACTCTTACATTGCCTCAAGGATAAAAATTTGCCTCAGCTTTCTTATGAAGCAATGTATTTAGATAATTCAAGGTCTGAATACAGATCTTGGTCAATCCCTGGAATCATTACACTGATTATACTGTGTATGCTGGTTAGTCTTGCCTGTCAGTTTGACCAGATTTGGAATTACCTATAAGTCAGGAAGATATACCTTGGGTATGTCTTTCAGGGACTGCCTAGAATTCTGAACTGAAGTGAAAGACATACCTTCAATGTGGGTGCAATCATGTTGAGCTGGTATCTCGGACTGAATAAAACATCTTGTTAGATGGAATAGTAAGAAGGTTAAGGAGGAATACAGCTGAGTGTCAATCATTTATTATTCTGAATGAGGTCCCAGTGTGACCAGCTGGCTCATGATCAATTCCACCATAATGCTTTCTATACCATGACAGATTATTTAACACAGTTAATCAGAACAACCTCTAGTTCTTTTAATTGTCTTAGTCAAATCTTTTGCCAGAGGTACAGGAATGGTGATGAACACATTATTGTATTAATAAATATTTTTATTCTCTCAATTTGAAAAATCATATGCAACCATCATTTCCTGCATGGTCACTATGACAAAACTGTGGAATGTTTCTTTGAACCACACTTTCTGTCTGAACTTGCTATGGCTAAAACTCAATCCTGCACAGAAGGCTTGGCATTTTTGTAGACACTAAGTATGTACTGGGTAACATATCACTGATAACAGATTTCTCTGTGTGTTAAGAAAGTTTTATTCTTAGAGCAATCCATACTATACATACAGTGAGAGCCGACCTGAATCATGGGCAGTAGGCTACATCAGGTTTTAAGAAGCCGTCATAAAGTAAACCAAAAATATTTTCCCCTGTAGCTTGTGTTACCAATGATTAAAAAGCCCTGAATTGTTGAGCCTCTGACTTATGTATGTCCTACTTAAAACAACTGTGGCAAAGTTGTCTTTCTCTTCTGTTGACAGAGATGCAAACATTGGTAGCTGCCTCTCCACTGCTTCACTCTGTACTACCTACATTACACTATTGTAACTAGAATGGCATTCTACAGATAAGGTTTAGGGAATAATACTTGTGGGTAATACCAAGACTATTAAGAGTGTCTTTGTTTCAATGGGGATTGAACCTCATTTTAGTTAGAACATGAACAATTATGAATGATGCCTAAGAGATCTCAATTTTTACTTGAAAATGGTGCCTTGGACCTGTTCTTTGTGAAAAAAAAATAGTCATTTGGATTGCTGGAGAGGTAGCATCACTTTCTTTGTAAATGACATGAAAGATTCAGTAAATTTTATGCTACCAGATGATGAAATTTAACAGCAAACATAGCAGCCTGAGTCTTTAAATATTTGCTTATAGACTTTCATTTTCTTTTACTTTTCATGTAATAGATCGTGTACCAAGGCTCATCTATTTTAATACATAAAAAATTATTCCCTATGTCTATATTGAAATGTTTTTCAGTGTGTGTCTCAGTGATATTTTAAAATTTCAGTGTTTCCATGAAAAATACTATTTTACTACATAAATATACTTCAAATGTACTGACTGATTTGTATGAATTAATGAATAGGGAATGTAAGATTAGTGAAAATAGACCTTTCATGAAAACAATGTATTAATCATACGGAAATGAATCTGGGTGAAATACAGAAAGTATCATAGGTTCAGAGCTGAGGACTCTACTTACTATTGTGTTAGAATGACTCAAGTACGTGGGAAAACAACTGGCTCACTTTATTTTGCAGTTTTGTATGTCAGGAATCAAGAGGGGCTGGAGAGCTCTTCATTCGCCTGAGTTGCTAATGAGGTCCTTCGGTATTCAGCTGGCAGAGAGCCTGGTCTGGAAGCTCCAAGATGACATTGTTCTGTGGAATCTGAATAGGGACTGTTGGGAGGCGAGGCTTAGCTGGGATGTCTATCAAGATGTCTATCAATGGCTTCTCCAAAATGACAATCCTCAAGGACTTGAGGGTGTTATCTGTAGACCTTCTATTGTGTTCTTAAACATAGAATAAGGAGGTTGATAGTTTCTTGTAACAAGAGGGCCAGCTTGTTGGGGTTTATGTCCTGCCCAGTTCCCACAGCTAGTAAGCCCACAAAGAAAATCATGCAGAGTCTACATTAGGTTATAAACTGATTGGCCCATTAGTTCAGGCTTCTTATTAGCTCTTGTAGCATATATTAACCTATTTTATTCTTATCTATGTTAACCACATGGCTCAGTACCTTTTTCAGCAGGGCAGGTCACATCCTGCTTCTTGGGTGATCTGGGCAAGACTGGGAGAAATGGGTTTCCTCCTTCCTAGAATTCTCCTGTTCTCATTGCCCTGCCTCTACTTCCTCTCTGGTTGACCCACCTATACTTCCTGTCTGGCCAATCAGCATTTATTCAAAACATGATTGACAGAATACAGACAATTCTCCAGTTTCTTGTATCTAGAAAGGCTGTTAATCAACAGAATGTAGAGGAAATGGGAGTGTTTCTTAAGGCAAGTCCAGACTCCAGATGAAGGAATGTCTCTTAGCAAGAAGAGTGATAAATTTTCTGTGTGCATGGATAATCTATCATAACATTAATTTCTGGGCCAGTCCTAACAATACAGAGAAACTGACCATTATTGAAGTAGACTTTGTGAGCATTGTCCAGGTTCTCTGTAAGGCACACAGTTCATTGTCTGTTTTAGGCTTTTATAATACATGTTCGCAGAACTTAGGTTACTTTTGCTCTGAAACAGAAGAGCGACTGGAGTTTTGATTAAAAACATAATGAGTGATCAGTGCCTGCCGACAAAGCTATATAGCATATGTCTGCTTCTTGTGGTGCTTGAATGAAAACAGCAAAATACCCTGGGAGCAGGAAACTTTTCAGAATATGTATGGACTTCACCACTATAGTGATAACTGATTTACCTCTATTACCAATCTACTATATGGCAGCTAAAATCAATATGTTACTTTGGCTTTCTATATTTATCAATTTGTAAAATAATTTTTTCTGTATTGCTTTATTTGTATTTCATAAAATCGGTACAGGCTTATAAGACTATAATTATCATTATTTTATAGATTCATGCTTAACAATTTAGAAGGAATATACATTTCCTTTCACATTAGCAGAGAAATATTTGAATTTCAAAAATTTATTTTGTATTAGTTTACCCCCAAATTTCTGAACATCTAATACTTTCCGGGTTCCAAACAAGAGTGTAGAACTATAACACAAGAAAAAGAACTCTGGGTTCCCTACTTGCTGTAGTTCACTTTGTGGGCTGTTTTATTCTGCACTTCATTCATGCATCATTCATCGTGGTTTTAATACAAAGATATTGTTTATACATCACTACCTTTATATTTTACGACTTTATAGACCTTCAGTACTTAAATGAACCTTTGTGTCACATTATGATGTAATCTTATGTTTACATCAACAACACATTATTATTTGTTTAAATATTTAACTTTTGAATTTCATACACAAAACATTTGCCTACATCACCAGAGCCATGCAAAGAATACGTGTGCAAAGCCGGTCTCTTGGCTTTTATGTTATTAATGCAGAATGATTTCATATGGGTTTCAAATGGTACATATGTTTAAGACAAAAAAAAATGCTGCTTGATTTTGAAGATTTCTGTACCATATAAGCATGAGTTACCAGGCAATGTATTCCTGTAAAGCTCCCCATCATTTTCATGTTAGAACTTCTTCCAAACTGTCCTTTTGTTAGCAATGCTATGATGTGTAATGTCTGTTAAGAGTCCCCAAACAGGCCCCCAAAAAGCAGTGCTAATGGCAATATTTTAGGGTGATGGTCTGGGTCCCACCTGAGTTTGCATTTGCTGGGGAACAGAAATCCAAGGCATATCTCAGAAGCTCTGAGAGGCTGGCTGAATGTCCCTACAATTTGCAGCACCTCATCTGTCTGCCAAAGTCCCCACACTGACCACCTTGCTATTCCAGCTTTCCAGTTGCTTCCCCTTGGCATCTTCCCATAAAAAAGCCAATAAGCTTTTGCACTACCCTTTACTGTTGAGGCGGTCAGACAATTATTGGTTTAGTTTTCTTTTTTTTTTAATTCAACTCTTCTTTCTCTCCACAGAGAATGCCTATGTTCAATGGTTTCTTGCTGTGCCTACTTAATAGTCCCTGGTTGCCAACCTTAAGTTGCTGAACAGTAGGACTCAGCCTGCATGAGAACCATTCAACCTGCATGGCAATCTGCAGATCCTGAAGCATAAACTCACCAACGTTTCTTTAGTTTTCAATGTCAGTAAGAAAATACTAAGCTGGTAAGGCAAAAGTTATCAGTTCCTTGTTTCATGTTTTGTCTTGACTTTATCGCTCACTCATCCCTCCTGGTCTAGATGCAATTAGATTATACACATTACATGTGATACAATTGGCCCAGAATTTGTAATTATTTTCTTCCATTAGTACTGCAGAGAGATATAGTTTAATTTGGACATTTAAGCAAAATAAAAGAACTCTGTGTACTCACGTCCTCTCCCCCCATTCCTTCTGCTTGCCTTGCCCATCTTCTTTTTCTTCCTGTTGTCTCATCCTCAATAATTTGTATTCACATAGAAGTAGATGTTTATTGCCTATGTTACTGCCTGGGACAGCTGGAGCAACTAACTTAGCCTTTTACTCTGGAAAATCCTTTTTAATAAGTATGCATAATTCATTGGGGTTCTGGATTATCTGAAGAAATGCAATTAATTTGTTTAATCCTTTAAAAAAGTTATCTCTATACTTTCTTTCTTCACTTTAAATTTGGCTCTGATTAGATATATGTCTGAACTAAATCACACTGAGGTAAAAATGAATGATTAGATTTTTTTTTATTGAGAAAAGGAAAAAAAACAAGTTTCCGCCTCTTCCCAGCCTCCCATTTCCCTCCCCGTCCTCCCCCCCCCTTCTCCCCCTACCCCCACTCCTCTCCCCCTCCCTCTCCAGTACAAAGAGCAGTCAGGGTTCCCTGCCCTGTGGTAAGTCCTAGGTCCTCCCCCCTCCGTCCATATCTAGGGAGGTGAACATCCAAACTGGCTAGGCTCCCACAAAGCCAGCACATTAAGTAGGATCAAAACCCCGTGCCATTGTCCTAGGCTTCTCATCAGCCCTCATTGTTAGCCATGTTCAGAGAGTCCGGCCCTATCCCAAGCTTTTTCAGTCACAGTCCAGCTGGCCTTGATGAGCTCCCAATAGATCAGCTCCACTGTCTCAGTAGGTGGGTGCACCCCTCGTGGTCCCGACTTCTCTGCTCATGTTCTCCCTCCTTCTGCTCCTCATTGGGACCTTGGGAGCTCAGTCCAGTGCTCCAGTGTGGGTCTCTGTCTCTATCTCCTTCCATCACCAGATGAAGGTTCTATGGTGATATGCAAGATATTCCTCAGTATTCCTATAGGATAGGGTCATTTCAGGTTCCCTATCCTCAGCTGGCCAAGGAACTAACTGGGGACATCGCCTTGGGCTCCTGGGAGCCACTCTAGGCTCAAGTCTCTTGCCAACCCTAAGGAGGCTCCCTTAACTAAGAATTGTGCTTCCGTACTCCCCTATCCAGCCTTCGTTTATCCCAATCATCCTGTTTCCCTAAGTTCCCCCCATGCTCCCATTCTCCCTTTTCACTCCCCATCTCCCCTTACCCCCATCGCACCCCACCCCCAAGATCCCAATTTTCTCCCCGGCCATTTTGTCTACTTCCCATAGCCAAGAGGATAACTATATGTTTTTCCTTGGGTTCACCTTCTTACTCAGCTTCTTTAGGTTCACCAATTGTAGACTCCGTGACCCTTTTTTATGGCTAGAAACCAATTATGAGTGAGTACATCCCATGTTCATCTTTTTGGGTCTGGGTTACCTCACTCAGTATAGTGTTTTCATTTTCCATCCATTTGCATGCAAAATTCGAGAAGTCATTGTTTTTTACCGCAGCGTAGTAATCTAATGTGTATATATTCCATACTTTCTTCATCCATTCTTCCATTGAAGGGGATCTAGGTTGTTTCCAGGTTCTGGCTATTACAAATAATACTGCTAGAACATAGTTGAACAAATGCTCTTGTCATATGATAGGGCATCTCTTGGGTATATTCCCAGGAGTGGTATTGCTGGGTCCAGGGGTAGGTTGATCCGGAATTTCCTGAGAAACCGAAACACCGATTTCCAAAGTGGTTGCACAAGATTGCATTCCTACCAGCAATGGATGAGGGTACCCCTTCCTCCACAGCCTCTCCAGCAAAGGCTATCATTGGAGTTTTTTATTTTAGCCATTCTGACAGGTGAAGATGATATCTCAAAGTTGTTTTGATTTGCATTTCCCTGATCGCAAAGGAGGTTGAGCATGACCTTAAGTGTCTTTTGGCCATTTGAACTTCCTCTGCTGAGAATTCTCTATTCAGTTCAGTGCCCCATTTTTTAATTGGGTTAATTAGCATTTTAAAGTCTAGTTTCTTGAGTTCTCTATATATTTTGGAGATCAGACCTTTGTCTGTTGCGGGGTTGGTGAAGATCCTCTCCCAGTCAGTAGGTTGCCTTTTTGTCTTAGTGACAGTGTCCTTTGCTTTACAGAAGCTTCTCAGTTTTAGTACGTCCCATTTATTCAATGTTGCCCTTAAGGTCTGTGCTGCTGGGGTTACACATAGGAAGCGATCTCCTGTGCCCATCTGTTGTAGGATACTTCCCACTTTCTCTTCTATCAGGTTCAATGTGTTCTGACTGATAGTGAGGTCTTTAATCCATTTGGACTTGAGTTTTGTGCATGGTGATAGATATGGGTCTATTTTCATTCTTCTACAGGTTGACATCCAGTTATGCCAGCACCATTTGTTGAAGATGCTTTCTTTCTTCCATTGTATACTTTTAGCTCCTTTATCGAAAATGAGGTGTTCATAGGTTTGTGGGTTAAAATTCGGGTCTTCTATAAGATTCCATTGGTCGAATTCTCTGTTTTTATGCCAGTACCACACTGTTTTCATCACTGTAGCTCGGAAATGGAGTTTGAAGTAAGGGATGGTAATGCCTCCAGAAGATCCTTTATTGTATAGGATTGTTTTGGCTATCCTGGGTTTTTTGTTTTTCCATATAAAGTTGATTATTGTCCTCTCAAGATCTGTGAAGAATTTTGATGGGACGTTGATGGGGATTGCATTGAATCTATAAATTGCCTTAGGTAGAATTGCCATTTTTACTATGTTGATCCTCCCAATCCAAGAGCAATTGAGGTCCTTCCATTTTCTGGTATACTCCTCAATTTCTTTCTTCAATGCCTTAAAGTTCTTGTCAAATAGATCTTTCACTGCCTTGGTTAGAGTTACCCCAAGATATTTTATGCTGTTTGTGGCTATCGTAAAAGGTGAAACGTCTCTGATTTCCCTCTCTGCTTCCATATCCTTTGTGTATAAGAGAGCGACTGATTTTTTGGAGTTGATCTTGTATCCTGCCACATTACTAAAGGTGTTTATCAGCTGTAAAAGTTCTTTGGTGGAGTTTTGGGGGTCGCTTATGTACACTATCATATCATCTGCAAATAACGAAAGTTTCATTTCTTCCTTTCCTATTCAAATCCCCTTGATCCCATTATGTTGTCTTATTGCTATTGCTAGAACTTCAAGCAGTATATTGAAGAGGAATGGCGAGAGTGGACAGCCTTGTCGTGTTCCTGAGTTTAGTGGGATGGCTTTGAGTTTCTCTCTGTTTAATTTGATGCTAGCTGTCGGCTTGCTGTATATAGATTTTATTATATTTAGGTGTGACCCTTGTAGCCCTAATCTCTCCAATACTTTTATAATAAAGGGATGTTGAATTTTGTCAAATGCTTTTTCAGCATCTAATGAAATGATCATATGGTTTTTTTCTTTCAGTTTATTTATATGATGGATTACATTGATAGATTTTCGTATGTTGAACCAGCCCTGCATCTCTGGGATGAAGCCTACTTGATCATAATGGATAATTTTTCTAATGTGTTCCTGGATTCAGTTTGCCATATTTTGTTGAGGATTTTTGCGTCGACGTTCATGAGTGAGATTGGCCTATAATTCTCTTTCTTGGTTGAGTCTTTGTGCGGTTTTGGTATCAGAGTAACTGTAGCTTGATAAAAGGAATTTCGCAATGCCTCTTCTGTTTCCATATTGTGAAATACATTAAGGAGTATAGGTATTAGGTCTTCTTGGAAGTTCTGGTAGAATTCTGCATTGAAACCATCTGGTCCTGGGCTTTTTTTTGGTAGGGAGGTTTTTGATAACAGCTTCTAATTCTTCGCGACTAACAGGTCTATTTAGATTGTTCACCTGTTCCTGGTTTAACTTTGGTATATGGTATTTATCTAAAAAAGTGTCCATTTCCTTTACATTTTCCAATTTTGTGGCATACAGGCTTTTGTAGTAAGATCTAATGATTCTCTGAATTTCCTCTGTGTCTGTGGTTATGTCGCCCTTTTCATTTCTAATCTTATTAATTTGCAAATTCTCTCTCTGCCGTTTGATTAGTTTGGATAGTGGTTTTTCAATCTTGTTGATTTTCTCCAGGAACCAGCTTTTTGTTTCATTGATTCTTTGGATTGTTTTCTGTGTTTCTATTTTGTTGATTTCTGCCCTCAGTTTGATTATTTCCAGTCTTCTACTCCTCCTAGGTGAGTCTGCTTCTTTTTTTTCTAGAGCTTTCTGGTAGGCTGTCAAGTCTCCAATGTGAGCTTTCTCTGTTTTCTTTAAGTGGGCCCTTAGTGCTATGAACTTTCCTCTTAGGACTGCTTTCATAGTGTCTCATAAGTTTGAGTATGTTGTTTCTTTATTTTCATTGAATTCCAGGAAGACTTTAATTTCTTTCTTTATTTCTTCCTTAATCCAGGTATGGTTCAGTAGTTGACTGTTCAGTTTCCATGAGTTTGTAGGCTTTCTGGGGGTAGCATTGTTATTGAATTCAAACTTTAATCCGTGGTGATCTGATAAGACACAGGTGGTTACTAATATTTTTTTGTAACTGTGGATGCTTGCTTTGTTACCGATTATGTGGTCGATTTTCGAGAAGGTTCCATGAGCTGCAGAGAAGAAGGTATATTCTTTCCTATTTGGGTGGAATGTTCTATTGATATCTGTTAAGTCCATTTGCTTCATTACCTCCATTAATTCTCTTATTTCTCTGTTAGGTTTCTGTCTGATTGACCTGTCCATTGGTGAGAGAGGAGTTTTGAAGTCTCCTACTATTAGTGTGTGTGGTTTGATGGCTGCCTTGAGTTTTAGCAATATTTCTTTTATGTACGTGGGTGCTTTTATATTAGGGGCATAGATGTTCAGGATTGAGACTTCATGCTGATGAACTGTTCCTGTTATGAGTATAAAATGCCCCTCTCCATCTCTTCTGATTGATTTAAGTTTGAAGTCTACTTTGTTAGAAATTAGTATGGCCACACCTGCTTGTTTCTTAGGTCCATTTGCTTGATAGGCCTTTTCCCAGCCCTTTACTCTGAGTAGATGCCTGTCTTTTTGGTTGAGGTGTGTTTCTTGTAAACAGCAGAATGTTGGATCCTGTTTTCGTATCCAATCTCTTAGCCTGTGCCTTTTTATAAGTGAGTTGAGTCCATTGACATTAAGTGATATTAATGACCAGTGGTTGTTAACTCCGGTCACTTTTTTAGTCATAGAGTTTGTGTGTTACCCTTCTTTGAGTTGTGTTGGTGAAGGATCTCTAGATATCTGAGTTATTGTGGTCATTGTTGGACTCCTTGGTTAGTGATTTTCCTTCTATTACTTTCTGTAAAGCTGGATTTGTGGCTGCGTATTGTTTAAATTTGTTTTTATCCTAGAAAATTTTATTTTCTCCACTTATAGTGAACGAAAGCTTGGCTGGGTATAGTAGTCTGGGCTTGCATCCATGGTCTCTCAGTTTCTGCAGTACATCTATCCAGGACCTTCTGGCTTTCATGGTTTCCATGGAGAAGTCAGGTGTAAGTCTGATAGGTTTACCTTTATAAGTGACTTGGCCTTTTTCCTTTGCAGCTCTTAAAATTCTTTCCTTATTCTGTATGCTTTGTGTTTTGATTATTATATGGCGAGGGGATGGTTTTTTTTTTTTTTTTTGATCCAGCCTATTCGGTGTTCTGTATGCTTCTTGCACCTTCATAGGTATATCTTTCTTTAGGTTGGCAAAGTTTTCTTCTATAATTTTATTAAATATATTTTCTGGACCATTGAGCTGCACTTCTTCTCCTTCTTCTACTCCAACTATTCTTATGTTTGGTCTTTTTATTGTGTCCCATATTTCCTGAATGTTTTGTGATGAGAGTTTGTTGGACTTGCTGTTTTCTTTGATCAGTGTGTTTATTTTCTCTATGGTATCTTCAGTTCCTGAGATTCTTTCTTCTAACTCTTGTATTCTGTTGGTTATGCTTGTTTCTGTAGACTCTGTTTGTTTACTTAAATTTTCCATGTCCAGCCGGACCTCTGTTTGTGTTTTCTTCTTTGCCTCCATTCAGTTTTCAAGTCTTGCACTTTTTCCATTATCCATTTGATTGTTTTTCCTTGGTTTTCTAGGGTATCATGCACTGATTTATTCAATTATTCAAACTTTCTGTTATATTTCTCATCCATTTCTATAAGGGCGTTCTTTACATGCTGTTTAAGGGCGTCAATCACTTTCATGAAGTCAATCTTTTCTACTTCTTCTTGATTAAGGTGTTCATGTTCTCCCGTTGTGAGGTCGCTGGTTTCTGGTGGCGTCATGTTGCTTTTCAGATTGTTGGGTGAATTCTTGCATTGGCGTCTGCCCATCTCTTCTTCCAAATGCTCCCTTATGGATCTTCTTTTACCGGGTCAGGTCTCCTTGCCTACTGATGTACCTTCCCAGTGCTGGCTCTCTTGGTGCCGAGATCAGATCTCCATGCCCAATGATGGCTCTCCCCAATGCTGGCTATCCTGGCACCCAGATCAGGTCTCCATGCTTGTTGGGTAGCTCGTAAACAAAGCGCCTACCTTGCTTGGTGCAGACAGGCTATAGAAACAAAGGAACTCCCGCCCGTTTGGGTGCCCCGAGGACTCCGAACCAGTGCCCAGACAAGCTGGGCTGAGTGATGTTTTGTGTCGAAATAGGGCAGTGAGGCCGAAGTGGGGAGGGCTCTGGATACAAGCTGGGTGAGACAGGAAGAAAGAGGCAGTATGCAGCGAGCAGAGCCTCTGCAGAGAGCCCAAAAAGGACAGGGGGCCGAGGAACTTCTGAGTTCCATGTTCTGGGCTGTCGCTGCAGGGTCAGAAACTCACCCCAACTTTGGCTCTCCTGGTGAGAGATCAGGACTCCGTGCTGGTTGGGTAGCTCGCAAACAAAGCGAATGATTAGATTTTTATAGGGCACCTTTAGCGATTAATGTGTATCAGCCTTTGGTGAATTTGTTTAGTTAATTTTTTTATTTTATCTCATGGCTAATTTCAGACATTAAAGAGTGGATGAGAAACATGAAAGAAAGGGAAGGATTCACATCTCATGAACTACTTACACGTGTGAAAAAGTCAAAGTTGACTTAGAATAGTGATGCCAGAGAGGCAGCAAGCTCTTATCCTTATCTAAGCAGTGTAAGTGGTGAGGTGTTGGGTTGGTGGATCTTCAGAGATGAGAAGGTCTTGCTGTACCAAAAACACCTCCCTACTACACAGCACACTCCAGACAAGACTGGACATGCATAGAATGAAGGAGTGTCTGCAGCCTTTGCTCATGTGAGATAATGTTCTGTTGATCTGATTGTATCCCATGGAATTCTTTTATTGCTCACATACTTATACTATTTTTGTGGCCACCTATGATTTCAGAAGGCCTCAAAATGTATGAATGAAGCAATGTCTTCCTGGTACTCTCTCAGGAATTCATGGAAGAAAGTAAAAAGTGTGAGAAACATCTAGTATCCACCCATCCTCAATCTCCTCATAACACCTCTCTACAGAAATACTACTGTCTCTCAACCCACATGTGGTTCACATGTCCAGCTGAAATGCAGACTGACATTTTCTTAACTTAGAGCTGTAAAAGTTGATTATTGGACTAAGAAAAAAACTAATTCAATTCTGTCACATAGTTCATAGACAGAATTATGTCTATAGCGTATTAGATCAACAGAAGATAAGAGGTGCCTGAGAAAACTGATGTCTTCAAGCACAGCACAAAGAGATGCAGTTGCAACTATTCTAGGACAACTTTTTGCAATTCAGCTTGAGCAAATCACAAACACAGTCCAGATTTTCATAGACTGAAGTTTGTAAATTTTGACGGGCAAAATGATAAGAAAAGCACATTTTCCCTTAGGTTTCCAGTGGCTAGAAAAGCTAAGCAAAGACATCTAGACAAAATTTGTGAACAGTAGCTGTCTAACCCACTCCAAGTGTTAAAATAACTGAAAGTGTCTTTAAAAGACCTTAGAAAATTGGAAAACACGAAGTTGTAATTACTTTCTAAGAAAGTATTTCAATAATTGAATATGATTTAAAAGATTTGTTTTTCCTTTTTTATTAAAAATAGTCTGCTCACATTCAGCTGGTAACTATTCAACTATAAAATCTGAGGAGTTGAATAAGCAGCACACTGGAAGAAAATACACATTCAGTATCCTAAAATTATATAGCGCCACTGAAGACTGACAGTATTTGCTGTTCTTTCCTGCTCTCCTTTTCATACTTCTCTAGAGAACATCTCTACCCACCCCTTACACAGACTACAGGGAGGAAAGGAGCTAAATACAATCACAATATTATTCCAGAGGTTATGAGTTGGTTAAATCAACAATGATGCATTCTGTATTCATTTCATGACAAGTTTTCAAATCAAACCCAGTTTCCCACCTTCAACCACATGCTTCTTCTGAGATGAAGAATCCATTTGGGATTCAGACCTCCATCTGGCCCTTCTAGTTCCATCATTGTCATAGGTAATGAAGAATTGGCAATAATTTTTCAGAGGATGGCATTGTTCACTGATATGTGAAATAGAATGTAACTAGTTCAGTTATATTCCCAACTATGGGCATCTTTTCAGGTTAAAACACACAGAATAAAGCCATGTGTGTCAGGAAAAAAGAAGAGAATCTAATTCTGAAAGGGAGAGTATCATTGAGACTCACTCTTGACCCTGATAATAGATGAGAATTTTTTCTTGGGATTAAGCCACGCAAATAAAAAAAAAAGATATTCATTTTTTTTCATCCATAATTCTGAAATATGTCCACAATACATGTAATCTGCCATAGGCATTTATGGCACTCTGTTTGGCTCTTCCTTTTGCTTGCTTTTAGAATGAAAGGCAGGTTTTATTACAAGAAATAAAAAAGGGATCTCATCTTTAAACATGATGAAAAAAATAAGAGAGGAACTGAGTCCCTTCACGTGGGCTAGTCAAGCCCTCATAACTTCATTTCCAAGCGATGTTTGTGCAGCCTGACATCCCAAGCTTTGCAGCGGAGATCTGAGCAGACAAGCCTTTGAATTGAAATGAGCACCTGTGGCCTTAGAGGTGAGGCTCTCACAGAGGTTCCGTGACCCTGGAAACGAGTTCCTCGGCAGCAGACCCTTCAAAAGGAAACCTGTGATTAAGACGATAGAATGGCAATTGGTGGCTTGATTATAGTGGAAGGACAGTGGAAAATCTCCTTCTAGAAGTGGGCAACATTTCTTTAATGCTAATTGACTGCCTTTGCGCTTAAGGTCTACAATTTTATCTTCCTTATATGACATTGATATTCAGTGACAATCACCTTCGGCTCTCATCCCAAAGTGAGAAGAGCAGAAAGTTTAGGTTTTTCTTCCATAGTTTTCTTGCAGTTTACAAAACAAGCCAGCAGTACAAAAAAAAAAAAAAAAAAAAAAAAAACATAACTATTATCTGCTTCCTAACTTCCTCCAAAGTTACCTCTGGCCTTAGTTCATTGATACTCAATGTTACTTACATATCTAAGAAGCCATAAGATGTAAGATCTCAAACTTGCATATAAGCAAGTCTATACATGAAATCCCAATTCACTGTATTTAATTGTTTGTTTCCTTATTTACAATAAATAGAAAAATCTGTGGGATAAAGTATGCTTATTTCAAGACCTCAATACAACTTAATCTACCTCTATACTAAAATAATGACAACGTGTGTGTCGTGATTAATACTGCTGCCTTCTTAGTTCTTTAAGCTCACCATGTCTCTTTCATCTCAGTATCTCCCACAGTGTCATAGCCACAAGCTTGAATATTGTTTCTCTAAATAGAAATATTTTATGATTCTTTCAGTTAGCCAAATAGCTCCACAATGCTGGATTTCTATTAAGGTATCAAAGATATCTGTCTCATTTTGGACATTTTACTGGTAATGCTTCTTTGAAAGTACTGTGTCTTTTGTGTTTCTCACTCAAATCACTGATCCTTGTGTTTATTAGCCACATTTTAAAGACAGAGGTGGTTTTGGATAATACAAATTCTGATAAAAGGTCTGTTACTGATACTTTTTTTTTCCTAGAAGGAGATTCCTTCTTGGAGAGCCTTCCCTGGGATGGTGGAGCATTATGCAATGTAGAGTACAGAAGTACTGTCAACTTGACACCGGTAGTACATGAAGATCCTGTCCCCCTTGTCCTTGTGGGCCATCCATCCCTTCAGAGACAAGGGGTTTAATCTTTCTTTCCATCAAAACAGATCAAGTTCCCTGAACAGATACTATGCTTGATGGACTTCATTACAAAATAACAACATTAATAATTATCAGAACACTGACCTTTGGTTTCCATCAAAGAATGAAGAAACATGTGTCCCAATTTTACCCAATAGTCATCAGTCTTCCAGAACAATAATAACAGACACAGAAGCAAAATGATAATAAGAGGCTTCATGTTTTACTGTACTTCCAAAGCATAGTGATTGGAAATGAAAAGCTGTTAGGAATAGCAAATGAGCTATCACGGCAAGTAATTTCAAATTGAAAGAACCTGAGGAACTAGAGATGTTGGAGACATTAGAGGGGAAATAAAAAAAAAAAAGGTGCATCTGGTTATCTTGTTTAGAAGACTCAGAGAAATAGCCAATAGCCAAGGCTCCCAGCTCCACTTGGAACAGACAGCCGCCCTGCAAGCACCTTCACAGGAAATGCTCAGTCTTCAAGCATACCATCAGAGTGTATTGAGAATGGACCTTCACGAGGTAAGGAAGACCTGGCCAGAACAAGCCAGCACATTTTCAGGCCAGAGAAATTCTAGAATTTTAGTTAGAAGCAGAAACCATCTAAGGTGAGTAACTAAGCATAAGTCTGCATATCTGGCGGTAAGGTCTTCATTTAGTAAACCCGAGCCAACTGCACAAGAGCCATAACCTGCTTTACCTCTTCTCTCTTCACACCCTACCCTATGCAGGAGATCAGTGAGTTAGCTGTCTCTGGAGAAATCAAGTCATTATGTCATATTATATTAATATAAACCAACAAGAAATTTTACACTTAAAAGCTACAATAAGGCTGATCCTCTCACAAATGAAAAATACAGGAATTAAAAAAAAAAAGTTGCAAAGTCAAAGAAACATCCAAAGCAGTTAGATACTCCCAAAGCTTCTCCACTGTTGTGGTAAGAAGAATCCTTGAAAGACTGCTAAGATTTCCAGTCATTCAGAATTCTGCTTATAAAATTCCCTGTATGGAATACATACAGGACATGCTCCCTTAGCTTGAATTTAGGAAGTATTTGTGGATTAATATATTATCGCTCCTCTGATTTGTTCACTTTATATAGCAAAGGTGCTGTAGCCATTGCTCTTGTCACTGGGTGAAATTATTTAATTCCTTTGTAATGCTATAACTCCTTTACAGAAGGCTGGAAAGACTTACCTACTGACTTTAAAGAAATAGTTGCCATATTGTGAGAAGACCATGTTACCAGACAACTCAGTTTTTAAAAAGCTAAATCAGGAATTTCAATCTATAAGAAGAAATTACATCTTTCTACCAACTGAATGAAGTTTTAAAAGAAACACAGACTTCATACAGAAACACAGCCAGGGCCAGGACAGAAAGTCTAGATTGATTGTTCTGTATTTGTTTCACATGTACTAGGTCCGGAATCTGATTCCAACGATGAAAACAACAAGAAAGATAAACAGAAAAAAAGAATAAATTGCAGCCAAACAGCCCTGTAATTTCCTTGATTTCAGTCTTATGAAATCCAAGGAGGCCCAATTATGCCAAGTTCAAACTTCTATCTACAAGTGCATAGATTTTTACACCTGTGATTGTAAAGTAGGTTCTCTGTTAAGAACTGTGTTTTGACTTGTGTATCACTAAAATAAGTTATAAATCTGAACAAGAGGTGAGAGAAAAAATGCAATAGAAGTCCATGGAGTAGGTTTCTAACTATCAGATGAAGAGCAAATTATAATAGAAGACAAACACACACTACATGTAAGGATTCAGTAAAGCTCCTCGGGGTGGGCAGAACCATCTGTAGAATTCCCATTTGTACTTCAGGGACCTTGACCACTAGCTCACTCAGCCTTTGGAGCCCAACGCCACAGGCTTCATTGGTTTTGCATCTAGAAGGCATCCTGTTTGGGGTGAAGAAGAAGAACTTATGCTAACCTGTTCTATCCAGGTCTTCCTTAGCTCAAGACCTGACATCCCCATCACACTCCAGACTTATAATGGAATACTAAGTGCAAGAAAGATAAGGAGAACTTGACCAAGCCCTGTGGAGAGCTGTCTTTCAATACCAGTTAAATTATTACTCATAGAAAACTAATTGTCTAACCAAAGCAGAACCTTGGGAGGGGTTAGACAGCTTCCAGAGAACTGTATTGGGAGACATCAAAGGCAGTAGAGAACAGAGTCTAATAGTTTGTATTGTGAAGGACCAGATACTAGAAAACATCATAGCCAAACTGAATACACAGGAGTTTCTTCAGATGTCAACTGTTGTTTTTATTTCCTTTACCAAGCAAGGGGTATAAGCAAGGAGTTCTGGAAATGGCTGTGGGGAAAAGCTTCTGACAAGAGGTGGGAACCTCAGTGGAGAGATGCAGTGGACATATGAGAAATACACTCATGGATATATTCTCTGTCCCAGTAATCACTTGATAACAACACAAAGGACTTTTATTATTAGATAAGGAACCAACAACAAGCTAAAGAAACAATTCCCCCAAAGTCTAACTTGGTGAACCAATGAGTTTATTGGGATTACTTAATTGGAGTATGACTGAGAGGCACTAACAGAACCAGTTAGTTCTGTTAGCAAGGCAGCTGCAATGCCCAAAAGCCTAATTCAACACTGGTAAGTTAAGTAAGCCACAACCCTGGAGTCTCTTTCTATACAACCTACAAGCAGTTTTACACATCAGTGAAACTCCCCCAGGCTCCACTAGTTGGAGAACCCCCTCTATGCAGCTTCGCCTCCTCCATCCACCCCAGCAATTTTGTTTTACTATTTTGGTAATTGTAGGTAGAGTCCTTGTGAATCTAGTAGGTTTCAGGGACTTTTTCAAACTTCTAAGTTGTTTTCTTCCCTTCCTAGTCTTAATGCACTTCCCTCTAGTATGGAATGTTTCTACTCATAGGAAACCAATATACAGCCACCACAAAGTGAACCAAGTAGGAAAATCAAACAAATTTATTTTATCACCCTTAAATACAGAAGAGGTGTTACAAGGAATGAGATCTAGGACAAAGTGGAAATAGGATTACCCACAATGCATATGCTGAAACATCTTTGAACCCTAACCAAATGACGAATCTCACTCCATTAAATGGGGAACTAACAACTTCCAAGAATCTTCTGAATCGTCATGGAGTCATATGAACTTAAAGTAGTTCGTGGATTGTGTTTCTTAAATGAATGACAAAGAGGGCGAGATGGAAACTGTGATGAAAGAAGACTTAAGGAGCCACAGCCAGTGACAGAGAACAGTTAATTATAGCAAAAAAAAAAAGTCACCATCAATTTCACCCTCTGCAGTCAAGGGGCTAGCAGAGGAGAGCAGGAATATTATCAGAATATGAGCATGCGGCTCACTCATGTGCAGAGAATGTTATTAAATGCAGACTTTATCCCAGGTCACCACACACTCAGCACCCAGCTCGGAACTGAGAGCTGCATTGCTAAGATACAGAACAGAAATAATTTTTTTCAAGATAAATACATTAATGTACTTGCATGTGGACACTCAAGGGGCTTTTGTTGTATTTTTGTTTTCAGCCTTTTGGACTAGTTCTGTTGACTCCAAACAAGCTGAGTTTGTTTTTTCTTAAAGATTTTAAGGAAAAGTCAATGTTTCAAGCATAGTTAAGGAAAACATCACAATAATAAAAGAGTGAAGGAGGAATTTGCCTGTTCACCAGTCATGCTATATATCCATTAGCTATAACTATAGTCTTGATGGAACTGTAAGCAGTAGAGAAGAATGAAAAGTCCAGAGATATATCTCAGCTATTTCAAAATTTAATATATGAAAAAGTGTCAGTTTAATCTAGATATCCAGTGAAAGGAGGTTTAGTAAATAACACATCACTGGCAACACAATCATACTAGACAAATTTGGATGTTTTTTCTGTCAGGCGTAAAATACATTCCTGAAAAAACAATTTATGCATTTTTATTTTATGTGTATGAGTGTTTGCCTGAGTGTATTTTCATATTTGCAGAGAAATGAAGAGACTACCAGATCCCTTATCAATTGAATTTTATATCTTTGTGTGTTACTGTGTGGGTGTTGGGGACTGACCCTGGTCCCTCTGCAAGAGCGGCCCTCTTAACCACTGAAACATCTCTAAAGCCTCTTAAAAGGAAAACAAACTATTCAAAACTAAGCAAACTAAATTTTATGAGTGATTTGGAAGAAATCAAAATAATATGTGTACGAGAGACTTCCTTAGTGAAGAGTAGAAACCAGAAGTTCCATGAGAGCAGTTTACTACACAAAGTGAAAAAAAAAATTATCATGCGGTCTATCATAAATTAAGTCTATAGAATGTTAACAGATTGAGAAAATATTTATGTAACTCATATACACAGGGTTAGTCTGCACAATAAAGAATATTTATGTACTAGTAATGAGAAGTCAACCATCCCAATAGAGTAATGAGGAAATGATCTGAATAATTTACCAAAAGGCATGTCTAAGTGACCGATAACTATACACAAAGTTGTCTGTGTTATAATGGTAATGATAACTCGTTTTTCTTTGATTTATGTACCTCTGGCTAAAGTCTACAAATGGAAGCTCTTTTTCTCATTACTGCTGGAGAGGGAACCAGCCTGTCAGGTGGGTGTGGACACAGACAGGGAGAGAAGATGGAGAGTGCAAGATTTGTTTGTACATGTCCATTTTGGGGAACTCTTGGTGCATATGTTTGAAAGGATTGACATGATATCGTTTAGCCACATTATTTCTCTTCTAAGAAACCCTTTCGGAGATACACTTGAAAGAGTGAACAAAGATGTTCATTGCAGCATTATTTACAGTGATAAAAGCAGTATAAATCTGTGCTGGAGAAATGGCTTGGAAAATAAAGAGCTTGCTGTGTAAATATGAGGAATTCGGTTAGAATCCCCCAAATCCGACAAAAAAGGCAGCCAGGTGTGACAGTGTGCCCCCAGCTTTGGGGTCTGGGGACTGAAGACATAGGCGAATCTCAGGAGCTCCCTGGCCAGCTGGTCTAATGAACCACTGAACTCCAGGTTCACTGAGGAACTCTGCCAGGACAAAACCAAGAGGAATAGAGATAGACGAAGGCACCTACTATCAACGTCAGCCTTAGATCTTCCTCCTGCAAAGTCACACCCCTAAAATATCCCCAAATGACACCACTAGCTGAGGATCAAGTCATCAAATACCCGAGTCTAAGGGCAAAATTCTCTTTCAAATCACCACATATTTTTCATTATTAAAATGTTAATTATGTTATCAGAAGATTTGCATTGAGTAATTTGAAACTACAAGACACTTTTTATTTGTGATATGTGGAGAAAACCTCACCTCCCTCAAAAAGATGCACACATCCTAATGGTTAGAATCCAAATACGGTATGTTAATGGCAAAGAGAAATCTGGTTTTTAGCCAGGTGACTTTAAATTAGAGACATTCTTTGAGACTTCTGGTTGTGCCCAGTGTAACCATTGTGGTCTGCAGAAAATGAGGCAGAAAACAAAGGGCAAATGGCAATCACAGTGATAAAAATAAGAAATCTTCAATAAACCATACCAGCTTGGAAGGAAGGGTGTATGAACATCTTCCAAATAGTGGGAAAAACAATGAATTGGACTTTTCCTAAAACTTCTCAGAGAAGCATCCCTGAATCCTACCAACAAGAATCATGAAGACTTCTGAAGGACAGAGTGGAAGGTGATTAATCTGTGTTGCTTTTACTCAGCATGTGTGTGGTAGCTTGTTGTAATGCCAAAAGGAAACTTATGAGATACACATTATGTTATTTTAGCTTTTGAAAATGCCTAGGCAATCTAGTACAATGGGAGCCTCAGATTACAAATGAAACCTAAGGGTGTAGGCTGTTTAATATGGCATGCCTACAAATGGTCTGACTCATACTATACTTAAATTCTTAAGAATGAGGAACTTCTATCCAGAACTGAGAGCCTTTGCACTTGGAATACAACCTAGCATGCATGCAGTACCTGGCCAGCCGTTTATTCTTGGGTGAGGAGGTAAAGATTTAGATTTGAAATCAGACAAATCTTCATTTCAATCCAATTACTACCTGGGTGACATAAAACAAGCCATTCAATTGAACCTGTTGTCTCCTGTATAAACTTAGAAAAATAATTTCTACCTTATAGAGTGAGAGAAAGCATTTGCTGAAATAATCTATGAACAAAGTGTCCAAAGGCAAGTCTTATATAGATTTTGTTTTTAATAAATGTTATTTATTGTTGGTGGGGACTATTACTTTGTTCTAATGACTCTGCAAGGCTTTTTTTCCCCCTCTAGACAAAGTTTTAGGGTTTGTTCCTACCTTTTCTCATATCTGTCAGATTCTGATTAAGGGTTGGTGGTTAGTGCCTGTGGTCAGAATTACAGCTACAGACTGGGGAGCTATTAACAAATGCTAGCGTAGAGGAAGTAGCTTTTAGAGATGTGGGCTTCAGACATCCATAATATAAATCCAGGAGCAAAAATGCACCATTAATAATATAAACTCATCCCGTGGGATTATATCACGGAGGAACCATGGCAGAAAAAGTGTCATGAGAAATTTCTTTCATAACTTGCACTTAGGTGGTTTGCTGTGAGAATCAGGAGACACTGCGCTGCATCTTCAATAGAATCTGAATTCTCTTGACCCTATTTTTTTACCAAGCCCCAAGCTCCGAGAAAACTCAACACACGTATGCTATAGGTCTAGGTACTATACAAGCTTCTATAGGGAAATCCTTGAAAAGCTGTTGGTTCATTATCACTAGGATTTTTCTTTAGGTTTTGTCTTTAATGATAAATTATGAATAATCATTATTCCAGACACTTCTCCACAGAAGATACTTGCACTTACTTTCAGACTTTTTGTGTTACTTTATGTGCATGTGTGTTTTACTTGAACATAGGTTCTTGTACCATTTGCATACCCAGTGGCAGAGACCAGAAGAGGGTGTCTGAACTGGAGTTTCAGACAGTTGTGAGACACCATGTAGCCGCTGAGACTCAAATGCAGGTCCTCTGGAAGGGCAGCAAATGCTCTTAACTTCTGAGTCATTTCTCCATTCCCCATAAACATTTTTTTTATGTTTGTCTGGCTCTGACTTGTCTAGTACTTGGCCCACTGTGAACTCAGAGAGCAAGAGAATGAACAAAGTAATTACCAAATGATCTGTGAGGAGGAGGTGATGGGAATGACCACTGACCTACAAAAGCAGCTTTCCTAGCTGAAAGGGGTGTGTATTGGGGGAGTACTTGCCCCAAAGACCCCCAACACACTGTCCAAAAGCTTCAGATCATCTTGGTTATTTGTATATGTGTTTTTTATTCTTAGGAAGCTGGGAGCGAATGGAAAGTCCTTCCTTTGAGTTTAGCTCTGTTCAGAAAAGCTCAGGGATAATAAATCGTTTCAGTTGCTAAAGGCTTTGTGAAGACATGTTGACTCCCATGTGAGTTTGTGAGCAGGTCTGATGCATGTGGGAAATCCCACTGTGTCTAGACCCAGTGTGGCTCTTACCTGTCAGGGAAGTACCTGTGCTTGTAGTACCCTCATTCAACTGACGTTGGTCCTGTTTACAGCTTCAAATCATATGAACCAACCACAGACACACTGAAACAGCAGGACAGCTTAGCAGAAGGGGACATTTCCAGTAATAACAATTCATTAAGATCATTATCCACTCCGACACAGAGCATTCCTAATCACCTCTGTGATTGCGATAATTCCTAATGGCACCGAATCATTAGTATTCTGATATTTCAATGTGTTTACTACATACTATCAGCCTTATTAAAACAAAAATCTATAGCCCTTGATTGACTATGTCTCATCTTTTCATTTTTAAAGCTCCTATTATGAATTCTGCTCTGCACTGTATACAAAGATCAGAGTTTCACCTGTGAAAAGGATCTCCAAAAAAATTTAATCCAGTCTACTGCTTTTCATTTTCACTTCTGCTTTTCTCAATTTCATTCATAAACATTACTGTAGTGGAGAGGGATCTTCATTATACTACTTCGGAGCTCTTTTATTATATCATAGTTACATAATAATATCAGTTTTCTGAGACTTAACAATTGAGTCTCCCCATCTCCTTTAGCCTTGTTTTATAATTGATACTATGATTAACTTTGATCCCTTAGGAAATTCTCTGATATTTCTATGTACTAGAAATGCCAACAAATAGGATACGGGCAATGGAGAAATAGAAATGAGAACCTCTGCCCACATCTTTAGTATTTGTCATTAATAAGTAAACACTACTGAAACATATTGATTGCTTAGAAACAAAATTTGTCCATAAACAAATTTACATAACTATACAGTGAAGTCCTAGTTAGCCTGAGATCATTAACTTTTCACTTCCTTACCTGAAGCCTCATAGAAAGAATTATGTGCCCAAAGGAACCTGGAAGAGCCTCATACATTTCGGTAACCTCATAGGAAACAAGTACATAGGCTGTAGAAATAGGAAAGAAACAGAATGTGCTGGGGGAAACTGGTCAAATCTCATAGAGAATGGGAAGGCCTATCAACACAGGCCAGAGGGAAACAGTAGCATATATGACTGTGGGGGCTTTGCTGGCTATCTTGCTCATCTGCTGGCTTTCAGAATCTTATCAGGCAGCCTCGTCAGCAACTCCTTATCTCTGGACCTGTCTTTGCTCAAATATTTCTTCTCTGACATTACTAAGACCACTGTCAACATGTTTTGTTCTTCTTGTGTGTTTCTGTCACTTTCATAAAAATTTTTACAATAAAGAATATCGGATGGAATGGAGTCATCACTCAGTATGAAGCAGTACAATTGGCTAAACCTCAGGCCATATTGTACCATAGATAATTGATCTAATCTTCTAACTTGTGTTAGATTCATGAGCTTTGCCTTTATCCCCAGAATAAACCCTGTGGTTAGAGTAACAATTATTCCATGACTGAACGTAAAACTGTTAGTGCAAAGAAATGACAGTCACCATTTATCTCTAATAAGACTCCACACCTCATGCAATTAAATGCCTGATGAAATGTTTTGCTTTAAATCTCGTTACTAATGCAAAGAAAACTCAATATAAATACTGACCCTAAATTATTACAATATTCTGCAGGATACATTTATAACACTGCAATGACTTTGTATTCTATATTGCATTCTGTTTTTGTTTGCCTATTTTTATTGAAAACAAATTATTTTTCATACAATATATTCTTATCACTTTTCCCTCCCTCATCTCCATCCAGTTCTCCCCTACTTCCCAATCCATTCAACTTCATACCTTTTTTCTTTATCTTTCTTTAGAAAATAAACAGGCAAATAAAAACAAATCAGAGTAAATAAAAAACAAAGAAAAAAGCATAAGAAATAAACAGGCATTCAAAACTCTTTTTAAAAAATCAAAAACCATAATATACAAGTAAAGGCCTGGTAAGGTTTAAAACATGCCCAAAGTAATATCAGGAAAAAAAAATCTCTAAAAATACCAATGAATTTATTTTGTGTTGGCTCTCTACTGCTAAACCTTGGGCCTGCCCTTAAATGTAGTTTGTATACCCGGTGAGACTTTGTTGGAAAAAAAAAAAAAGACATCTAATTTTTCTCTGCAAGCGATTGCCAATTGGAGATAGCTTCTTGGTTAGGTCGTTAGGGATGGAAACTAATGTCCACTTCAGCATTTCAGTTCAGTGATACCATCTAGCTTGGATCTGTGCATGCTGCCATAGTCCCTGTGAGTTCATATGTGCAGAAGTCCTGAGGTGTCTGGAAGAATCTGTTTCCTTGGTGTCCCCCACCCCTCTGGCTCTTAAAATCCTTATGACTCCTTGTGCACATAATTCCCTCCCGAGGAAGGAGTTTGATTGAGGTATCCCATTTAGAGAGAGAGATGTAACAAAATAATGAATGAAACATCTATGTCTCTGCTCCAAATAAAGTTTAAAGCATGCTAGAGAAGATGCAGAATTCATACAAATGTGAATAATGTGGAGTGAATAGTATTGGTGAGAAAAACAGCAAGAATCTCCCTGAAAGCTTGAGGGGCCTCTCTGGTGTCAGTACCCCCTTGGGAGCTGTGTGGTTATACATCCCTCTCTACAGGATAGCCTCAACTGAGAAATTTCCTAGGTGAGGTTTGGCTGTGGAAACTTCTGTATGGTGTTGTCTTGATTATTGATTGATGTGGAAGGTCCACCCATTGAGCATAGAACTACTCATTGAGAAGATTCCAAGGTTGAAATTTAAAAATGAAAGCCGGGCGGTGGTGGCGCATGCCTTTAATCCCAGCACTTGGGAGGCAGAGGCAGGCAGATCTCTGTGAGTTCGAGACCAGCCTGGTCTACAAGAGCTAGTTCCAGGACAGACTCCAAAACCACAGAGAAACCCTGTCTCGAAAAAACCAAAAAAAAAAAAAATGAAAGCAAGCAAGAAAGAAACGAACAACTAAGAGTGACCCTAATACTGAGCCCGTATCGGTTTTCCTATATGGTTCCTGCCCTGATTTCATCAATGGCAGATTTTGACTTTGAAGTATAAGCCAAATAAATAAACATTTCCTTCTCTGAGATGTTCTTGGTCATAATATTTTTTTTTATTTTTGCAGCAGAGAGCAAACTAGAAAACCAACATATCTAATTTATAGAATTCATTGATAGTAACACTTCCGAAGGAAATCAGAGTTCGGTGAATTTTAGTCTTGCCTATTACCAACTGGGCAATATGAAAGAAGCTGTTTAACCTTTTCCAAAGCCAGTTTTGTATATAAAGAAGATAAGCAGCCCTATTGTGGCTATTGTAAAGATTAAATCTGTGATAACTGTAACTGTTACATGACAAATACACAATAAGCGTAGCCATCACCAAGTCTCCAAGACTGTTATTTACAAATTTAGCTAAGCCATCCAAGTTTCTTTAAATGCTGGAATACCATCCAAGTATTCTGAGCTGCTCTCTGCCAGGGATTGGGGGCACTTGAAAACTTCGTGGCCCCCTCCTCGCCAAACGCATATAACCTCAGTGAACCCTAAAAAAATTCTGTAGATCTTAGCTTTGAAAGTCCTGTGATGTTTAACAGCTCCTTGTCTTCAAAATGAATTATTGAATAAACAGATGAATTGATCTAGAGTTCTCTTCTTGAATTTATTTTACTTTTTATTTGTTGTGAGGGGCATCAGCATTCAAAATGTCCCTTTCTCTAATACCACACCGTTTACTGTGTCATTTAAATTCTATAGTGAGTTTCAATCTTGCCTGCTTTATGTCCTTTAAGTTAGTAAATTTGATAAAGCATCACTCAGAAATTTTTACTATGCTTCTATGTAGGATATGCTTAAGCAAATCAATGAAGCTTCTTTTCTCCCCTGTGAACAAGGCTTCTGGATGGCAAGCATCCCATGGGAGCACAGCCTGGAAAGCTGACAGCATCTCTAGGCAAATGGGAAAAAGCAACCCGTCTAGAGCCAAGCCATGCATAGCCAAGCAGCAGCTAAGTTAGCCTCCCATGGCTCCAGGGTTATGACCCTATGCAGCGCAGTCTTACTTCTTTCTTACTATTTTAATTTATCAGTAGACATCTTTAGAAACAAAACTAGGCTTAAATTTCCTTTAAGGTCGTTATGTGTTCTGGTGCTGGAGATTAAATCTAGGGTCAAAAGTATCCTAGGCAAGGGCTAGACCACCAGCCAGGGTATCATGGGCACATTGTTTTGAGGCAGAACTGAGGCACCCCCACTATATCTAGGCTGAGCAAGGTATCTTTCCAGAGAAAATGGGTTTCACAAAAGCAGAACAAGCAGTAGAGAAAAATTCTGATCTCACTGTCAGTGGTCCCACAGACTGCCCCAGGCATACAACTGTCTCCCATATTCAGAGGGCCTAATTTGGTCCTATGCTGGTTCCCTCACTGTCAGGCCGGATTGGTGGGGTCCCATTAGCTCAGGTAAGCTGTCTCCGTGGGTATTCTACATCATGGTCTTGACCTCTTTTCTCATAGTCTCACTCCTCCAACTTTTCAGATGGACTTTGGGAGCTAAGCCCAGTGCTCCACTGCGAGTCTCTGCCTCTGTTTCCATCAGTTGCTGTATGAAGGTTCTATGGTGATGTTTAAGATACTAAGCAGTCTGACTACAGGGCAAGGCCAGTTCATGCACCTTCTCCACTACTGCTTAGGGTCCTAGCTTGGGTCATTCTTGTGAATTTCTGGGAATTCCTCTAGTGCCAGGTTTCTTGCTAGCCCCGTAATGGCTCCCTTAATGTGCAGAATTCTATAAGATTTAAAAAAAATTCTTTTAAAAATAAAAATTAAACAAAACCAAACACTTTCCTGAAGTTAGTTTGTCACATACAAGCTGCCTGCCCATATTGGAGAGAACCTATCTTTTCAGGTTTCCATCAGCGCTCCACATTCCTGCAATGGCATGCTCACCCACACATATACACAAAGTGGTACATACTTAACAATAGTCATCTCTGTAACCTTAGAGGCGTGCAAAACCTGTGATGTCATCACTCATCATTGTCAGAAACATTAATTCCCAGTTTCCTCTCAGGCCAGTTTATTATTATTATTATTATTATTGTTGTTGTTGTTGTTGTTGTTGTTGTTATATATCATCAGAAATTCTAAGCTTATCATGGTATTATTAACCATAGACATTCTGCTGCATATTTAGCTATAGAAATTATTCCTCATGTGTAAGTGACTACTCTATGCCCCTTGTCCATCATTTCCTTATTATTGCCATTCTGCCAGCCCTGGCAACTTTAACTCCTCTTACATCTACAAATTTAACTATTTTAGATATGTATGTGAGTAAAATCTTATTTGACTTTTGGCACATGGCTCATTTTACCTTGTATTATGTGCTTTAGATCTATCCATTCAAACGTCACAGTTTTCTTCATTTAATGTTTAATAAATGTTCAATTTTTAATACACTACAATTAAATTTCCCTACCATCCACGTATCCAGGCATGCATGCAAGCATCCACCCATCAGGAGTAAACATTGTTTCCATGCTTTAGTGTCCTGGCAACTTTTCCTGTTCATGAGATACAACCATCTGACAAAGGCACTTGAACGGAGAAAGTACACAAAGTTAAGTTCAAGTCCTCTGTGGTAGGAAAGTCACAGCAATGGGAGCTTGAAGCACTTGATCGCATTGCATCCCTAGAGAAGAAGCAGAGGTGTGTGAACCCTGGTGCTCAGCTCCCATTTGCTTTTCTGTAAAGTCTAGCATCTGAGCTCCTGGAATGATGTCACCCACACTGAGCAGGTCTACTCACCTCAGTTAACCCAATGAGAATAATCCCCACAAGCATTCTCAGACAATCACTCACAGATCATCAAAGTTGACATTGTACTTAACCGTCACAGTTG
Organism: Microtus oregoni; assembly: GCF_018167655.1. Taxonomy (NCBI): domain Eukaryota; kingdom Metazoa; phylum Chordata; class Mammalia; order Rodentia; family Cricetidae; genus Microtus; species Microtus oregoni. Next base: position 5,066,956 of record NW_024543083.1, on the reverse strand, counting down.
ACTTCTACCAATAATGTAAGGAATATTGAAGAAAAGCTATCTTCAAAATCTTGATTCATTCATTTTGGTCATATACCAAGAAACAAGATTTCTGAATTGCATACTAATTATAACTTTAATTTCCTAAGGAAACTCTTGATTCTGTTACTTGAAGTTTTGTAAGTTTAAATTCCCACAACAATATGGAAGTCTTCCCTTTTCCATACACTAGCAACCAATTACTGAATCTTATTTAAAAATAATAGGCATCCTATTAAGTATGATGTTTTACTTTATTCTTGTTTTGATTTAAACTTCCTAATGATTTCAGGCATATTTTCACATACCTGTTGGCTAACTTTCGCCTTGTTTAAAATTTAGGATTTTTTTAAATTTACATTTATTTATTCCTTTATTTTTACAAATGTCTCTTCTGGTCCTTCAACACTGTATTAATTTTTAATGTGATTAAATTATAGGAGTTCCTTGTCTATTTTATATGTTAATTAGATATGTTTTGTAAGTATTTCCCCCACTCCTTGTAGAGCTCTTCCCCTCTCTTGATTTTACTGTTCCTTTTTGTCTCTTTGCTTTTACTTTGCTTGTACATGTATATATGTATATGTAATATATACATATTCCTGCAATGAATAATGTCAATAAGCTTTCCCCTAAATTTTCTCTATCAGTTTTATAATTTTGTTTCTCATGTTTAAGTCATTAATACATTTTGAATGTATTTGTAGGATGTTGTAGTATAATAAAGTAAATATCCTGCTGCATATTTATGCCTGTAGATACTTATTTGTCCCAAACACCATTTATAGAGACATATTACCAGCTATGTAATCTTGGTTCCATTTTGAATGTTAGTTGCCACATCTGAGTCCCAGGAATATATGAATAAGCAAAGATACTTCCTGGGTCCCTCCACAGAAAGATGCCAGCCCTGTGGGCATCTTACATGGAGAGCTATAAGAGCTAAAGCATTGTGTGCTTTTGGGCATCTGCATGTGGTACTTTGTTAAAGAAGAAGTAGGATACCAATATCCAATATCTTGTTCTCAACTCTGCAATCCATGCATCCCTCCATGCCCAGGTGCTAGCTGCAGAGCTGTCTCAGAACTTTAAGAGTTTGCTTGCATCGCTTTGTCTGTTCATCTTGTTTCATAGAGGTTTCCGCACTCTTCCTTGGATGCCTATTGTTAAGCATATGATTTGTAAAAGAGATAGCAACAGAGATCAGCAGACGGGTCAAAAGCTGAATGTGAATGTTTTTATTCCTCACAGCATTTGTCTCTTGCCTACAAAGCCTGCACAGAAGGAAGACTATGCCTCTGTTTCATAGTCAATAGAATTGGTCATGTGACATGGTTTTGCCAATAAAATGTTAGCAGAATAGTCCTAAGTCCCTTGAGCATGAACTTCAGAAGCAGTCTTGAGTGATTTCCTTTTACTCTGCCAAAGATACCCCTTAGAAAGGCTGCTGCAACCTGGACCAGCTGGTCCAGGATAAGAATGTAACGTAATGAGACAAAGTAATAGCCATCACCCTTTGTAGCTATAAATGACTGCAGGTTGGTGTTGTGGAATAATCTTTTCGTACACCATGAAGATGTGTCTATTTTACCTCATCTGCCTAAGGTACATTCTGATTGGTTTAATAAAGACCTTAACATCCAATAGCTAATCAGGACTTTGCGGGGCAAGGGCAGGGAGGAACTTGGGGGAAGAATCTGAGAGGAGTGGAATTTTTCCAGTGAGATGTTGAGGAAGTCAGACTTACAGTAGGGAGGAGAGCTCACGAACCACGTGGCAGATGTTGATTAATATAAATGGGTTAATTTAAGTTGTAAGAGCTAGCTGGGAAAAAGCCTAAGCTAAAGCTAAACTTTCATAATTAGTAAGAAATCTCTGTGTTATTATTTGGGGAGCTAGTAGTCCAGAGATAGTCCAAGTACAGGTTGGAGGTCCCTAGATACAAGAACAAAGATTACTTTGAGGTTTATGATATGTCTCCAAATTCTTTTATAATCATGACCAATTTTCTTTCAAAACACCAGTGCATGACCACCAATATTGTTGCAGCATCTTTTCCCACTCTTGAACAAAAGAGCTGTCATTTCCAACTCCTATCTTCCTCATTGAAAAAAACGGTATCTCACTTTTAGCCCACATTTCTCTGTTTGCATGCGAAGTTTTCCTGTGTATTCATTATTCAATTCTATTTCTTCTATAAAATGTTTCCAGGGCCATTTTACTTAGAGTTATCTGTAATTTTTTTATGAAATAGTTTCTGAGGTACCTATATACAACAGATATTATTGTTTGTTTTACCCATTGCCTATACTTTAAAAAGCTTCTTCATTTTAAGATAGTTTCATGGCACTGAAATATTGAATACCTACAAACCGTTTTTCTTTAACTTAAAATATAACTCAACCCAAGTTAATCATTACAGCCTGGGATCACTAAGACTGGCTTATTTAAATTTTCAGATGAACACTGCTGCTTCTAACATCTGGCTTTTGGTCAAAGTTCCCACCAGAAATTCATGGTAGAATTACGTCAAAAATATGAATTTGCTTAACAAATGAACATATGAATTTGTCTTAACAAAAGACAAAAATATCAAAGTACAAATCAAGTATCAAAGTGAATCCAGAAATTAATAAGAGGTAATTATTATAGTAATTTGTAATATATGCTGACAATCATGAAAATATAACCAGGATTATGCATTCTTTTTCTCCATTTGAGCAATTCCTTCCAGGTATATTCTTATGAATGAGATTTTTTGAATTAAGGTTGAGCATAGCAACAACAAAGATAGTGAAAGGAAAAATATAACTAAGTAGTGGATGCTATTATAATAATAATTACAGAAGTTGGGGAAAATGTGATGTAACAATCAATAGAGATGTTGTGAAATTATGAGCATTTAGCCAGTATAGGACTGGTAACACAGTTCACTTAATAAAGTTGATTGCCTGTAAGCATGAGGACCTGTGCTTAAACCCAAGAAAGTCACTAACACCATGCACATGCTTATAATATCAGGGGCCACAGACAAGGGGATCCCTGGGATGCTCTGAGCAGTCATTCTAGCCTAATTCGTGCATTTCAGGCCAGGCATCGGCCCTGCCTCAATAAAGATGTTTAGACTTTCTTAGGAGAACATCCAAAGGTTGTCCTGTCGACTCCACACATAGTCACATACATGGGTCATCTATGTGAACATATGTACAAACACATATACTGAAAATCAGTTATTGTTGGAACTCTTGATCCTGACAATCTGAAGGTCAACTGTTAAAATTTTTTTCTCTGTTTTCCCCAGTTTTACTTGCTCTGTTTTAGAAGATAATTGTTTTCTATTCTACCATTTATCAAGAGGAATCAAGTTTTACATATCCATTATTTCCTGCTAAAGTTTAAGGTTCATACACCTAAGTGTATGATTTTGTTTTTTTTTTTTGTTTTGCTTTATTTTCCTTTTCATCATATACAGCTTGTTCTCACTTTACATATACTTATGTTCCTTAAAGTAGAAAGAAATATTTCATGTAGCCCACAGACATAATCATGTAAGACCACATCAACTCATTGATAGGGAACAAAAAGTGAAATTAGTTCTTGTTATACAGAGCCTACAGATGGTATCATGAATGGTCTTTGTTTTCCAAAATGATTTTAATGCAAAGCAGTACAAAGAGTTTCATTTTTCTTTCCACTCAGAGATGACATTTACAAATATTGTCTCCTCTTTTTAAACCATTTTAATACTGTGGTTTTATTTTTATTCAGTGAATATGTGTGTATATGTATGTGCGCGAACACATACCAGGATACATGTGTGGAAGTCAGAAAATGACTGTTGTCCATCCTCCCCTGCCACTTTAGTTGATACAGGGTGTCTTTTTGACTGCTGCAAAAACTGGAGCCTAACTGGCTCACAACCTCCCAGGAATTCTTCTGTTTCCACTTCCCTTTCTCAGTAGAAATGTTGAATGTCAGACATGTACTAATATTTCTGATTTCTCATGAGTTCTAGGGATCTCAACTCAAGGTAAGAGCTTTACCCACTCAGCCATCTCCCCAACCCTCTGCATATTTTTGAGAAAAAAATTACATCATTTCACAAATAATGTGCATTTTCTCCCAAACTGTCATTTAAAGTTACACCTGCATAGTTCATTGGTGTGGGACAATTTCATTCTGCCAATTATATTTTAAATAAAGGCTGATTGGTCAGTGGCCAGGCAGGAAGTATAGGTGGGACAACCAGACAGGAAGTAGAGGTGGGTCAATGAACAGGAGTATTCTGGGAAAAAGGAAGCCCTTTCTGCAGTTGTGAGCCAGCCACAGAAGAAGCAAGATGTGACTACCCCGCTGAAAAAGATACCGAGCCATGTGTCTAGCATAGACAAGAATAATGGGCTTATATAAGTTATAAGAGTTATTAAGAAGCCGGAGCTAATGGGCCTATCAGTTTATAACTAATGTAGACCTTTGTGTGATTTCTTTGGGACCTAATGATTGTGGGAACCAGGCAGGACAGAAACCCCAACAATAGTCCATCGCCAAGCTCAAATAGTTTGATACACCTCATCTTTGATACTCAAAGGAAAAAAATCAAAATAAAACAAGCCACTATCTCAGAAGGGATGAGAAACCAAAAAAAAAAAAAGGGGGGGGGGTTCCATTCCCTGAAATGGCCCTTGCCTCTTTTCTGAGTCTCAATTTGTCTTAATGATTTAGGTATTTTGCCTATACTACTTAACTTCCATGCAGATATTTCATAAGTAGAATTTCCAGTGTGTAAGCCTAATACTTGTGGGCAAATCAACACAAATAGCTGAATGAGGAATAAGATGTTTTAGAAAGTTTTTAAGGTAATTTTTGAGAAAAGATGGTAATGTCAACTGTTTCACTGCATATTACCCAGGCTCTTCAGAACTTATTGGTAAACAAAGCAAAGAAACAAAACATAATCATGTTAATATCTGTATATCACAAGTGCAGAATGTGCTACATGGTGTTTGGCTTGTTTCCATCTTTTGTCTGAGGTTTCTTTTCTCCCTGGTTCCTGTAATCATTAAGGCCCACAGAAATCACACAGAGATATACATTAGTTATAAACTGATTGACCTAGTAGCTCAGACTTTTTATTAACTCTTATAACTTATATTAGCTCATTATTCTTGTCTATGTTAGTCACGTGGCTTAGTATCTTATTTGTTGAGGCAGTTACATCTTGCTTTTTTGTGGCTGGGTCAGCACTTCACACGAGAACTTCCTTCTTCCTAGAATTCTCTCGTTCTCATTGACCCACCTCTACTTCCTGTGTGGTTGTCCCGCCTATATTTCCTGCCCGGCTACTTTCCAATCGGTGTTTATTTAAAATATAATTGACAGAATACAGACCATTGTCCCACACCATCCATCATATGACCATTATAAATAATACTTCAAGGAACAGAGAGAGTGCAGGTATATCTTCCAGGTGTTGATTTCAATTCTCTTGGGAGCATTGTGGATAACAGGATAGTTCGTTTCTTAATTGCAGTGATGCTGGGCATATTTCTGTTTGTATGTTGACCATTGTGTCTCATCTCTCCACATCCTCTGCCAACTTGTAATTGATGTGTTTGCAATTCAGCTTTAAGAGTTTCTTCGTCCTTAAAATTGTCTATGTATATGATAATACCATCTTCAAATATAGTTTTTCTTCCCTGTTTGCTATTTAGAAGTATTCATTCTTTTTCTTACCTCCTTTGCCAAAGGTATGGCTTTGAATACCACATTGAATGGCCTTTCTGTCTTCTCATCATAGAGCAAGAAGTCTGTTTTTTACTGTTCAGTCTAGTGATAGCTATAAGCTTTCCATTTACAAACTTATTATATTAGGATAACATTTCTCTATAGCTGATGTGATGGCCATTTTCTTTCAAACCACCACATCAGGAGCCAGACCCTCAAAGTAAACTATCTATCCTAAAAGCTATTAACTGTCAATAGCTTCTATATCAGGAGTGGGGCCTTGTGAGATTCACGTGGATTTTATTTAAAGTTTTTAGTGAGTCTTCTGAGATGACTATGTGGCTTCTATCCATCATTTTTTTAATATGATATACTGGTTTCCACATGCAAGATTTTCCATCTTGCATCCCATGATAAATTCTATTTAGCTACAACATAGATCCTTTTATTGTGGTATGGAATTGAGTTTCGTAGTATTCATTGAGACTTTCTGTATCTGCATTTATACAGGCTATTGGCCTATACTTTTCCTGTTATGACTTTTGGCATCAAAATAAGATTAGTATCATAAATGAGTTTGCATTTTTTCCAAAGAATATACAGTACACACACAATAGAATATTGCTCAGTCTTAAAAACTAAGAAATACGTTTGTCAGAACATGGATTAACCTAGACGGTACCATGCTAGATAAAATCAGCAACTTGAAACTGGCAAAAAAAAAAAAAGAACAGTTTTCTACTTATTTGGGGAACCTTAAGCAATGACAGTCACACCAGTAGAGGATAAAGTGTAATCACCTGCAGCAAAGATGAACTACATATGAAAATCTGTTGTATGTCTCAGTGCCCGTTATAAAAAAGATTGGATTTTGTATTTCAGTTAAGCACTCAAGCCACAAAAAAATTAAAGAAAATAAAAAAGAATGGTTAAAAATAAACAAGAAAAGATATCTTAGAGGTGATGGAAATGATAGGGCAGTGGTTTTTCGGATATGCTGTGACAGCCAAAGCTACACTTCAAGTTTTAATTGCTATACCTGAGAGATCCATGAAACAAAAATGCCTCTGATCTGTGAGCCCCCTGCCCAAGGACAGATACTTCCTGAAATACTTGATTCTGGGCCATTTAATGGGAACCTGGGTATAGACCTGGCCAGAGCCCGTCTACCTAGCCAGTATTTAATTAAAGTTTGCTTCAAATTTGGCTTTAAACTGTACTTGTGGTCTTATTCTCTCAGTAGGATGAATAATGTGTATATAGCCAAACTCACTGAGTTACACACACTAAATACATGATTTGTTATCTATCCATTGTATCTCCTTAACACTATCAGGACTTGCAGTGGCAGCAGCAGGGAGCCTGTTTCACTAAGCTTCCAAGTAAGGTGCATTGTTTTTCACAAGCAAACAGGGGTTTACCGTTATGTTTGATTTGGCCTCACCATGATGGAAAATAAAGTTCCTAAAGGCAAGAGACTACTCTCTTGCCCTTGAAATCCCTTTGCGACTTTCTCTTTCTTTTACAGATGGTAGGAATCCTCCCTCCTCACTACAGTGTCCCCAACTACCTGGGAAGACTCAGATTGTAACAAGGGAGGTGTCTATCTAAGACAAGTCCCCCTGACTCCATGATAAAGACTAGAATATTCATCCTGAGGACACAGTTAACTCAGATTGCTCAAAAAAACTTTCCGCAGTTAGAGAATTGGTTCTCCCTGTCAAATACAGTAACCAGCAGTGATTTATTATCTATACAGCGTGTTAAATGTGCAGGAACTAAAATTTGAAAATTCTTAAGATGAATTGTTTTAAAGTTAAGCTTAAACAGTCAGAGTATCTAATGGCTGCCTTCCTCATCAGTGCAACTGTAAACAATACGTTTATATTTGTCTCACCACAGCTTCTTAACCGTGGAACTCTGTGTACGCAGGGGGCTCATGTAGCCTTAACAACTGTAAAAGGTTCTGAACACTCCGCGGCCAAATGTTAATTAAAAACCAAATGCATAACAAATGCAAGCCATTTCTGGCAGTCTGCCCACATTACACTAGGAGACTTCTCTGCCTTCTGTTCCCAGAGCACGTATGGACTTAACCACACAATTCTATCACACCGCAGAAAGGCGATGGCCATCACCTGGAACACCTCAGCTCAGATTTGAGACTATTGTCGGCTATGAGTCACAAGGTTTTCACTCTATGACACAAGGCTTTCTGCACCTGCCAAAACACAATGCTTCATGGGACACAAAGATGGCAGAGACTGCAAGGCCGCCAGTGTGACTTGGCAGAAGTTCCAGCATTTCAGCATTAGAGACAGAATTCTTCAGCATCTTTTTATTTCCATTTGTAATGATCCTCACTCTGTGTTGTGGGAGCTCCCTTATGCCTTGTCCTTTGAGAAATTTCGTTTGGGCTTCAGTGAATGATGAGGATGTATACCCTGGAAACCTCTTTAAACAAAATAATTCTTTGGGAAAAAATCCCTGCCATCGCAGAACCATATAGTGTGGTAACTCTACCTTCTCCCATCCGAGTTAGTACCAAGCTGCTAGAAAATTTAGATAAGCCACATATTCTTGATAAATAAGGTATATTTGATAAATTAATGCATATTTGACAATCAAGATTCATAAATTCCTAAGGGCTACTCAGGCTCAAAATAATATTTGTATAGCTTCATTTCTTTGATTACTTTAAGCTTTAGTTATTTGGATAAACCAAGTCATACAAAAAACTGCAATATTCTATAATGGAGTGTCTTGTACCCTGAGAGAGATCTTTTCCCAAGGTCAGGCATTTAGACAAAAGTTAGCAATTCCTCAGGGGTTTGAAGAAAGTTTCTACTTGCTATAAAGAGAGTCATGCTTATGCCTGGCAAGAGGAACTGTGGTCCTTCCATTAACATATGACTGTGGTACCTATTAACTTGTCAGTGCTAACTCCCCCACTCAGAAGCCCCACTCCAGCTCACAAACCCCCTTTCTCCTGCTCCCATTTAATCTTTTGTGAAATTACAGAGTACAAAAGGTGTAGTCTTTTTTCAATAAAGTGGCAGCCATTCTGATTCATCCTTAGTTGTTGTCAGTCTCCTTCCCTGGCTGACTCTACACTTTCTCTTTGGGACCTGAACCCTGCTGGAGCTGGACTCGGGCAAAAGACTTCAGTTTTCCTACTGTTGTCCTTCAGCATGTAAGCTGCAAGTTTAATGTCTGCTTTGATTGTTTGATTTTGAAAATTGAATAAAAACAGGTTCTACTTGCATTGGCTGCATTAAATAATTGAAATTCACAGAAGTGGAGGATAGAAAGTGATTGCTAGAGTCAGAGGTAGGAAATGAACATCTGCTGCTCAATTGATATAATGTTATTTATGCAAGATGAGCTAGATACACAGATGCTATAAATCTCGGTTCCCATTGTCAACCATACATCATACTAAATATTCAGGATCTAAAATTTAAGAATGCTCAAGGTTGGTCATTTCAAAATTTAATTTTACATAAACTAAATATAGTATTCTTCATACCTATTCTTGTTGGAGGAGAGAGCTGCTTGTTGGTTCCTGGATGCACGGCCAGCTTACCAGAAATAATCACACAGAAACTGTATTAATTAAATCACTGCTTGGTCCATTAGCTCTAGCTTCTTAGTGGCTAACTCTTACATATTAATCTAACCCATTTCTATTAATCTCTGTATCACCACATGGCTGAGGCTTACTGGCTAAAGTTCCCGGCATCTGTCTTTGGTGGCTCCATGGCTTCTCTCTGACTCTGCCCTTCTTTCTCCCCGCATACAGCCTAGCTTTCCCCACTAGTTCTGTTCTCCCCTGCTATAGGCCCAAAGCAGTTCTTTATTCATTAACTAATAAAGTCAATACACAAACAGAAGGACCTCCCACACCATAGTCCCTCAAGATATTTCCTGAAGTTTCATAAATGGTCATAAGCTTTGATGCTTGTGATAACATGAATCAACTCAACTGATACCATGGTGGATAAAATAAGCCATTCACAGAAAACAGATGCCTTAAATAATGAATTTTCATAAAAGATCATTGAATGGATTTTGGTTTGAAATTAAAAAACTTTCCAACAACTTTGAAATGTCCCTAATCACAGTGTTGACTTTTGTAATACAAATTTATGTAAAGCAGTTTGTTCACCCCTCACCACCCAAGATGGGTCTCAGTAACATAAGAAAGCAAACTGAGCAAGCCCTATTGATGAAGCCAATAAGTTGCATTGCTTCACAGCTTCTATTTCATTTCCTGCCTCTAGGTTTCTGCCCTGACTGCCTTCAATCAAGGAAGTGTAAGCTAAATAAATTGTCCTCAACTGGGTCATGGCATTTTATCACAATGATAGAAACCCTAGGACAAATAATTTTACTTATGATATTTTATCAGTAACATTGGATTTACATATCTTTTGTATATACCTATATATTAAGGATCCCTTAAAATTTCTTGGGTGAAAAGTTGTCAGAAATGGAAGAAGTTTACAAGTTATGACTTTCATGTAGCCTTCTCTTATTTAAACCAGTGTGGTCCCATACACACAGGACCCAGTCAAACCAGGTTCCATGGTGAAAATCTTTTTCATCTTTCCTACCAACCTGCAAGTATGAATAACACAAAGGCCTGCATTTCCTAGCGTCTTTATTAGGACACAACTAAGTGTTTGAAATAGTAGTTCTCTGAATAATGGTGTGTATCTCAATTTTCCAGATTGGTTTGTTAATATTAGACATGCTACCAAATCGCTGAGTTATTAATCATCTAATATATATAATAATATAATATATATATTATAAATGTAATATATAAATGATATGTAATCAACAATTTTATATTATAATATTTTATATTATATATAAAATTAATATATAAATTTTATGTCTGAAAATAGAGGTTTGAAGCCTTAAATCGAGTCTAAATTATTGACTGCACACAAGTGGTCTGATGTCCTGGGAATTGATTTCACAAGAATTCCCATATTCCCAAGGCCACTAGAAAATCTCTCAGCTCATCTATCAGATCTTTTAGGCAGGCTTTTGTGATGATCCTTGGTATTTGCTCTCTGCTTCTCTCCTTTCCGTTGCTTAACCATCAGAACAAATGGGGGGAAATTTCCCGGGTGATGAAATCAGTGGTATGAAACTAAAATGTTCCGCTGAGTGGCTGAGTAAAAGGGCTGAACTTCAGGAAATGCCTTGAATGCACGGCAGGGAAATGGAGAAGGACAATTCAGCCCGCAGAAAGATGTATCTGCTAAAACACAGCCTCGGAGCTTTCTGATGGTGTGCTCTAAGGCAGATTCGGTAACCAGACCGTTTTCTTCTTTGGCTTCCTGTCTGCCTCTCAACAAGATTAGCTCAACTGTGGGCATAGCTGGGGGTTTTATGGATGAAGGTAAAGTTATGGAAGGCTAGGTCTTCTTGTTTTTTAGTATGGTTTTCTTAGAACCTAACCAATTAAAGGAGTAAACGAGAGAGCAACTGCTGCGGAGCTCCGAATAGGAAATGATGTACGAGTAAATTGAACAAGCCGGGAGACAGTAAATAGGCAATTAACATTCACTTTGGCAAATCTGCACCTGTTGGAGCTGAAAATACAAAGACAGACATGGAAGGAAATGACAGAAAAGGTCTGTCAGGATTCCCTTTATGGAAAGATGTGAACTCTAGAGCTTCTGAAAATAGCGAGCACAAAAGAATGAGGCTGAAGCATTTGGTCAGACACCAAGCAGGAGAGAACCGCAAAACAAACAAACAAACAATCAAGAAACCCCTACATGTAGACACTCTTTTCTCCCCTAAGTTTGTCTGATGAGATGGCACGATTCATGCCATACATGATTACCACCTTCTGGTGTAGTAATAAGAGCGGTGGGGCTGCGTCCCCAATACCCCAGCCGCCTGCCCGGCTAGCTTATGCCCCGAAATAACAATACACAAACTGTATTCATTTAAACACTGCTTGGCCCATTCTCTTCTAGGCTAATTCTCACATATTAATTTAGCCCATTTCTAATCATTTGTGTGTGGCACCCCAAGGTGCGCTTACCAGGAAGATTCTAGCCTATGTCCATCCTGGGTCGGAGCTTCATCCCGGGAGCGGGGCATGGTGTCTCTCTCAGGCATCTGCTCCCGAGAGGAGAGTTGTCGAGACTCTGACCTCACTTCCTCTTCCTCCCAGCGTTCTGTTCTGTTTACTCCTCCCACCTATCCTCTAACCAATAAAATGGGCCAAGGCAGTTCCTTTATTAGCCAATGACCTTCCTCCATCACTCTGGGATTTACAGGTCTTCACGGATTTCTTTGGGCCCAGAAATACCGGTTAGGGATTTTCCTTCATTGACACCTCCTTCAGCTGCTGTTTTTCTCTCATCATTTGTTGGGTGGAGAATTCTTTCATCTAACAAAAACACAGTGCTCATGATGCACAATCAACAATGCAAACACCATTTGTAGCTTCAACTTTTTTGCTCTCCTGGGGAGAATACACTGAGCTACAGTTTTGTGCCCCTTTCCTGAGATTTTTGTTTTAAGCATCCGATATATACAACTCCTTGGTTTTATGGCTGCTCTTTGGAAGTCTTGGCCTTAGCAGAAACTTCTTTCTAAAGATCATCTCTATGACAGACATAAAGTAAATATTTAGCTGTGTAGGCCCTAGTGCTCTGTAGAGAGACTATTCCTCTGTACCTGGACTTTCGACTTAATTACCTAGACTAGAGAAGCAGCTGCTTTTGTATGAAGAAGGCTTTTGTGAGAGAAAGCAACCAAATTGCTAGAAACTACATCCTGTCAAGGCCATTTGGACAAAGAAATGTTACCATGATTCTGACATCACGTATCTATTCTTATTCTAGTATAAAAAGGTCTGAGCCAGGTGTGCGTTAACTCTTGATATTCAAACACTCAGAAAGCAGAGGCAGGAAGGATCTGAAGCTTGACAGCACTATGTATCAAGATCATCTGAAAGAAAAAATCAGAGAAATGAACTAGAATTGCTTCTAGGACTATGATTTATGGTTTAATATCTTACATTTTAAGCTATGTTCAATATAATACATATGTTCTGTTATGGTCTAACAGTATTAAAAGTATTCTCCATAAGCAATTAACTTTCAGAAAATTGTGCCTATTTAGGCTAGATTTAGAGATTAATAGTGAACAACTACATAAAACTGATTATAAAAGCTCCACTTACACCCTACCCTCATCAGTTTCTCAAGGCTCATCTTGTTGTTTTCCTAAATTCGATTTAACTCATAATTTCTAGAGAGCCCTATTTGTTATTCACAGAAGGGCAACCAAATGTTCAGCCCAAATCTTTATTTTCTTCCATGTATTTGTTTAGGCATCTATCTGAAATCTTTCTAATCATGGTTTATAGAGACTGCTGCTGAGAACATTCACATACAAACCTTTGCATGCATATCCATCTTCACTTTGCGTGGGGTAAAAAGCTAGGGATGGATCTCATGGGCTGCAGTCCAAATTTAAGCCTAAAAGTTTAGTAAACTTTTAAAAAATCCAAAATGGCATTTTTGTCTAGATTCCTTTTTTAAAAAAAAGTTTGTTTTAGCATGAATTCATTCATTATCCATAAGAATAAATGTCATATGTCTTTTTATACATACATGATGTATGTCACATCATATTCATTCCCATTATCATCTCTACCACTTATGCCTCTCTTCTTTTTCTTCTCACCCCTCCATTCTACTTCCCCAATGTTTGCCTGTTATTTGGCAACCCATCAGGTTTACTTAGTACTGTTTATAAGAGCACAGGTGAACAGTTATATAAAGGAGCATCAAAAACTTCCCTCAGAAGACATGATGTCACCCCTTTTAAACATTTACTGTCTACAGATACCAAGGAAGGGATAGGCTTTGTTATCCCCATCCCCTGAAACATTTAACTACCAATCAAGTATGTTACTTTCCCTATCCTGTTGAAGTAATTCTTCCTTGCAAATGAAATCCAGCATCCTTTTCTTTTGTTGCTGCACATGAAAGCATCATTTCTCAGAATTGGAAATATGTCCACACTAAGCCCTCCTTAACACATTGGTGAAGTCCACTGGAGAACAAAATACACACACACACACACACACACACACAAACACTGTATACAGATATGCAAACTTCTTTAAAGAACAAAGTTTATTTCTAATAGTTCTCGATGCTAGAAAATTATAATCAATACAGTCATAGGTTCAGCAATCTTGTGAGGGTTACTGTCTCCTCCCAAGCTAGTGCCTTGATGCTGCATCTTCAGGGGAGAAAAGAAAAAACACTGTCCTCTCATAGTAATGCTATGAAAGGGTAGGAAGTAGAGCTAAATTCCTGCTGCTGTGCCCTTTGATAATGGCATTAATCTATTTATGAGAACAGAGTCCTTGTGATCAAAATGTCTACTGCAAAGATCCACCTTTATACCCTGCTGTACTGAGGTTTCCATTTCCAACACATGAAATTTGGTATCCATGTTCAGATCACAGCCCTCCTTAAACACAGTGTGTATAATGTGGATTCTCCCGGGACTCCGTGTGAGTCTCCTGTGCATGGAGTATTAGTAGTGCAGTAAGTGCAGTCAGTAGCCAAAATTAATTTAAAATAAACTCCACTTTGTATTTGTGACTTGTATAGGTCACACAAGTAGACTTAATTAATAATTCATGACTTTCCAAACTCTCTGTCCTATGTAGACTTAATCTCCCAGTGCCTCAAGCTATAGCACATCTACTCATTCAATTCCTTAATCAAAGAGAAAAATAAAAATCCCAATACTCAGACTGCACAGCTCATCCATTTTTTTTTTTGACCAACACATTTTATCTCTGTCTGCATTTTTGTCTTGTAGATTTTCTGAGAATTTTAAGTACTTTTTCTACTTCAGATGGAAATTCTCAAGGCATCTTTTTCATGCTAATAAATCTTGTCCCCATCACACATTTATTAAAGCATTGACAATATTATATATTATCACTCACTAGCAAGCATACTTTATTCCAATACTTTCTCTCATGTGGCAAAGTGTAAGTGATCATTAACCCTCCTTCTAATTAATTTTAAAACTGCAGTGTTTCAATCAATGCAAACCTAAGTCCAGGAATCAAGCTGGCAATATTGATAATATGCATTTATAATTACATATTTTAGCTAACAATAAATCTATTCTTACACTAATAGAATGTATGATACTCTTTCACCCACCAGGAGCTTAGGGGTGGTTCCATTAGCACTTGCCATTTCGCCATTGTTCATAGGCTGTGCAGATTAATGTGTAAAAGGAGTAACACCGTGTCAGGAAGCTATTTTTGCATAACCACAGTTATTTTCAGATTAAATACTCAATCTCCATGTAAGAGGCTAGTTTGCAGGAAGACAATAATTAAAGAGCTATGCATCAAAGTGTGTTTAGAAAAAAAAAGGACATAATAGAAGCCTTGATGTGCCTGATAGTAGCCACAATTATTAGCAGGTGCTCTTTCATTCACAAGCAAAAGGAAAAAAAAAAACTGTATTGATGTAGAAAGACTCCCTATACATGTTCCACGTTCAAGAGATGCAAATCATATCTATGTTCCTGCAATAGAGAAGTAGGTAACTATCTTATATTATTAGATAAAATGCTTGAAACCTCATATCAAATACAGTTGGTCTTTCTTATACCCCGGGTCTTCATCAGCAGATTCAAGCAATTGTGAACACAAAATATTCAAAAAATAAGCTATATGTGAACTGAATATGTACAAACTTTTTTCTTTTGCTTATTGTATAAACAATATGCAAAGTAATTGTTTACATAGTATTTACATTGGAAGTATTCTATAAATTATTTAAAACTTGCTGGTGAGGTATAATCTATGCAGATGCTATAGTATTTAATGTGAGAGACTGGAACATCTGTAAATGATATTATTCCTGTGAAGAGAACCCTAGAATCAATTACTCACTAATGACTTATGAAGACTGTGCTCCCTAAGTAGAGTGGCTAGTCTCATTGTATTTGTGGAATGAATAAACCTTCATGTGCATCCAGGTAGTAAGAAAATGGAAGAAAGAGAAACAGAAGGAAACAGAAACTGAGACCGAAGTTGATAAGTTCATGAAGATGCCACGAAATAGCCTGGTCTCAAGTTACAGGGAAGTGGAGTTATAGGAGCTGGAACTCTGAGCAGAGCCTTTTTTATGCTGTGTCTAGTCATGCCTGGATCTATTTGGGAATCCAATGGACCAAATGGAAATTATCTGAAGATTCGTTTCCCCTGAGGGTTTTCTCTGCTGGGTAACCCAGAGGCCCACGGTGCTCCTCCCCTGGCCTGCTCTCATAGGAGTTATATATACCGTGGTTACCCTGATCATTATCTTCTAAAAGCCTTGACCCGCCTTCCTTTTCCTTTACCATCGCTATCTACTCCTAGATTCAGACTTTTCTTCCAGTCAGTTTTTTTTTTTTAACCTGTGCAAAAAGTGCTTTTGCTTTTCATGGATTGACAATTATGTATAACCTGCATACAGCAATTTTATTATTTACATGCCAAATCACTGCATTTCATTTAAGAGGTAGAACACTAAAGGCCACATGGAATTTGAAATAATTCACTTATTGCATCCAATCCTGTCAAATGAAGGCAGATTTCTCTGTTTACCAGCTGAAGCAGCACTACCGTGTGGTAGTCAATGTCAACATAGGTTTTTCAGCCTGCCAATTCTGAAACTGTGTGATTCCTGGGAAAATATTTCAATTCAGAACATTTGCATAATTTTGTATTATGTTGAAAAAATTAGAATTTATTCACGTTTTAATCACAAGACTTTGAATTTGCATATTCCATGATTATTTTGTATGATTATATATTACATGGTACTAGGGTTCTTCCTTTTAAAGGTGAATTGAAATCTTGCAAAGAACCCAAGGACGAAGGAAGTCAAGAGCATGAAATACTTGCTCATTTGTATGCGACATGAAGAGTTCTTCATGAAGAAGACTGTGCAGGAAGCAAATGACACAATTCTGGGAGTGAACCAATAAGTATGTGAGAAAGCAAAATCTATCAAACAGTAAAGTGCCACCTAGGAGATGGTAGTCTCCACAGATGTGCTAACAGAAACAGTCCACATTGCTTCATAACTCAACAAAAATTCTCCAATTCTAGTATTTTCAAGAGAGAGAGAGAAAGAGAAAGAGAGACAGAGAGCATTACTCTCCTGGCTTAAATAGGCAAAGAATAGAAGTGAAAAGGTGTTGTTTAAATTTGATCAGAATAATTAATCAAAAGCCTTTCACATGTGGATCTGAATACTCCTGTTATTTTTTCAATTTTTTTCTAAAATAATAGGGCTTATAAAACTAAACTTGTAACACCTGTGAGAACAGAAACCTTTTTCTTCTTTACTATCTGGAAGGAGTATAGTCTACTCACAGGACAGAGCTACACAAGCAATAATGACCTTGGCTACTGAACCTTCCCATCCTCCCTCATTTTATACAAATAATTTTATTGAAGTTATTAACATTCAGAGAATAACAGAATATTTTTCTGGCACTGAAATAACTTACAGAACAACAAATAACTGTTGTATACCATGAATGTTCTATGGTTTTAAATAATTTATTATTAATATTTAAAAAATTTCATACAATATAATTTGATCATTTCATTCCGTTTATCCACACTCACATCCCTAAACACCTATCTTTGGGTTTTCTTCTCTTCTTCCTCCTCTTCTTTTTCTTCTCTGCTAGTTCTTTTTTACTCTTCTGGCTCTTTTACACTTTTGGTCTTTGGGGATCTGCCACCAAGTTCCCAAATAAATCAATAAATAAAAGGTGTCTTATTCTTTCTTATGAATGCCTGGCATTAACTTGACTTGTTTCTTGCCAGGTTTTCTTAACTTAAATTATCCTGTCTATCTTTGCTTCTGGACTTTTATCTTTCTCTATCATATATACCTTTCTTTATTTTTTACTCCATTGCTTGCTGTGCATCTGGGTAGCTGACAGCTACTGTCCTCCTCTTTCTTCTCTTGCTTCCCGGATTTCTCCTCCTATTTATTCTCTCTGCCTACCAGCCCTGCCTATCCTTGGTCTTGCCTACATATTGGCCATTCAGCACTTTATTAGACCAAGCAGATGTTTTAGACAGTCAAAGCAACACAGCTTCACAGAGTTAAACAAATGCAACATAAAAGAATCCAACACATTTTTTGCATCATTAAACAAATTTACATTTTTGCATTAAAAATTTTGCATTATTAAACAAATATTCCACAGTATAAACAAATGCAAATAGTATTCTACAACAATCTCCTCCACCTTCGTAATCTTTAATCCATCAAGAGTATTTGGGGAATACTCTAGGGTCCTGCCCTGAAATGTAATCAACCCACTCAGGGTCATTAAAGAAATCAGAATCTCCCTTTCCCAGTAGTTTTCAAATGTCAATAGCTTCTCCACTAGTGGTGGGAATCTGTGCTCAACCCTTACCATCTCCATCCTGGCATTGTTTTGTTTAGTTTTTGATTGTAAAAGTCTTGCGTATGTGTCACAATTGTTGTGGGTCCTTATATATAACTAACCTCCTAAATCAAGAAAACACTGCTTGAAGTCATCTTCTACTTCTGGTTATTAAAATCTTTTTGTGCCTTCTTTAACAATGTTTATGGAGTCTTAAGGGTGATGCATACATCTCATTTAAAGCTGAATATACAGTCTTATTCTCTGCATCTTGGCCAGCTAAGGGTCTCTATGTTAGTTGTCACCTACTGCAAGAAAAAGATTCTTCAATGGTGCTTGAGAAGAATGCATGGTTCTACAAATAAAGCAGTAAGTCATTAGGGGTCCTTTAAAAACCCTGCCTATTTAGCAGAAAAATAGAATTGTGCTCTCTAATAGGGCCTATAATCTATATTGCCTCAAGTTCTTAGCTCTATGATCAGGGCCAGAAATCGTTTCTTTCTCATGGATTCAATCAGAAAATGATTGGTTATGCCCATGGCAGTTGTGCCACTACTGCATCAGCAGGCATATCTCACCACTTCGGTTGTTATCGTAACTTACAGTGTTTCACAGCTGGGTAAACTGAGGATTACTTTCTGCTCCAGGAATATGGATATCACAGACCACATATTCATAGATCCATGAAAATTAGCCAGTAGTGATAAAGTTTCCAAGCAATGATCTGCTAGAATTCTTCACATTGTGTTAGCTCATAAGGTGGGGTCTTTAGTTAGAGTCTTACCATCAACTTTTAGATGGCAACCAAGATTATTTTCAATTAACTTACCAAGAGGTAATCTGCATCTGATAGTGGGATTTCATTTGCTAGGAATGTGTTTTCTAATTTGGGTATTACTCCTCTGTTTAGGGCTAGACTGACCAATCCTCACGATGGGTTAGTGTCTATAATAAACAAAGAATTCACAACATCTGATCATCAAGAAGAGAATGCAACTTTTAAAAAATAGAGTAATGAAACTAAACGTAGAACTCTCAAAAGAAAATATACAAAGGACTAGGAAACTTCTTTTAATAGTCACCATCAATGCTGGAGAGATTCTGGAGAGATTCTGGAGAGATAGTAGCTAAGAACCCTGTCTACTCATCCAAATAAGCCAGGTTTAATTCTCAGCACCCACATCTCATCCAACAGTCTTCTATAAATCCAGTTCGGAGGGTCTGATGGACTCTGAATGTACTTCACACACATGCTACACAGTGCACACTTCAAAAATATTCACGCATATCAAAAACAAAAATAAGTAAATCTTGGTCACCAGGCAACTGTAGATTAAAACTACTTTAAGACCTCATCTTACCCAGTAAACATGGCTGAAATAAAGAAAACAAACAAAAACCTACGAATGACAGCAGATCCTTGTGAGGATGCAGAAAGGGGAACATTTACTCACTGCTGGAGAAATGCAAAGTAGCACAACCACCATGAATATCAGTGTGGAAGCCCTTCACAAAGCTAAAAATAGATCTACTACATGATCCCCTGATATCACCCTTGGGCACATACCCACAGGATCTATGTCTTCCTACATCCTTGCTCATTGTTGTCCAATTCACAAAAGCTAGGATATGAAAATAGCCGAGGTAGCTATCAACTGATGAATGGATAATTTCTTACTTCTTTCTGTATTAAAATAACACTTTGCACCTCTCAACTTATTTAGCCTAGAAAAATTGAAGGACTGAAATCAATACAAGGAATCTTGCAAAGAAATTTAGAATTTGAGACATATACTATGGAAATCTGAAAAGTATAACAGGCCCAAGCATGGCAAACAAGACACTAACAGGTTTTTCCTTTTACCCTTCCCCACCTTGCTAAAAACTGCTAGGCTACATTCCTAAAGCTAGTCACTAAGGTATATTTCCTTATTTGGCAAATTCCTTTTGAGACTGCCCACAAGGTCCAGCTACCAATGTATTGAATTTAAGAAATCAAAAGCCCCCTTTTGACTATCCTAATTAGCCTGTGCAATCAAACTTAAACACCTCATGCTAACATGGATTTTTCCCTTTATAAACTTCTATTTTCCAATGGGCTATGTCTGTCTCCTCTTTATCTAGAGGCAGTCCATTATCCCTCTGGGGAAAATATTTCTTCTTTCCTCCCTTGTTCCTTTCTCCTACTCTCTCATCCTCTGTCTTCTGTATTTGCCTCTTATTCCCCGCCCTTTTCCCTCTGGGGCAAATAAATCTTTTTGTTGAGGACTTGATCTTGGTGTGTTCTGGGATGACTCCAGTTCTTTCAAAATCTAGGTTCAATATTTATATTATAGCATATTATTTATAACATATTATTTATAAATATTCATATTGTAACCTTAAATTTAGCTTTCAAATAGCCCAATGTGAGAAATAGCATAACAGTATTTTAAAACTTCGGCTGTGGAATAAGGAGAAACTAGCAGTCTCTCAGTGTTGGATAAGAACAGTTGTAAATTTGAAGTTGTACTCAAAACTCTCTTTTTCTTCCATTGTACCACACTGGCCTATTAGAACAAGGAATCTACTCATGCTGATGTGCAAACTGGGTTATCAACGACTTTATAGCATTTGGGCAATTTGGAGATTTGACAGAAATTGGAATGATAAGCTCCCACTTAGCCACAGATGCATATTTAATGTAAAATTATTTTCACTGTATTTGCTGAGCAAAAGAATGCTTTACAGTCATCAAATGTACAAACCTAATGTTTATTGGGAAATTTGCTATGTTTCCAAAATTGTCTTAGTGAGTATAGACACAGAAGGAAAATGATTTTTGTATCAAAATTATAATAAAAATGGAGAACTATACTTGGCAGTATCTAAAATACATTGGGAGAATCTCCACTATGAACATAAATAAGGATGAAGTTTAAAGAATAAAGATAGCATCAAGAAATGGTTTGTTAAATAAATCTTGAAACATTATAGAGTTTCGCATAGGAGAATAGTAATAACTTTTTTTTGCAATAGGGAACAGTTAAAAGGATAGGAGTAATCAGGAAGTTGTGGTCCAGATTTCAGTATTAATACCTACTGGGAATGAGCCTAAGAAAAACTAGGAATAACTAAGATAGTAGAGGTAAAACTTGAGAGAAAGAAGTTCATACAAGATTGCGTAAGGAAGATCTAAAATGCTTGAAATCATTTATGAAGCTGGAGATAGAAAACAACACATAGTAGACTCTCAGATAAGCACCCATAGTAGACACACAACAATGTTGAGGATTCGGCCAGTTCAAGGTAGGACTCCATGCAAGGATTTCCACTGGGCCTCAGGAACACTGATAAAGTATTTAGAAGAAAGAGTGAGGGTATTGAGTACCATAGTTAAAGTTAAAAATACAGAACTATATCATAACATCATAATAGGATGTATTTGAGGAATAACCTGGGACAGAAATCAAAGTAGACATAGATAACAATCAGAAATTAAAACAAAGAAATTTGTGTTTTCTGAAATATGGCAAATGAGATTCTAGCACAGAATGAACAATTTTCTCAATGTTATAATAAATTGGATATATAAGAATTTAATTTAAAACTCGATTCAAATTACTGAGCAGCAGCCATAAAGGATCATTAGCACAGTAGTTTTAGCAGTGCATTAAGGATTTAGAGCCCAGGGATTTAAGAGGGAAGCAGTGATTGGAGCGGTAGACTTCTAACCCATCTTTGATGAAATAACCCCAATAGAAATATAACTCTGAGTATAGATGCTTAACATATTTCTCAAGATATTCAGAAATAGAGAAAAGGAGGGGAGGTTGGGGTCTGAATACAGATTTGCTTTCATGCCGCTACATTTTAATGAAGGAAGTGATTGCCCAGGTAGTCGGTTGTCTCTCATTTCTTGTACCTTTGGGAAAGTTGCTTGATTGCACTTCCTGTTTATTCAAGTAATATTATTTTCCTTCTCATGTCTTTGATGGGATTGAAGACTAGATAGTCATAGTCTCCTCTCATGAACTATTCAAGCCATTTCTAAGACTTAGACTCCTTAGGATAGGATAACTATTAAAACATTTAGCATATGTTCCTTGTTTGATATTGTTTATGCTGGTTGTAATTCTAATTTAATAAATGATACTTGTTCTTATTATATATAGTTTTGTATTAGGTTTAGAACTCTCTTATTTAGACAAAAGGGCTAGGTACTGTGGGAACTTCTTCATACAACAGCCTTTAAGATACTGGCCTACTTTGGGCATGGTTTGATGTACTATATATGCCGACAAAAACCATGTGAGGGCCCTTGGCTGCTGGATTTGGTTCCAGTTCCCCCAACACACAGAGAACTGTGGATCACTACCATTTCTAAGTGGTTATCCCCTAATAAATTTTGTGAGTTTAACCCCTAATAAATCAGCCCTTATTAAACTCCATTCTTGGTTAGTGTGGAAAATTTTCATACTACAACAGTTTGGGGTAGGGATTATTTTATTATTTGTTTGTGAAGATCAGAGAACATGAGCATGTTATAACAGGAAGGGGTGTGTGAAGGTGAGCTCAAGAGAATAGATAATTGATACATTAAGTCCATGGAAAAAGAAAGCAATAGGGTGGGGTAACATGAAGTAATATGTTTGGCTTTAAGGAGAAAAAGGACTTGATGCTGGGGGAGAAGATTCTATAATGATAGTGGAAAACACTGAAGGAGGGAAAGAAGATGAAAAAGTTGGATAGAGTCTGGAGTCCAAGCTTAAAATCAAAGTTTAAAGCAGTTAATGAAGAGGAAACAGAGAAGAGTCAAGAACCCTCAGAAGAGCAATCAATTGAGGTCCTGATCGCACTCTCCAAGTGGAAGGCAAGAGAAAGAATCATGCACCATGTTTGGGACTCTGAGAGTCTTCATTTTGTTTGTGTTTTCTTTCTCCCCCAGACTGTCCTGATGGGGGGATTCTTGTACAGTTAATAAAAAACAATACCACAAAACACACGTGTACCTCTGTTACAAACCAGAGTCCTGATGACTCAAGAGGCAACGGTATTAGCTTATTAATCAAAACACCTGTCGTGGCTAGTGCTTAACAACAAACCACTACAAGCCTCTTAGCCTAAAGCAACACAATGGGAATCCTACAGTTTCTGTGGGTTGGGAAGACAGGAAAAACTTATCTGGAACCATGATTTTTTTTTCTTCCCCACAAGTCTGTGAAAAAAGATGTTAACTGAAATAAGATTTACTTTTGGTTCAACATGGAAAGAGTCTGTGTTCAAGATCAAATGGTTTTCAATAATTCCTTACCCTATCGGTTTTTTCAGATGATCAATTACTTTATCAAAGTTAGTCTAAACATCAGGAAAGAGAGGCTACAGACAACATCAAAGTTGTATCTTTATGACTTTGAGTCACAGAGATAATATCATAAGTGGTCCTCTATCTATTATTAAACATGTTCCACTCAAGGGGGGAATATTTTGGTCTTTTCTAAGTACTGTCATGAAGTGTTGTTCTCCTTCCTCAGTATTGTTGGTGGATTCTCTGGGGAGTGGGGAACAAATAAAGTGGGGAACAAGCTTCAGATTGCTGGGGATATGACAGAGATAGCCCTCCTGGAACATGACTTTTGTGAATCAGTCCAACTTTATTCCAGATTATAGGAAATATATTGGATTGGGAAGCCTGGGGACAAACCTTAATTTGCATCAAATGACATAAGGCCGGTTAGTGTCCTATAGCAAAGCTAATACAAGTCTTAGCTACCATATGGACATCAGGGGGAAAACTTCTAGGAAGAAACTGTGCCAAAGACCACACTAGAGAGAAGTCAAACATCCAGGCTTAGAGAGAGCTTTCAGATAAGGTCAGTCCTGGGCCTAGTGACATTCTCCAGATAACAGCAGGTAGAGTGGAGGAAGTCTCACTGGAGAGGAAGTCCTTCAGGTTGCCCAACATTGAAGAGAGCTTCCAGCTTATGATAGACTGCGAATTCTGACCCTCAAGGCCTCCCAACAATGAAGTATTTAGAGTTGGACACATTATGAAGAGAAGAGAGTTGCCTAGATCTTGTATTTGGATTTCGACAGCCTAAGTAGTGTGGCATTGGTTATAGACTATGATACCATAGTATGTGCAGAAGGGAGAACCATAAGAGATGACTCAAGATAAAAATGTCTGAGGAGGGCTAGGTTTGAATTTTTTGTCAAAGCATGCTTTCTAAATTCAGTTTATATAACAAAGTGATACATGTGTAACCAACTGCACCTAAGAGGAGAGCAAGGGACTGCACACCTGGAGATAAGTCAGAAAAAAGGAAATAAGGTCGTTAGAGAAGCTTCTTCCCCAGGTTCAAGAATGGGGGGTATAAACTAAGGAACAAGGTTCAAGGCAAACTTTAGCCAGTAGAAAGGAACAGATACTCCACTGGGTGTAGGTCAATGGCCCTGAGTCCCACATACCTGAGAGAGCTGCAACTTGAGAAGAGGCCAAAGGCAGGACAGGAGAGGATTGTTTCCTGGGGAATGGAGGACAGAGATAGCAGGTCCTTCAATACAAACCAGGAAGAACCACCTGACCCAGTAGTAGCAGGCTGGCTGGAACCAGCCACAGAAAGACCTGAGGTAAGCATTGAGTCTCAGAATCTGAGGTGGCTGGACTCAGGAGACTGTAAAAGAAAAAATCCATGGTTTTTCTGGAGCAGTATCACCCTACAATGGCTTCACAGGGAGTAGCTGTAGTCCCCTCAGGACTTTCTGTCTGCTCTATTTCTTTGCAAAGAACCTAAAGAATTTATATCATGAAACTGTACACAGATAATACCCATAAAGGGAGACTTTGAGGTGTAATCCTTCAATCCCTCACAATTCACAAATGCCCTCAGTGTAGCCACTTCTTATCAGGCTGCAGAGTATTCTAAATGCCTTTGATCTGAGCTGATGTTATCCCTATGTTGAAATTAAGCCAACCAGAATTCATCATGACCCATGGTTAGGCAGACTCTGACTCCCACTGTGATGTAGAGCCTTGCTTCTAAGTGAGTAGAACAAGAAGTGCCCCCTGTGAATTCACCTTAATCCCCACTGTGAGGTATCTCTTCTGGATGCTGCTGTTCTTCTTCATGGCCTCCAGGCACTTTTACAACTTCACCCATAAAAGAAAAAGTACTTGTTGGGAGTTTCCATGGTGATAGGCTCCAGCAGGGTGCCCATCATCACTGGGAATGTTTTAAAGACCAGGGTCTTGACCATCAGTTATTACTGCACAACAAATTACCAGGTGTGCTTGAGCATCTTGTACATGACAGTGCCTTAATGCCAGTCAGAGGTCATCGCTTCCTGTGTGAAGCATATGGACCTCAGCCTATGCCCACCTGCAACCCATCTACCATAAGCAATCAGGTGATTCTTGGACTATTTTGCTATCACCATACTCTCAATCATCAGTAGGTGGGAACTGATGTAGGATTCACCTCTGTATACCATTGGTTAATAAAGAATCTTCCTTGGGCCTATTATAGAGCAGAATCAAGTAAGGCAGGAATTCCAAGGAGAGATAGAGAAGAAAGTAGGCGGAGACAGGGAGAAGCCATGTAGCTGCCAGTAAACCACCAGCCTTGAGGTAAAATATAAAATAATAGAAATTGGTTAATTTAAAATATAAGAGCATTATGACTAAGTGATTGTCCAAGCAGTGTTTTAATTAATACAGTCTGTGTGATTATTTAGGATCTGGGAGGCCTGGAATAAATGAGCAGCCTCAGGTCTGGGCACCCAGGAAACAAATGAGCAGTCCTATCCTACAGGGAATAATAACTCTGATTGGGGTAGTATACCATGGCTCTCTGATCCAGAGTTCCCTTGGGATGAATCTAAGCACTGTGGCATCACTTTTACTTCTTGGTGAGCAGATCAAGGCAGCATTTGCTCTTCTCTTTGGCATCCACCAATGCCACACCTAGAAAGTGTTTATGGGAGCCCTTTGAAACCAGAGTGTAGTCTAGGCTCTTCTACATGCATATATGACCAGCTGCTAATGGTGACCATTGATAATAGGCTGTTGCCCTTTTTTGATTTTGCTACAGGATCTTGCTTGCCATTATCTGTGCTGTGTTGATTATAGCCATCGCCAGTTCAGGTCATTGTATCATCACTTTACCAAGGAAGGTGATGTGGTCCTTTTAATCAAGTCTCTATCTTAGTGCCTGCTAGGTTGGTATGGATGCTACAGAAGTCATACAGAAAGAATATTGACCTCCAGTGCATCAGTCACATTGTCAGAGGAGTTCCCTACTACTGATCCTTCCAGAACCCACGTTCATACTTTTTAATCTTCCTAACCTTTGGTATGGAACTCTAGGGCACAATCATGTTTAATGAAGACACTCCCTCCCACCAGGGCCTTTGCAATGACTGTGTCAACTTCTGAAACATTGTCAATGGTCAATGATCAGTGCAATCTTCTGAGGGAGGGCTGGTAAGTGAGATTATCAGTGTAGGCAAAAAACTGCTTGCTGCACATGGTAGTTGTTCATACTGCCCTGAAGAAGATACTGAGGGCTGATATAACTAACTCTGAGGCCTCTCACAACCATTTTTTCTGCTTGAGACTTGAAGGCATATTTGACCAGTGCACTAGAATTAACCAGATCAGATAAAAAACAACAGATATAATTTAATAATTGAAAACAGAGAAACTCACACGACTGGGATAAAAGTTCCAATGTCCAAAAAAAGGGTCCACGAACCAAATCAGGGGTCAACACTGGTAATAACAGAACACTTAGGTACTTGTTCCAAGCAAAAGGAAAATAAACTTTCCTCAATATATTTACCCCAATCAATAAAAAGACAACTAACAGAAAAAAAGGGGGAAAGACAAAGAAATGATAGGAGTATAAATCCACAGAAAAAGAAGTACAATTTGGGTGATAAGTGTTTTCAAAACTTGAGTTTAATAGAAGGCAATTTTTTCTACTGTACTTTTGCAAATGTATTCATACTACACACTCTTGGCAAATGTGTGTCGGTAAAAAAGGATTTTAAGGAAAATGCTATTCTTCTATACAATCAAAGAATAATTTGACAAATTTTTATAAATTTAAATCTTCACATATACTTATATCTATTTTATTTATTGACACCTGAACACTGAATGGTTACAAATATACATGTATGTGTTTTACTACACACTACTTTTTAAAAGTTAAAATCTGGATACCATCCAAGAGTGATTTAGTGATAAACTCTTCAGTAAATTATTGTGTAGTTATGGAAAGAATGCAATGTTATTTAAATAATGTGAAGAAACCACACATGCATGTACATATATATTCACTCATAGATGTGTGTATGTATACAAAACAATAGAGAAATAGTCACAATCCTATTAAGACACAAAATGATATATAATGTATTCAGTATAATTCAGTAGAAGCCTACACTAAAACATGTGTACTTGTATGTATTCATATTATATATATGTATGTACATATATGTAAGCATATAAATTAAATATCATAAGATAGACAATTAAATTGCATTGACAATTAATTCTACAGTAGTTGGGAATACTGGTATGGAGAATGTCCGAAAACTATAATTTACTGTTCTCTATGCTGCTGAGTGTTTAAACTTTTAACAGATAGCCACATGTGCCATGAAATATTAAAGTAAGAAAACTCTGTTTTAAAAATAACTTGATAGTGACAATCAGAGGACCAAATCCTGAGTGTTTTTCAGGTGGGTAGCCATTTCTCCGCCTGCTGGCTCCTGCAGGCAAATCTACTCCGTCCTCACTGACTTGCTTAATTAGAACAGGAGGAGGCAGCAGGAAGGAGGTTTGCTTTCCACGCGTATCACATCGTAGGAAACACGATTTGTAGGTTCCCACAATGAGTATGGAATTGAATCCTGAGAAGAACACAATGCTGGGTCTGTATGATTTATTATTTAGTTACAACCTCTAGAAAGAGAAATAAGACCTTGTTGTCAACTCTGATTTATATTCTTTCATTTTGCAATTCAATGAAAAAGTCAGATGGGCCTTGCAAAAATCTGGTTATGGGCTTCACCAAAGAAATATAATTATATTTGCATTTGGAGTTTCACTTTCATTCCTTTTGTGTGATTTTTAGACCCTTTCTTTCATTTAATTTGTATTTATGTATTTTCTTCACCTACTCAGGCCAGAATAGCAAGAAGTTGGGTGCTTAATATTGCATCTATTTTGCTTTTTCTTACATATTTGTTTCAGTGCTGGGGTTCCTCCCAATACTAGAAATAAGCCAGTTGATTGCGATTTTCACACTTTTCCAACACCAATCTATGCTGATCTACAAAGCCAGTGATGGCCTCATGCAGAAGGTAAAATCATATCTTCTACATCTGGGAGTGAGGGAAATAAAAGTCCACAACAAGCTTGACTTTAGGTGTTAATTAAGCTCCACTTCTATTTAAGAAGTGCATGGTTTGGTTTGCTATTAGAATTATGCTGGCAACAGAAATTGAAGAGAGTTCTTTGACTGGGAAGGATGTTGGAGGCTGGAGAAAAATATGATGAAAATATATCATATGTAAAAAAATTCAATAAAAAGTAAAGAAAAATAGAGACAGCGTGTCTTGACTTCTACAGCAACAGAAATAAATGTACTGTGTTTTAGAAGGGAGTATAGGTCATAGGATCTGGAGACTAGGGAGTTGGACTTTGGGAAAGTGCATAATCAAACACTAGACATCTGGCTCCTTTTAAGAAAGAGAGCCCTAGAAATTACATTTAACTCTATGAAGATTTGCATAATTTGTTTATTGATTCAATTCAATATATCTTCTCAAAGGAAAAGAAAACAAACTCTTGGAAAGGCATCTGACAGTAAGATGGCTATAGGCAGGCTTCATAATATCAAAAGACCAAAGGATACTCTGTCCAATAGTAGGGTTTTGATAGATGCTTAGTTTTCATTTGACAATGCTGTGTGAGAAGTCATACAGATGATTTAGCAGTGTGAGAAAAAATGGATATTGCTGGGCATAAGGGGAGATGAGAAATGGTATATACACTAGGGGTAGAAAAGACAAAATAATGCATGGGAAGTGGTCAAGAAGAAATACAGTGTTAGCAGCTAGAAGGAAATAAAACTGCCCCCTGCTTTTTCAAAAATTCTATTAAAAATTCTATCAAAAATTATAATATCCTCTACTATTTGTTAAACTATTTTACAAACACATGAGGAACATAAATTGTATTAACTAGTTCCTTTTAAGCAAGCAAAGAACCAGTATAAAGATCATGCATCCCTATAGACATTCTAGAAGCTTTTGTCTATAGCTCTACATTCACATTATTTCTTCCCCTACTTCCAGCTCTCCTACCCAAATGCACACATTAGCATGCACAGCCCCTCAGAATGTGTCATGTTAAATGAAAGTAACTTCTTACCTCTCATGGATCACTACTCTGTAGGCTGTGGTGTTCACAGAGATCCCTGCAACACATCCACACCATAGCCACACTGCAATGCATGTATGTGCATAAATACACACCCCCAAATTTACCTTGACAGTTTTCCACTTGAAGCTAAATTTTCATTTGCAAGTGGTTATCAGTTGGAGATAGCTTCTGAGTTAGAGTTGGGGGCATGTGTCCCCTTCTTCTTTCTACTTCAGGACCCCTTTTGGTGCAGACCTGTGCAGGCCTTGTGAATGCTGCCTCACCCAGACTCTGAGATTTCATATGTGCATCAGTCCTGTTGTATTTAGAAGGTCATGTTTCCTTAGTGTCATGCATTCCTTCTGGCTCTTATACTGTCTCAGGATGACCCAAAGAAGCTACAGGGGCTCTCTCTAGCATTTATTGTTTTGCAATAATAATAAACAAACTGTTCAGGAGAAGCTTTAAGGTTCACAGCATAATGGAATAAAAGGTATGTTCTTCATATCCAGGACAATGACAATGTCTAACCTCTAGCCATTCACACTCCTACCAGAAAGGGACAGGTGGTACAATTGTTGAACTTAGACTGATGTGTCATTATCACTCAATGCCGATCTTTAGTTATATCTTAGCATGTTTGGGGCTACTGACCCTCACACAAAATAGTATAGACCAGGTAGCTTAGAAACAATAGAAGTTTATTCCTAACAGTTGTGGAAGGTGAAAACTCCAAGGTCAAGGCAATGGCAATGTCTATATTATGATTCAATCCTGGTGGGATACATCCTAAGGATTTAGAAAAGCTTATAATTACCTGTGTCTTCTATTGTAGACCATAGAGAGTAATTTCAGTTCACTAAAATTCTACTTTATTTCTTCTATTCATCACTTCTCCCACAGTCCCTAGGTGTAGGTGATGTTTTTACTATACTCATAATTTTGTCTTTTCTAGAAGGTCATATAATTGGAATTTTATAGATGGTAACATTTTTAAACTAATACATTACTTAGTAGTGTATATGAATTAGTGCTGTTTTCTTAGAAGTAATATATATGTTCTTAGTAAGATATGTACATGCGTAATATTACTTTTATTTTATTTCTGTATCTGCTTCTATCTATCATTTATGTATTTATTCATATATCTATGTGTCTGCCATCTATCTATCTATCTGTCTATCAACTATCTATATATTTCTGCATACCCCTCTTGGGTTTAAGGTTTAATATATGAATTTCACATTAACAGAATGAAAAATAAAACCCACATGACTATCACAACAGACCTGGGGACAAAGCATTAAACGAAGTTAATATCTACTTCAGATTAAAATAAAACTTTCTCAGTTATTTAAAAATAGATAAAATTTTCTCCACAAAACTCATGTCATGTGTGAAACGTAGGGCCATCTCCATAATCACCTTGAAAAAAGCTTTTCTTCCATGTTACCATAGCGGACACAAATACTCGTTCTCACCACTTCTAGTCAGCACAGCACTGGAAGCAGTAGCAGGAGCAATGAGACATGAAGAAGAAATGTAAGTCATGCAAATTAAAATCAAAAAATTAAAAGTATCTCTATCTGCACGTGGCATTATCCTATAATTAATTAATTGTGTTTTGCTTTCTTTTGCCAGAGTTTTATAGTATTTCCTATCATAATATTTTTTTCCTTTTTGCTTCTTCATGTGATGAATGATCAATAGTATTTTTTTTTTAACAAAGGCATGGATTGAGCCTCAGAAATTTGTGTGTCAACCAAGACTGACCATAGAGCTTCATCTTCAGCCTATGATTATTGAGTACTAAATCTACCTTGGTTATTTGGCATAAATTATCCCCTTGTGGTATTTAGCAATTCCTTTCTGGTACTGTTCAGTGATTTTTTATTAGTATTTAGTTGAGTATTGTTGCATTTGTGTTCGTCAGAAATATGGTCTATGGTTTTGTTCCTTGAACTTTATCTAATTTTGCTTTAGTGTAATGTCTCTGTCACAAAATTAGTCAGGAAAATGTTCTGCTTTTATCTTTGAAAGATACTATAGAGAAACCACATTACTGCCCTAACTGTGTGGTGTAATTCACCAGGAAACACTTTAAACCTAGTACTATCTTTTTATTTTTATTATTTCAACTTCAAATGCGTATATTCTTTTTTGAAATTTACTGAGCACTACATTTTTCTCTGCCCCCTTCCTGTTTCTCCCTTTCCCCATTCAGTCCTCCCCCAAGGTACCCATGCTCCCAATTTACTCAGGAGATCTTGCCTTTTTATACCTTCTACTTCCCATGTAGATTAGATCTATGTAAGTCTCTCTTAGTGTTTCATTGTTGTCTAAGTTCTCTGGGATTGTGTAAGCTGGTTTTCTTTGTTTTGTGTTTAAAAACAACCTATGAGTGAGTACATATGATAATTGTCTTTCTGTGTCTGGGTTGCCTCACTCAAAATAATGTTTTCTAGCTATATCCATTTTCCTGCAAAATTCAAGCTGTCATTTTTTCTGCTGTGTAGTACTCCATTGTGTAAATGTACTACATTTTCCTTATCCATTCTTCAGTTGAGGGGTATTTAAGTTGTTTCCAGGTTTTGGCTATGACAAACAATGCTGCTATGAACATAGCTGAGCACACGTCCTTGTGGCACGATTGAGCATCCTTTGGGTATATACCAAAAAGTGGGTCTTTAGAAAGGTTTCCTAATTTTCTGAGAAATCGCCACGCTGACATCCAAAGGGGTTGTACCAGCTTGCATTCCCACCAGCAATGCAGAAGTGTTCCCTTTTCCCCACAACCTCTCCAGCATAAGTTGTCATCAGTGTTTTTGATCTTGGCCATTCTTACAGGTGTAAGATGCAATCTCAGAGTTGTTTTGATTTGCATTTCTCTGATGACTAAGGATGTTGAACATTTCCTTAGTGTCTTTCAGCCATTTTAGATTCCTCTGTTGAGAGTTTTCTGTTTAGGTCTGTACTCCATGTTTTTTATTGGATTATGTGATCTTTTGGTGTCCAATTTCTTGAGGTTTTTGTATATTTTGTAGATCAGACCTCTGTCTGATGTGGAGTTAGTGAAGATCTTTTCAAATGGATATATTCTTACTCAGATAGCATATTGGAGCTGGAAAAATGGATCAGTAGTTACTAGACAATACTGTCTTGGAGAAGTTCCCAGTCCACATTTCACAGGGATCAGCATTTTATGTCACTCTGGATTCTTATGTCCACTGGTTTTACAGATGCCCACACTCTGATACACACACACACACACACACACACACACACACATAAATATTAAAGCTTAATATTCAGATATCTTATTTAAAGTTTCAAACCTTAGATTTGTTTGGGGTTAATTGATTTTACTGACTTCTAAGAAACTAGCTTTTGTTTCATTAATTTTTCTCCATTAGTTTGTCTTTTTCAAGTTCATTAATTCTTTATTCATTTTTATTTTTATCTTCTTACACTGGGTTTCCCTTACTCTTCTTTCTCAAGATTTCTTTGTTGGAAACAAATATAAATTTATATAGTCCTATTTTCTGTTAATGTGTGCCATTTGCTGTAGTAATAGGACGGCAGGGCTGCGTCCCCAGCACCCCGGCTGCCTGCTCGGCTAGCTTATGCCCCGAAATAACAACACACAAACTGTATTCATTTAAACACTGCTTGGCCCATTCTCTTCTAGGCTAATTCTCACATATTAATTTAGCCCATTTCTAATTATCTGTGTGTAGCACCCCAAGGTGCGCTTACCGGGGAGATTCTAGCCTAGTCCATCCTGGGTCGGAGCTTCATCCTGGGAGCGGGTCATGGCGTCTCTCTCAGGCGTCTGCTCCCGAGAGAATAGCTGTCGAGACTGAGCTCACTTCCTCTTCCTCCCAGAGTTCTGTTCTGTTTACTCCTCCCACCTATCCTCTAACCAATAAAATGGGCCAAGGCAGTTCCTTTATTAGCCAATGACCTTCCTCCATCAATTTGCTATTGTAAAATTCCATGTTTCCCACAGATTTTGTACACATCTCTGATTTAATTCAAGTGTTATTCTCTCTGAAGATTTCTTTTTCAACCTATGTTATTTAGAATTGTGTTCATCAATCCCCAAACATTGGGGGATATTCTACCTGCCTTTCTTTTAGAAAGTTCTAGTTTAATTTCACTGTGTTCTGGTCACCTAAACATAGACATTGCACAATTTCTTTTCTCTTAAACTTGTAGAACACCTTATGGTCTAGAATGTGACCTGCATTGTTAAATGTCCCATGTGAACTAGGTAGTAATTTGTGATCTGCTGCTTTTGAAAGAGATGTTCTACAGATGTCCACTGTGTTCAGCTGATGACTGGTGCAGAGTTTGACTATGTCCATACTGATTTTCTGCATATTAAACAGGGCCATTTCTGTTAGCTGAGGTACCTAACAAAGATTCACTGTTTCTCCTTGTCATTCTGAAATGTTTGCTTCACCTGTCATGGTTAAATTTATACTTATTAGGATTGCTGCATCTTATGGGAAAAATAATGTCACAATTAATTTGTGATAGTCTTCTTATCCAGAATAAATTCAAGATTAATCCAGAAGCTTTGTTTCAATTAGTATTAGTTTTCACTTTGGATCTGTACGTGTCCTTAAATATATATTGGGGTATTTTGTGGAAAATGCATAGTTTCGTCTTCACTTTTGACCCCTTTAATAATATCTCATTTAGTCAAGGCATTTATGCCACTGAGATGAAAGTTATTAATATCTTGATGAGTACCTATTAAATTTGCTGCTGTTTTTATTTGTCTAATTTGTTCTTTACTCCTATTGCCTTCTACTCTTTAATTTATTTGTTTGTTTGTGTGTGTGTGTAATTTTAATTGAACATCTGGCATGTTTACATTCTTCCTTCTTAGTAAATTAGTTGTATATCTTCTGAATTCACACAGTATTCCAAACAACATATTCTGCTTTGTGGGCAATGTGAATCCTTTGAAATAAAATAATTCTAATTTTTCTTCATTATTCCCTTTATTATTGTTGTTATTCAATCCACTTGTGCATAAACATATATGTAGACATTTATCTATCTACTATATATATTTTTATTCATATTGTTATTGAATTAGCTGTTAACTAATTCCAGAATGATAGAACTTAAAGTTGTAGTCATTCCTTCCTATTCAAATGCTCTACAAATCCATAAATTTCATTTATATATCCAAGCTTCTATTATATATGCATGTACACACCTATAAATAATCTATCTTGTTTTAAAGATCCCCCAACTCTCTCTTTCCCAATTACCAACAAAAACTCTCAATTTTTGTTGACTTGAGAAAGTCCTTATTTCTTC
This sequence comes from Microtus oregoni, assembly GCF_018167655.1. NCBI lineage: Eukaryota > Metazoa > Chordata > Mammalia > Rodentia > Cricetidae > Microtus > Microtus oregoni. Next base: position 5,031,984 of record NW_024543083.1, on the reverse strand, counting down.
ACTCCCGAAGGGTAAAATAACAGAGGAGATGATTCCAGGGTGCTGTTTTTGTCTTGCTCTCAACACTTTAAACATCTCCTTTTGCTTGCTTCTTGCCTACATAGATTTCGAGGTATCAGATGTAATCCTTAGCTTTGCCCTTCCATAGCGAAGGTGCTGTTTCCCCTCTGGCTTATTTCAGAATCATTCCTTTGCTTCTCATTTTCTGTAATTTAACGTGATGGGCTTGTGTTTATTTTTTTGTAATATATCCTTTCTCCGTGTTCTCTTTGCCTATTAGATTTGTAAATTGGTGTCTGGGGTTAATTTGATGAAACTCTTGGTCATCATTGTTTCAAATCTGTCTTCTATTCTTTTTTCTTTCAGCCTTTGTACTGCATGCATCTGACACTTACGCAGCTCTGCCGCAGTTCTCGAATATTCTGTTTGTTGCAGGATTCTTCCTCCTTATTTTTCTCTGCTTTTCAATTTTGCAGACTCCTGTTGTGATATCCTCAAGGTCAGAAATTCATTCCTCAGCCATGGCCAGTCTGCTAACAAGACCATCAAAGGTGTTCTTTGTTTCTGCTACAGTGCTTCTGATGTTTGCTATTTCTTTCTCAGAATTTTCACTGTCTGCTCCCATTGCTGTTCTCTTCTTCCTGATCACTAAAGCATGCTAATTATTGTAATTTTAAATCCTGCCCTATATGCCGTATAAACTTTCAACGTTTACTCTCTTTTCCTCTGGCTGTGTTTTGTTCTTGGAATTAAGTACATCTTACAGGAAAATTTCTTTTTTTAATATTTATTTATTTATTATGTATACAATATTCTGTCTGTGTGTATGGCCAGAAGAGGGCACCAGACCCCATTACAGATGGTTGTGAGCCACCATGTGGTTGCTGGGAATTGAACTCAGGACCTTTGGAAGAGCAGGCAATGCTCTTAACCTGTGAGCCATCTCTCCAGCCCCAGGAAAATTTCTTGATAGCTAGACACAATCTACTGGCAAAAATATCATCAATAATATAGCATTGGTACTACAGTGTGTAGGAAATTGTTTTCTATAATCTTTTGTGTTTTAGTTTTAGAATGAACCTGGCTCTCTAGACTGTAACCTTCACCCACGCTGCTTACTTCTTTTGCCTCTTTGGTAGGTAGGTGATAGACAGCTAAACATGGGGCAGAGAGTGTGTTTGGACATTTCTCATTCCAGGTCAGTTGGGTACTCCAGCTCCTGCAGAAATACAGATATTCTTCCAGAAATTTCCCTGTGAGAATCTGGGAAGCTTCAGGAGATAGAACCCACAAATCAGTGAGTGCAAACCTTTTGATTATGTCCTCTGGAGCTTTTAACTAGCACAGATAAACTCCAGAAATCACAGCATTGGTTCCCATGAAATCTACTGCTCCTGGATTTTCTGTTTTAGTAGCTTTTCATTCTCTATCTGTACAATCATGAGAGGGAATAGTAAATTTCATGCTCTTAATTTCTAATTCTAGAAACTAGATTAAATCAAGATTTTTCATTAATTGTGTTTTTAGTTATTGTTTGTTCACCCCAAATTGCATCCTTCTTCAAAACTAGTTTCCATGTTTAAAGGATGCAAGTATTTTCACTAGCTTTACAAACTTTTTTCATTATATAGTATAATATTATTTAAAAATCTAGTTTATAAATTGAACATTAACTACAGTTACTCTAGCTAAAGATACCCAGTGATTTGGATCAACTGCTCTTGTGAAAATTATTCTAAATACATCAATCTCTTATAACACCATAATTTTATGTCTTAAGTACTGATGTTTCTTGATTACATTGGTATCTGCCATGTCCTACAATATAATAATATAATAAAATTAATCAAGCAATATCTGTATTTTGCTAATTAAAAGGAAATTACAGTGCTACAGTGACTCCTTCCAATGTCCCATTTCTATGTCTGACCATTTAAATAAAAAGTAAGATTTAGTTATCCTTACAAAGGCTATAAAACTCTGATTTCTACCAGGTCTGATACCATACTTGTTAATATTATTAGTAATATTTAGTACATCAAAAGGACAATCTTGTTTTTAAAAAGTTTTAAACATCCTGTACTGTTATATTTCATAATATAGTTTCCATTTACCTTTCAAACTAAAATTAGAAGATAATAATTTTGTTTCAGTATTCCAGATTAAAGTAATATGGCTCATAGAGTGGAGGTTACTGTAAATATGGGAGAAATAATTAGCTAAGATAGATATTTTAAAGTTTGTAAGTTTTATTATTTAAAATGCATGTTTTCTTCACCTGTTACTCAGGCCAATCAGTGTTCTTGATTATTTTAATCCTAAGCATATTAATCCTGTTAGATATCACATATAAATGTTATAACCATGGTCACTCAAATTTGACTCTTATCTAACCCCCACCAAACAAAAGTAGTAGTAGTTAAAATAAAATTTAGTATAATAGCCAGTAGTGTGCTGAATAATATTTAAGTGTTACTATCTTCTTTGCTTTTTGTTTCAGTCATAAATGAGTGACAACTTTATAAGCTAGGTATATGTTGAGTGAAAAAACTAAAACTGAGTGATGTGGGAGTCCCCTCTGTGTGCTGTGATTGCCGTTAGTGACAAAAAAAAAAAAAAAAAAACTGCCTTGGCCTATTGATAGGGCAGAACTTAGGTAGACAGGGAAAACCGGATTGAATGCTGTAGAATATTCCTTTACATTGTATGAAGACATGTCGCTGTGATTGGTTTAATAAATACCTGAATGGCCAAGGAAGTAAGAGGTTAGGCAGGACTTCTGGAGGCAGAAGGTTCTCTGGAAAGAAGAAAGGGGTTCCCAGCCAAATTCAGAGGAAACAGGACCTGGAGGAGGAGAGGTAAAAGCCACTAGCCACATGACAGCAGGCAGATTAATAGAAATGGATTGATTTAAGTTATAACAGAGAGTTAAAAACAAGCTAGGGCTAAGACTATGTTTTCATAATTAATAATAAGTTTCCACGTCATGATTTGGGGCCTGGTGATCCCAGAAAGCCATCTACAGAGTATGGTGAAGGCACAGCTCCAGCTCTTATGGGTTCTCTAACTGGTTCCCACTACGATTTTAGTATAATTTTTATCAGAGCAAGACAGGCAGGCTGCTTACTGTACAGCTATAGATAAACATTGTCTACTTTGTGAACAATACTCCAAAAGTTGCTCAGCCCCAACATACACAACCGTTTACGTATCTGTATGCTCCTTCTGATATTTCTCTCCACTATCCCTTGTCATATTAGTCCTTTGTGATTGTAGAATTTTCTCCATCAACTCTGTGCATGCTCATTTCTCCTTCTGAGACATGGTTTGACAGAAGTATGGTAAGATGCAGTCTGCTTGGCACCACAAAATCAATACCTCTGAACTTGAGCTCTTGGTTAACAGCAGCTCTCTAAACACCTCCTCAATAGTTTTCCAATTGCCAAAACTTGCTACTAGACCTAAAGTAGGTACTTAAACAAATCCAGGTTAGTTGTTTGTATGATTGTCTTGGAAAACACTATCAGTCATATAAGGCAATTTCTAGGAAAATATTGGGAAGTGATTTATGAAAGGGAGCAAGTATGCCCCAGACTACAAATTGGAATACAGTATTGTAGGTAGCTATTTGCAAATGAGCAGGAACAGCTACCAAGTACCCATGTTGATGAAAATTTAAACTAAAGTTCCTTTGCTTGAGGTCCATAGAGAAGTTGAATGAAATGATTTGTACTTGTATGAATATGCAATTTTTCAATCTTCTTGTTCAACTGTGATGCAAATTACTGACAGCTTTGGGAATGATTTAAAAGTATGATCGTCAAAATTCTGAGAATAACTCAAATGCAGTGATATGAATAGGAATGAGACTAGATAGGGCATTGGAATGTTTTCGTTTTGCAGACTCGGTCCAGTTGCATACATTTCTAAATGTGATTCCCTATGTACAGATGGCAAAACTAAGGTCAGAGAGAGATGATGCTTGAAATGAGTGATGACATTGGAAGAAGGCCTGCACTCCAATCTTTCAGCATCCTCATAAAAGGAGTGAAAAGGCGTGGGGTGAAATGAGGCAGTGTCACTCCTCTGGTTTCCCCTACTTTCTGTTGGCTCTGCAGGCTGTGTGTGTCCAGTTTTGGACAGTGAATAATATATTGGTAGGAAGAGAAAAGTAAATCTTTTCATGCATGTATCACAATACATGCCCACCATACATACAAGCACAAATGCACCTAAAAACTCATACAAAAAAAATATTTCAGACCTACTATTCAATGAGTTAACTTCCCATCCAGCTGAATTTATTTATGAAAAGAAGTATAAAATTATGCCTTAATCACACAACATGAGTGCTATATTTTGAAGACTATAGTCCATGCTGGACACAAAGAGAAGGGAGCAGAAGACAGAAAACTCGGCCAAGATTCATCAAAATTTGTTTCCTGGTAGAAAACTAATTCCTTGACCCACTTGTGTGAGGTCTGCCCTTTCAAGGAACCAGGGGATGTCCAAAGTCTGTCTGATTATTCTAAGCTTTTCCTATTGCCCACAGTACTTTGTGTGGAGAAAAGAAATATCTCCTTGAATTAGCAGGAATTTTTTTTTTTTGGAGATAGTGTAGCTACCAGCAATTTCCAGACAAATTTGCATAATATTCCCCCTCATGCAGCTTCTAATTGTTCCTCTCTTTGACCGTCCTGATACCATTAGCCCTTACTATTAAAACTTTTCTTCTGGGATTCCTGTTTCCATTTGGTTATCAATTGAGTTATCTCCCACCTAGCAGAAAGATTAGGCATTCTCTGGCAATAGGGAGACTTCTCATTCCAAAGTCCTCCATCAGTGCTGGCATAAGAGAGGGAGAGAAGCACAGATCAAAGACCCAATGCCTTCCTGCTTAGCAAGTTGACCAAAAGCTCCAGTATCCAAACTTTGAAAATTCTTTCAATGCTACATCTCTTACAGTATGATTTAATATCAAGGATAAAACGCAAGTATCTTACATATTTATTTTATTGACTTTAGTTGTATTCATTTAGTTTGAAGCAAGTCTGTTTGCCTTGACCTAAATATGTAACCCTGGATGATAAACTCATGACCCTTACCTCTACCTCCATGGTTGTAGGTGCCACCATATGCCCGGTCCCATTTGTATGATGCTAGGAACTGAACTCAGAGGCTTGTACAAACTCGGTAAGAATGCTACCAAGTAAACTGCAATTTTTCATATTTATAATAATATACATAGTAAATAACATTTACTATCATTTATTAAATAATTACTACATATCAGTTGTACATTAAATTATATTTTCTCCCTCTCCCCACTTTTCTCTCTGATATTTTATCTTGTGAGAGGGCTAGGTATGGAATCCAGGTACTTGCACAAGTACTCTATGGCTAAGTGGCATCCCTGACCTCATTTTCGCTTTTAAGGAAGTATATATTACTAATTCAGAGAGATGAGAAAACTGAGATGCATATCTGAGGTGGATCCCAAATCTACTTAATTTTCAGCATCTCTTCTCCGATGACTGAGCTGTCATAGCACATGGACTTCCCCAAATTTCCTCATGTAAAAGTATAAGCAACATTATTTGTTTACCTTTATCTACCTGTCCTTCTTTATCCAACCTCCATGACAGCCCCAGGTTCATATTACACAAGTGTTCTTTCTGATGACCACTGCAAGTTTGATCCAACCATAGTTTATTAAGTCTGTGACACCATACCAAACTTAAGCTACTTTGTTCCCTCACTAAATAGGCCCTCTTCCCTTCATTATCTCCTATCTTTATGTTTGAAACTGAACTCTGTCAATTGGAATTGTATTTTCCTACACATTCTTCATCATCTAATTAGGGTTTTTCTTGACTTTCTTATTTATGTTTCCTATCAGAAATGCTATTCTCTGAGTGAGAATAGAAGAGTCTCACTCATCATCGGGGACTATGCCACAGACACATTTCATCAAGAATTATCTGATCTACTTTGTGTATGTGTGTGTGCATGTGTGTATGTGTATATGCGTGCACACACATGTGTGTGTACAGCTTAACCCTCTACCTATAACATCCACAGACTATTGACAAGAACTCAGGGTCAGGAAGGTGTCAGTCTCTGTGTAGTAGTACACTTCAGTTCTCTACAAAAAAAAAAAAAAAATGAAGAAAAAAACACACACAAAAAAAAAAAAGAGAGAGAGAGAGAAGAGCAAAGGTCCAATCAATTGTTTCTGCATCCCTACGGATGGCAAGACTTAATTGTACAATTTTTTTTCAATGCTTGTTATTTCAACATACACTGAAAACAGTCTGTCACTCTCTTCCTAAGAGACTGGGCAGGAAGGAAAGAGTCAAACTCTCTGATGGAGAGGCAAATTAGCAGAAGGAAAAGCCAACTTGTCCCAGCTCATTATGAATTGTTAATGTCCTGTTTACTGGCAAAGCTGTCACAGAAAACAAGAGAGTCTCCTAAGTCAATAATTTATTTCAGAGTGTGGAATTAATTAGAAAGACAATTAAATAATTGTGAAAAGAAAAAAAAATATGTGTTTGGATGGTTTGTTTTTATAACTCAGGGATGATTTACATTGTACTTGGATATTGTCTGAGGAAAAAGGGACATTAGAGGCAGAGAAGGAATCAACTTTCTGGATGTTTCTTCATTAAAGATGTTGGTAAATGCTCCCTTCCATCATCTCTGTTGAAAACATTGCAGTTAATTGCCCTAAAGCCAAAGAATATAGAGACGGCTTTTACATTCAGGTAAGGTCTAGTGAGCAAAGCTGCTCTGGCTTGGATTTCTTTTTGCTCCACTTTGAGGTTCTTCAGTCACTTGAATATTAACAGTGCAGCTAAAAGAAATGTCATTATTTTTAAGTATATCAAGCATATTTCACAGTAACTCTTTAAGTATCATGCCACTTCATAAATACTTTGAAGGAATCAGATTTACGTAGAAATTAAGATACAAATACTGCCGGTTTCCAGGCATCAGCGTTCGCCTAATTAACAAGAAAAGATTGGGACCTAATTCTTTATATATGTATATATTTTAAAAATTTAATTTATATTCCAAGCCCAGTTCTCCTTCCCATCCCTCCTCCCACCCACCTCACCTCCTTCCCAGCCCACCCCCATTGACTCCTCCTAAAAGGTAATTCTATGGGGAGTCAACAAAGCCTGGCTCATTAAGTTGAGAAAGAACCAGGCCCCTCCTCCCTGCATTAAGGCTGACCCTGGCATCCCACCATAGGGAATGGGCTCCAGCAAGTTAGCTCATGCACCAGGGTTCTATCCTTATCCTACTACCAGAGGCCTCTCCTATAGGCCAAGCCACACAAACTGTCTCCCTAGGTCAGTCCCATGGAGGCTCCACAACTGTTGGTCTAGAGTTAATGAGTTATTACAAACTTGTTTCAGCTGTGTCTGTAGATTTCCCCTTCATGATCTTGACCTCCCTTGCTCACATATCCCTCTTCTCTCTCTTCAACTTGATTCCCAGAATTTGTCCTGCATTTGGTTCCATCAATGACTAGATGAAGACTATGATAGCAGTTGGGATAATCACCAATCTGATTACAGGGGAAAGCCAGTTCAGTAACCCTCTCCATTATTACTAGGAGACTTCACTAGGGTCATCCTTGGGGATTTCTGGGAAATTCCCTAGCACCAGACTTCTCCCTAACTTCATAATGTCTCCCTCTATCAAGATATCTCTTTCATTGCTCTCTCATCCTGTCCTTCCGCCAAATTTACTATCCTGTTCCCTCATGATCTCATCCCCCATCCCTTCTTTTTTACTGCCCCTCTGGCTCCCAGTTTACCCAGGAGATCTCACCTAATCCCCTTTCCGGGGCAATCCATGTGTCCCTCTTAGGGTTCTCCTTGTCACCTAGCTTCTCTGGAGCTGTGGTTTATCGTTTGGTTATATTTTGCTTTGCTTTGGTCTAGTATCTACATATGAGTGAATATATAATATGTAATCTCCATTGTATATTTTTGGATTCTTTGTCAAAAATCAAGTGTTCATAAGTGTGCGTATTAATGTCAGAGTCTTTCATTCAATTCCATTGGTCCATCTGTCTATGTTATGTCAATACCAAGCTGTTTTTATTACAATAGCTCTATAGCAGAGTTTGAAGTCAGGAATGGCGATGCCTCCAGAAGTTCCTTTATTGTACAAGATTGTTCTAATTATTTTGTTGGTTTTTTTATATTAAGTATTGTTCTTTCAATGTCAGTAAAGAATTGTGTTAGAATTCTGATGGGAATTGCATTGAATCTGTAGATTGCTTTTTGATCCTACCTATCCAAGGGCATAAAAGATCATTCCATTTTCTGATATCTTCTCCAATTTCTTTCTTTAGAAACTTAAAGTTCTTGTCATACAGGTGTTTTATTTGTTTGGTTAGAGTTACCCCAAGATACTGTATATTTGGGGCTTTGTTAAGGGTGATGTTTCTCTGATTTCTTTCTTGTTCTATTCATCATTTGTATATAGGAGGGCTGATAAGGAATTCCCCTCTGTATGTTGTGAATATCATTGGTTAATAAAGGAACTGCTTTGGGCCTATAGCCAGCTATAGAGGAACAGAGCTAGGTGGAGAAAATGAAACTGAGTACTGGGAGGAAGAAGGCAGAGTCATAGAGAAGCCATATAGCCCTGCTGGACAGAACTTTACCTGGTAAACCACTGCCATATAGCAATACACAGATTAATGGAGATGGGTTCAATTAATACATAAGAGTTAGCCAGCAAGAAGCTAGAGCTAATGGGCCAAACAGTGATTTAAATAATATAGTTTCTGTGTGATTATTTCAGGGCTAAGTGGCTGGGAAACAACAAGTGGCTTCCTCCAACAGAGGGCTAATGATTTTTTGTGGGGGAGGGAGGATTTTGAGACACAGTTTCTCTAAATAACATCCCTAGCTGTCCTGGAACTAGCTCTTGTAGACCAGGTTGGCCTCAAACACGGGGATCCACCTACCTCTACCTTCTAAGTATTGAGATTAAAGGTGTGTACCACCACCAATGGCTGGGCTACTGATCTTTTTGAGTTAATCTTGTATACCACAACCTTACTGAAGTTGTTTATCAGCTGCTGGAGTTCCCAGGTAGAATTTTTGGGGTTACTTCTGTATACTATCATATTATCTGTGAACAGCGATAGTTTGACTTCTTTCCAATTTGTATTCCCTTCATCTCCTTTTGTTGTCTATTGCTCTATTTAGATCTTCAAGTACTGTATTGAATATATATGGAGAGAGTGGACGGCCTTGTCTTATTCCTGATATTAGTGGAATCATAGAGTTTCTCTACAATTAATTTGATGTTGGTTGTTGGTTTGCTGCAAATTGCTTTTATTATGTTTAGGAATGTTCCTTGTATCCCTGATCTCTCCAAGACCTATATCATGAAGGGGTGTTGGATTTTGTTGAAGGCTTTTCAGCATTTAATGAGATGATCATGTGCTTTATTTTTTCTTTGAGTTTGTTTATATGGTGGATCACATTGACAGATTTTTGTACGTTGAATCAACCTTGCAACTCTGGGATGAAGACTACTTGGTCATTCTTCTATGGGACTTAATTCTTAATAACAAATGGATCTGGCTTAATCAGAGCTGGTCATGTGTCCACTGACAGCAATACAGCTAGATCAGGTAGCACTTAGGATTCTATAAAAGTCTACTGGTAACTTAGCTCCTAGGTCAAAACTGATGTTAATTAAATCTTATATTTGTGAGAAAAATGGTGATTATTAATTTTTGACTGTCAACTAAATTGGATTGAGAAATACCTAGGAGGCCTGGAGGGATAGCTCAGCTGTTAAAGGCTAGGCTCACAACCAAAAATATAAGAGAAATACCTAGGAGAGTAAAGCACAACTCTGGTGGTTGTGTTCTTGTGTCCGTCTGGGTGGAAATACTATAGGGTATGAGTTTATTGTCACCACCTCAATGGTTGTGGGGCCTTGTATGCCAACACTGGCATTCTCTGACTCTCCACTTCCTGTCTTCTTTGCTGAGCCTGCCCCCATATGACAGAGCATCTCCTATGAAACTATGAGTTGACATAAATCTCTCTGGCCTAAACTTAGTTTGCTCAAGTATCTTGTCTTAAGGGGAGAAAAGAACTGAAATGCAGGCAGCAAAAATATTGGTTGCTGAGTGGACATTTTCTTCTTTTGTAAAAGTTACTGCAGAGAAATCCACAAACATAAGAAATTAAAACTTGAAAAAGTACCTTCTTATTCTAGATTTAACAATATTCCATTTACAAGATTCCTTTCCTTTACTGAAAGTGGCTTTTTTCCCTTAGCTTTTCATTTTTCTGCAGCAAACTGCACTTAGAAGATGTGAAAAGGAAAACAAAATTCAGTTCAGATATGGCTTATGCTGAGATACCATTTGTACATTTTTATAGGCGTTATCTCTCCCCCTCATCTTTGAGGGAAATCTCAGATGTTTTCCTTATTGCCCATCTCTACTTTTGGACTCCCTCTTCAGTCATGAGTTACACCCAAGATGAGAAATGGTCTCCAGTCCAGGCTGTAAGTACCCACAAGAGCAGCTAAGGTTTGAGAATAGGAGTACTGAGTAAGCAGACAAGTTACCACAGAGGGACTCAATTATTCAGACTGATATAATACTTACTGCCTACTTTTCAAGTGCATGGCAGAAAGAGCTATCAGGGAGCGCAAAACAAAAAAATAACATGAAGTCTGAAAAGTTTACATGCCTCCCTGACCAATGTGACGTAGGCAAATAAAAAGTTGAGGAAGAATCCTACTGCTGGCAGGTATTCAGAAAGCAAAGCTATGAGAGAAATAGGGATGCAGAGGATCGGGACTCGCATAACTGGAAAGGGAACCAGGATTGTATGTCTACATTTGTGTGGGTGTGTGTGCTGGGCATGTGCTGATCATGTGTGCAAGTCTGTGTGCATGTGTATGTGTTTATATAAAAAATTTAATAGTCTGTGCAAAGTACCCAGATTTTGACAAAGAGTATAATATGCTCATAAAATTCTTAATGGATTATTCCTAAAATCAAAGTTGAAGAGACAAATATTTGCTGAAAAGGAGTTACCAGGGGAAAGTAGGTGACCAGGAGCTGTTTTCTAAATCTGGGTCTTTGGATGCCAAACTTCCCTGAGGGAACAGGATGAAGAAGGGATGTCTCTACAATGCCAGCTGGAATGCCTCCTCTCCATACTGAAGCATCATGTCACTCAAAAGGAATCAAACTGGCAATGGAAGCTACCCAACAGAACTGCATGATGTAGGATTTCACTTGCCTGAAGTTACTGGACCAGATGATCCCTCAGATTCTCTTTAAGGCTCTGTTTCTAAGTCACTGAGTTCTCTAGTCTGAAGCCAGCATGTCCTTTGGCTTAGACATCTGTAGAGAAGCTGTTTCAGTTGAATCTGAACTGGTATCTGTGCTGTTCAGGTGAAGAGCTGGATAAAAAATTCTTCCAGCAGACAATGCTGTCTAACAATTAAGCATAGCATTGTTATTTTAGATGATTTCCTTTCTTGAAATTCCTCTTATTAAAAGTTTTGACTAGATACATATGGATTTTTGTTAGCTTCATGTAAAAATACATTTAATATTTATAGACAACAGCACCACTTTCACCTCTCCTACCAGTTATAAAAATGTATTTTAGCCTTTCAAATTCCCAAAACCAAGAGCCACTTTTGAGGAATATTATTTAATTTACATAGACCCATAAAAGGAGCAAAGAACAGAGATTTTTCACTCATATAGCCACTTGGTTAATATTTACTAAGCAGCTATGATGTACCAAGAACTGTTCTAAACATTCATGATCCATCAGCTTTCAAAATATCAGGTGAGAAACCCTACTGCCACGCAGCTTTATGTCATCACTGGGAAGAGACAGATAACAAAGGGTAAACACAATACATAAGCAATTAGGCTGCATGATACAGGTAAACGGGCCTTGAACAAGCTGCAATGGTACATTGATGCAGTTTATTTTCAAACACCACCTTCCTATGCCAGCAGGCTCACCTGCTTTATTGATGAATACAGCAAAGGTCAATTCTCCAAGATACTCATATAATAATAAAGAGGAGGAACTGTGGCTGTTCCTCTCCCCTAAGAAGCCTCTTTAAATTAAAAGATTTAATAAATAGGTGGGAAATGCTTGAGTTCCACAACAGAAGAGCATCCTAGTAGCTAAAATTATTACAACACTCACTTTGTAGTCTATGGAGTCACAGGATCTGCATTCCTTCTCTTCTGTGTCCCCAGATAGGCTAGGAGGCCCTCAGCTTTGTCCTCTCAAATGAGGGAGCTAATACACCATAAATAGTGTAAGGAGCTTGGCGCTGAGAGAGAATGGACTTGTGGTGCGTGTATCAAGTCATGATTCGGTGGGCAGCATCAAGTGGTTCCCAAGAGCCCAAGGTGCTGGCCTTCCAAAGTTTCATTTGGCTTCAAGAGACTAGGTACCTCACTCAGGACAGATGGATTAAGAAAGCAGTACAAAAATTAAATGAAGAAAAAAACATAGAGAATACGAAAGCTATGTTTAGATTAGCCTCTACTGCCCTGTCAAGTTTTGGTAGGCACATTAATGGGCTTGTTTCCCCCTAAACTGCTGCACAGGTGGAAAGATCACGGGGAGCTGACACAGCTGAACTGCCAGTTTAAAACAAAAGGCAAAACCAAAAACACACAAAAGTCACTGTCACCTATTAGCACGAGAAATGCCAATGCTGCATGAGAACAATGTGTGGAACAGTGAGTGGGGTCTGTATGTTTGTTTAACTGCCAGCTTGTGTCATCAGTGGGCAGTTCACAGCCTGAGAGAAGGAAGGAGAAAATGAAAGGATAATCCTGAAACCCTGAAGACCTACCATGTTCCTCTTCCTAGTTCAAACAGATTACAGGTTAGAACAATGGTTCTCACCGTGTAGGCCACCACCCCTTTAAGGTCAGATGACCCTTTCATGGGGGGTCACCTAAGACCATCAGAAAATACAGGCATTTATGTTATGATTCATAATAGTAGCAAACTTACATCTATAAAGTAGCAATGAAAATAGTTTTACGGCTGGGGGTGTGTGGGTCACCAAAAGACGAGGAACTGAAGTATAGGGTCATTGCATGAGGAAGGTTGAGAACCATTGGGTTAGAAAGAGAAGAGCCACACTACATGAGATCCTAAGAAACAGAATTGAGAAAAAACCCGAGTGCATACAAGCAGAATTTGGAGAATAAAGCCTTCTGGTTGTTTGGTTGTGCTTACCCAAATGCTTAAGAGGAAGACAGAGTGTGTTTTGTAAGAGGATAGTGATAAGAATAGGGTTCTGAAAAATGTAAATCAGAGAAAATTGAAATCAAAACAGAAAAATATAAATATACGTTTGGATCCCGATTCCCTACCACACCACTCCAAGCAGAAGTTGCAGATAACAAAATAAGTGGGCAGAAATTCATGGTTTATATTGTCATATTTTGTAAAGAGAATGACCCTAGATCACTGATGCAGCTACTTTTCTGGTGTGGCTCCCAAATAGGGAACGCAAAGAGGCTCTCTGTTGCTCTCTGTAAAGAGCAGGCCACTCCTGTGTCCCACCCCTGAATTTCCCACACCTCATCCCCTCCTTGACCTACCCTTTAGCTTGAACTCCTAATGGCTGAAATTTTACACTCCGTCCCTCCTAACACTCCCACTTACTTGGGGAAGGAGGTTAACTTTGCCAATACACTCCAGCCAACTCTCAAGCATGATGTGAATATAATAATTACTGTATATTGATTTGGGTAAATAAACCTCCTGTTACAGTCATCGATCTGTTGATCTAATTTGATCAAAAATACATACAGTCCTTCAGAGAAATTTTTTGGCATAAAATGAGATTGTCCAGACTTAACGAAAGGGGGAATTTATAATCACCAATGTAGTTCACTGTGTCCTTAATTCCACAAATATTTATCAGTGTGCAGAAGACGTAAGCAATCTCTTTTTCCTCGGTTGCCCGTAATCATGCACAGCTGCTTCAAAATAGCTCATTTCCCCCCAAATCAATCAACCAGCACTATGTGTTGCTTTCTGATAACCTGCGATTTTCCTTGCAGACATTCTTCACTCTGCCTAAATTGGTGATAAGCTCCAAGATTCTCTCAGATCAACATTGTATGGATCCCAGGACTACTGAAGTCAGTGTCCACATTAAGATACTCTCAGTAGAAAAAGAAGAGCTTGGGATGTTTCACCTCTCACACACCTCTCCATAAAGCATTAAAAATAAATTTTGTGTGTTTCCTCAAACATGCTCATACATTAATGAAGAATAAAATACCATGAAAGTTAAGTTAAAATGAAAGCCAGCAAGCCCTGGCTACTGTAATCCCCATTATGAGTCCCACAGAACACCTGCATGTGTCTGTTGTTGTTTTCTTTTTCAATGCTTACCTGCATGCTGTTAAATACATCTTCTCATTCATGTTTTCACCCTGGAAATATGAAATATTGTGTGCCAGGCCCTTGCTAAGTTCAGATATTCAGAAGTCTTCTGGTAGGTTTTGTTCCAAATCAACCTTATCTAACATGTGTTACTTGCACATGTGTTACAATTTCTTATTTTTGTTCTTATTATGGATTTACATATATTTGAGTTGATATAAATTTAGACATTCTGAAGAATGGAAGGAGAGAGTCATGGGAAATTCATCACCTCGACCAGAGAAGTCCTGATTTCTTTGTAGAAGCTCTGCCTGTGCAGAGACTCACATCTGATGAAAGTGATGACACCAACTGGCTGTTAAGTGTTAAGCCCTAAAGAGGACATATATTACCCATGCAAGACTCAGGGACCATCAAGGGAGAGGGGCAGAAACATTCTAAGAGCAAAAGGATGGAAAATATTGCTGTCAAACTCTGTCTTCCGGATGGAGAATGGGAGTGACTATCAGGAACACACAGCAGCTGTGGCCACCTACACAAGAACTACACACACACACGCACACACAAACACACACACACACACAAAGATATGTGGACAAGAGCGGGCCTAGTTTGGAAGAAGAGAGTAAGTAAGAGTACAGCTCAAAGAAGGGTCTCAAATATCTCTTTTTCCTATGTAATGACTTACAGAGTGAGCACAAACAAAAAGAGCAACTTCTAGGATTATCCTCAGCCCAGGTGTGAAGAAGCAATATCCAGCCGCCACAGAGAATTCGGGGCCACGCTTGACACAATGCTTCAGGAAACATGGAGCTACACTGGTAAACTCAGAGGGACCTGGAGCCCACTTTACCCAGTGAGCTTGCATTCCAACTGTGGCCTGGGACAGAAACTCTATGAAGACTTCTGATGTGTATTATAAAGCTGAGCGTTTCCAATAAACAGTGAGAGGAATCTAAGTGTTGTAATGCCCTCCAAGTTAAAAATGGCAAACTAAGGATAGGTCAACTTGATAAAACAGCAGATAGGGTCAGACTTAATAATTACCACTCCTGCTATCACTGTAGTGACAACCTTTTGCACATTAGGGTCGTCATCTATATACATTAAGTACTATTTGTCTTTTTTATCTATTCACACGTTAAGTGAATGTATGGACAAATAACTGGCTCTAAACAAATGGTAGATCCTATCTTTAGTGCCACCAGTGGTGAACTTTAGCAATTCCTAGTACTAATGGATAAAGAATGAATTCCAGATCCTTACGAAAAGCTCCTTTAAGCTGAGCCTATTGATGCTGAAACCGTCCATGAGAAGATAGGGTGGCCACCTTGAATAGAAATTGTCTTTCAGTTAGCTTGAGGCTTCTAGCTGCTTCCAACGTGTGGAATTTGAGCTGCAGGCACAGGACTGTCAGCACTGTCAGGAAGATTAACAACAGGTATTTGAAAAGAAAACGGTCGGCAGTTAGGAGCTGTTCTTAGAGTATGATTTATGGAGGCTCTCATGACAAGACTGTGGTTTTGATGAGAAAACAGTACACATGTCATGAAACTCAACTACATGGGTGTTTCAATAAATAAGTTGCATTTGACCGGGAGATGCTATTCATAGACCTAAGCTATCCCTGAGAATAAACAGTCAAAAAGAAATGCCAACATGATAGAAAGGCAGCCCCAAGGCATATTCTAACAGAATCAACTTTTTCTGTGCCCCGTTTTATGTGTTACCTGACCCACAGGTGACCCTTCATTTATATTGTACAAAAGGCATCAATTTATCTGCCTCAAGCCACGTCGTCTAGAAAGGCACCCAGCTATTTTATTAAGTGTGGTCATAAAATAATTCATATATTAAAGACCAAAGAGTCTCATAAAACTATGTTTAAAATATGAAAGCAGAAGATTAAAAAAAAAAGAGTTTCAAGTCATAGTTCACCATGGCGATGGGAAGAATTATTGTCATTAAAATAGCTTAGTTCCATGGGATCCTCACTCCAATATATTTAACCTGACAATGAACTAGAGTCATTAAGGAGCTAATGCAAACGCAAATATGTAATTTGCGCAGTATTTGCTTCCTGTGGTAATTGCTGACAACAATACCACTCTTTCATTTTCAGATATATTTAATTGAGCTCTGTTTTTCTATTCTGAGAGCCTATTTGGGTAATCAACCAGTTTTAAACCAATTTGGGAATGAAATGCTATGTCAAAAAAATGTCTCTGTTCTTTTCCTTATCACAAAACTCTCAACATCCATAAGGAAACACCTCCCCCCTAGCCCGTCTTTGTCTCGCCTTTACTGCTGAGTTATTCATCTGTTTCCTGCCACCCCAGAGAAGCAGTTACAGTCCAAACCAGGTGCACCCCTGGAATAACTTGATTGAGAAGATTATGTCTAAATAAGCATCAGCTGTTAAGTTTCATCAAGCCACATTTTTGCTCTATTTCATAGAAACAGCAGGTGAGTTAGACCAGGTTGCTCACGAAGGAAAAACACATTAAGAGGGTTTAAACCTCAAGCAAGCATGGCTGCAGAAGCCTCGCTGGTGATGAAAGTCTAACCCGTAGGACATTTCTATAGCTATAATCTGGATGATTGAAATGAACATTACTATTTTAGGTTTAACACAGAGGATTTTGAGCCTCAAGGGGTACTTTTGAATCCCCGAGACAGTACCCAGCAACACTGAAAAATGTCCCTACATGATTCGTAGCCACATGGAATCCGATGAAAATATTTAGAACATACGTCTTCAGCAATGGGCTCGTGGCTGCTACCAATATATCAAGGTGACTGTAGTTGGGCAAAAATGGGAGAAGGGAAGGGAAGTGACAGTTTTAAGAAGATTAAAAAACCAACCAACTTTAAGGAAGATTAAAAAAGAGAGAGCCAGGAGGATCATTTATAAAAAGAGGGATGTAAATTCTTTACAAGCCGATTGGTTTTCTCTGAAATTTGCTTGCTTTAATGAAACGGTGATTCCTCTGAAGGACCGAAGGCTCTTCTTTAACGTGAATAAAGCCAAACTGAGGGATGGAATGTTAGTCTCTGGCCGCGGGAGACTACCTCTGAAGACCTAATTAGGTTACAAGTGTGTGAAAATGAGTTTATCATCACATGCACAGAAGGATGAAGGGTGGATGATTCCTGAAAGTTAGATGGTTAATACTTCCAGAATGTTCCATTTGTGAGCTCCACATAACAATATTTTTTCTGACTTAATTATAGCAACTAAGTTATCAACAAAGACTCATTTTAATCGGGTGTTCTTTTTCTGTAGTGAAGACATGAAGATGTCTTTCAGTTTTCATTGGATTTTTTTGTGATACAATTACTGACAAAATTTGCACATTTTCTTGAGTCTGATAACAATCCTGGTGTTTTTTTATTTAAAATCAGTCAGCCAGAGGTATTTAAAAGCAAACCCACGCTCAGAATGATATTTTTTCTTTTTAATTTTATGAACAGAAGTTTGGCTTGTGAGTCATGTTGCAGTGAACTCTGGCTAACCTGTTATTAGTTCAGGAAGGTGAAATCACTTTTGCCACTACAAACAGAACTGGGGAGACCCAGAGGCAAGCTATGCAGATTTTCTGAGCCCTTTTTTCCTCCAATTATACAAAGGAAATAGAAATGTGTACCTCATGCTGGATTCCCTCCAATTAAAGGAGAAGATATAAGAGAAAGAATTACATCGAAGAGAAATTGATTCACAAAAAGGTAAGTCTGGACATATTAAGCCATTTGAATTTTCTTGTGTCCTATATTGGTCAATGAGAACACAGATTTTAGTATAATTGGGTCCTTCACAGAAAGAGAAATACTTAGCATTAGCCGATCAGGTGGTAATGTACACCTTTACTCACCTAAAGGAACATCATCTCCCTCTAAGAAATGAGAGTAGTGGGTCCTGCTGGAAACTCTGTATGAAAAGACTTGGGGTCTTCCAAGTGGGGACTTGCCTGTCACTCACTATTTCCATTTCAAAAGGGATTATTACAGAGTCAGTGTTCAACATGGCCCTGCAGAGAGAATGGGCTTGGGAGGCACAGGAGCAAGGCACTCAGACTTTTGACAGTACACACACTGTTTTCATAAAGATACCATTTATTCACTATCCCGTATGTTGGGTGATATCTTATAAATAGCATGAGCTATATGTATTTAATTTATTTTAACAGAGCTAATTGAAAACTACTGAGATCACCTCCTATGTCACTTTGAAGGCCATCGTCCCAGATCTTTGAAAGCTCAGTTGACTTCCATACATTTAATGACTCCATATGGCAACAGAACTTGGTAGTCCACATGGCGTTCCTTCTTCCTTAAGGTGATTGATGTGAATCCACATTAATAATATGCACTGCAGGGGACATTCTTTGCTCCTTGCTAGAACATATATACTTGGATTGCTTCTCAGAAAGACCCTGATAGCTTATTGCTTTTAAAACAATTAGAGCATACATAGGGAAAACTTCAAACATCTAGGTGGCTAAAATCTATAACATACACACACACACAGAATAATCACCTGTCATATTTTAAAAGAGCTGTAACTGTCCTTTAAATACCCTTAAACACACACTTTGTCAGAGAAACCCAGAGTGATTCTTAAATGCACCTTCAAGGGCGCCATTTCAGGTCAACTGAGCAAAAACAACTGAGCAAAGGGAAGGAAAGGCCTGGAAATCTGTACATTACAGAGCTGCTCAACAGGCCTGAATAGCCACTGAAGTTTGAGAACCTTTGTCCTCAGGCCCTATGGAGAGGCTCAGGAAAGTGGCATTCTTGTTCCACATGATAGGCCTACAAAAGAAGTATCTATTGGGGCCTCTATTGTACCCACATTCAAGAGGTTAAGAGGGAACCATTTTTATAGCATACATTATCTTACTTCTGAGAACTTTGAGAGAAGCTTCTAAGTATTTACACCCGTTGTTTTCTTGGTGTACTTTCACTTAATATTTCTAAGATATACAACAAAAGAATCTCCCTCTTTAGGTGAGATTGAGAACAAGTCGGGAGTCAGTATTTTACCCCATTATTGAAGAAGACTGCGGTCATAACCTGAAACTTGTATTTTGCTCATGTGCTTTCATTTTTCACCCACTGCCTCACCTTATATCACATTTCCATACATTACTTATACCCAGTCTTAAATACTTACTGAAACTGGGAGAGAAACAACATTCATTAATGTGACAACATTAGAATTTACTAAGTGACATATTTGTACAAAATAAATGGTGATTTGACAGTTTGTTGGAAAACAACGTCCTTTGAGGTGAAATGAGAATATTAACTCCTCACACTTTCAATGGTTTAATTTTTAACTTTATTTTACTTTTTAAAAAAAATATTTATTTAGCATGGATACATGTATCCGTGCATGCCACAGTGCTTATGGAAGTCAGAGCACATCTTGTAAGGAATTGGTTGTCTCCATCCACAATGTGGATTCCAGGGATCAAACTCATCCCATTAATTCCGGCGGCAGCAGCATCTTTGCTGAAGGTTCTCTGCTGCTCGAAGAATGCAATAAACAGTAGACTGTTGTTTCAGACTTTTGTCTGGTGGGAAGACCTCCTCCACACCAATGCAGATTCTCTGGGCCTCACTGAGTCCCAATCTGACAACCTTTCAGGTTTCTGTCACTTTCTTCTATGAAAACGGAAGCCAGGGAGCCAGGCAATTGATAATTGTCCACCCACATGCAGGAAAACTACAAGGATGAGACTTTATGAACATGAATGAAGGGGTTAATGGTAACCAAATGGTCACCAACATTCAGACTAAAATGTAACAGCATTAGTCTATATGGTAAGGCACTTTACGTAGTTTAAGTTGCTAGGTAATTGAAGGGATTTGTCCAGGATTTTGAGGGTTATTGAGAAATAAACTAGCCTTTAAATTGAAATTAAATATTGATTTGACTAACAGTAATTGCTAAGTTCACAACTTTAATTTGACTTAATACAATTTATGATCACCATCTCTGTCCCAAATTTCCCTTTAATGAAACTAACACAATAATTTATGACACATGTCTTCAATGTCCTCCAAGCCTTGTGATCAAATATATTTCCAGCACACACATGTATAAGTCTATGTGATTCATGAAGAATATTTGGTTTTCCTATTTATAATATACCAAGGCAGCATACTGTTGGCATGCATATTTATTATTTCTATGCCCTCATTATGGACACTAGAATGGATACTTCTATAAGGATCATGCATTTTACCCATTCTGTTTACTGCTAAATCACCAGTGCTTAGGAAAGAACCCAAAGCATAAAAGATACCCCATAAATATTTCTTGAATACATTAATAAGAAGTTGGCAATTGGAATACTTATAAATCAGAGTGTACTGGTCTTGGCAGTGACTGAAATATGAGATAAAGAATGGCAAGGATATGCAGGTGCCTCCCCCCCCCTTTGTGTGTGTCTGTCCTAAGTAAATTAAGGAAGAGTTAAGTGAGATGAGTGTCAATCAGATATTATTTCCCTAGCACAATTTAATTCCAAATGAGAATTACTGGGTATCTAAGAATTTTCATTCTCCAATTCCTGATTTTGTTTAATTTCACAGACATAAAGAAGCCAACAACACAGATTGCTCCTATGCCTCTTGAACGATTTCCCATGGCTCTGACATTTCTCATTATCGATGCTTCAATGAGTTTTGTCTTTTTGTTGTTTCGCTAGGATCTTGTACCCCAGCTATGACTGTCACTTCTACTAAAGGAGGCGCACAGGAGAGGAGTCTTTGAGTAGCAGCTGTCAAAGCTGATCCTTTAGATATCTTGCTAATGTCTGAAAGTGAGAGCTGAAAATGGTGCTGCCAGTGTGCAGGCATGATGTTGAATGTTCTCAATCTAAAACTTAAATCAAAGTTAGAGATTGCAAACTACCTTTCAACTCAAACACGAGAACACTAATGAAGATCTTAAAAAGTATTCTCAGAAGCATTCCTAGAACTTACATAATATCAGACTGTAACTGCAATCCTCCTTTGGAGTTTTCTTTGTCTTACATCAAAGCTATCCATGTTTTTATTATCAATTCTTACCTTGGCCAGGTCATTATAACCAGAATCAATAGCACAAAAGATGAAAAGCACCCTTTCTTAGTATTTCACATTACCCACAATATGAGCTGTGCTGAGTTGTGGGTTACACTCCATCTAATCACTCTCCATTATTTAATGGAGCTGCAAAACAGAAACTTTTATGGCTGCAATTATTAAACTGAATGAGTAATCAAACTAAGCAAACTGAACCCAAACTGAACAAAAGTAAAATGGTGTATTCTGTTTCTAGCATATACACTTCAAAAACAACCTGCAAGTCAACAGTATTCCGTCATTCCACCTGTATTAATCGCTCAATTAACATATGTCTTCTCCTACTCTATACCATTCAGTGAGGCCCTTTATCACCCCAATTTAAATGCTTTCGATATCCCCACCTGACATGTTATTTCTTGCTCCTGCTCTAAATTTTTGCATTCACTCAACATTTTCAAGTATACAGTATATTTATTATTTCGTTAATTATCTCTTCCTTCTAGAAAGTAAGCATTTCCTTCCTTTCACTTTTGTCTTTCAATTATTCTAGCCATAGTGTCAAATGTAATGTTAACAAGTGTTGAGCAATCAATGTTTACTGAATGTATGTATGAATGAATATATAAATGGACAGGTGAACAAAGTCTGTATTTTTATTCTTAGAGAATTCTATACATTTATACAATATACATTGATCCTATGTGCCCACCTCTACCTCTGTCCAACTCTACTTCCCCTGTCTCCCTCTCAGCTTTAAAGCCTCTTTTCAACCCTCCAATTTGTCTCCAGTTATTATGGTCCATACTCACATGGGTATGTGACCATTCTCTGGGGTATGAGCAGCCTAGATGCAGCCATGTCCTTGAAAGAGAACCAGCCTCCCTCTCTCAGCAGTCAGCATCTGCCAATAGAGCCTCAGATAAGTGTGGGGCCTTGAGAGTCCTTGTTTAGCCATGCTGGGAATTTTACTGGCTTGATCTCGTGCCGGTCTTGTGCTGGTAAACAGAGTTGTTGAGAGTTGAATGAGTACAACAGGCATGCCATGTCCAGAGGTCAACATTTTATACTTCTTCTCCTCATCCACTAGCTCTTACATTCTTTCACTGACCCCTTCTGTGAAATTTCCTGAGCTTTGGATGGTGGGTGATCGAAACAGATGAACCATTTGCATCTGAGACCTCTGTTAATTATAGTTGGCATTTTGGACAGTTAGCCTGTGCATTAATCACCATTCACTAAAGAAAAAAAAACCCCAAATGATAATTAAGCACACCGTGAGAAAATTTGCAGTGTCATAATCTCAAGGTAGAGTTCCAAAATTAATAAGGTCATTCATGACGCTCAATGGAAAGAGATATTGAAAATTAAAGGTGTTCCCTAAGATGGACTTTCAGAGGGAAGTCTACTGAGAATTGCAGTTTTCTCTGTTTAATGAGAAAGTGAGAAGAGAGTCAATACTTTATCTATCTGAATTCAAAAGAGGAGAACTTCAAAGCATTATAGAAAGATAAACCCTCCAAATTTAGAGTTAAGGGCAAAGTGAACTCTGTATAATCACAAAGACAAGAGAATATATCTGTTTTTCCGAGGAAAGACATTTGAACACGTGTCTATGATGGAAATGATCAATAAAAGAGCATGTGTGAGAGGGTGGGGGTCCTACCACTGAGTTGCTGCATGAGCACTAAACTGTCTCATAGAAGAATGAGCACATGCAAATAAAACAGGATTGTCCTTTCAAAGAGAAAACATTCCTCTTCTAACCATGACCCCTAATGTTCCCATCCTTCGACTGTAATCTTGCAAACAACAACATTCCCCAAAACACCCATCTCAGCTTGACCTTTCTTCTGGAAAAAGTCCTTTCTCACAAAGAATAGAAAAAGTCTCCTCTTGAGTATTATACTTTACACTTGTTATGGTGTTTCCCAGAGGTGGTGACTAATAGAGAACATAAATAAGTTATTTTTTTTTAATGCTGGCGATAAGAAACTACAGGATGCATTTACTGTGTGAAAATGCATCAAACTACATACCGACGATTTGTGGGATTTTTGGGTTTACATATGAACATTTAATCTGAACACTGTTCTAGCATGCTATATTACCACAAAGCAGAAACCCAAATAATCAATGTCATAATGCGTGGGGGAGGAGATGGAACCATTGACATATTACTTCAGTTTGGCTGCCTTCTTTATTTATTATTATAGTTTTTAATCATAAAGAAATTTCCAGTGAGTTGCCCTTCCATGTTTAATGCTCCATCCATTTATCACCCTACAGAGATTGTCAGGAAAACATGACTTGCCCTGGTTTATCTACAACTGTCTTAGTACATATTTTTTTCAGTATTTGAATTTCAGTTTATCATCACCATGAACTATAATAACGGATCCTAAGATTTGCAACTGATGTCTAGTAAATAAAAGAAAAATATCTGTATCTGAAGTAATGTTTACCTGAAGCACACCAAATTTCATAAGCTTTGGGGAAAATGAAGGACCATCAGTAATATCAATGCTTAAAAATTACTTATTCTTATGAATGTCCCTCAATTAAAAAAATTAATTTTTAATTTCATTTTCATCTTCAAAGTTAATTAAAGTGACTTATGGATGCTTTTTATTTTTTTGGTGTTTCGAGACAGGGTTTCTCTGTAGCTTTGGAGCCTATCCTGGAACTAGCTCTTGTAGACCAGGCTGGCCTCGAACTCACAGAGATCCACCTGCCTCTACCTTCCAAGTGCTGGGATTAAAGGTGTGCGCCACCACCACCCACCCAGCAGTGACTTATGGATTTTTAAGGCAAAATATTCCTTTTATATATTTACGTACAAAGTCACTTTTGTTACTTTTCGTCTGGCAATTATTCATTTATTCATTTTATTTATTTCTCATAATGGGATCTGGACTTAATCGAGACATCATTTATAATTTATTTCTTATCAATAATACAGCTTCCTCGGTCACAGAAGGACAAATACTGTTTGATTCAATTTCAATGAATGAACTCTCTAAGATTGCCAAATAAATAAAATTCAATTAAATGGTAGTTGCTAGAGCCTGGGAGCTAGGAAAAGGTGATGATGTCTTCGCTAAATACTGAGTTTTTGTCATGAAGGATGAATACATTTTAGGTATTTGCTGTACGTCAAAGTGCTTAGTTAAAATATTGTACACTTCAAAATATGTTAATTGAGTAGATCTTAAAGTAGATTTCACAATTGTTTGAAAAAAAACTACTAGAATATAAGCCAAGAATAACTTGATTTTTAACAAAAATATATTTCCACAGGCAGGATGTTATAAAGAGGAAGCAGCTTCCTGCCTGGGCTTTCAGTCTCCTTCCAAAGCTGGGCAATTCAGATGCCTTGGAGACACCATGGGCCATGGCAAGGAGTAATGATTCCAGTCAGAAAGATTCAGGGGACTGAAACCTGATGATATCTGCTGAGCTGGCTCAGCAGGTGGTTTTCTGGTCAATGCTGAAGCTGCAACCTACAACACCTTCAACCTATCAGCTGAAGAGCCTAGGAAGATATCCAAGCCACAAAACAGCCAAGAACCTCACAAAGTATGAGGTAAACACTTGTCATGTTAAACTGATCAGTTTTAGAGTACCTTGTCCATGGCAAACTGTAATAACACCTGGCCAACTCTTGCTTATTCTGCGTGTGTTTAGATAGGCTGTTGCCAGCCTTCTCTGAGCAAGCGCCCTGTTGACTCAGTCACTTACGTGTTGGCTTTTTTTTTCAATGTATTGTGCATTTCTCTACATTTCTCAATTTTCTTCAGTTTGAATTTCTGAGTTTTGGGTTCGAGGCTTTCTAAAGTATTTAAATGATCAGTGCTTTATGTTTTCATAGGTGGCACAAATACTTTCCTTCTGCTAAACAATATATAATATGTAATATGTGTGCAGTCAAATTTATGGATTGTTTCTCTGTCATGTTGCACTTTGTATTGTATTTAGAAGAAATGTCAATTCCTAGATTTTTAGTGGTTTTCTGTGTTTTATTCTAGGTAGTTCCGAACTTGTTCTCTCCTTAACTTTTTAGCCCACCTGTAGTTAGGCTGTTTATAGTTAGGTTACAGAGAGCCAGGTAAAAATTTCAAAGAAATGGAGAGAAAGTACATCACTGTGATTAGGCCAAAAAATATTTGATTGGTTGGATTCCCACCAAAGCAGACATTTGAACATTATATTCTGTTCTTTTAACTTTCTTATTGTTTCCAGTAATAATCACATAAATTTAAATTGCTGAAATTCTGTATGTGCTGATATTTAAGGACAGGGCTTGGGTCTGTGATCTTCCTTTCTGATGTTTTCTATCTTTATTTAGACATTATCTTCTGGCATAGATTTAAAATCCACAGTATCTATTCTTAAAAGTTACACTGAAATTTTAATTTTTAAGTTTAATTTGTGCAAGTTTTGAGAAGAGATTTCTCTCTAATATTGAGTTTTTCTTCACCAAGGGCACAGTACAACCAACCCCCTTCTTTTCAGTGTTTCTTTTATGACCTTCAATAAACTTCTATAGTTTTCTTTTAATAGGCTTACAAGTTGCTTGTTGTACCTAATCATAAGTATTTAATGAGCTTTGTGTCCATTCTAAATGAATCCCATTTTTCTATTACACTTTAAATCAGCCATTCCTTGTGTATAAGAAAGCTATTGATTTTTCAATATTGACTTCTTTTTTTAAATCTGGCTACTTCCTGGATGCTTACCACTTCTGACAATTTTCCCATTGCTTTTGGCTGATTTTTCTGTTTTCTTTGATTGACAATCAGTTTATCTTCTCCTATGAGTTTCCTTGTATTTGTACTTCTACATTTTGGACATGATCAGGTATCTCTAACTGATACTAATCCTATATTTATTTTAAACATATTATGAATCCTTTATGAATTAATTTTTGTATGTGCTACCCTAGTAGACATCCACAGAGAGTCTAAATATCATAGTTCTAGGGGTCAAAAACCCACATAGCCTCAGTATTCACACACAGTATAACTCAAGATGTTTGACTTACTTCTCTGGGCTTCCACAGCGTGCATCCCTCAAGGGTCCTTCCTCACAACCTCAAAGTTCTGGCTTCCACCATTTACATGCAATGTCCTGTCACTCACATAACCAATCATAATCTTCTCATGCCAAGTTCCTTGAATTCATCACAACTATAGTGCTCCTTTATCACAATTCTCAAGGATGGGGACGTTTGGGGAGAGAGAGCTTACCTAACTTATATCCCAATTTACAATATTTTAGCATTATTTATGAAGTTTTCTTAGTGGTTACAGAAGATTGTTAAGTCAAGATTTAATAATTAAGTCAAATTCAATATTTAGCTTAGTAACGTTTGTCTTTTCTGAGTCAGTAACAAATATTGTAATGAATCAAATGATTTATTCACCTGTATGGAGAAGCTTAGATGTTTGTTCATTTTTTGCCTAATTTGTTGCTGTCCAATTAAATTAATTCACTTGTTTCATAATGTGAAATGCCTTTGCATCCACAGTATATGCCTCTTGGACATAATATATCAGTCTACTAACGCATTTTAAAATTAATTTGCAAATAGGTCCATTATGATTATTGCATTTGTTTATGAGTTTTCTTTTATCTGCTGTCTTTGGTTAATTTTACTAATAGAGTATATAACCACACAATGCTTTGCAAAGGATTTTGTTTCTTTATTTAAAAGAAATTGCTATATCATTAAGAAGTTATCTTTATAAAAATATAGTTAGTTTTAGCCAGGCAGTAGTGGTGCATGCCTTTAATGCCAGCACTCAGGAGGCAGAGGCAGGTGAATCTCTGAGTTCAAGGCCAGCCTGGTTTACAGAGCAAGTTCCAGGACAGGCTCCAAATCTACAGAGAAACCCCATCTTGAAAAAAACAAACAAACAAAAAAAATACAGTTAGTTTTGCCTATAAAATTATAAAAGTCCCATCCCATATTATTATTACAGGAAAGTTTAAAGTATTTCCTTCATTTTATCAGCATTTTCTATTATTTCTCAGATCCCTTTGTGGCCCCAGAAAGTTATTCTTACTAATGTGTTCAATGTTTATCATAAACTTAGCTCTTTACTTAGTAGGGTTTAATTTTCATTCCTTCTTTTGTTTCTACTTCTAATCTGTGAAACTTGCCTCTTTGTCCATTTTTGAGCATTTTAAGAGCCAATTTGTAATTTTACTGATCATTTATACCTTATATTTTCTTTTTAGTCAGTCTTGTTTTCCTCAACCCCTCCTGTACTAAAGATCAAGTCATAGAGTGTCACATGCTAAGCAAGGATTCTACCAATGTCTTGCACCCCTCGCCTATGTTTTCCTGCCTTTATCTCTATTAATTATTTTCATTTTCTTGAGTATTTTTATATTTGTTTTATAGGATAGCTCTAAATTATTGTTTTTAAGAATAGTTTGCCAATTCAAAATATTTTATTCCAAGTATTCAAGTTTTACTATAAATTTTTAGCTTAGGTGTATTTTGATGCGATATTCTTTCTGGTTTATTGCTTTTAATGTGTTTTAACCACCAAAATAGGTGTTCAGGAGTATACCCACACACTGAGACAATGGGGATATTCTATCCGGAACTCACCAAGGCCAGCTGGCCTGGGTCTGAAAAAGCATGGGATAAAACCGGACTTGCTGAACATAGCGGACAATGAGGACTACTGAGAACTCAAGAACAATGGCAATGGGTTTTTGATCCTACTGCACATACTGGCTTTGGGGGAGCCTAGGCAGTTTGGATGCTCACCTTACTAAACCTGGATGGAGGTGGGCAGTCCTTGGACTTCCCACAGGTCAGGGAACCCTGATTGCTCTTTGAGCTGATGAGGGAGGGGGACTTGATCAGGGGAGGGGGAGGGAAATGGGAGGCAGTGGTGAGGAGGAGGCAGAAATCCTTAATAAATAAATAAATTTAAAAAATAAAAAAATGCAAAAAAATAGGTGTTCATTTCAATTTAAACATTGTCTTTATTTCACAACTTACAGGAAAAAGATTTTTTAAGGGTTAGCTGTATCAATATTTTAAACTTCTGATTTTAATGAATTGTATTCAGGAACCATTTTTAATAAAGCATAAATTCTTGTTATATTTTTATATGTCCTATTTTTTTCCTTTTTTTTTCTTTTTTTATTGAGAAAAGGAGAAAAAAAAACAAGTTTCCACCTCCTCCCAGCCTCCCATTTCCCTGCCCCTCCTCCCACCCTACGCCCCCTCCTCCCACCCTTCTCCCCCTCCCCCACTCCTTTCCCCCTCCCTCTCCAGTCCAAAGAGCAGTCAGGGTTTTCTGCCCTGTGGTAAGACCTAGGACCTCCCACCTCCGTCCATATCTAGGAAGGTGAACATCCAAACTGGCTAGGCTCCCACAAAGCCATCACATTACATAGGATCAAACCCCCGTGCCATTGTCCTTTGCGTCTCATCAGCCCTCATTGTTTGCCATGTTCAGAGAGTCCAGTTTTATCCCATGCTTTTTCAGTCACAGTCCAGCTGGTCTTGGTGGGCTCTCAATAGATCAGCTCCACTGTCTCAGTGGGTGGGTGCCTCCCTCGTGGTCCCGACTTCTTTGCTCATGTTCTCCCTCCTTCTGCTCCTCATTGGGACCTTGGGAGCTCAATCCAGTGCTCCTGTGTGGGTCTCTGTCTCTATCTCCATCCATCACCAGATGAAGGTTCTATGATGATATGCAAGGTATTCGTCAGTATTGCTCTAGGATAGGGTCATTTCAGGTTCCCTATCCTCAACTGCCCAAGGAACTAACTGGGGACCTCAGCTTGGGCACCTGGGAGCCCCTCTAGGGTCAGGTCTCTTGCCAACCCTAAAGTGGCTCCCTTAACTAAGAATTGTCAACTATGTTCATAGCAGTATTATTTGTAATAGCCAGAACCTGGAAACAACCTAGATGCCCTTCAATGGAAGAATGGATGAAGAAAGTATGGAATATATACACGCTAGAGTACTACGCTGCGGTAAAAAACAATGACTTCTCGAATTTTGCATGCAAATGGATGGAAATAGAAAACGCTATCCTGAGTGAGGTATCCCAGACCCAAAAAGATGAACATGGGATGTACTCACTCATAATTGGTTTCTAGCCATAAATAAGGGTCACGGAGTCTACAATAGGTGAATCTAAAGAAGCTAAGTAAGAAGGGGAACCCAAGGAAAAACATATAGTTATCCTCTTGGCTAAAGGAAGTACACAAAATTGCCAGGGAGAAAATTGGGATCTTGGGGGTGGGGTGGGATGGGGGTAAGGGGAGATGGGGAGAGAAAAGTTAGAAGGGAAGGAGGTCGGGCCTTGGGAAAACAGGAAGATTGGGATAAAGGAAGGTTGGACAGGGGAGCATGGAACCACAATTCTTATATGTCCTATTTATTGTAGAAAAAGCTACGTTTTCTCTCTCCAATGCCAAATTCCATTACTTCATTTGGAAGTAATATCATGCATATTTATTGTGGGCATAAATTTAACATTAAACCCAAAGCATATTGTTTTGCTTCAGTAGAAGAAAATGCTTGGAAGTAAATAAAAACATTGCATACCAAAATTCACAAGACCCAAAACTATATGACTTAATTATCTCACATACAGTTAAAATGAGCATTGAAAATGAAAGTCATGAAGTTTAAAATTTAAATTACACTTTCAGAGCTGAATATTCGTTATGCAAGTATCTGCCACCAAAACACACAAAAGAAAGTTCATAGCAGGATTATAATTATAAATTAAATTTATAATAAATAGTCGCTTTTAAAAGAATTTTAATCTTTTTAAATTACATTTAAAAGAATAAAAGGTATTGTTTATAAGAACCATTCAGTTAAAAATAAACTGGGATAATATTTAAGAAAAAAACAAAATATGTAATATCAATACCACATTAAAATTAAGTTTTAAAAATAAATGCTAAAATGTTCTCATTGTATTAATAAAGAATATACTCCATAATAAAGATACAACCTTAAAAATAGTTTTGCATTATGTACTGCAATAAGTACAGCATTTGTACATGCATCAAGATATTTTCTAATAAAAAGAAGTATGGAAAAGAATGACTAACACTAAAGAACTTTGAAAATTCCAATGGAATCCTAACATAGAAGGTTCCTAACAAGTCATACACTCACAAGCATTGGTGCACGTGCGCGCGCGCGCACACACACACACACAAAGGAATTTGAGTTGAGTTACCCTATGACAAAGGGCCAGTGCCTTCCTCAGACAATATTGGTTATCAAATGAAAATCCCTGTGCCATGTATGTCTTACCTCCTTTCAAGCTATTGATAGCTCAGTCCACAGTGAGCTGGAATCTCTCACACCAATTATCAATCAAAAAATGCACCATACTAGACTTGCCCACAAGGGTATTTTCTCAATTGAAATTCCATGTTTCCAAATGATTCTTGCTCATATCAAGTTGACATAAAAGCAGCGGGCACAAACTCTAAGACTGGTAACAACAAGAGGGTGGACTCACTACTCCTATTTTACTCAGTATTGTACTATGGTTGTTATTTATGACAATAAGACAAGAAAGAAAAATGATAGTTTCATTGTTTTTTACCGCAGCGTAGTACTCTAATGTGTAGATACTCCACACTTTCTTCATCCATTCTTTCATTGAGGGGCATCTAAGTTGTTTCCAGGTTCTGGCTATTACAAATAATACTGCTATTAAGATGGTTGAACAAATGCTCTTGTCATACGATAGGGCATCTCTTGGGTATATTCCCAGGAGTGGTATTGCTGGGTCCAGGGGTAGGTTGATCCCGAATTTCCTGAGAAACCGAAACACTGATTTCCAAAGTGGTTGCACAAGATTGCATTCCCACCAGCAATGGATGAGGGTACCCCTTCCTCCACAGCCTCTCCAGCAAAGGCTATCATTGGGAGTTTTTTATTTTAGCCATTCTGACAGGTGTAAGATGATATCTCAAAGTTGTTTTGATTTGCATTTCCCTGATCGCTAAGGAGGTTGAGCATGACCTTAAGTGTCTTCTGGTCATTTGAACTTCCTCTGCTGAGAATTCTCTGTTCAGATCAGTGCCCCATTTTTTGATTGGGTTAATTAGCATTTTAAAGTCTAGTTTCTTGAGTTCTCTATATATTTTGGAGATCAGACCTTTGTCTGTTGTGGGGTTGGTGAAGATCCTCTCCCAGTCAGTAGGTTGCCTTTTGGTCTTGGTGACAGTGTCCTTTGCTTTACAGAAGCTTCTCAGTTTTAGTAGGTCCCATTTATTCAATGTTGCCCTTAATGTCTGGGCTCTTGGGGTTACACATAGGAAGCGATCGTCTGTGCCCATCTAATTTTGCATGCAAATGGATGGAAATAGAAAACACTATTCTGAGTGAGGTAACCCGGACCCAAAAAGATGAATATGGGTTGTACTCACTCAAATTGGTTTCTAGCCATAAATAAGGGTCACGGAGTCTACAATTGGTGATCCTAAAGAAGCTAAGTAAGAAGTTGAACCAAAGGAAAAACATATAGTTATCCTCTTGGCTATGGGAAGTAGACAAAATTGCCGGGGAGAAAATTGGGATCTTGGGGGTGGGGTGGGATAGGGGTAAGGGGAGATGGGGAGAGAAAAGGGAGAAGGGGAGGATGGGGGGAACTTGGGGAAAAAGGAAGATTGGGATAAAGGAAGGTAGGATAGGGGAGCACGGAAGCACAATTCTTAGTTAAGGGAGCCACCTTAGGGTTGGCAAGAGACTTGAACCTAGAGTGGCTCCCAGGAGCCCAAGCCGAGGACCCCAGTTAGTTCCTTGGGCAGCTGAGGATAGGGAACCGGAAATGACCCTAGCCTATAGCAATACTGACGAATATCTTGCATATCCCCATAGAAACTTCATCTGATGATGGATGGAGATAGAGACAGAGACCCACACTGGAGCACTTGACTGATCTACTGGGAGCTCACCAAGGCCAGCTGGACTGTGACTGAAAAAGCATGGGTTAAAACTGGACTCTCTGAACATGGCGAACAATGAGGGCTGATGAGAACCCAAGGACAATGGCACGGGGTTTTGATCCTACGCAATATGCTGGCTTTGTGGGAGCCTAGCCAGTTTGGATGTTCACCTTCCTAGATATGGACAGAGGATGGAGGACCTAGGACTTACCACAGGGCAGGGAACCCTGACTGCTCTTTGGACTGGAGAGGGAGGGGGAGAGGAGTGGGAGGAGGGGGAGGGAAATGGGAGGCTGGGAGGAGGTGGAAACTTGTTATTTTTCTTCCTTTTCTAAATAAAAAAAAAGAAAGAAAAATGATAGTTTCAAGTAATGGAGAAAAGAGCAAGGAAAACTCAGAGTTTTTAAGAATAATTGATTGCCATAGCTCACCTATAGCCCAAGCATGAGGAGCTAAGATTAGATAGGGATCACTGACGTAAAAGCCAAAAGTTGTCTCGTTATCTCTAACCCCAGCACTGGACAGGAGAGACTGGTGGATCCTAAGAGTTCCCCAGCCAGCCAATCTATCCAAGGGCACAAACTTCAGGTTCGGGGATAAGACCCATCCAAAAACACATACAAGGCTGAGAGTCATAGAGAAATCATCTTGACGTCAATCTTAAGCTTCTGTGTATGTCTTCAAAGAAGTGAATACCCCCCAAACTATGCATGTACATACATGCATATACCACACACACATGCCACACACACACACACACACACACACACACAGATAAAGAAACTATTGATAGGGGTCCCTTTTCTCAGAATTTACTTTTAGATTAAACACAATACAGCAGCTATCTGGCAGGAGTGGGAGAGAAAGAAGAAAGGGTGTGGGGAGAGTAATCAAAATGTATTTTATACATGTGAAGATAAAATTTATTAATAAAAAAAGAAATTAGAAGTTAAAACCCTAACATCTGAAGGTTGAATTATAATAAAAAGGTAATTTCCAGAACAAGAGATGAACATCGTGATGTAAATATAAAAAACAACCAACTTCACTTTAATCAGAGTGATTCAAATTAAAAGCTGAAAGGTAATAATTTTGCTTTTAATTTTAGGAGTTTAGCAAAACTTGATATTGGAGCAAAGAAAAGACTTCACCCTCACCCTCTGAAGGTTGAAGTAACTGAACTGACAATAGATAAATTTAATTGGAGAAAGGCTATACAATTTTATTACATGAACTGAGAGAATAATTTTTGAGAGACGCATAAATGACATTCTTGGCATTTGTGCCAGTTATTAGCAGTTTCTGTTAAGTCACCCATTCTCATCTTCTTCCCAGATTCTTCTTGAACTTCAAAGAAAAGAAAGTTTACTGGCAGTGGGGCCAGGATCTAACTCTAATGCATGAACTGACTTTCTGGAGCCCATTCTTTATGGACAATTACGTTACTCAGCTAAGGCACAGAGGGGGCGGGGTGGGGGCTTGGTTCTGCTTTAAGGAGATCATGAGACAGACTTCATTGACTTCCCAGGGGAGGACTTAACTTCTCTGAGAAGCAGATAGGGATGGGGTGGGGGAGGGAAGAAGCAGGAGAAGAGGAGTGAGGGGAAACTGGGATTGGTATGTAAAATATAAATAAATAATTAAAATTAATAAAAATATAACTTTAGCTAATATTCTATATTGTATGGATTTAAGCGAATGAACTGTTGTAGATGCTGTGGAGGGCAAAAGAGAGATATGGGGTGGAGTATTGCTTTTTCATTTCTCCTCAGGTTCCAAAACTCCCCCAACCCCACATTTTTATGTCTACAGAACCAGCACTATATGAATACCCCCACCAGGTGCTTCTGTTGCCTTCTCAGGATGGATCTGGTCCCCTTGGACCACATTGCATTGGCCTTTGTATGGTGACTCTGAGGAAACATATTGTTATGTAGTTGTTTACAGCAGGGAATTCCTTCAACAGTGATTCTCAGTTTAAGCTCTCTAACTCTCAAACAAACTTATATTTTCCTAACATTGGGGATTCATTGAGTGGGGTCTTTCTATTAGGATATCTTTCTTATTGTTCCAATGCAGAGTGCTGGGCTCCTTTTTTAATGATGATGATCACCTTAACAATTATAGATGTGTTGTCATATGTACTTTTATTGTCAGTCTTTTTTCGTGTTTCTCTACCACATTTTGTTCTTTCTCAACATAGATCTGGATGATAAAACTGTGTAACCATGACACAGCTTGAATGCTTGCTATTTAGTCCTGAACTATCCTCTGCTAAAGAAATTATCTCATTAAATTTATATTCAACTCCACACACATTCTTAAGCCACAGACAGAATCAAATCAGATTTTTTTTTTTGTCATAGCATTGCACAAATGGCTCCTCACCCATTCACAACAATGTCCTTGATCCCTCCTGCAATTAAAGGTCAGGAGCTGGGCCTCCAGCATCCTTGCTTCTCTCTGCATTGTTGTCTTCCAAGATTCCACCACAAAAGATCACTAAACTACATTTAACTTGAAGAGTTTTTCTAGGCTATATCTCTCAAGTCTTCCACAATCTTTCCACAAACCCAATCTAAAGGTTTAAGAATCACATGTCAAAATTTGTCACCAAAAAACAAATGTTTTCATGGCCTGATACCTCCAGGGTTTTTTTTAATAAAACAATCTGATGTGTCTGGACTATCTAGTATGATAATAGCCAGCTGATTAAGACAGACAGTAGTCACAAGGTAACCTCCACTTCTCCTTAAGATGCCATCAGAGGGGCTCATACAGAAAGGTAGAAATGGAGAATTTATCATCATTCAGAGACAAAACGTCTTCCCTGCATCTTCCAGTGTCAGTGGATCCTACCTGAGAAGAGTAGTAAGACATGCTTTTTTTTCCTACCCAAGAAATCTGAAATCTCTCCTCTACTCAGGAGTAGTTGGATCAACCTTTGTAACTCATATATGCTGGTGAGATAGTCTGGAATTTAGACTTTCCTTCCCACTTTCATCAGGAACAAAGCGATCCCTCCCTGTGCTGCTCCCTCAACATGGCATTGTAAAGAACTGCTGATACAGAAAATTTAGATAATATCCAGGGTTTTATGTTATGTAAAATGTCAAAATATAATACATAAAGATCACCTGATCTTCCAGGAACTTAGATAATTTCAGCTTCATTGGGAAGAGACAACACCAAGATGCTATGGAACTTGTAATTTTCTGAGAAATATTCTAAGACAGTCATCATAAAAACATTCCACAAATAAATTAGTAGCAAACTAATTGGAACGGATTTTAAAAATACCTTAGTAAAGAAATGTTTTAAAATAATCACATAAAAAATTAAATATAATAATTAAAACTTAATTCATTAAAGGAAGTAGTCCAAAGACTTGATGTCAGAATGAAGAGAACAGAGAGAGCAGAGAATCAATGACATTGAAGACAGAGCGTGAAAAATTACTCAGCTTGCACAACAGAAGGACAAACGTTTTGAAAAACAATAAAAACCTAGGAACCAGTATAAATATATAAAAAAAGATTTTTTCCAATATGCAATTATTAAGGTGTTATTGACGCCCTAAGAGGAAAAGAAGTAAAGGGTGACGGCAAGGCACAATGATGGAAACTGTTGTCTTATGTTTTCTAAAAGACACCTGCCTGTACCTTAAAAGGGTCAACAAAGACCACGTAGGATAAACTTGTAAGAATGCATGTGAACGTGTGCCAAAAACTTGGGGAAAGTAGAAACAAAGAAAAGTTCTTGAAAATAACTAGAGAAAAATGATCCCTTACCTGAAGGGAAGAGGGGGATTTGGGGACAGTAGGTTTTTCAAAGGAAGCGATAGCAGCAAGAACTGGTGTGTGTCTAAACACGGAAAGAAAGAAACCCATGATCCTTGACCCAACTAAAGCTTTTAGGAATAAAGGGAAAATCAAGACTTCCTCAAATAAACACTGGAAGAATTTGTTGTAAATAGACTTTCTCTGACAGAGAGAGAGAAGTCACAGAAACAAAGTCGATAAAAGTATTCTCCCAATATCAAGGATAATAGTAGAGAGGAGAGGGCAAAAAAATAACATAGCGAACTCAATAGACCTTGCTTCTCTTCTTGACTTTTACATATTAGGTTGAGTGTTGAAACAAACAAGTAAGCAAAAAACGAAACATAGAATTGTCTGCTTTGACTGTTAATACATGCAGAGGTCTTTTGATGATTATGCTATACCTAAGGAAAAGTAAAACAAAAACAAAAAAATCTCCACATTTTTCTCCAGTGGCTAACACATTCAGTTAAGTACCAGTGAACCTTTCCCTGGTGAAAGAGTTGTATACTCTGATTGCTGTGCAATATTTATGGGATCTGGAATATTGTAGAAGGCAAGTCGCCACATGCACTGGTGGGGATCATCTTGATCGGGTTAGACTCTGACCCTGTCTGTGAGGAGAATGTCTTGATTAGGCTAACTGAGGTGAAAAAGACTCGCTCTACAGGAGGGCACCACCATTCCCTGAGCTCGGACTTGGGCCTGAATAAAAAGAAGAAAACTGTATGAATGCCGCCAACAGCCATCATGCTCACAGACTACAGATGCAATGCCATCAGCTGTTTCAAACTCCTAACACTAGGATCTTCCCACCATGGTACACTGCACCCTCCAATAGTGACCCAGAATTAACACCTTCCTTCTTTTGTTGCTTTTGCGGAGTATTTTATAGCTAAGATAGCATGAAACAAAGTGCATATACATACTTTTTTTGTTTTGATGTTGTATAATAAACAAAAATAAGTCAGCCTTTGAAGAAGTGTGATAAAATTCCATCCTCTCGTGTCTTTGATTTCTTGTAGATGTATAAAGTCAAATGAGTAATCTAATTAAAAACTATTAATAAAAAAACTTCAAAATTAAGAAGGTAAAGAACTGATTCTAGAGAAATCTCTGGTATTTCAAACAACGAATTTTGTCCGGTCTACTCCCAGCACATACCTCTAAGTGTCTCTTCTCCTAAAGTTTCTGGCATGGCCAATGTACAAAATACAATGAAATTCATTCTCACCTCTGCATCCTCTAGAGCTGTCTCACCCCAAACCAGGTTTTGAATCTCCCACGGTTACTCTAAAGTGTGTTCCTTTCTTTGGAATCCTCCCTGTGGCTTCTCGTGCATAGAAATTCATGTTCAGTGTCTTTTGTGTGCCCTTTCCTATTTATATCACCAAAGTTGGAAAGAGACTAAACCTCTGACATGTTCAATGAGGAAAAAAAAATAAGAACATGAACTTCATAATATCTTAACTTCCACTAGAAGCAGCAAGATCACAGGGAACTATACTCACAGTTACATGGATGAGTACCTCAGAAACAGAGAAAGATGATAAGAAATCCTACATGGTGCAATTTACACATTGAATTTATGCATTTCCACTGTATCCAAAGAATTGAGCAGGGCCCTACATCCTCTGTGTCGCATGTCCATCTACTCATTCTACACATGCATTTGTTTTATCTGATAAAGCACACTTCCCAGACCTCAGGCAGAAGAGCATAAACCATCTTCTCTAATGAAGTGCTAACTTACTCTTAACTCACAGATGCTAAAGTTTCACTCAGAAAATAAACATACAAGACTATTGCATTGCGAACCCCTACAGAATATGCCGTGTTTTTCCTGAAGCAATGGACTCTGAGAAAGTACAATATTTATTTCTACCAACACAATCACAAAATAAAAACACCTCATTCTCAAATTTCAGCACCACTGAATTGCTACTAAGATGGGCAACCACAGACACAATTCCAGGTTTCAAACTGGAATGATACGGCTGTGTGAGTACCAATAGAAGTGAAAGAATTTGTTCAGGGAACTTGCTTCTAGACTCCAGGTCTTAATCAAATGCCAATACTATATTTTTTTAAACAATTAATAACAGGCAGTGCCCACCAACATGTACCTTAGTTCCAATGCTCATGCTTTCGCTACACATTTCCAATGACTATGATGAGCGAATGTTTCAAATATTTGATGAGTAGACAGAAAAAAATAAAAAAATAAAAAAACAACCTCCTCTCATGGTCACTAAACAATCCGGGAGAGAAAAGCTTTCCAGCATGCTGAAGATTCTCTGACAGATCATTAATCCCAGGAAAATCTCTCCAAACTTACTGATGCGTGGATTCCATTTTCAAATTTCTCATTAGTTCCTCTTTATGGGTTAAATGCTGATGTTCGCGAGTGAATGCACACAGCTTCAGCTGATGGGCGTAATTGGGTTGTAATGGATTTTAGCTGCTGTTCCTTCTGATCTAGCCAATTTGAAATGCAGTATCAATGTATTCTCCATCTCTGGGTAGGGAATGAGAAATTGAAACCTACAAGATGAAATTTATCAACTTTCATAAAGTCAGCTGCAGCCATCATAAAACGGTTAAACTTCTCATTATCAATCTACGGCAGTTATTTTTTGAACTCTGGTCTGGCAGTCAAATATTAAAGTGTATTTAGAGTAAGTAGAGTTGATCCTTCAATATTCTGTCTGTCCTGAACATTGATTTAGGTGCTGTAAATATTACCAAGTGAAGATGACATTAACACAGCAAAATTTAACACCAGAAACATTAAATGACAAGAGAAGATTTACAGGTCGCAAAACCTTCTGCAATTTTATATTTAAAACACGATTTGCAGCTACACCCAGTTTGATAACAAAGATTACATGTTTCAAAGTCTCCGAAATTGCCTTTCAAGCATACTCTGGTGCCTCTTGGGACTGAAATCACTAGTGATAAATGAAGGACACTGTCTCGAGAAAGCCCTAGGAGTTGTTAGCTGTCACTGTTGCCCTTCGTTTTCCACACTTTTCCATGTGAGTTTTGCAAGTCACAAGCAAGCCCTTTGATTCTGTTTTCATGAGCACTGTATGTCAGCAAGATACAGAATCTAGTTGACCTCAAACAGACTGAACTTGCCTTTTATCTTTAATAGTATAAAAGTGAAAGATAAGGAAAAAGAGATACTTTATTAAGAATCAGCAAGAGATGTCATGGGAAAACAGTTCTCTCTGCTAGCCTTAAATCCTTCTTCTAAGTTCAGATAGGGTTTCAAGGTTCTCATACAATACTAAAGTTTGTTTAAATAATACAAAGAACACTGTAGAATACCACGAGACATTACATATTATTTATAGTATTCTACAGAGGCATCTTGTCATTCATTATTTTAGACTGCTTATATAATAAGTAAAAAGATGGAGGAAGATGTATGCTCTAATCCCATCCCACCTTTGAATATATGCACAATTCTCTTTGTGTTGTACATCTTAAGATACAAAATGTGTCTGTTCCTTGAGTTTATACCTGCTTGTAAATGAAAAGGATTAATATCTTATTTGCTTTCCATAAATAATGGTAATTAACACATACATTCGAGTTAGCATCTTCAAAACACTTGACAAACATTAAGTAATTAATTAATTAAACAGAATACCATGATGAGCTTAATTGGGATCTCTCCAGGAAAATGCAATACTTCTTGGTTCATGTAAGTCTTGAAATAACAAGAATAACCTTTCTTGTGATATTTGACTGCCAGTTTGAGCACGGAAATTACCTGAATGCATGGCAATTAGACGTTATTAAAAAGGTCAATTGGATTTTTTGTGACCTCCAAAATGAAAGGATCTCTCTCTCTCTCTCTCTCTCTCTCTCTCTCTCTCTCCCTCCCCCCTCCCTCCCTCCCTCCCACCCTCCCTCCCTCCAACCCTCTCTCTCTCTCTCCTTCTCTCTCTCTGTATGTCTCTGTCTCTCTGTCTCTGTCTTTCCCTGTTTCTCTGTGTCTCTCTCTGTCTTTCTCTTTGTGTATTTCTCTCTGAGTGGTTCTCTGTCTCTCTGTGTCTCTGTCTTTCTCTCTTCCCCTCCCCCCTTTCCTGCCCCCTTTGTCTCCACATCTTCCTTATTTTCTCTTTGTCTTCTCCATCTATTGTTCTTCATGTCCACACACAGGAACACATACTCACTTAGAATGACAAATGTAGAACAAACTTTTGAACAAATTGTTTTATTATCAAAATTTATCATTTTGCTATGTAAAT
The DNA here is from genome assembly GCF_018167655.1 of Microtus oregoni. Classification (NCBI taxonomy): domain Eukaryota; kingdom Metazoa; phylum Chordata; class Mammalia; order Rodentia; family Cricetidae; genus Microtus; species Microtus oregoni. Next base: position 4,991,424 of record NW_024543083.1, on the reverse strand, counting down.
ATCTAATCAAACATACATAAGAATGATGTGGGATTCCCCTCTGTATGCTGTGAATATGTTTTATTGCCATTGGTTAGTAAAGAAGCTGCTTTTGGTCAATGGCTTAGCAGAATAGAGCAAAACAGGAAGTGCAAGCAGAGACAGAGGAGAAAAGAAGTGTATTCATCAAGAATTAGGAAGACCACAAATAAATTACGTCGTGATGTAACTAAAACTTTTAAAAAAGCAAGAACAAACCAGATACAAAGTCAGTCTATTGCAAGAAATAATAATGATCAGTAAAATAGAAACTAATAAAATAATATAAAGAATCAATCATTCTAAGTGTTGTCTCAAAAAGATAAACAAGATAGACAGACCCTTGGCCCAGCTAATCAAAAGAGACAAGACCCAAATTAACAGACTCAATAAACGTTATAACTAAAATCAAAGAAATTCAGAATAGTATCAGTGAATATATGTCCTCCATTATGCTAGAAAACCTAAAATAAATAGACGAATTTCTAGACTCAGCCAAACCACTAAAGTTAAACAATAACAAAACCAAAACCTAAACAGACAGATAACAAATGAGGTGATTAATAGTCATAAAAAGCCTTCCAGAAAAAGAAGTACAAGGCCAGATGGATTTGCAAAATAATTTCACCAGATTTTCAAAGACTGTCTATAGTCAATCCTTTTTTAACTAATCTAAAAAAAAATCACAGAAGCAAAGGAACATTCCCAAACTTCTTCTATGAAGCCATTATTACTCTAACAGCAAAACCAGAAAAAGATACAATGACAAAAAGAAAATGACATGTTGATATTTCTGCTGACCCTAGATGAAGAGGTATAAGAAATTAATGACAACTGAGACAAGGGGAATTGACTTTCCTCGGGTATAAGCCCGGTAATTCATCCCACAATACCAAATGATCAAAACTAAAGGCATGTACATAGAAACAATAGTAAATGAACCCAGGAGGTTGTGCTTATGTATTTATTCATGGACTCTTGTCAAGCACTGAAAAGAAAGAAATTCTGTAGTTTGTATAGCATTGTGAACTTAAAAGACCGTAGTCAATGAAACAGCACAGAGAAAGATACCGCATCAGTTTTTAATTATGTAAACCATGTCCTAAATTGATCTAACTGAAGTAGCAGAAGGGAAACTAGAGGAAAAAGAGGTGGGGAAAGGATCTGGTTAGGAAAGTTTTTTTCATGTTCTGTAGCCTGGAATATGGTGTTGTGGATGATGACACTTATCTGGGTATTTCAAAAATGGCACTAGAAATGATTTTGATATTTTCAACACACAAAATGGTAAATGTTTAAAGTGACTGATATGTCCATTACCTTGCTCTGATCAAGTCACAGTTTCTATTTGTATTCAAATACCACACTGTATCCTGTAAGTATGTTTAATTATTGTCAGCTAAAGAATCTCAAACCAGTATTTTAAAAAGTTAAAACAATAAAGTTGAGGTAGATAAACAGCGTTAGAGATGATGCGAAGAAGACAAGAGGTGTCATGCATCACATGCAGACTTGCATCATTTAACACAAATGATGGGAACTTAACAATGCTTTTATTCCTTCTCAGGAAATTAGACAGGAGGACACCAGGCAACGGGGAAAAGGGAAAGGCAGAGCCTAAGTGGGTATAGGTTTTATTTTATCCTTAAAATGTTTAGTGTGTGTGTGTGTGTGTGTGTGTGAGAGAGAGAGAGAGAGAGAGAGAGAGAGAGAGTGTACATGCGACAGTTGTTTCTAGATAAGTCAAAGAACTTTGTAGAGTCAATTTTCTTCTATTATGGGTTCTGGCAACTGAATTCAGGTTGCCAGGTTTCCACAGCCAAGCACCTTTATAGGATAAGCCATCCTGTTTTCTCTTGTTTTTCTTTCTAGCTATCAAATCCTTTATACCTACACATGATAGTATTGAAAGGGATAAAAGGGGAAATAGGCCTGGAAACACTGAGAAAGTTAGCACTATTGAACATAAGGCACTACATACCTTCCTCTTTTATTGTTACCCTGTATTAGATGCATTTCTCTTCATTGCAGCTTCTCTTTTGCAAATTCAGATCCTGTCTGCTCTTGTGACACAGCAGTTAGTCATTCCTGACAAGCCTGATTTGTGAAGAATCAGGTCCTCAATTTTTGTTTTGTTTTGTTGTGATTTACTCTATTCCTGTCCTTCACATGATTCAAAAATTCCTGAACTAATTATCCCATTTCAGCCAGTACAAAGTCTGAATATCCTTTTGTAATTATCTTGGCAATCACAGTTTTCAGTCCCCCTTCAAAGGCAGTTAAGAGATTGGCATCGACACAAAATTACCTAGCAAGCACATTCTGCACCAGACTCTTTTAAATGCTCCTCAACACTGAACCTGATTTTCTTATCAGTCCAGATTATGTAAAATTAATCAACTCTTTGAAATGACAGTGGAGGTATTGTTCCCTTCAGTGAAGAAAACTGATTCAAAGGAATAGAACTGATCTTTCAATATATTTAGAGAGTAAAACTGAAGGAAGCCACTGGAAGGCTAAGAGAATACTTCACTCTCCCTCTTACAATCTTTCTGTCTGATTTATGGACAACCTCTGTTTTTCTGGTAAGAGAAAAAAGAATCTTATAGGAAGGAATTAGAAGATAGTTTATTGGACTCTTTAAGTCTCTCCACAGTAACCGAGCACCCACAGTGAGTGCGTTGCTCAGTGACCACAACAGACAATTCAGTAGCTTTCATGTATTTGTCACCATTTAGCTAAACACAATTTCATTAGCATTTGGCTAAAACAACAGACCATTTCACTTCTGATAAATAAACTGATGTTCTTGGTTTCCTCTTCTTTTATATATTTATAGACCTAAATGTTATTATTCTAAATGTTCAACCAGGACACTTATTCCTTGACCTACTCATATATCTAGATTTCAAAATAATTTCTTTACGATTTAAGAGAGAGGGAAGCTCACAAAAAGTCATCGGCAGGGGTGATTGCTCTTGGTACTGTAAGTTTAACCATTTACTTCACCTCTGATGCTTTAAGATATGACAGACAGCATAAATATTTAGAGGGAAGCAATAGGGATTGTAGATACAAATCATCAGGGAATTCTTATAAGTAGCAACAAATGAAATAGCCAGTATTCCTGGAGTATTTTCTTTAATGGATATGGTAAATGAACAGGAATATGAATATATTATCCTATAATATAATGTAGTAATAAGGGCGGCGGGGCTGCGTCCCCAGCACCCCAGCCGCCCACACGGCTAGCTTATGCCCGAAATAACAACACACAAATTGTATTCATTTAAACACTGCTTGGCCCATTCTCTTTTAGGCTAATTCTCACATATTAATTTAGCCCATTTCTAATCATCTGTGTGTAGCACCCCAAGGTGCGCTTACCGGGAAGATTCTAGCCTATGTCCATCCTGGGTCGGACCTTCATCGCGTGTGTCTGCCAGGGAGCAGGGCATGGCGTCTCTGCTGAGGCGTCTGCTCCAGAGAGCAGAGCTGTGGAGTCTCTGAGCTCACTTCCTCTTCCTCCCAGCGTTCTGTTCTGTTTACTCCACCTACCTATGTCCTAACCAATAAAATGGGCCAAGGCAGTTCCTTTATTAGCCAATGACCTTCCTCCATCAATATAATATAAATGTTAGATAAATAGAGTTGAATAAAAATGCTTGAGAATAGACAGGGCTGCTTCACGATGGCAGGGAGCAAACATGACCTTGAAAGGATCTAAGAAGAGAGCCACTGTGTATATGTACAGAAAAGAAAACTATTGAAAACAAGAAGTCTGTGGACACTTATACTTTCAAATGTGTGCACACTAAAAAAGCCCACACAGCCTTTGTGCTCAGGTGGGTAGAAGCAGAGCAACCATAAAGTGCTGGATTCATGAGAATAAAGTGGGTTCATTAAAAAGGGAAGGTGTACCGAGTGGAGAGGGGAGCCAGCACAGTAGCTGGAGGAGCGAGAGCAAGGTACACAGCAGTCTATGAGAAAGTAATTGGAAATCTGTTCACAGAAATGACTCTTAAATGAAGATCACATAGTTAGAAGCCATATAAGCCATATTTGGAAACCAAAGGCTAATTTGGTTGCAGAGCATGGTCCCTGACCATGGTCTTGACCACTTGTAGCTTCTGACTCATGTACTAAGGATCCAAGAGGATCAAGAGGCAGCATGATGGGGTAAAGCTAGCACCTAATATCCTATCTGATGGAGCTGTGTTGAATACAGGCAGCATTAAAGCATCTAGAATGTTCTTTTAATTCTTATTCTGTTCTTTCTTACCATCTGTTTTTTCTTCTTTTCTTTGTGTCTTCCTGTCCTTTATTTTTTCCATCTTTCTATTTCTCGGCATTTTTTCTTCTTTTAATTTATTTATTCATTCTTTTTTGTCTCAAACCTGTTGTTCAAACCTAGGGCTCATATAGTCCTAGAGAATACTGTCTTTTACTACTGAGCCACCTGTAATCTGCCTTCTTGTTGATTACATATATTTTAGGTACTCAGCATCATGTTTTGACTTACTTAAAATTTCTCAGCTTGACTGCTATGGTTGAGCAAATCAGCACATTTAACAACCTGCATTTACCCCTTTCTAGGAACACTGGATCTTGTTGGCCAACCTAAAACAAAAAGACCCAAACTAAAAATGCTTACTTGGAGATGTAAGCCCCTAACGTTTTGCAATCCAGACTGGAAATCTACAAATCCTTCCTGAAAGTGTCAGGTAGTTAATCTTCTAAACTTAGTGGGCCACTCAGGGTATGGCAGAACTCTCCAGTTCTTTCATTGCAGAATAAAAGAAGCCAACGAAGACACGAAACAAGAGCATGACTATATTTCAATAAAGCATCTACAAAAGCAGAAAGAAGACTGTGTTTAACCCACAGTAGTTTTTATTGACTGGCCTAGAGCAACATGGCTTACAGATTCTCTGAGGTGATGAAGGTGCCCTTGTCTATGTTATAAATACAGCTGCCAAAAGCAACATGCAGCCCATGTACCCTAAACATGTGGCTAACATGCCTCTAAGGAACTACATTTTCAATTTCACCTCATTTTAATTTATATATCAAAATGGTGCCAATGATCATTTTATTGACCAGCTCTGGCCTAAAGGAAAAACTAGGCATAGGAAAGTACAAACACAATATTAAAAATGCTGGAAGCCATATTGACCCAAGTGACTATCAGATAGTTTTGATGAGGAATTCACATGGCTCTGCACACTAACTAGTATTTACAACGGGTTTGGGGAAATATGCAACCTTCAGCTTTCGTCTACCACGGCAAGCAAAGCCAAAGCAGACACATTTGAGAAACACTATACAATGACAGCTCCATAGTCTGCTTTGTATTACTTTCCAAGTGTCCTCTGGCTTAGTGAAAAAGATGCAGGTTTTCAAAATCAGAAAAGGTGACTTACAGTCAAGTTCTCTGTATCAAATCCAGGATGAACAACTTGACCATTCTCAGCATCAATTTTCTCATTTTTAAAATGTACAAAGTAACACTGACCACTTCTGTCACTTATAGAAATTAAGGATGTCTTGGGCTAATGAGCTTAGTTTCTAGTGACTGAGTCTTCTACCACCTGTCACTAAGTCTCATCTTAGACAAACTAATGAAACATGTAGGATGGCAGTTCTAGACAGAACCTGCCATCTTCTGAGATACTTGGGATAGCAGGTGTTTGACCAGCAATCCAATTATAGTTCCTGGTCAGGTTTCTAGTTTTGACATGAAATCTGTCCAGACTTCACTTTAGTTTATAAATAATCTTTACAAGTTATAGCCATCTGTTTAGGCATTAATCAGTGTGTCATAGACTAGAGAAATGAATCTTGATATTTAAAAGCATTATGTAAAACAAAGCACACACACCTTCTCGTAACTTTTATCTTTAACTTTTCTTAACATGGATTTGTGGTAAGTCTGTCCTTTCTAACATTTGATTTGTATTGTCAAAGTAAAGCAATAAATTACTGCAATATAAGTGAAATCAGCCCATGTCATTTCTAACCCTATCTTGATTCCCAATACACACAACAGGTCTCCAGAAACATGATTGTCTTTTATACTTCAACAAAAACATAATAAGATATCACAAGTATATATTTTACTTATCCTAGAATAAAATAAGCTGCATAGTAAGAAGCACTACAGAAAGTAGGTGTGTTGAAAGACAGGAAGCATTCTTTATGCATAGCATACCCCTTCCCATTCTACCGATTTTAAAGTTTCCCTATTAAACAAAATTTTCAAATGCTTACTTTAACATGAAGAATTCCTCCTTCTGAGTGTATGTGATAGAAATATTTTGAGTAGTACCTAAAATTTGAGATTATTTTCCAATGAAGTATAAACTTTAAAAAGAAAGGGAAACCCAGCTATCAAACCAATGATGTTAGACACTTTCTTCCCAATCAGACATCTACATTCACTCACAAATGGTTATCTAAGTAATGCTGCTTCTATCATATGCTTGTTTGGTTATTCTCCATGAAATGTAGCTGAGAACAAACCATCATGTCACTTGGAGAAAGACTCTCAAAGTCAAGATACAGTTCAAAAAAGAAGAAGAAGAAGAAGAAGAAGAAGAAGAAGAAGAAGAAGAAGAAGGCCATCAGTTTCAAGGATGGATTTCCTCATTCAATTCACTTCAGCTGGGATTTGCCATATAGTCCCACAACAACTTTAACATCCAATGCAATTTCTCATACTCAAAGCCACCAGTTCACTTATAGTACTACATTGCCTCCTATCTATTTCAAAGGGAATTTTAGAAGTATATAAAAGGAAAGTAGCATTGAGACAACTGTGAAACATCACCTATTTAACTATTGATTTGGTTCATTTAATCAATTCATTTGGTATTGATGGATAAACAGTGGTTCAAAGAACTGAAGTTGCTTATCAGAATTTTGATGCTCATTGAAAGCAGAGCAGTGCTTAGTGCCTGTTCCTAAGATGTTTCAGTCTGGTACTTACTCAATGGCATATAGTGATCCCTTTGGATAGTCATCTTTCTGAGTACACCCTAGCTTTTTAAAATATATTTTACTTCTAAAAATATAATAGTTTGTGTTCCTCATCTGTCAAAATTTCTTCTAAGTAATTAGAATGCTTTAGAAAACAAAACATATAGAATTCATCGATTTCATATTACTGTGATATTCAAGAACATGTTCTGCTTCCAGTAATAACCTCCCCCAGATGCTCTTTGCTTATATGTCCATATCTTTTTCACAAGTGCAAACTTGTCATTTGTATTGCCCATCTCCATGAAGGTTTCCTAAGGAACATCATTCATTGGCTTGTATATATAGTCAGCCTTGAGTTTTTCAGTGCTGAATGATCCTCTTAAACAGTCCATAGCAGTCATATGTTTCCAAAAAGAATGTGCATGATGTCAACCCATGACAAACAATTGCTTCCTCACCCACAGTATGGTAATCAGTAGAACTTCCTTCTTAACTATATAAACTAGAAATACCTAATCAACCCATCCTTTGCTGACTTTAAGGAATGCTTTCCCCAAATTATTCTGAAATACTTGAAGTGTCTGGTTGATTACTTAGTTGACACACCTCAGTGTTTCCATGGAGGCCCAAAAGCTATGATTCCATTATATTTGTACCTGCAAAGACTTGGCTACATTGTAGCTGAGCCAACAATCTTCACAAACATTGATGCTTCATTCACATCACAGTTTAGGAAGCTTTGCTTCCTCTGTAATGGCTGAGAATAAAACTTTAAAGCAAAGCATCTCGGTGGGGTGTCTACGATCGCTTAGGAATGAGTAATCTGAGGCCGCCAGGAAACATTACTTGATCATCACTTTGAATTTTCTTTTCCTCCTTGGCTTCATCTCATTAAATATTTCTTTAATCCCCTCACACCACCCCATACTGTTGTTCTCCCTTCTGGCTGTCTTATATCTTTCAAATATTTGACAAGCTGCACATTTTGATTGATCTATCCCTTTTTTTTTTTGTTCCTTCTCCCCCAAGTGTTAACTTCTATCTTCAATGAATTCCTGACTATTGTTCTTTGAGATTCAATCAATGAAAATTACAAAAGCAAACGAATTCACTAACAGCTACTTTACCCCTCCCCTCACATCCCACAAGGAAACTATTTCCCCCAATTTTATCACTGTTGTTCCAAGAGTACCATATACCTTAATTAAATTATTACAATTCTTTTGAGGGTTATGAATAAATCTTCATTTGTTTCCTTTATTAGCATTAGATTTGCTTTTGTTAATTGTGTAAATGGTCCCCATAGGCAGAAAAGCAATATAACGCAAATGAAGCAGGGCTGTTTGTTAAGGATAGTCAATTTGATTAACATCACCATCAATATGATGAACGGGCGTAGTTTGGAACAAGTTACCCAGTGACTTGAAATTGACAATATAATGTGTGTGCCATTAGGAAGAGAAGAATAGATTCAACGATGTATCATAGTATTGATTTGGGGGCACTCCTTAGTTTAGAATAAAATAATGACCTTTGCATTTAGATAGCCCCATTCATCCTTAGAGTCCTTGCTCATAAATAAACTTCATTATCTTGATGTTTAAATGATGTGAAAATAAGTGGATCTCGTCAGGCCTGAAGGAGTAAAGTGGTAATACAAGGATGTAGACTTAGGATTTAACGTGGTCGTAATTGATTACCCCTGGCTAGCTAACATGATGTAGTTAATAAGGAAGGATTTATAGCAAATATAAATAAATGTCCATAGAAACCACTTAAAATGCAAACGGAGAAATTATAAACCCTCACTTTCTGTGTTCTAGCAGATGGTTACCAATGCATAAATGGTTACCAGTGCATAAATGTCTGATTAACAGATTTCTTCTGATGACATGTATAAAAGAATCATACCTAAGGATTGAGTAATAAAATAAAATCTTCCAAAAGACTAATTTTTATCACTAGAGCACTGATATTGTTTCAAATAAAACTTCTATGTTACAGAAGTCAAAATTAAAAGATTTGAGTGGTTTGATCTGTGTTTTCCCAGTGGTTGTTGCTTAGTGTGTGACTTGCCATTTTCTTTTCACACAAAGTTCCAGCCATTTTGTTTACTGAGAAAGAAAGGGTCATTTATAAGAACAAAATCCCATTAAAGGAAACATCAATAAGAGGAAAAAGGATGGGGAAGGAAGAGTCTGTTGCGAGATATTTATTTACCTGAGAATGAAATCAGCACAAACATGAGACAGAAGCAGCAGAAAGCTATGCGAAAGAAAACATCGATGTAAAGAGACATCTATAGACTTCAAATATGAACTGTCCTTTCCTACTACAGAGAAGCGTGCTGGTTCATAAACAACCATGTTCACACACCTGTACCAGGTCAGCATCCATCAATAGCTTCCCTTAATCGAAACTTTCTCAGTAGCAGAGACAATTCTTAGGATATCAGTATTTTTTTATCATTTTAGTTCAGTCAAATTCTATCTATTCTATCCATAGACTTTCTAAAAAAAAAAAAAACTTTCTCTTTTGATGAACTAGTATAGGCATACAGAGCATACAGCCTTATTTTTAGGGATCTAAAATAAACACAATTTTAAAAAGAAATTTCATTGTAGACTACAAAATTGGTTCCAGGTTATAAACTCTCAGAGGTATGCAGAACTTTTAACATGAAGATAAATTACATATAAATGTGGAATGAGCATCCTTAGGGAAAGCAGAAATTTTAAAGTTGTTTAGGGAAAGAAAAAAAAACAATGTAAATCAAATACTCTAATTTTCTTTTTCGTCATAGTTTCCCTGGAGAGTTCCTTTATTGCAGAACTATAGCTTCGTTGGAGAAACACAATGATGAAGTTGGTGGTTTCTTTTCTACTTTAGAGTTAGGCCAGGCCTATCTTATTAAAATAAGGTCCGTCATTAACAAAAGCAAACATCAGTCATATACAATACTTTCCCTGCTCTACAAACTGCTCTTCACCTTATACTCCCCAACTACAACCCTTAAAAACCACCCATCTTTTTTACTGTCTTGGAATGTCTTAGAGTGAGGTCATACATGACTATGGCTGCTTTATAATTTCTTTTCTTTTTTTGAGATCATAATATAATTATATCATTTATCCCTTCCCTGTCCTTTCTCTAAACCCTTCCATAAATACCGTTCTCTCTTTCAAACTCATGTCTCTTTTTTCATTAGTTATTTCATGCATATATTATCCATATATATTCCTAGACACATAAATACAACCTATTCGATCTATATGTTATGTGTGTGTGTGTGTGTGTGTGTGTGTGTGTGTGTGTTTCAGGGCTGCCCATTTGGTACTGGACAACTAATTGTGCTCTTTCTTGAAGAAGACTATTTCTCCTCCCCTCAGCATTCTTTAGATCCATCTGGGTTGTTTTTGTATTTTGTTTGTTTGGTTTTGTGTGTGTGTGTGTGTAGTATGGGGCCTCGTGGACTTTCTTTAGTATGTCTTTTGTTGTTCTTTTTGTTCCGCTCACATTTTAAGCAATTATGTTGGTGAGACTTTATAGGTGTTGCTCTTAAATTCCTAGGATATTACTAGGAGACTCAATATATATCACCAAACTCCTCTGGCTCTTACAACCTTTCTATCCCTTCTTGCACAATGTTTCCAGAGTCTTAGGTGTGGGACAGGTGGGTTATATTGTAGATGTATTCAGTAGGACTGGTCACCACAACTCTGAGGTTTGATTAGCTGTGTTTTTCTGCAATTACCTCCATCTGCTGAAAAAAGAAGAAGAAAGAAAGAAAAGAAAAAAAAAAGAAATAAAAAAGGAAACCAAAAAGCCAACAAACAAACACGTATCTATGGATGTAAGGATAAATATTTATAATAGAGTTAGGGATTGTACTGGTTTAACAAAGTGGTGGTTGTAGGCTCTCCTCCAAGATCCATGACTTCTCTACCCCTGGTATTGGGTAAGGTTTCCAGTTCCAAGCATGGTTTTCCTCTTGTTCAATGGGTTTCAAGTCTAACAAGAGAGCTACAGGTTGTTTACGTTCACAGGCATGATAGCTAGGCAGGACTATTCCCTTTTTTGGAAATGTGCATGGCTATTTTGACACAGGGAGTGAAGACATTTCTAAGCAGCTGTATTGTGCCTTGAATTCAGGTGAGAGGCAGGAAAGAAGTAGAGGGGATGAGGATAGGATGTTCAACTGGAAGGGCATATTTAAAAATTAATGCTACAAACTACATCAGGATGTTTTGCTTTCCAATATGTTCATGGTTTTTGAAGGAACTGGGCATCATCGCTGTTTTACCATTCTGCCCCTGCACACAATTAATACCATCTTTGAACAGGGGATTAGATGCACTAGAAACAAGGAGGTCCTGTAGTAGAGAAGAAGAGAGATCAGTAGACCCTTGGGTCCTTTTTTACATTGTGACCCTCTCCCTTGGCAAGAGTTCTTTAACAGGAAAGTTCAATAAATGAAGAGTCTCAATGCCAGAATCTTCCCTCTTGACACCGTATCATCCCTCTGGTCATTGCTCAGTGGGGTTTCTTATCCTTTTGCCACAGGAAGGCTTCTGGGATTGTGACCTTTGCTTTTTTTCCACTTCAACTCATTCTCGGCAACTTCTTTCTGTCACTGCACACGCTTGTCTCTTCACTTCAGATGTGCCCCTTACAGAAAAATGTCTGCTGACCCTGACCTTTGAAAAGAGCAAAAGGAGATTTATATATATATATATATATATATATATATATATATATATATATATATACACACACACACACTTTGAGCTACTAGAGAGCAGATGAAAGCCCTGTGGTCTCTATAGAGTCCAAGGATACTAAAATTTCCCAAGGCGCATCCCCTCTCTTTTGGTGTGTGAAATTACTGTGCTTCTTAAACAACTGGAGCTAGCAAACCCATGGTGAGAAGCCACGAGGCCCTTAGAGTGTAGATCACAGTTTTTCATGGGATGAGGAATTTTTCTCTTTCAACCAAACTCTCCTTGACAGAAATACCCCATAAGAATTTCTTCCTTTGTTCAGGAATGGTTATTTAACTTCCCAGTTTAGCTTCAGACCGCAGTTTTAAGAAGTCTGTTTACTGCCTGTGTTCTTTCCTATTACAAGAAAATACGTCTTTTTTTATCACTAACACAACATCATCTTATAGTAAATTTTGCTAGCTTTAATGTTGTATTTATGAGTGATTTATCCTAAATTATTCAAAACTATTACAACACATATGAAATCATATAAATTAAAGAAAATACTAGTGACAGCTTTCCTTCCAAGATCAGTGTGAGACTTTGATGAAATATTTAATTATGAGAAATACAACAAAAGATAGTTCTCTTGCAGGGATTGAAATCACATACAGGAAAGATCTCCCCTCCCTCCTCATTATATTTGTGTGTGTGTGTGTGTGTGTGTGTGTGTGTGTGTTTAATTAAAGATCCCCAGGCTTGGTGTTTCTGCAGATGTTTAACACAAAACTCATTCATTAGAAATACTTTGGACTTATCACATCTTGAAGATGGACTTATCAGCTCTTTCGTCCAATCACACATCCCAGATTAATATTCATAGTGAGCAGACTTATTTGACAGGTTCAGAAGGGTCGGGCAGTGCAGCGATAACATTGCAAATCTTACTAGAATTAGTTTAAAGAAAAAACAGAGTGGCTGCACTAAGTCCCCATCAATAGTTCACTTTGAATGAGTACATATGCTATTATCTCACAGGTGCATAAAAAGAGGAGAGAAAAGATAAGAGCTGTTTTCCTCCAGCGAGCACAGCCTGCTTCATCCCTATCTCCATGTCTTTCCATGCCCTTCACAACAGCTTATTCATTTAGCTCCAGTGAGCTCACTATGCTTGGATATTTAAAATGCCTCCTAATGAAACAATAATCCTCCCATTTTACAGCAACACTGATCTGATGCACATTGGATAGATGCCCCATTTGAGTTCTTACTGGGCATTTGGCAAGCTATTTTTTTCTGCATATGTGTTGTTTCTCTCATTTGATGGTTTTATCTGTTCTTGATGTAGAACTGCCTGGGTGACAGCAGGGACATCATGTAGAGACCAGTGACTTAGAGGTCCTTCTTTTCCCACTCCATCTCTATGACGTGGTGTAGCAATGTCTCCAGTCTCCTCTTAGATAATGCAAGAGGGATTTCAATCCAAATCCCCCTTCCTGTACTGCTTCTTCAAGCATCCACACTGAAGAACAGTATCTACAGACATCAAGGGAAAAGCCAACCAGGTGTAGTAAGTGGAAGGCAGGAAGCAAGGACAGCATTGGTCAGAGGCACATGTGATGTTTGACAACACCTGCACAATTTTATTGGCCTCCAAAGCATTTTTGCTATTGTCACTTGCCAAAGAGTGATGCTGGTTTCGTTCTTATGAAAAGTTCAAGGTAAAAGCAACAATGTTTATTAGAGCAGAAAATGTGGTACATTTGGCCCTGGGGAAAGAAGAGGATCTACCTCTGACATACACCCCAAAACTAAACCTCTGGGATAATTTCTGCTTTCTTTTAAGGGCTTGCATCCTTCCTGATTTCCAAGTAGCACCTCTTCTCCTACACTGTTGTCTCCATTCTTGTTTTATTTGGTTGTTGCATCCTCCTCATTTAGAGATAGCTACTTATACATAAAAAAAGTCCCCAAAATCTGTCAACATAGTAAGAATAATGACTATGAAGAGATAGGGAAAGTCAAAGGTATATATAGCTCATGAGATACCTCAAATAAGATTTATTTTCTCTCTCGAGTTTTTGGCTTCAGCTAGACTTTTTATCCTACCTGACGCAAACCCTGTCAAACACCTGATGTGTGTGCCAGATGTACACAGCGATTCCTCTTGCCTTAGAGCTGATGAGAGGCCAACAGAGGGTTGATCTGGGGAATTAATGTCACATGCGGTCATTTGGTCTAATCCAAGTGTAACGGGAAAATAGAATGAAACTACTTTAAAAATAAAACTGCTTATCGCAGTGAGCATGCATACTGTTCAAAACAGGAAAATGCATGAGCTCAACTTATAGATCTGAAAGGGTAAGTCATGGAGAAAGAAGAACCAGAACGCGTAATGCAGGGGAGTGGATGGGTAATGAGTGGATAGAGAGCCAATGTCATAGGGTTTGCTGGAACCCGAACTCGAAGGGCATAATGAATGCTGCATAGTTTCTGTATTGTCACAAAGGAAGGAAAAAAGGTTGTAGATAAAGTAGCTGTGTGTGTCTGGGGCACATTAGATTATAGGCATAGTTTGTGGGAACCTTTAGTAGAAACACTTGCATTCCCTGCTAATATGAGCAGAGCTGTTCTTCATTGTCTTGACTGTCACACAAACCTCAAGGTTGCTGACAAAGATCCTGTATCACAAAACTGCCTGGGAGGAAGAAAGGGGAGAGTCACAAACTATCCTGGGTAACTTTCTGTTGCTGTGATGAAGACCACATCCAGAAGTACCTTGGAGAAGAAACAGTTTATGTGGTTTGTGTTTTCATGTCATGGTCCATCATGAAAAGATCGAATGACCCCCATGTTAGTGACTCATGATGGACTGGAAGAAGAGTAGGAATATCTTTGGGTCATGTAATATTTTCTGATAGTTGCCTATTTTCTTTTCATGCAGGACATTTTCTTGACAACATACCATTCCCTTTCATGGATTTCAAGTAAGCACAGTTATACTGCCCTCTGTGTGAGCTGGAACAGTGTTGTGTGCAGGATGTGGGTCCAAGGCAAGCACTCCTCAGTGAAAGAAGACCTCAGGGAGCTTTCCTTAAGTTAAAATGAAAGGTTTTAAAGGGATAGGTTATGTTAAGGATGATCTAGTTTAATAAATTAAGAGAAGCCATCTGCTTTGCACCATTGGCTGCTGATTAGATAAGGCAAAGGTGAAACATACACCCAAGGGAATATTAGTGATCTATATAAAGGATGCAATCCTCTTATGAAAGTGTGGGTGGAAATGGGTATCATTATAATAAAGGAAATACATCACTCATAGAACGTATTGTGTGATCTCACACTCATGTGGAAAACAAAAATGTTGATCTCATTGAAGTTGAGCAGGGAATAGTGATTAGTAAATGCTGGGGAGATTAAGAAAGAGAAGACTAAGAAAAGGCTAATCAAGGTGTATTGATTGCACTGTAGGAATAAGGCAACGAGGTGTGGTCAGTGAGTGACACTAGATAATGATAATGGACTGTATATTTCCAAGAACTCAGAGAGGAATCTCTTACTAAACTTATGATAATGAAATGATGACTGTTTAAGAAAATATAAATGGCTACCATGATTTAAACATTATGCAGTATGCATATACATTGGAACAATTACATGATAATTAAAAATACAAATATGTTTATCAATAAAAGAAAATCTAACAAAATAGGAGTTTGACACCCCCTAGTGGCTGCAAGCCAGCCTGATGGTTTCCTGGGGTCAGTTAAAAAGCCTTCACAAAATGGAAACGAAGAAGGCTAACTAGAGAGTTGGGGAAACTTAGAAAAGGATTCACATGGGAAGAATTTATCCAGCAATGTCAAGTCCTGTGAAGATGATGTGAGCTTGCCAGACACTTTTATGATCTTTCCTTCAGTTTGGCTTATGTGCTTTCAGAAGGAGGATGCTGCGTGATGGGGAGGCAGCCTTGAAATCAATTGAGAGCGAGGAAAGCATTAACAGCACCTGCAGCCACAGGACACTCGGCCACAGTGAGATTTGTTGTAGGGCAGAGATGACAGCTATGTAACAGCATCTTATTGATATGGGCTTCCTGAGCAGAGATGGGGGGGGGAGAGAATGGGTACTCTGCATCGTAAGGTAGGGATTTGATGGAATAAGCCAGGCTAGCAATAAAGTAGTGTAAAAGTAGAAATGACACGCAGCCAAGAGAAGAGCTGGGATGAGACCTGTGCTTGATACGATGATGCTATGCCTCGCTGCCAATTTAACCCATCCGCTCCCATTCCAGCCACAGCGAACCATTCATCTTCCTCCCATTTGGAACATCTGTACATGTTTAACAGCAGGGTGGCTTAAAAGACATGGCATGATAATAACGAAGCAACATGAGATGAAATCTAGCTGCTTGCACAGGTGGAAGCCATAGGGGCAAATGCTGTACTTAGGCTCCTGCTGCTCCTAGTAAGTTTGTAATGATTTAAACGAAATCTACCTCAAAATTACTCCCAGATCTCACCAATTTATTGGCTATTTTTGAGTTATGTATACAGATATTCAACTAAAGGATTAATTTATTTACACCTCAAATTCACAGATTCTGAAACATTGATTTGACTGTTTTACAATGGGAAATTCTCATATAGTAATACCTGGTCAAACTACATGAATCAATATAGGGCATATCTTTAGAATGTGACAACCAGAGTTCAAAATAGCCCTGATTTGGTATGTTACAATTTTTCCACCTCCAGGGACAGTTTTGATACTGTGCCAAATTTTTCAAGACAGGAAATGAGGTGTGTGGTCCACTAAGAAAAGTTGTTCATCAATTACAGTTGTTCCTGCTTGGGGACATAAAGAGAAACAGGTAAACAGCTTAAGAAATCTGATCGTGTGACGGGGTTGGATCAGTGGTGTAGCAGAGGCAGAAACTGTCCTTTACTTCCTATTTCCCAAACCTTCAGTGCTTATAGGTCAGTAATATAGACATCGATTCCACTTTGATGAGAAGCTATAAAACACGGTGGTTTCCTGGTTTCAGTTCTTGGCATCAACTGTGTACATCATCTGCCTGCACAGAGAGGAACAGACTCGTTGGGAGACAACGTAGTGGCTGACTCTGTGTTTCCTTACTCTCCTTTCCATGTCTTCCCCTCCTTTCTTAACAGCTATACCCACTTGGACAGTTCTGAAGGGTGTTAGTGGGTTTAATTGTGACATCACACTTATTGTTATATCTTGTCCATTTGAAAACAATTCTAAACTCTATAGGAGACAAAAAAATAATGACAGATCATTTCCCACGCTCAAGTATATTACTGTAGATATAAAGAAAATGTGTATATCATTATTTTACCACTTATTAGGGGCTTTGGATAAAGGATAATGGAAAAATAAATGAAGCTTATGTGTATTGAGTTCAAATTTCCACTCTGAATTTTGGGACTGGGAAATTGTGGTCATGTAACAGAATTACTATAGCTTGAGATGGAGTTAATTGTGCAAGCTCTGTGAATAGTAAGTTCATAACGATGTACAGAGTAATAAAAATGGATGTCCGTGGAAGGACATCCTCTTAGTGCTTTTTTTAAATTTCTTTATCAGGAAGTAAGTACTTACTGAATGTCAATTTCTACTCAATATGTAGATAAAACAAGTTCCATACATGCATTTGATCCTCTTGTGGAGGATTTGGAAAAATGATTACCATCAAGGAAGCATTAGAGAGTATTTGGTGTCGTGACAAAAGCGGGAAAGGTGAGAACAAATATATTGAGAAGGCTCGATGAAGAAGTACATAAGCCATAACCCAAGTGACTCAGCGGTAAACTATCTGAGGAACATGCTCCCAATGGATGGGAAATGATGGAGTTTCAGGGTTACCAGAGGATATTCCTTGGAGTAAACTAGCGTCATGTGTGCATTAGCTGAGAGAAGAGTGTTTCTAACTCCAAGGAAAGAGGCTGCAACTGATGCAGAGGCTAAGAGGTAAGATCACCTAATCTGTGACATACAATATGAGGGTAAAGCATGGTTTCTACAGAAGAATGGGAGATAAACTTAAATCGGATTGTAGATTACAGTCAGCCTCAGAATATTCTTCAAATAACATAGCTCATCAAATGGGTATATAGGTATTGGAACTTAGTGAGTATCAATACTCGGAGAGGTGGATAAAATAAATTGTCTAATTTCCCATTGATGGTGTCTCTAAGAGAAGATGGACTGAATGGGAGACTGTTGGGTTAGTTGGCTGAATGTCTTAATTCCCAAGTTCTAGAAACAAAATGCTAAATAATTGGCCAGGAGATAAAATAAAGAGGGACACGGTGATGGAGAATAGTCATAGTTAAAAAAATGATAAAGAATTTAAGAGATTAAAGATTACATCTCAAATCCGAATGGCAAGTGCCTAATTTCAGTGAGAGAGCAACAGGCGCATGACCTCCATGCTTGGAGATATTCAGAGGTGACACTGCGACCACCATGCACAGCACGCGTGCACACTCACACTCAGAGAAGGTTCACTGATCAACTGGGAAGCAGCAATTGTGAGAACGTACATTTTTCAAGACCTCTCTCAATCACTCACTAATACAGACTCCGTGAAAATTCAGAAACCTAGAACAGTCCATTAGGCATCAACGAGCTGGTCATTGTGAATACTGGAAGAGACAAACTGAGAGTAGTACTAGGTGTGGAGACCAGGCTCTGTCTCTTGGTACCTCACTCATCATGCCATTTAATTTTGAAGAAATACTTATCATTAGACAATATATATGATACATAACATGAAAATTACATAAACAAATTTATTATTTTGTACACTATCCAAAGAAAAATCTAGAAAGGTACAGTGAATACTCTTTATATATTCTGTAAATAAGTGAGTGCGATAATGTGCAATCACTAAATTAGTAGATTTTACCTTGTCTTTTTTTCCTTTTATTGAAAATAGATTTTTTTTTCACATGATACATCCTGAATATAGCTTTCCTTCATGCTATTTCTCACAGTTCTTCTCTGTCTTTCCTTGCATCCAGATCTACTCTCTTTCTGTCACTCATTAGAAAATAAACAGGCTTCTAAAGAATAATAATAAAATGAAATAACATAAAAAATAGCACATAAGAGTTAAACAAAACAGAACAAAAATAGAAGGAAAAATCCAAGAGAAGGCACAAGGAAAAAAGAGCCACTTATTCACATACTCAAGAATTCCATAGAAAAAGCACTAAACTGAAAGTGATTATGTGTGTGTGTGTGTGTGTGTGTGTGTGTGTGTGTGTGCATGTGTGCGTGTATGTATGTATGTTGAAGACCTGGTGCAGACCTGTGCAGGCCCTGTGCATGCTATCTCCACCTCTGTGAGTTCATATGAGCTTTGGTCATGGTGTTCTTTATAGCACTTTCTCAGTAAGATGGAAATTGATCAACCCCAAGATCCAACTTTACCGTTGTTGGACATATACCCAAAGGATGCTTCATCCTACCATAAAGACTCTTGTCAAAGCAGACAATGAGGACTACTGAGAACTCAAGAACAATGGCACTGGGTTTTGATCCTACTGCACGTACTGGCTTTGGGGGAGCCTAGTCTGTTTGGATGCTCACCTTACTAGACCTGGATGGAGGTGGGTGGTCCTTGGACTTCCCACAGGGCAGGGAACCCTGATTGCCCTTTGGACTGACGAGGGAGGGGGACTTGATTGGGGAAGAAGGAAGGAAATGGGAGGCGGTGGTGGGGAGGAGGCAGAAATCTTTAATAAATAAATAAATAAAAAAGACTCTTGTCAAGTATGTTAATTGTGGTTCTATTTATAATAAATATTGGAAACAACCTAGGTGTTCCTCAACAGAAGAATGGATAAAGAAAATGTGGTACTTTTACACAATACAATGTTACTTAACCATTAAAAAATGAAATCATAAAATTTGAAAGTAAATGGACAGAATTAGAAAAAAATCATCCTGAGTGACAATCCCAGACCCAGAAAAACAAATATGATATAATTTGTTTATATGTTGATATTATCTGCTAAGTCAATTACAACCAAGTTGCAATCTGTAAAACACAGGGAGACTGAGAGTTCTCCCAGGAAAGGGAAGCAGAATAGATAGTTATGAATGGGGAGGCTCTGAAAAGGGATTATCATGTAGGAAGAGGGAGGTCTACAGAGGGAATAATGGAGAAACATAGCTTTATATGGAAACCTAATACAACAGAAGCTTCCTCAAATATATGTTTAGAAAGGTAATTTAAATAAAATTGCCAAATGATGGAGGATACAGAGACCTAACTGGACATTTCTTGTGATAAAATGAAGTTTCCAGTACCTAGATTCAATTACATCTAATTGAATTGTTGGGCAAAGGAGTCCTGTGGGAATGCCAAAATATCCCAGGCTGTTGCCAAAAC
Source organism: Microtus oregoni (assembly GCF_018167655.1). Lineage (NCBI taxonomy): Eukaryota > Metazoa > Chordata > Mammalia > Rodentia > Cricetidae > Microtus > Microtus oregoni. The sequence continues at coordinate 4,971,297 of NW_024543083.1, read as the reverse complement.
TATAGGTTGCTCTCCACAAACCAACAGTAAAGAACCATTGCTGTAGGCAATATCTATACAACCCAGTGAACATGGAGAAGTTGGCCTGGTGCCTTCGTAGAACTTTCACCCCAATGGGCTAGGACTTTTGGTACAGGAATGCTACCAAAGGAGAAACATAAACACCAACACAGCTAAAAAAATCTTTGACCTACAATGGTGTCCCACCTAGAAGATATGTTAGGACAATGTTGACACAAAATTTGTGAGAGTAACCACCCAATATTCATTTGACTGAAGGTTCGCCCTACGAGATGGAACACATAACTTACACAGCTTGGGTGACCAAGAACCTCAGACAATACAAGCCAGGGACCTAGGGTAAAACAAATGCTGTTGTTTGAAATTTTTTAAAAAGAGAGAGCAATAAGTGACTTCTCATGACAATCTGCTATACTCATGTATCAGCAGTGCTTTTCTCACCCATCACCAGGGACGCTTCCTCCTGCAGCAGGTGGCATCATGCAGCGTAAGTGGTCTTGGAACACTCAAACCTAAATGAAGTCTCCATCAAATCCCTTCCCTCAGGACTTAGGAAGCTACTCACATGAGGATGTGTAGATTGTAAGAACAAAAGGGGATGGGGGAAACCAAGCAAACAAGGTCCTCTATACCAGTAAGATTTTACCTTCTCATGAGCAACCCAGAGCATCTAGAAGAAAAGTGGACAGAGTGTGACTTCCCCTCTTCTCATGCACTCAAGAGATTTTTGGTGTGCATTCAGTGTGAAATTATAAATTTGGATTATCACAGTTTCTGATGTGCCAGCCTACTAGAGATATCTAGAGAGTTTCTCCAAAAAGATACAAGTAAATAAACACAGTAGAGTTTCTTAAAGATAACTTTCACTTACTTGATCCTGAAAGACAAATTCAATAATAAATAGGAAAGACAAGGGCATGGATTTGGAAGGTCAAGTTCAGCATTTTTCTTTAACAAGGTTATTTGGACATTACTAAATGAAATGGCCACAGAACTTGAGCAGTGCTATTAGATTAATGATAGCATCTGCAGCAAGAACAAGTCCTATTTGTTAAGCACCTTTCAGCCTCAATGCTTTAATTCTGCTTGGAACAGAGAAAGTGGATATGAAAAGAGAGGCCAATCTAACCCTAGTCACAATACATTTGCTTTTTCTTTTTTCCTTTTTAAAAAAATTCAATAAGAATGAAGATAGAACAAAAAATAGCCATTGTTGGGCAATACCAAAGAGAAAAAAAATCAATAAGTTGTCTTGCCAGATGAAATCCAACAGTCTCACAAAAAGTCCCCTGCCCAGTCTATTGCATACTCTGAAAAGACAGCTTCATGTAGATTAAAGCCTGCTTGCTGCATTCATGTCTCCACACACCAAATCATCTCTTTTCCTGCCACTTCTTTGGGATATTACATCTTACATGGAAACTAAGAACTTCTATAAAGGGAGGGGGAACAGTGATCTAAATACATTGCTTTCAAGTATAAGATTACCAAATAATAAATAAAATTGTCTTAAAAGAGACGGTAAGAACTTCAAATGAGTGTGTGTGTGTGTGTGTGTGTGTGTGTGTGTGTGTACTTCTTATCGAAATCCTTTTCAGATCTAGAAATGTTAAGAATGGAAGCACAAGGAGAAGAGACAGGAACTACGAGACAATACAGAGATATGGACAATGTATGGGAAGGCAAATGATACCGATTTAAAAAGGCTGGACCATGCACAGAACTTGAAAACATTGGTATACGTTGATACCAGACCCACAGAAGGATGAGGTGAGGCATGATACTAAAACAAAATCTTTGTGGATGTGTTCAGACACTTGGCATAGCCCCAAAATTCTGCAGCTCATTTTGAGGAAAAACTAAACTTAGTAGTTCTGGGTTTAAGCATAGTGAGCACAGAAGGCATATGGAGGAAGGACACCATTCTGGAGGGTTGCTCATTCATGAACACTCTCACTTTACCAACTTTACTCCATTCAGCCAAGGCTCCAGGCAAGACTTGCAGTCAGTTTCCCTGAAAATTTATGAATATCCAAATAGTACATAAACCCTGATCTTTGGGGATCCCTCCAAAGTACTGAATTCTTATTTAGCGATTGTGCAGTGAAGCAGGACAGTTTAGGAATATCCACAAACACAAACTCCAGGTTCAACCCAGTGGTCTATGCCTCCTACACACTGGGCTCCACCTCATGCAACACTGTTCAGAGAAGCTAATTCTCTGTACAATAACCCCAAAGGGTTTAAGATAATATTTTTTACAGATCAAAAGACTCTGCTAAGTTCCCAGAATAATGAATGATAAATGACCCAAATCACATCAAAATGCAATTTCAAAAAGAAAAGAAAAAAAAGATCCAAAGGCTTCCAAAAAAGAAAGAAATCAGATAACATAAAAAAGCATCAAGAAATACAATGACCTTGGACTGTTCGGCAACATCACTCACATCTAGATGACAGAGCAATTCCTTCAAAGTTTTGAGGGTGGTGGCTTTCCGACAATAATTGTAAATGCTGCCAAATTGTTAGGCAAACTTGAAAGAGAGATAATACATCTTCATATATGCTAGGTTTTAAAAGTATCTCCCTCAAAGTTTAAAGGAAAATCTCTTCTTCCCTTTTTCTCCAAGAGACTGTTGTTCCTGTCTTAACATGTAAACAAAGAAGAGGTACCACGCCAAATATAACTGAGGAAACAGGTAAAGTGTAACCCAGGAGACAAAGACTATGCCAAGCAGATTTGACCAGGGGTAGAGCAGTGCCCAGCTAGAGAATTCCACAAGAATGACCCTATTTCACAACCTGAAATGATTTTCTGTTTATTGAGAGGATATGGTTCCATTGGGAAACATAAACAAGGTATATGATCAGACTATAACATAATCAATTAATTATAAAAATCCAAATGTAAATATTAATCAAACCAATGTTGTTTCAGAACTGTGATTGAGAAGTACAGGAGGAATGGGAAAAAAAGAGCTATCTGAAGACTCTGTATCAACGAAATGGGTCTGATTACTAACTTCTGCATATATTTTATTGACACTAAGCGTGCCCTATTTTTTAGATGGAGTCATGCCATAAAAACAGGGCAGGTGGTTATCTGTTTTAACGTACTATGTAGTTTTACAATTATATCTTCAGGATCCTGCACGCAACCTCAACATCTCATTCACCAGGATCTCTTTCATACTCTTCAAGATATGATGAGACCATACTACCATGAAGAAAAGTTTCTGCATATATGTTATGATTCTGTAGCTTGGTGTTCTTGTAGGACTCCACACAGTGGGAGTGAGTGGTGTCTCTGACTCTTTTGCCTGCTCTTAGGATCCCTTTCCTCCTACTGAGTTGCCTGACCCAGCCTTAATATGAGAGTTTGGGCCTAGTCCTATTACAACTTTTATGTTGTGTTTGGTTGATATACCTGAGAGGCCTTCCTTTTTCTGAAAGGAAACAGAGGAACAATGGATATGGGGATAAGGGGAGCTTGTAGGGAGACTGGGAGGAGTGGAGGGAGAGAAAACTGTGGCCATTATTTAATGTATGAGAGAAGAATAAAGGTTGCTGGAAAAGGAAAGTTTCTGGAAATACAGAATATGGTTGTTCCTTATAATACTTGGGATAACACACAATTTAAAACAGGCATTTGGCATTCAGATAGATGGCTCTGTGACTTGGCGTTGAAAAGCATTGACTACTCTTGCAGAGGACTCGGGTTCAGTTTCCAGTACCAATAAGGCAACTCCTACCATCTACAACTCCAGTTCCAGGTCATCCAACACTCTTCTGGCCTCCACGGGCTCCAGGAATGTGTGTGTTGTACAGGCATGCTTTTCAGAAAAATATTCTCACACTTCAAATAAAACAAGATATTTAATGAGGAATAAATAAACAAACTCGGAATTAGAATGCAAAATGATAGTAGTTTATAGTGAGAATTGTTATAACTTTAGAGAATACTATTTTTACAAAAAACTGGATGAATGAGTGTATAGCTTTAGAGAATCCTATCAAAAAAACTGAGCAAATGACTATATGGGGGGCAGATATAGAAAATGAGAAAGATTAATGAAAAACAACTTTTATAGGGGCTGGAAATGTGTCTCAGTGGTTGAAAGTACTTGCTGTTCTTGCAGAAGATCTGACTTTATTTCCCAGCACTCCTGTCTAGACTCATGAGCACCTATAACTCCAGAGGGATCTGCCACTTCTGGCCTCCATGGTTACTTGCACATGCATGTACACAGACACACACAGACACATACATGTACATAAAATTTAAAAAAGTAAAAATTGTTTACAAGCACACAATTGTTCAGAAGAACCTGATCATCCAGCCTTTGCCCAATTACCTCGGTTCTCCATAATTTGCTGTGTTCTTTTCTTGCTCACTTCTAAAAAGCCAGAAATTCCTTTGACTAATATTTTCAATAGCACTAAGATATCTATCAAGTTTCAACTAGATACAAAATATATCTGCTGCTGCCTGTTCCTAACTGTACCCGTCATGATTAGTCTTTATTGTCAGCCTGACCCAAGCTAAAGTTAAGTGGAAGAAAGGACTCTCAGTTTAAGAATTGCTTCATTCACGTTGTCCTGTGGTTCGATCTGTGAACAAGCATCTTGGGTGTTGATTAAGGTGGGCCCGTCCAACCCACAGTGGGCTGTGCTGTTTCTAGATAGGCAGTCCCACAATGTATGAGAAAGCTACCCGAGGAAGTCAGAGAGTGAGTCTTCCTCCATGGGTTCTGCATCAGTGTCCACTTGAGTTCCTGCGCTGACTTCTCTCAATGATGGACTGTGGTCTAGAAGTGTAAGAAGCAATATAAACCCTTTCCTCCTACAGCTGCTTTTGATCATGGTGCTTTTCCTGCAGTACCAGAATGAAATTGGAATAGGATGCTACCAAGAAAAGACAACTGAAGCAATGTTGTCCTTGTCGCACAGGAATGGATGCCTCAGTGAATGGCAATCTGTCAGCTGGTAGGCTGCTCATAAAGAAGAAGAGGGGAAGGTGGAGATGAACTCAAGAAATATCCATGATTCAGAGGTGTTTACTTCATGACTGTGGGACAGAGGCAGCTGGATCAATAGTGACATGATCAAACAGGGATTGGAGGCCCTTAATGAGTCTGCCTTAGTGTAGCATGGGAGCAGGAGGGGAAACAGGAAGAAAGGGATAGAAAGGAGGAAGAGAGGAGAAAGAAAGGAAAAGGAAGAATTCCTGACAACATAATATTTATGTTATAATGTGAATTGAGCTGACTACCAGCAAAGTAAGCAGCGGAATGAAGATGGGCTGGTACAGATGGATGCTCCTCCAGCATGTTCTGAAACTGGCATCCACATTCAGCTGTATTTGTAAGGAATTAAAGAAGAATCTTTTTCCAGAAAAATGACTAAAAGATATAAAGATATAAAGATCTATCAAACTGAGAAGCAAATATTATTTATTGAAATACTTAGTAAGTAAAAGAATAATAAAGTAAAATATTTATATATATGGTGTATATATATATATTCTATACGTACATATACATGTGTCAGAAACATGGGCACTAAAAAGATATAAGTCTGAAGTATTCTTTAATGATTGGTACCAAATTAGATTTTGACATCATGTGATTAGGATAAATGTTTCTATTCATTAGCAAAATGAAGGGATATTTTTCTGCAAGTAACCTCAAGTCAATCCTCTTACCATAAGTTGATTATACAGCTGAAAATGATTAGCAGTGAACTCACCATAGCTGCAATCTATTTCCATATGTAGTATGCATGTACATTAGGAGACTTATATATTCACTAAAATAAGAAACATTAATCTCAGGCTTGGCAGTGGTGGCACATGCCTTTAGTCCCAGCACTTGGGAGGCAGAGGTAGGCAGATCTCTGTGAGTTCGAGGCCAGCCTTGTCTACAAGAGCTCATTTCAGGACAGGCTCTAAAGCTATAGAGAAATCCTGTCTCAAAAAAGAAGAAGAAGAAGAAGAAGAAGAAGAAGAAGAAGAAGAAGAAGGAGGAGGAGGAGGAGGAGGAGGAGGAGGAGGAAGAGGAGAAGGAAGAGGAGGAGGAGGAGGAGGAGGAGGAAGAAGAAGAAGAAGAAGAAGAAGAAGAAGAAGAAGAAGAAGAAGAAGGAAGAAGAAGAAGAAGAAGAAGAAGAAGAAGAAGAAGAAAGAAAGAAAGAAAGAAAAACATTCATTCCTTAATATTTATTTAAACCCCCAAACACCCGACTAACACAAATATACATGGGTTAAAATAGGAAGTTGTATCTAAGAATGCAATATACATTCTTGTTATACATGTCAGACCAAGTGTTCACACTACATCATGGCTTACTTTCTTTGTCAGAAGTCAAAAATATGCATTCTTTAGCAGATGCTAATTGGGATCCATATAAACCAGATCAGGTGGGACACAGTCTACTCTTACTCCAACAGCACAGCCCTTCTCACTCTGAGACTTACCTGAAAATGTTAATGGCACAGCTGTCATTCCTATTGGCATACAGCAGAAGACACTCTGTAATAGTGAACCATAATCGGTATCATGGGCAAGTGCCATGTGCTTGAAGAAATAAATAATTTGAACTCTCATGAAATAATTTAGGAGTACATTTGCAGATACTGGCTCATGGTGGCCCTAATGATGCAGGCCTGTAACCCCACAAAGTATTCTGTTTAGTGTCAGAAACAAGAGATGGAAAGACTATATGGTATCTACTATTAGGCCAGTTCTTTTCTAGTTTAATGAAATGGCCTGTTTCATGCTTCCTCTTCTTTTGGGGGGATGAGAATGGGGAGAGCAAGTGTTCTCCCATGTGTGGTGTAGTGAAAGCCCTAAATGAGAGGATAAACTGAGAACAAAATGGTCAATGTGGGTGTTACCATCTTGGGTATATTTATAGTCAAATTATGAAAAGCCAGTTGTCACTTAGGAAATGATCCAACTGTACAGAAAAAGAAAAGAAATTACACTGTGGATAGGCTTCACAGAGCAGTCACATGCAAACAGATTTCGCCTTCTGGATCAGCCTGTCTTTCTAAGGTAAACTGTGAAAAATAATTTACATTTATCCTCTTTGTCACATGAAGCCAGCCAAATTCAGGAAGGAAAAGACCCTTTGTAAATGAGTTTGCTTCTCTTTCCAAGATAGGCATGCATTGTAAAAATGCGGTTGATGTGATGGGCCATGGGGCATCTTCTCTTCCCTAATTCTCTTATTGCCTCTACCTCTGCCTTCTGTTTACACACAGGATAAATCTGTAAAGAAAAGATCTGCTGAGAAGAAGCCAGTGGTCGTTTTCTCAGCTTTACTGTGTCTTGGGGTCCAGATGGAGAATGAAACGTATTTTCCCACCAGCAAAATTCTTCACCAGCAACATGAAGATTCACAGAAAACACATATCCACAGCAAGAAGGTAGCTCATTTCTACAAGCACATTCGGCTTTTGGCTAAGTTTCCAAGAGAAACGAAAACTCCAGGGTGGGACTGCAGCTACCAAATGAACTCCTTAGAACACACAGCATGCCTTCCCCTGCACTTTCTCCTCTCCCAGCTGGCAGTGCCTCCCTTTCCCTGCACAGATCCATCTCAGGAGCCTCTTGGAACTGTCAATGGAGTCATTATCAATTATGTAATGCAGAGGGGGAGCGAAGATTAATAATTCACTGCTGAGACATCCCCATGATGTATAATCTTGCATGTAACTGTCTACAGCTAACATTGGGAACCTGTCATTAGAAGGCATTACACTTGAGAAAATTAGAGTTCTGTATTGATCGCCGAGCATGTATAGTTTATTGTGGAGTGATGCTTTAATTTACATCCCAAGCAACCCTCTGTGAATATCATTTGCATGGGAGGGAGCTTATCCTGAAGCCATCTGGTTCCACAACACGACAGTAGCGACAGGTAAGCATTTTCTCTCAATAAGCACATCCCAGTGGAACCGGCAGAGCACACATGTGACTCCGCCCACAAAGCACAGCATTCATTTAAGGTAGAAAGAGATGTTGAGTTTTCTTGAACATGCAGAACTTGAGGTAGTCAATGGCTAGCTGAACGGTCTAAAGGGGATATTATTTTCATTCCATCCTAACCTTGGGTGGGTGTAAAGCCTCTCTGCCCTTTCCCTTCCTCCCTTCCTGACAATTTTTTTTTGCCTTCCCTAATAAAATCAGAATATGCTATTGAGTTACTGAGGCTCCATTGTGTGATCCCTAAGAGATCTGGATGTGAAGGTATATTAAGTCAGATAATCAGATCTTTAGTACTGACCTTTGCAAAAAGCACCCTAGAGTCATGAGCTGAACTTCAGAGATAGTAAAGGGGCTTTTGCAAGCATTGCCTTACAGCCAGTTAGGCAATGATCTCACAGAACACGGCTAACAATGGGTTAACCGTAGTTTTCAATCCTTCCTGTGTTTTCTAATCCTCTGAGGAAAATTTCCATGAAGAATTCTCATTTAATTGGTCTGGGGTGGGCATTGAGGCACTGGAAATATTTTAAAGTTTCCTAAATGATTCCAATGTGCAGCCAATTTTAAGGACCACTGACTGTCAAGTGTTCAAGTTTAGGAGTAAATGCAGGGGAGAAAAGGATGAGACATAAGTGATATAGCTAAGACTAGGCATGGATCCAAGAACAGAGTAGAAGGGAAATTCAAGCATCACATAAGAAATTAGTAGACAGCAGGGAAATATGGGCACAGAAGATTCAGCTGTTTTTAACCTCAGATGCATAGCAGAGTAATGTCATAGGAAACGTAGTGGTAAGACCTGAAACATCCCCTCTGCTTTTGCTCAGTTGAAAAACCAGCAGCTGAGGTGTGTAGCAGATAATGGCCGAATTGAGTGGAGATCAGACATGCCCTTCTCATCTGTGAAATGTCAGGACGGGTGCAGGATAAAAACAGGATCAGAAAACTGGATTTAGCAGCTGTGAGGTTAGGACTGGAAACTCAGTTCTCAAAATAAAAAAATTAGATGTTTTTGAGAGACTGATGGACCATGCCTCTTGTACGATGTGTGGTTCGTAAGGGCTCCTGGTAAAATAACTTGTGTCCCAGCTACCTTTTATCTGAGCATTCAGACCTGGATATAAGCAAAGAGGGAGGTGGCATTAGGAGTGCTTGTAGCCAGATACAGTGCAAAGTGATAAAGGGAGATTAAAAGAGTGTTTTCAAAAGCTTAAAACCTCAAAGATAAGCATCTGACAAGGCATATTCAAGGCAAAGAACAATAGATTAGAGAGACTGCTTTGATAAATCTTCCTGCTGAGGAAACACAGGAATAAAGAAACAAACCATCCAAAAGAGAGCCAAAGACCTCTCTGCTTATGCATTATTAATAACTAAGGGGATAACAAATAACTAATCTTAAAAAAATACAGTGATGACACCTTTGATGTCTCTATACTAGTCAAAGGTGAGTAAAGAATATGCATCTTCCCGGTATCAATGTGTGTCTCACTGGGAGGAAATTGCAGTATTCCAGGAGGCAGTCATTCTAGGCCTAGACAGAGTGAGGTTTAAATGTTGGTAAACAGACTGGCCATTTCTCAGGACACTGCTGAGCACTATTCACGAATCTTTTGTTAGATCTTACAGGTTTGTTTGAAATGTTTGAGCTGGCTGCCTGGGTTGTCTCATGGAAGCTATCAGTTTCCCATTCACAAGCTGAGTTTTTCACCTTCCAATCTTTTGAAAATCCAACCAACAAAGTTCCAGCTCTTGTTGGACGGTAAAAGTCCCGCAGGTAATACATTCTTTTTTCTACCTCTTCCCTTTGTGATATCAATAATACGTTTTGTTTCGGTTTTGGTTTTATTTTTAATTCAGCCTGTGGAGCCTCATTATCTGGGTAGAAATGCAAAGGAAGGAGAGGAAGGATGAGCCAACATGCCCCATCTAATAAAGTACTGGTCATCATTCCTTGTGATTATATTAGAGAAATCCCAGGACACTTTGAAGCAATTTATAGAAAACACATTCCTACCTACCTGGGGGAAAGTAATGGAGGTTATAGCTCCCGGATTTAGCACCTTAAATTTGATTAATGGATCATGCTCCTTGGTATTAAGCTGCATCATATGAAGAGATGTGGAATCGACAGGGACTTTCTTACTGCAGCAAGCCAGTTCGGGGTGGCAGCGCTCATCTGAAAGGCAGGGCACTTGCTCTGGATTCCCTACTGATTCTTTTCTTTGGAGACAGGTGCTTGCATTTTCAGGATCTGTTTTTATTTAGGGTTTACTCTCCTATTGTCTTTATTGCCATTTGAGTAGGTACAACTCTCTCCATTTTAGTGGACACCTTAACTTGGATTCTGTTAACCTTTTGAAGAGCTCCCTTTGAGATTTTAGCTACAATTTTTAGTAGTCCCTCCCAAGCCTTAGAAACCCCATACCCAACAACACAGTGATAGTGGGTGTTTATTAGATAAATTAGGAGTGCTAAAAAGATCCTCTTATGCTTACCATCTTCTTTCATGCTCATGAGACACCGTGAAAGAATATAAACATTCTTTCCATTTTACAAAGAATAAAAGAGAGGCCCAAGAAGTTCAATTATATAGCCTAGGTTGCACAACTGTTGAGTAAAAAAGAGTAGTCTGAAGCATTTTTGTTGAGTGCATACTCATTGAGGAATTCCGGTTGTGCTCCAAGAGACACTGTGTTAGAGGTAAGAAAGACAGCGGTAAAGAAGTAGGATAAGCCTCCTCATGAGCTGCAGTCATAGCAAGAGGACAAGGCAAACACAAGTCAAAAGGTTGACAAGCGGTGATGTCATTAAATAAACAGGGACCTGGGAGTTCTTCAGAGATGGCAGCGAGGAAAGAGTCTCCTAAGGAGAGGACCCTGAGTCCTGAGAGCCTGCCAGCTACAGGATGGGTGACAAAGACAGATCCAGAACTGGAAGTCAGGGAGGGTATAGCCATACCTGTATCCCTTGTCACTGTTACATCTACACTTGACCAAGGGGAAGAGTTGTCTGGGTACTCTGACTAAATCTAAGATCTGAATGGCTTTCCCCTCTCATTAGAAACATCACCAGCATTCTCCTGCTGTAACATCCCCCATGCATATCAGCATTATTTATTTTTCATAAGTAGATGTCTTGTAGTAAATTGGTTACCACTTCACATAGATAAACAATGCCTGAAATTATGTAAAGTGCGAAGTACCGTAAGCCCTTCAAGCTTTGGGAGAAAAATGCATCTTAGTTTGCATTCACTTCTTATTGGCTTCCTACTGCATTAGCCCCACCTCTTCCTATGCAGCCCACAAGCCACTGTTATCTTTCTCACTCCCCCTGTTTGTTGACAAAGATTTATAAACCTAGGAATTTAGGGTCTTGAGTTAAGAAAATAAAATCAATTACCATCTTGAGATACACATGATAGAAAATAAAACATTAAAATCAAATAAATCACAAGTCTGTGTCTTTTTCTTTCTTATACTTTTGCTTGATTATTATGTCAAAAATTGATTAATTTACAATCTATTATTGTTCTCAAGTGATAAGTTGGGGATTGGAGAGCTTTTCATGTCACTATCAATTTAAGTTGTCAAAAATAAGACAAAAAACAGATATGGAGAGAAATCTCAGCGGGATTAATTAACTTGGCAATGGCATACCCACCCAGCCCTGGGTAAAGGCTAGATGATGGGTTGAAAGTAATGTTCATTCCCTATGTGCCACTGGCTGAAAAATACAATTAATCTAGTATTTTCAATAAATACTTTAGCATGTCAGAAGAAGACAAAATTCTTTACTTGGTGTCTTGTTGAGATCATTGTTTTGCAGTGCAAAAACAACAACAACAAAAAATCACGCCTCTCTTATCTTTTTCATTTTAGAACAGGTAATACCTATGAAACTCCCCCTAAGGACCAGGCTAGTGCTCAAGTGTAGCTGGAGGTTTTAAGATAATCCTTACAGCTTCTGTTCGCATTTTCCGAATTTTCAAAAAAAGAAATTTAATACACACTCATGTTTTGTACATTCAGCTTCAGGTTTATGAAATTATAATGTTGTTCTTGGTTACCCTGGTTACTTTCTCTAGCCTGACTCTACCACTGTTAACTGGGATCATCTACCTAAGAACTTAAAAGGTTCTCCATTCTCCCCAGATGCTATGTGTTGATGCTATAAATGTCTGAAAACTTGCAATAGTATTCAGAAGAGAATAGAAAAACGTTTGTCACGTAAAGAGGTGAATAATGTTATCCTGTTAGTTGCTTTCTGTACCTGTGATCAAAATGCCTATGAGAATATTTAAAAGTACGTACATGGAGGAGGATAATTCATTTACTCATGATTTAATGGAATCTAATTCATGGTCCCGAGGTCCCATATATTTGAGGCATTTCACTGATAGTAGAAGTATGTGAAAGAGGAGACTCCTCATTTCCTAAGGAATCTGTTTTTTAGGACAGATCAGAAAGTTAATTAGAGTGGGATAAGAACCCACTAACAAAGTTGTACCCCCATGACCTACTTCATCCCGCTCAGCCACACCTCCTAATGAGTCCATCACTGCCTAAAATAATACCACCAGCTGGGGACCACATATTCCACACCTGAGTCTGTGGGGACATTTCCAACTCAAACCTTGACAGTGATGTCACTGACATGTGTATAGAGAAAAGCACTGGGTTGGGACACAAAGAGGTGGTCTCCCCTTTCTTGCTTATCAATTTATGATTGTTATTTTTTTAATACATCTGTAGTCACACATCATTAGATAAATGTTACAATATTTTCCACCACTTCCATATCTACTTTGGTCCTTCAACTTTATTTTTCTTTTCAAAATCTCCAATATACTATTGTTTTTAGGAAAAGAGGAAAATGAAATCTTGACATTTAAAAAAAAAGTGCCTAATGATTTAGTCGAGCATATGTGTCTGGAGCTTGTGTGCTGGCTTGCAATGCACTGTTCCAGACCCTGGAGAAGCTCCTGGAGAACTGAAAGCGCATCGGCCACGTAAGACTTTGAAAACTATGTGCATTGTGAAAAGACAGACAAACCACTTTCATGTTGGGGTCCTTTGCAAGCCACTCTGAGTGTAATTTGCTCTAAAGCCAGAGGAATACGTGAAATAAACTCTTTAATCGAGCTTCAGGTCCTCCAGTTCTAAGATGGAGGAAAATATATTCTGATCACAGAAATGGGATTTTCTGAAGTAGAATATTTGCTACAGGAAGACAAGCTCCAACATTGTTGAAGGGAAATGAACATGTATTGTTAACTTGAAAACATTAGCAGGTATTTCATTAAAAACATGATTAAATTATTCATTTGGTATAACACACTTAACATTTTAATAATTAACCACTCTAGCAACAGAAGAGAAAGCCTGAGTTGCTTATTTATACCCTTCAAAATATAATCTAAGTGAGGTCTAAAGATGCAGAGTGACTTGTTCTTCCAAAAAGTCCCTCAAAGGGCCCCAGGGGTTGTGTTTCGGTTCATTTTCCTCTCTGTTGGAGTCTGTCCTTCTTTTCTTCATTTGCTCTCATCACATTTCCTTCTTTATCCTTCACAAACGATGTGTGGGTTGAGAATAGTCAAGGTATCAGTAGGCAGTGCAATAATGTACAACAAATAGTGAGAAACTATTTGTGACTTCTCCTAATAGTTTTAATATACATAAAAAGTAGCAAATTCACAAATACCCAGACACAGAGACAGTTTCTTCCTCTGAGTAATGCTATTTGAACAACCAGAAAAAGAACTTTGAGAAAGCAAGAAACTATTTTTAATGACATGAAAAGTCTTTTATGCATTTCTGTAGCTCACGCAGCCTTCGTGTAGAGTTCTTCCCACTAAATATGATTCAACAGTTCAATCATTAATTCTATTTAGGTTTAATGTGTCATAAAGAGATGGAAAGCAGGGCCATTTTCCTCTCTGCTGGGGCACAAAAAGTGTATTAACTATTCCAGCCAGTACTGTAGATGATTTATTAATTCAATTTTGCAAAGTGAGACTGTCAGGTCATATAAGTACATATTATAAACAAACTCTGGAAGGTTTCTGCCCCTCCTTCTATCCCTTCTCTCAACTAGATGACTGGCAATGCACCTCGCTGGTGAGACTGATCTCTCTTCCTTCTACCGTCACTCGCTCTGATCCCCCAAACACATTTACTCAAATAACCAGAGGATGCTCAATAATACTTTCTCACACTTGAGGCAGTAGGCTTGTCTCTGCTCATAAATCTGAAGTGTCGGGGAAGAAAGGAAAGACTATTTCCACACAGGGAACTAAAAGCCAACAAGCCTGCTGGGATAGAGTGGACAAATGTAAGGGATCCTTGAATTCTAGAATCTTCCCAAATCCACAAGTAGCACAAGCCGATCACTGTATCTGTGTCTGCAATTCCAGGAGGACAGGACAAGTGATCACCAGCTTCTTCAAGCTCTGCCATGACTCTGTGTTATAGTGTGGGTGATGAAGGATGGAATGATGGCAGATGCAAGGCCTCCTCCATGCGAATTAGTCAGAAACTTGGGACTATCACACTGTCAGCCCAGCTTCTTCAGCATAACACACCATAGGGCACATATATGCTATATAACATTGGAAACTTGGTACTGGGGCAATTTCATGACTGTGTGTGTGCATGTGTGTGTGTGTGTTTTAAGGGTTAATGTTCTAAAACATTTTTATTTGCTCTTTATCTTTCTATGCTACCATCATTTTCTCCTGAAATTCCAGTTTACAGAGGGAGCAGGTTGGTTTCATTCCTTCCAGGACTCTGAGAATTAAAATACAGAGAATATTTTAATCGTGTGATGGTGATTCATTTCCTAAGATATTCAGAGTATGATAAATATGAATAAAATCAAGGGATAATTTCCATGATCAGAGGCTTGTTTGTAATTTTGCATCATGCTAAAAGTACGATCACCTGTTTCTTAACCAAATTATGCTCAAAGGGAAGTGTTTATTCCGTGTGCCTAACTCAAAAAATAATAATAATAAATAAAGGCTATGCCAATTTATGTCTCAGACAAAAACCCCAGGTGTTAAGCAATTAAATCAGCAAAGAAATCAGGCAATGGAGGGGGCAGACTCAGGCCTGGCTCTAGAGGAGAACAGAAATCAGTAAATAGTTTACTTCTAGCAAAAACTGGGCTGTGCTGCATAGAATGCAAGAAATATTTGTGTTACAGAATTATGTTCCATGGTACCTGTTGACTTTTCTTATCTTTAAGACATTTCACCACTTGATCAGAAGTATTAATTGCTGAAGTTGATTGGGCACCCCTTGTTCCAGCTGCATGGCTAGCTAATCCCCAAAATAATCACACAGAAACTGTATTCATTTAACTCAATGCCTGGCCCATTATCTCTAGCCTCTTATTGGCTAACTCTCACATGTTGATTTAAGCCATCTCTGTTCATCTGTATATTACCACGTGGCAGTGGCCTACTGGGAAAGATTTGGCATGTCTGTCTCAGGCAGATCTATGGCAGCTCTCTGTCTCCCTTCTTTCCAGCATTCAGTTCTGTCTACTCCACCTACCTAAGTGCTGACCTATGAAAAGGCCAAGGCAGTTTCTTTATTCTACCAATGAAAGCAACACATAGACAGAATAACCTCCTACACAAACTAATGATATTATATGTGGATGTGTATATATGTGTGTGTGTGTGTGCATGGCGTATATGTGTGTATATATTATGTGTATATATGCAATACATATATGCATATACATACATATATGCATGCATACATATGTATATTCTTATATATTTTTTAAATCATTATAGTCATGTCTGTAATGAGATGTAAAGAATTTCCCTCAAAATTCTCACTTAAAAGTCTAAATCTCCATAGTCTGAATATATCCTTGTCTTTGACTCCCCTTCTGCTTGGGCACTCTTTGTAGACAGTGTGCTCAAAATTAGTCACATGGAGAAGCCCTACTTATACTTAACTGGCCATCTTACTTGCATTTGTCATATTTGGCACTTAACATGTAGGTGGTATTTTTTGTTTGTTTGTTTTTGTTTTTTTAAGTGTGCTGCCTACAAAGAGTACCCAGTCAGGAGAATGGTAAAAGATTACCATGAGAGGATAAAATAAGAATCTCTTCCACAACCAAACAGTGCCAGTGAAACCTGAATCTAGGGAGATAGGTATGAACCCCACCCTGGTGACTCCTCCATGGGAAGGCATTCACCAACACCTTAATCTTGAACTTACAGCTTTCAGAACAGGTCATAGACTGCTTTTGTGTGAGCCAGTGTGGGTGTTTTTTGTACGGTTGTCCTAGGAAACGAACAGAATGCCTGTGTGTATTGCTTCCCTGTTTGCTTTTCATCCTAACATGACAATGCTCTGTACGCTTGCAATGAGGCACAGCAGCAGTGAAGAGCAGGTTTCACTAATTGGCAGGATGTCAGCTGAAATGGAGTGATGCTCAGTTTGTTGTCTACATCTTTTGCTCTGGTCCCTGTTGCTTTCGACTCTGCCGATTAATTTGTGATGGAAGCATAGTGTGTGTGGACTTTAACAAAGAAACTTGAATTAACTGCCAATTAGGGAAGAAATGGACATACCATGCTACGCATTTGTCAGGCCTCTTCCCCCTCCCCACTTTCTCTCCCTTTTACAGTTTACCCACCAAACTTCTTTCTTCAGGAACAAGAATTTGGCAGCTTGCTTTGGAGAAATCATCTCTCAGACAGCTGGTCAGTTTTTCACTTGCTGCCCTTCTTCCCATGACTTCTTGTTTTGAATGCAAATCTGGGTTCCTGAGACTGAAATAGGGGTGTGGAGAATTCTTCCAACTCTTTTAGTCTTTGGAAGGATGGAAGGAATGCTTCTGAATCTCTTCAACCCCCTCTTGACTTCCTGTTTCTTACAATGTAAGAAAAGCCCAGGTCACCGGCCTCTGCTTCTATCATTTCTTCCGAGGTCTGTTGGGTGATTCTGTATTTAAGCTATTGTAGACACTTCTCTATTCTCCAGACAAAACATAGATAATTAAATGCATGCTTCTATCATTACTCTCTATTTATGTGGCAGTTACAAAAAATAGAGAATTAATATCTCCAAAGATCCCACTCTTAACAAAGAAAAACTAGATAAGAATTGATTTGTATCTCCTGCTATTGTGCTTAAATTGCTGTTTTTCTGTTGGATTTTCAGTCTCAGAAAAAAGAAGCACAGGAAGTGGAGAAAGAACAACAAGGAGAGAATACTACCCCCAGCCTCTTTGTTTCTGGAGTGTTTGTCCATTGATGCAATATTATGGATGGATTTTGATGTCTAATTGTTTTCAGGGCTTCCTTCATGATCTGACAACTGTCCCCCAAAGTAAAAAATATCACAAAAGGCAATAATACATTTGATTCTAGTCTCAACCAACCAGGTCAGCAAAATTGAGCTATAAATTTTCTTAGAATTGCTTCTCAGGAGATTCCCAGTATTTCTGAATGGGTCAGAAATCAGTACCAATGGCCCATTTCTTGCCATGTTTTGGCATCTGGTTTCCTTGAAAGAAAAAGAGACACAGATTTACATGGAGCTGGAACTATCCATTTCCATCAAGTTGTACAAGCACTGGATTATAGATGCCTCTGGGATTGCCCTGAAAGCCTGTGGGACTTCAGCAAGCTAGAGAGGGATGCTGTATCTCTTAAAGTCCCCATTACAGCATCAGGCAGTGGAGCAGATGCTGCCTCCAGGGACCAGGAGGAGCCATTAAGTTCCTCTTCATCAGGAAAGACTTACTATCATGAAAAAAATCAATGGCAGAGCTGAAGGTGAGGGTGAGGAGTTACAAGCATCACAGAGAAGTTGGGTTCAGTACCCAGCACTCACATAGTGGCCCACAAACACCACTGTAACTCAATTCCCTTGGGGATCCAACACTTTCTTCTGGACTCTCTAGGCTCCTAAACACATGTGGTACACACATACACACACACACACGCACACACACACACACACACACACACACACACACTCACACACTCACTCATATGTACACACCTTAAATAAAGAAAATAAAAGGAGTGATAGGGATAAAATTGCCCAATTAATATTTGTTCCCATAGTGATGGGATATGTAGAGAGATGTATTCCTAACATATTTTTGAGACCAAACCCTACTCCCTCTAGAGTACCTACCCACTTGAACAGCTTCTGTCTATATACAAACAGTTTGAGCCACTCTAAGTTTCTCTGCCAATAATTTGTGATCCCATGTTACCTCTTGAGAGAAAAATTAAAAGCTTCTAATTTAGCTATATTATTGCCCTTTCTAATTTGTTTTAAAAGATTGATAAGCTTACCATGCCATGCCCCAGGAATGGAACAGTTGCTACATTTCTAGAACTTTTCCAGCATTGGTTAAGCAAAACCTAAAGAAAGGAGATTAGATTTACAATTTTTGTTTTGAAAAGAAAAAAGGGGAAACGCTGTGGGACAATGCTCCTGTACAGTGTAAAGATGTGTTGCTCATATTAGTTTAGTAACATACTGATTTGTCAGTAGCTAGGCAATAAGTATAGGTGGGTCAACCAGACAAGGAAAATTCTGGGAAAAGGGAAGCAGAGATACAGTTGTTAGTCAGACACAGAAGAAGCGAGATGAGAATGCCTTACTAAAAAAAGGTATCAAGCCACATAGCTAAACACAGATGTGAGCTATGGGTTAATTTAGATGTAAGAGCTACTTAATAATAAGCCTATGCTAAAAGGCCAAACAGTTTATAATTACTATATGCCCGTGTGTGTTTCTTTAAGACTGAATGACTTCAGGACCAGATGGGACAGAAACTTCTGTCTATAAATATTTTAATACTGAGATTGTAGATAGAAGGAATCACTCACTGGTGCCCTAACATTTAGACAGAAGGGGAGGGTACAGAAACCAGAATATGTCAATATCCTCCCAACAAAGTTGGAAGGAATAAGGTCTCTCCCCCATCACATGAGATAGATCCTTATGTGGCTTTGCTTGTAAAGTCACTGCCTTGAGTTAACCTATTATTAGGGTGTCTCAAATCTTCATTGTTCAAATGATCATTTTACAAATAGTGGTTGATATTCAAGCACTTTTATGAAAATACACTGAGTGTAATTCAAATATTTTAATGCCTATCATCTGTTACACATGCATACACTATTCAGCTACTTGAGAAAATAGCTACCTGTATAAATGACATTATACAATTTGACCATTTGCAGTGTTTTTCATAAAGTAGAAATGAACTGGCTGAGTCACATGAAATATTTGAACAACATATATTATATAGTGTGCTACAAGAAAATGGGCTAGCTTTTAAAATGTTCAAAGCTGCTACAAGGATTATGTATTTTGCTAGATTTCAAGCCATTTTGTGATATTATATTGTGAACTGAGTTTACCTAAATGTCTTTATTCCCATTATTTAATTTTTTTATTAACCTGCATTAATGGCATAAGGAGGTACCGTCTCAACAAGACTGAAACATGTGCTGACCAGGTTGGAACAATCAGCACTTTCTTTCTCATCATTTCTTTATGTTTAGAGCCTAATTTTGTTCTTCCAGATCTTCATAAAATATGTAATAGCTCATTGTGAACTACAGTCATTCCTTTATGCTGAAGAACATCACAAATAATTTTGGCTACCCACATAGCTGTGTTTTAGCGTCTGCTTTCTAACAACTCTTTACCCATGCAACATCTATTTTCAACCTTTATTCATCACTGTTCTGACTTCCAGTCAGATTTTTTGGCTTCCATGTGTGAGAAAGGACATGTAGTAATTGCCATTCTGCATCTGGCTTGTTTCATTTAAAGTTATACACCTCATTCCATTGCTTCAAGTATCAAGATCACATTATTTTTTATCCTATCTATTTTTAAGAATTTAGAAGTAAAAAGAACTATGTTAAATTAACGTAAGTTCATTTAAAAGGCTAGAAATTAATATAGACACCTTTTTAAAAAACATATTTGAGGGCCAGACAGTGGTCTGTCTTTAATCCCAGCACTTGGGAGACAAAGTCAAGTGGGTCTCTGTGAGTTCGAGGTCAGCCTGGTCTACAGAACAATTTTCAGGACAGGCAGAACAGAAAAACCATGTCTCAAGAAATGAAAACAATAAAGAATTTGATGTAAGATTCATAAAGTTAGTCCCATACCTCTCAGAGAACAAATAAAGTGGAAAGCAAATGAGAGCAGTAATCAGGAGACTGTAATTTCCTGGCTGTGAATATGACTGCAACAGTAGACTTGGAAATGATGGACTTGAACTTTGACTTTCAACAGTGTTGGGAAAACCACTCTGAAAGTAGCAACACAAAACAAGGACTAAAACCCCTATGCTATAAGACCACACTGAAAGTCTGTCTTCTCAGAATGATACAGCGTACATTAACAGTAATATCATCTCCATCCATTTGCCTTCAAATTTCCTGGTGTCATTGTTTTTAGCTGTAGATAATTCATTGTGTGAATGTAACACATTTTCTTTATCCATTCCTCAGTTGAAGGACATCTAGGTTTTTTTCTAGGTTCTGGATATTAAAAAAAATGCTGTGAACATAGTTGAACAAGCATCCTTTTGGTATGATTGAGCATCCTTCGGGTATACACCTAAGAGAAATATAGCTGGGTCTTTTGGTAAATTGACTTTCAATTTTCTGAGAAACTGCCACACTGACTTCCAAAGGGGCAGAACAAATTTTCACTACCCTCCTCAACATGAGCTGTTTCTTGTGTTTTTGATCTTAGCCATTCTGTCAGGTTTAAGATAAAATCTCAGTCATTTTGATTTGCATTTCCCTAATGGCTAAAGATGTTGAACATTTTTAAGAGTCTCTCTGCCATTTGAGATTCTTTTGTTGAGAAATATATGTATATATATATATATATATATATATATATATATATATATGTCTGTACCCCATTTTTAAATGGATTATTTGGTTCTTTGACTAGAAAAAGTCACCCTGAGTGAGGTAACCCAGAACGAAAGAGACAAGCATGGTATGTACTCACTCATAACTGGATGTTAACTTTAAAGTAAAGGATAACCATGCTGCAATCCACAGACTCAGAGAGGTTAGGAAACAAGGAGGGTCCAAGGGGCAGACATGGATCTCCTTGAGAAGGGGAAATAGAAGAGATCTCCTGGGTGGACTGGGGACAGGTAAGGATATAGTAACTTGAGAGATCAGGTTGGGGGTGGGTGGATAGAAAGAGGAGTACTGAAGGAGGTGACTGGAAAACAGGGCTGGGCTTTTGGGGTCAGGTAGAAACCAGATGAAAGGGAAACTCCCATAAATCTACAGGATGATCCCAGCTAAGACTCTTAGCAAGAGTGGATATGTAGCCTAAACTGGCCTTCTCCTTTTGATCAGATTGATGACTATCCCAATTGTCACCAGAGAGCCTTCATCCAGTAACTGATGGAAACATACAGAGATCTATAGACAAACATTAGGCTGAGCTCAGGGAATCCTGCTGAAGAGAGGGAAGAAGGAGTGCAGGAGCCAGAAGGGTCAAGAACATCAAAAGAAAATCCCCAGAGACAGTTATCCTGACTTACAGGAACTCACAGAGTCTGGATTAACAAAAAGAGAGCCTACGTGAGACCAACAAAAGCCCTCTACAGGGCTGGAGAGATGGCTCAGTGGTTAAGAGCATTGCCTGCTCTTCCAAAGGTCATGAGTTCAATTCCCGGCAACCACATGGTGGCTCACAACCATCTGTAATGAGGTCTGCTGCCCTCTTCTGGTCTGCAGACATACACACAGACAGAATATTGTATACATAATAAATAAATAAATATTAAAAAAAAAGCCCTCTACATATTGTGACAGTTTTACAGCTTGGTATATTTGTGGGAATCCTAACAATGGGAGCAAGGGCTGTTCCAAGTGGTTTAACTGGCTGTTAGGAACCTCTTCCTCACACTGGATTGCTTTGCCTAGACTAAATAAAAGGGGAGGTGCTTAGACTTTCTACAGTTTGATATGCCATACTTCCCTGATGCCCATGGGAGGCCTACCCCTTTCTGAACAGAAAGAGGAGGGGTGAATTGAGGAGGAGGAGTGGAGGTAAAGGTAAAGGCAAAGGCAAGGAATGGGAGGAGAGGAGGAAGAGGAAACTGCAATTAGGATGTAAAATTAATTAGTTAATTACTTTTAACGAAAAAGAATAATGCCAGAAAAAGAAATTACAACCACAATCCCCTCGCTTTATCTAGATACTGGGTGTAAAAAAAAAAATACATATTTATTCCCTAAATATAACCGCAGCTCTTTCCTGGCATGACGATATGGTTTGTGTGGTCTTCATTGCTCCTCCTAAGTCATTATCCCGCTTTCCATTCTATGAGTATTTCAAAGCAGAGTCTCAAATATTAGACGACAAGTACCACAGGTACTCATATCTTCTGTGAGCCTTGCAAATAACTCTGTGATTCTTTAAAGAATTTCCCTGCTGGCTCACTTTTGCTCTCTCTAACATTGACACAAATCATAATTATGAATGTTTCTAAAAGTAGCACACGGATGTCTTCCTAATAAAATGTTAGAACCGAGATGTAGGCTTTTCTTTTTTGATTTTCTCTCCTTTAATGATTTTTTTCCCTTCTACTGTCTCTCACCCACATACTCCTATGTTCTTATCATATGATACCTCATTAGTAAAAGCATGACTATTTAGAAATGATATCAAATAATTTGAAATGTAACTTAGTACATATACATGATAACGCAATACTATTTAAAATTTGTCTATAAGTACAATACAATTCAGAATAAATTCCTAAAAGGATTCTTCTTCAACACTAGCTTTTTAACTGACAAGTTGTAAGCTAATAATTGTGCCAGAATTCATTCATTTATTCATTCTCTGAGACAATGAACCACATTAACATAGATTGTTAACAATAAAGATAAAATCAAATCAAATCATGGGGAACACTGATAATTTTTCTATGAGGTTAAAACTAGTTTCTATAAAGTATTTCTATAAAAAATTCACAACTTTTCTTGAAGTTTAAAACTATTTTAAAATAGAGTTTATTTAAAATAAACAAACAAAAGATTCCCAAGGCCATTGTTGAATATCCTGAGTTCTTTGACATAGGTCACAGAGAAAGGTCTCTGAGAACAGACAGAGCTTAGCTGCCAGCTTCTCAAAAGGAATTTTGTGACAATTTGATCTGACATAATCTCCATGGCAGCCAGTTGCCACATTATTCTCTTCTCGGGGCTTTGCACTGTCTAAGAAGTCTTGAATGTTTGTTTTTCTCCAATATCTTTAAAACATAAACTGGGCCACTCATGTGACTAAATGTTAATCTTGTTCTTTGAACTGCTATTAGCATTTAGTAAGTACCCCTTCAGTGTTAATTGAATAAGTGAACATTAAAATTATTTAGAGCCTAGTGTTAGAGATGTTAGTTAAATGACAGAGAACCAGTGAAGCATTTATAAAAACCCTGGGTTTCATCCCTAGCATAAATAAATAATAAACATTTGAAATCACAGAGCCACATGCCCACACAAGCTGGAATGTAATGTTAGCAAGCACCGTTCCACATCAAATAATGACTCCAACTACCCATTTGTAGACCTGACAATTCAAACATGAAAATGTCCTCAAAGATCATAGAGTTTGGAGTCTGCTATTATAAATGGGATATACAAGTCAAGCACAATGAACTTTATAGTCTTTGACTGGTTGTAGATAAATACAGTAAAACTAATAGCAGTACCAAAGACCATGAAGTGATTTTTTTTTACCCACCAGTTAAAAGATAAAGAACCAGTTTTTATTTTCTACCTGTATTCTAGCAACTTTTTTTTACAACATAAACAGAATCAGAGTGGAACAGTGTTTTGTTGTTAAAATACATAAACTCTTTAACCTCAAATCTGAGATTATTTTACTGTGTTTGTTGACCATGGGTACTGAAATTTGTAAATAAAAGCATGTAACCACTTAAGCCTGCAACTACTTTGCTTAGGAAGCTGTGGTTTTGTGAGGAAGATGTAAAATATGCTTTATAAGATTAAATCTTTGCTGAGTGGTGGTGGCGCACACCTTTAATCCCAGCACTTGGGGAGACAGAGGCAGGTGGATCTCTGTGAGTTCAAGGCCAGCCTGGTCTACAAGAGCTAGTTCCAGGACAGCTAGGACTGTTACACAGAGAAACCCTGTCTTGAAAGACAAAACAAAGCAAAACAAACAAACAAACAAAAAGAATCCAATCTTCTGATTGAAACTGTAAAATAAACTCTGTAGATTTAGATTTGTTCACTTTTCTCTCTTTCTACCGTGCAGATTTTCTCACAGCTACAAGAAAGAAACAAGACAGCTATCCATTGTTGACAGCAGCAAACAAAAGTGTAGATAATTGTGACTGGTTCTCTCCTTGCCGACTTAAAAACAGGAAACTCAAACTTAGGCACAACACTGAAACTGCTGGCAAGAACATGAGAGAGGGAGAGAAAGAGAGAGAGAGAGAGAGAGAGAGAGAGAGAGAGAGAGAGAGAGAAGTGGTTCCTTCGGCATTCATCCTTTTGAAAGACTTCACTTGCTTTTTTTTTGAGCCTGAGTGTTTTGTCTATATTGCACTAAGAGAAAGGTGGTCATGTCTTTCCATATATTCTCGCATTATACGTAGACTATGCACACCAAACTCCTAAAAATAGACTCACATTACAAATGTGATTTTGTAAACTATCTTCTCACTGTACCTATGAGCATATATCCATATTGACATAGATTGATGCTATTATAATAGCTTAATGTTACTTACTCCAAATCCTATAATTCTGGATACTTAAATGGATTACAGTATTTAACTACTATAGTCAAATCTGCTATAAAAATTCTTGCATACGTATCTGTACTTGTCTAAATATTTTCTTCAGAAAAAATCCTTGTAGAACTGTTGATTGAACATATCTAAATCTTTTAACAATGTCAAAACATTCTTAAAGCTCTCTAGAAAAGTTGCACAAATTTAACACAAACTTATAAGCTTTAAAGTGCCCATTTGCTCTTCGCTAACAGTGACTATCAATTCCAAATTTAATATTTGCTGGTTAAGAGGAGTAAGTAATCTCGTGTAGCTATTTTGGTTTGGACACAATTGCTTAGCCAGGTCAATATTTTGAGTTCTCCCAATTATATGAGCAAAAAATAAATCAAACCTATAACTCCTTTCATACTTAAGTCTGGACATTAGCCCTGCCAGATACTCTGTTTTTAAAATCAAATAACAACCGCAAAACCAAGCAATGAACTGGATGCTTGTGTTCAGCCAGACTCATTTCAATGAGCCCAGCATGGGACCTCTCTTAGCCTTTCTCTGTGTTCTCACAACTCTGTGCTTCTGAGGCTTCTTGTTCTACAAGAGTCTCCTCCCTGGAACTTGCTCAGTTGGAGGGGGGCT
The DNA here is from genome assembly GCF_018167655.1 of Microtus oregoni. Taxonomy (NCBI): domain Eukaryota; kingdom Metazoa; phylum Chordata; class Mammalia; order Rodentia; family Cricetidae; genus Microtus; species Microtus oregoni. The sequence goes on along the minus strand of NW_024543083.1, from coordinate 4,945,837 downwards.
TATGATTAAAAGAAAGCTTGGCCCCTCCACCTTGTTGACTGTGTACCTTTTCGAAAGGCCTCTCTCCACCTGCTCTAATGATCTGCACTTGGCAGGAGGGAGAGGCCATAGCTCAGGCATGCCTCTGTGGAATTCGAGAACCAGGATCTGTCAATATAATTGGCACCCTATCTGTCAGAAGATCTCTTATGAACTGACAAGTAAGAGGCACATAATTACGGGCATGAGTTTTTTCCCTGAAAGAAAAATTAAACTTAATACGCATAATGTCTGTGGGATGCACAGACAAAAGGAATGCTACCTGGACCATTTCTGGGAATTTTCATCACCATCAGCCACTCTGGGTTTTCACCAGAATGGGCCCTTCAACAGTCAGAAATGGGTGAGTAAGTTATACAGATGGTGATGATGATGGTAAACTAGTTATGTTCATGAATCCTTTTCATATGAATTACAGTTTCATTTTCTACACATAAACTTTCACATACAAAATATGCATAAACAAATTCACATATATAAAATAGTCATTTAAGTTTGCATTTATATAGTTCATCCACAGGCATCTTCAAAACTTTTCCTTAAGATAGCATTAAGTCTGGAGTCCATCCATGATTCTTTAATCCAAGCAGGGCTCCAGTTTTGTTTTATTTTATTATATTAATTACTTTATTTTTGCAGACAGCCACACAGCTATCACAACACCATTAACTGAATCCTGCTTGATTCTCAGAAACATTTCCCATTCAACATCAATGCACATATTTCTATCTGAGCACTAGATAAAATAGATGAAAAGCATACATGCAATTAGCTGAGGTTCCACAGCCCCGGGACATAGACCTGACTTTATCTCTGACTTGGTTGACTTAATCACCTTCTTCCTATATACGTATAAATGTGAGTATTTTACATTGCAGTTCAATTGTACATTGTAGATTACAAATATGATTGCCTTCCTACTTAAAATTTGTCAAATGTTCCATAAAACATAAAGCTAAAAGCCAACTTTTGGATACAGTATCCTCTTTTTGGCACCAGCAACCTGTGAGATTTTCCTTTCAATATTCCTGTTTTTCAGATCAATACATTTAATTATACATGTTATCCATTCATGAATATCTGGTCCATGAGGGTGGGAATCAAGCCAGCACATTTAACACTCCATAAGCATGCACTGAAAAAACACTATAAGCAAGCCCTCCGCTGACTTTTGCTTTAGCAAGTTCACCATACCTCTAAACACCAGGTTCACTAATTATAAAAAGAATCTGAGTAATTTTGTCTGGCTTGTACCTTTTTTAAAAATTAACTTTATGTGTACGTATGTGAGCTTGAGTGCATGTATGTGCCCCTTGTGGGTACAGGTGCCCTTGGAGGCCAGAAGAGGGAGTCAGACCCTGCAACTGAAGTTATAAACAGGTGTGTGCCATCCAATGTGGGTTCTAGGAACCAGCGCAGTATCCTCTGCAAGAGCAGCAAGTGTTTAGCTACTGAGACAGTTCTTCAGGTCTCTAACCAACTTATAAGGAAAAAACACTGACTAGAATACCTTTTAATAGCCTTGCAATGTTGAATGTCAGTATTTCTAGAACCATAAACAGAATTAAAAAGAGCAAAAAGTACCTTCGACTTAAACAACGTCTCCTAACTGTGGAATGAGAGTTTTCCAGGTTCCTGTACTACAGAAATATGCACCAAAAAAAAAAAAATAGAAAAGAAGCACATCTCGGATAATGCAGGCATACGTAACATGGGCATGCAAGCGTATTTAAGTGGACCTTCCTCTCAGCCCAGCGGTTTGCTGAATAACCATGGAAACAGAGTAACTGTAACTCAGAGGTTCTGAAATTCAAGTCTACATTCTGCATTTAACTTCCTAGGTGGCTGCTCCCAACCCATGAAAGATGGTCCCTTACATTTTATGTTCGTGTACCTCAGAACATATTCCTCATTTAGAGGTGAGAATGCTGAAGAGTCCAGGTTCCTTCACCTGTGCAGCATTAGCTGGATTACAGGACAAGGCAGAAGTTCACTGCCCACCTGATCCTCACCAGCGCATCTGAGAGGGCATATTATTGTCAGAGAACAGAGGCTGCAGATGTCTGCCAACTGTTTGTCTAGGGTTTTGTGGCAGGACTGTCGCCATGTTGGTATCTATCTGGGTTTCTACCCTGTTCCCAGATGCCAGTTACTGAATGATTCCATCATGCATGAACGTCATCCCTACCTCACAGCAAGACAGAGAACATGCCAGTGAATGAATGCATTGTTTATTTCAGTTTCTACCTAGCATCACATTCAGCAGACATATGTAGGAAAACTTCTAGATCAGAGGGTGCCAGACAGGTTGAACTGTCCCCATAACACAACCATTAACCAATCCATGGGAGATCTTAACTGCTTGGATGGTTTGCATCAGATCCCTCTGCTCTGTCATAACTCTTCAATAAGTTTTAAGTACAATTGGCATAGGGTGCCGAGTTTGTCACTGCCCCTGTTACTTCACTTGGAAGTCTTTTTCCTACTTTCTCATCCCCAGCACAACTGGTTCCTCCTGGGCGTCTTTGGTCTTTTGGTTAAATGTTCTAGGCAAATTCACCAGACCTGCCCATGTCCAGCCCTTGCTGCTCATCCTCCTCGAACTTTTTCCTGCCCTTCAGAAGTCATATTTGATTGAACCTTTCTTTGGGGGCCCTATTTAAAAGCACAGAAACAAAAAACAGACTATCTTTGCATGCCCACAGTTTTTCTCCCAACTTTTATTTTGCATGCTGTGCCTGTAATAGGTTTGATTCTACAATTCCCCCCCCAGGAATATAAATTTTAAAGAACAAAATCTTGGTTTAGATTGGGTTCATTTTGTGATAAGAGCAAACATCAGGTGTAGAGTAGGTACCCAATAAATATTGCATCAGTGAAGGTGATGTACTGGCTGCAATGATTATTAGTATCTGTCTTTGCCTTAAACATGGAGTTTGGTTTTTTTGTATATGATGTGCATGTGTGTATGTGTGCACACGTGTGCATATGCGTGTGTGTGTGTGAGTGTGTATGATGCTTGTGAGTATGCAGCGGTACATGCATGAATACACACAGGTAAGGCCAAAGGAGGATGTCAGATGACTTTTTCTTACTTTTTTCTCCTCTGTTTTTTTACCATCTATTCCCTTGGGACAGTTCTTTCACTGAACCAAAGGCTCATTTGGACTCAGCTGAGTAGCCAGAAAGCTAACAAAAACTGCTTTTCTGTACCCTGCGGCCTGTGTTTATAGGCGTGCATAGCCAAGCCTAACTTCTCATACTGGTCTGGAGTTTTAAAGTTAGCTTTCCATGTATATTTGCATAAACACCAAGTACTCTTCTATACTGAGCCATCTCTCTAACCCCTGCAATGCTTTTTCTCATAAAAATGGGAGTGCATGTATGTAGATAAAGTTGTAGAGTTTGCTATATAACAAAACCCACCCCTACTGGTTAAACCCAGAACAATTATGATGGTTTTTCACTAAGCGTCTAACTTTTTGTCACCTCACTCAGTAGAAGGCCCAGATACAAGAGAAATCTGGGAGAAGCAAAATGCAATAAAGTCATAAGAATGTATTTTTTACATATACTTACGTGCCAAAAGATCATTGTTCTTTAAAGAAGAATATAGCAAAATAACCCTTTTCTGAAAATCTAGAGATATTTTCTGTTCTAATAATGATGATATGATGTGGGAGGCCCTTCTGTCTATGTGTTGCTTTTATTGATCAATGAATAAAGAAGCTGCTTTTGGCCAACAACTTAGTAGAGTATAGCCAAACTGGAAGAGATATATAGAAAGATAGTGGGCAGAGTCATGTGAGACACCATGTAGCCCTGCCAGAGATAGACACTGGACAGAACTTTATCCAGTAAGCCACAGCCATGTGACAATACACAGATTAATGGAGATGCGTTAATTTAAGATATGAGTTAGCCAGAAATATGCTTAAACTATTGGCCAAACAGTATAGCAAATAATATGGTTTCTGTGAGGTTATTTTGAGTCTGAGCTGCCAGGCAGTCAGGAAATGAATTAGCAGCCCCCTACAACAATGATGATACATTCACACTGTAAAGATTTTCAAACCTTAAGCAGTAATTTTAGTTTCCCAGGTGAAAGTGAATGTTTGCTTCTCCTATGATCACAAAAGTGGGTTGTTAAACCAAGTTAAATGTGGCAGGTCGCTGAGCTTTTAATATGGTCCCATAGATGTCAGATGGCAAATAGAAACGGACATATTATTCATGGATGAAAATTAGTTCTGTCTGCTTGAGAAATTCTTTTCCCACTTCAAACACTTAAACCCATCATCACCTGAGTGCTGGTAAGATGTAGATTGGTTGCTACAGATGGGAGAGAACATCTCAGCTCTATAGTTCCCCTGGTACCCTTGGTGGTTCTAGGCAATTTGTTCCCAAATGGGGATGGGTAGTTCATACAGCTCAATGTTGTCTTCCTTCCTCTGATGTGACTGTGTAAACTTCAAATGAGTAAAGCACCTTAAACAGCCCCTGAGTAAATTAAGGCTCTGGGTATGAAATCAGGAGACTGGGGGCTAATGGAGCTCTTTTTAGTACTTGATGTGTGGCACATGGCAAGTGAGCTGATAATTTTGGAAACCAGCCTGTTTCCACAGAAAAATACCATGAAAGTTTGGAAGACAATGGGAAAAGACTAAAGGAAAAGCTTTAGCAACCAGTCTAGATTTTCAGTCAACATTCCCTTCCTCTTTCCTTCTTTCTTCAGTATCAATGTTCTACATAATGTTGGGTTTGGATCATGTTTCAGATAGGATTAACCAATTGATTTTATAAAGCGATGACGAAAACCAGTTAGAGCTGTCCATCATATATTTGAAAGCTATTTTCTTGTCTACAAAGAAAATAAATGTATCTTTAAAACATCTTTTCTAATTTTAATTTTATGTTTTGTTTTATAAAAGGCTTGCAATTAGTATGAAAGAAGATTTTTGTTCTTCAAATATGTATTAACATTCTTGGTCTGCCTGCCATGTGAGGACATGATGGGCATCGTCCTGAGCCAGACTTGATTCTTTCCTGAAAATTGTTTTTCAGATTGGGAGTATAGCTCAATGTTCGAGTTCAACTCCAAAAATAAAAAAAAATCTTTTACTTGTACTTCTTAGCATTTCTGAAAGTTTTCTGCATCACTTAAATTTGTATTCCTAATAACCTTGATTAGTCATGATGGTGAACAGATTACTTCCAATTTACTTTTTAGCACCCCATTCTCTCCAATACTAACCAGGAACCAAGCATGAGCCAACACTGAAATTTAACACATGACAAAGTGAAGACAAGAAGGAAAACACAGTCAAGGAAATGGATAGTTTTAAAAGACTTTCTTAAAAAGAAGTCTTCTCAAACAGAAGATCTCTTTATCAAAAAGGGGCTGCCAAAAAGGAACAAGAGAAACATTCTAGAGAAATAACTTAAAAGTCCATGGTTTAAAAGATTGCTGATGAAATGTCATCGTAGAATTAGATAAAAACAGAGCACAGAATCAAAAGGTTCCCATTCTCATGCTGGGAAAATTTGGCTAAAACTGTCAGAAAGTTTAAAACACGTGACTACTGTTAATGGCTTACAAGTCAGGCTATACTTATTGGACACAGAGCAATGCAAGGAGCTCTGTTCTCTTCTCGGTTTCACATTGTGACACAAGCTGAAGCCAGGGCCATAAAAGAATGCAGGGGGAAACCCATGTTAGAAGAAATGCATATTTATTTAGAAGATCATATAGAATATATAAAAAAAAGTATCAGTATTAGTAGCTGAGTTCAACAACTTTACAAAACATGTAAGGACACACTTTTACTAAATGCTAGCAATGAAAGAGTGAATACTAATATTGGAAGTACAGGTCTGGGCCTGTGAGATGGCAAAGTGGGTAGAAGGATCATGCTCAAGGCTGAAGACCTGAGTTCAATCCCAGGATCCCACAAGGGAGTAGGAAAAAACTAACCCACAAAAGCTCTCCTCTGGCCCATCCTGATCCACTTCCTCTTCTCTTCTAATTCAACATTCTGTCTTTGAGCTTTTTTCGAGTCTCCACACAAGAAAGAAAACATGAGAGCTCCTTTCCTGACACTGGCTTACTTCTCTTAGAATGCCTCTCTCTACTTTCTTCCGTTTTTATGCAAATGATGAGAATCCAAACCCTTACTGAGGCAAAGACACATTCCCCACTCAAATACGAGTGCACGTACACACACACACACACACACACACACACACACACACGGACACACGGCAACAAAGTGGGGTGAAAGTCCCACTCTGTGCAGTGAACCAGCTGCTGAGTTCCTGAAGTTCTCCTTGCTCTGGCCCGCCTCCTCTCTTAGAAGGGTAGACTTTCTTAATAAATTCTCTCACTTTCCTTGTTACTATCCTTGTGTCTGTCCAATTATTTGGTCCTTGATAGAGAACTTACCTCTCCCAGGATGAATCTACCATGCCTCAATATTCACCAATATCCAGATTTTTTGTTCTGTTCTTAGATATCTTTGACTGTTTGTCTTAGTTCTTTTGTGTGTGTGTTTGTGCGTGTGTTTTGTGTGTCTGTGTGTGTGTGTGTGTGTGTGTGTGTGTTATCTCTAGTCTATGTCTTCTGCTTGCTCAGATGCAGTCATTTCTATCATTCTATCTTCAATTGCTGGCTCTTTTTTTTCAATTGGCATTCAACCTATTCTTTTTATTAAACATTCCATTCTTTTCAACTATGTTGCTCAGAAATAAAATTTTGATCTGGGTGTTTCTCATTGTTAGCTTTTATTGTCTGTTTGTCACAATTTAGAATCACCTGAGCAGTGAGTTTACATTGGGTTGCCCTGTGAGAATGCTGTCTACGGGAGTATGGGCTAAATAAACTAGCTGATGTAGGAAGATGCATCTCTGTGTGGGTGGCATCATTCCCTAGGCAGAAAGCCCTGAACTGTGTAAGAGTGGAGAAACTGAGTTGAGTATAAGACAGGTAACAAGCACCCATGTATTTATTTCTTTCTGCTCTTGACTGTGGATTTGATGCAACGTAGCTGCTTCAAGCTCCTGCCAGTGCAACCCATTCTATGATGGACAATGGTCTATGGTGGAAGCAGAAATTAGCCTTCTCTCTTTTGAGCTGCATTATGATGCATAGCCCAGAGTTTGCAGCTGTTTTCAGTGGAAAAATAAAGAAGTGCATCTCCCCTTTTTTCCAGAAGGAAAGCTTCCAGTGAAGGTTTTGAAGGTTATTATATTTTATCTTCCAACCGACTTTTTCATTCAGTTTCTCATTATGGATGCCAGTTCTTTCATGGCATGTTTTCATTTATTTCCTCTATCTCAAGTGCTTACCACATGAATCCCACAGGATATTGTATCTGCTGATTTTTGTCTCTTAGGATCTTTTCCCTCCGTGGCCTGTAATTTCTGAATGAGTGTTTTCATTGTACACTCCCCACACCGCCCGTACTGTGGCAGCCCTAAAGAGCGCTTTATTTGACACCTCTTAAAACTCCCTGCCCAGGATCGCTATTTATATCTTCTAATTTACCAGCTTAGAATTCATGCCTGTACACAGGCTGTGAATTGTTATTCCATACCAGGGTTTGGTGTGAGCTTTGGCTTTGGATCTTAATGGGGAATCTTTTTCCTACCAAAAGCATAGAAGAGAGGTATTCTTCCTTGTTGATTCTGAGAACATATGATGCTCTCCTGTCCACCTGATAAAGGGAACAGCTCTGGAGAGGTCCCAATTTCCTGCTCTTGTCTCAGCTCAGCTATCCGTCTCACGAGAGTCTCTCTATTGTGGCTGCATCTCCTCTTTGGGGTTGACATAAAATTCTCAGCTCCTCTACAGTGAGGTTTTTATTACCTGGGTAGCCATAGATCCACCTTGGCCTCTCTCATTGGTCTGGATATGGAGTATTTTCAGCTTTCTTATTTTTTTGGAGGGAGGGGGCTATGGTCATGTGTGCTGAAGCCAGCTAATACAAGTGACAATTAACTAAAGAAAAATTTCAGAATATGAGCTATCATGAGCACGAGTTGAGACTTGTTTATACAACGGTCGTTCTGACTGGACTGTCCACTTTAGTTCAGAACGCTATGCAAAATTAGAATTGTGTCACTGATTTAACAAAATCAGAAATGACGAGATGAAGTAAGTGTGTGTGTGTGTGTGTGTGTGTGTGTGTGTGTGGTGTGGTGTGTGTATCCAGGGTAATAGCCTGGATAGCATTACTTACTGCACTCTAACTCCAGTTACACACAGAAGAGAAGAGAGATCAGCAGGGTGAAGGTAAATGCTATGGCTGTTCTCGCACCTCAGGATACCGACCCTCCTTCTGTTCTAGGCTGTTGTCCTGCTTCTGATATTTGACTAAAAGTATTGTGATCGCTTTATGCTTCCACCAACATAGCCTATAATAAAAGGCTCCAGGTGCTTCCAAGGGACTGGCACCATGGCCAGCTGTCCAGGTGCTGGCACCCTCTTGAGGTGTTCTCAGCCAGATCAATCGAGAAAAGTACCTCTGAGAAACAGATGTCTTTTCGCATTTCCCTGAGGACACCAAGCTGTGCCAAACAGAGTTTCTGCCAACCAGCGTCCCAGCAGGAAGCTTTGTGAAGTCTTCACAAAGTGAAATAAATGTCACTTTGAGCCAGTTTCCCACCCACCTCATTTTCTGTCTTGATTCTTCTCTCTTCATTTCTTCTTGTGTGTCTCTCCTCTTCATTACACCTCCCCATTATTATCATGACTGTCTTCCTTGGGCAGTCGCCCTGAAATGCCTAGGCACACATTCCCTTTTATAAGGAAATCACAGATATTTGTCAGCCAGAAAGTAATAGACCTCAGGACTGAAAAGGCCAATGACTTCATATCTGAAGAGCTGACAGAAAACTAACCCCAAAATGGGTGAGAAAACTTAGAATTTAGGTTTCTTCAAGCAAAGCCCTCCAATTTTTTTGAACAGGAAGAAAAATGAAACAAACACCAATATTCCTATTTTTAAATCCCATAAAAATATCACTTCTGTATAACTCGTTCTCTAGATATCTGGTAGAATCTGCTTGTAGCTCCAATGAAAGATGTATTTGCTTTAATGTGAAACAGTCTAACAATTCAAAGGTTCTGCTCTGTGGACCAGCCATTAATCCTTGACTCCAACAGTAGCATGTTGGCAGCACTTAACCTTGAGTCCTGTATCAATATGAATGCTGGCGTAGCTGCTGTCATGTTGTTCCTATAAAATAAACCACCTTAATAGTACAATTCTGGCATTAGGATCCCTGTGCAACCGATGAATATTTGTGTGATTTTGAGCAAGTCATTGTACTCTGTTTTCTTACCTATAAAATATGAGTAATAGCAGTAACTATAGTTAGGGTTGTTTTAATGAGAAAATGAAGTGTATGCCTAAAGTAGCTTGCAAAAAGAAAGTGCTATGCAAGCACTACTAGGATGTCAGGCTATGTTGTTAAGGGCTGCAACTGTCCCTCTCCCTCATCCTATACAAAGGACAACACAGCAACTTCTGTAAATGAATGGGATCTATTTTCACAGCTCTGAGAGCAGATCTGGGCTCACCCCTGGGTCGGGTTAATATATCTAATAAAGGAATAGTGTTGTGCCTATGACTCAAGAAACCACATATGTCTACAGATTGCCTTGGTCTTTCTCTCTACTCTAAGAAGCAACTAATAGTTATCTGCAGAATAGAGACCACCACCACCAGGGTCAAGAGCTCCTGGGAAATATCAACAGAACTGACTTAAAACTGATTGCAGAAGCATGAGGGGGCCAAACAGAACCCATTAGAGCGAGCTAGATAAACATCACCTAAATTACCCACTGGAGAACAGTAAGCTAAACACATAGCTCCTTTAAATTTTGTTGTCATTTGCTGTAGAGTGACAGGAAATCTGATACAGTTTGTACCATTGTAAATGCATTTTGATATTATGACAAATTCTTTGATTCTGTTAAGATGAGATGTGACACTTCTTTTTTTTTTTAACAAATTGAAAGCAATGGAGGAATTGGTGGCCCTGTTAGAACTGGGTGAGTTTGTGACTGACTGTCTAATAGAACATACTATGTGTGACGCAGCATAATGTCTGAGGACAAGTGATAACCAACCATGCAGTATCCACCCGCTTCATTGGAACATGGACTCTCAGAGAATCCACCCGCTTCATTGGAACATGGACTCTCGGAGAATCCACCCGCTTCATTGGAACATGGACTCTCAGAGAATCCACCCGCTTCATTGGAACATGGACTCTCGGAGAATCCAAGTAGGCCAGACAATGTCTCACTATGCCAACATGTTGGGTAGGCAACACATAACTGTTGTTGTTTGTTTTGAGTGGCCTCAGTTAAAGGCCATCACATGCAGTCACCTTTCACTACCTACCATGGGAATGACCAAATGCTTGCATTCAGTATGCCAAGACTTCAACTAGTACCAACCCCTACCCGCATCAGACTGCAACTCTGTGGAAGACTCCATGAGAAATCTACCTACTGTTGCCCTTCTAGAACCCCTGATCCACAAAACTGTGATGAAAATGAAGTGACTGTTTTAAGCTGTCAAGTTTCAGAGTAAGCAACTATGCAGTGATCGAAATCAGACGTCATTAAGGTGTGATTGATTCACATCAGAAAAGTCAAATGCTATTTGGAGGGTTTAATTTCTATTAGGAAATTTTAAAATCTATACGATCCCTTAAAGCACACAAAACATGAAGATTATCAGCAATCCATGAAGCTGGAAATTTTCCTAGCTCCTTACTCACAAGTCGGCCCTTTCCCAGTGGCATCTACCCAACTGCTCATTTCTAAGAAAGCTACTCTAAATGACTGAGCAGACATACTTCATCTACAGCAAAGCCAGGATTCTGACTTCTTTCCAAAGTAACTTGAAGTTGACTGAAGACTACATGATGATGGAGAGTCTGGGTCTACAGCATCCTCTGATTTGTTCCTGTTTATGAAGTTGTATCTATTAAGAACGCCAAAACATTTGTATCCCATGGGCTAACATAGGGAAGCTCCTTTGATTCACACCCAAAAAGTGTTTGGATTGTATTTCCACAGAAACCTCCCTGCAGTGTTCTCTTGGGATGCAGGATCTGTGGAGTAGAAAATGAAACACTAAATGACGTGCAGAGACAAACTTGTGTTTGAACTGAACCTCAGTTCAATTGTTGAGATTTGGGTACTTTACATTTTTAGATCACTTTCCCATGACCCAAGTCTACTGGAGACTGACTAGACATCAGAGTTCAAAGGCAAAACAGCAGTATCATTGAGAATTCACTTACGTTTTTCATTGTAGTTCTAAGATCCCAAGTCCCTAAATGAATTTAGTTTATTAGGATTAGGTATAGAGCTAAATTCAGGAAGATTTCAGCATGTTTTTATCATGAATGGAATTCACACTAAGATAGTATGCCTTATCCATGCTTGGAACCCTTACCTCAAGTTACATAGAGCAGAACATCTCTGCTGAAGTCAGAAAGAGTTTAGCTTTAATTCTCCTCTCTTAACAACTTATTGAAGGATTTTAGGGAAAAAAAAAACATACCTTAGTTTATATCCCACTTTCTTCCTGCAGAAATCGAAGACAAAAATTCTTTGAGCTCCTCTGACCTTTACCTACTCTGGCACCATCTCCATGCCGCTAGGCTATGAACACACCCCAGTTCACATACTGCCTTTGCCTGCTGAGTTCCTGTGGCCCTCACCCCTTACCACGTCATCTCTACGCTTGGAGGGCTTGCTCTGGATGTGTACCTCTAACACCACCTTTGTCTGTTGGGTTCTACTATCATCACCTGCCCACATTGCTGTCTCCACATTCTCATGCCTAGCTCCAGTTGAGGAATTCATGTCCCAGGCCAACCTGAAGCAAGCTAAGTCACACACTAGAAACACAGGTGAAGGAAGATGTCCATATTCCCATCCCATATTGCAAAAACATAAACGTTATGAAAGGCAAAATAGTACATTCTCCCTCAAAATCAATAGTCCTCTAGAAATGTTCTCCAATGAGAATTGCCGAGATGAAGCCTGAGGCTGAGAATTTAAAAGAACAATCATAAGCTTTATCAAATGAGTCGGGAGTTTAAAGAGGACATGAAAAACACACAAAAAGCTCAAAGAACTTAAATAGGACAACAACACACACCTGAGTGATATAGAAGACAACGCAACTATATGGTTGAATGAAATGACAAAGACTGTGTAGAATTTGAGAACTGAGTTCAATAAAGAGCCAAAAGAGCCTGGAGCAATGCGCTTCCAGTTTTAAAAAGCCATTGATGTCAAAATAGACACCTGTACCCAGCAAAACTACATGCTATAGTTGAATAGAAAAAAAAAAACTTGCCATGATATAAACAGACTGGAAGAACCCAAGGTTCCTCGACTGGCCCTGTGGAGAATACAGGAAGGAATATTTCAGACTGAAGAGAGGAATAAAAAATAATTTAGAAATTCTATAAAAAAAACAAATGCAGCAATAATCACTGAAATGAAAAATAGGACTAAGAATATAACAGGAAAAAAGACAGCACTCAACACACCCCTTTCAATAATAACAACTTTAAATACTGATACCCTTAGCAGCCAGATCAAAAGACATGGATTGGTTGGTTAAAGAAACAAAGTCCATCTATTTGTTTTCTACAAGAAGCTCATCATATCTTCAAAAATAGGAACCAACTTAAAGTGAAAAAATGGGGGAAGTATTCCAAGCAGATGGGACCAGGAAGTAAGTAGATGTTACTATCATATTATCTAACAAAATAGACTTCAAGTCAATTTTCAAGACAAGTCAGAAGAAGCAAAGAAACAAACTTCATTATCATCAGTAGTCAACAAAACTTCTTTAATATAGACCACATTATGTGACACAAAATAAATCTTAAAAAAATCAGAAAAAAGTGAACTAACTCTGCCCTATATGACTATAATGCAACAAAACTTCAAGTGGAGAGAAAATAAATTTTTCGCAAGTACATACAGTGCTCCAAATCATGGAGAATAAACACCTCACTACTAAATGAAGAAAGAGGACTCAAAGAATTTGAACTGGATCTAACCTGAAATGCTCCTCCAACAATTGGTAAGAATGTATAGAACAATGAACTTTGTAGAACTTAGCTGCCTTACACCAAAGGCTCAGGAAATATCATGGAATAGGGCAGAAGAAAAATTGTAAGAACCAGAAGATCTGACCATTTGGGCTAGATGGTATCTTTTATTCATGAAAGGGGAATGGTACCTATGAAGTTTTAAGATGGTTGCCTAAATAGATCATGAAAACAACAATAGTAGGTAACATGTCAGCATGTCAAAATCCCTCACCCCAGATAAAGAGCTACAGACAATTAATGGTCAATGATAGAGAATCTATCTTCTCCAAGGATGAAACCCTAAGAGGTTGTCCAATCCCACATGCTCAGCCCTAACATATATCATATAAACATATGAACTACATTAAAGAGACCTAAAAGGTTGTGCTTTCTTTTATGTATATATATATATATATATATATATATATATATATATATATATATATATATATATATACATAAAAGAATAAGAGGTCATGGTCATGACACTGAGAAGGAATGGGGTCATGGAAGGAACTGAAGGTATAAGAAGGAGTGGAAAGTTGTGTAAATACACTATTCATATGTGAAATTCTCAACAAAAAAGGAGAGGGGGAGAAAGGAAGGAAGGAAGGAAGGAAGGAAGGAAGGAAGGAAGGAAGGAAAAGATTTTAAATTACCATAACAAGGCAAAATAAAATGGTATATGTAAAAGCACCTAGAGATGTTCCATGTAAATCAAGTATTTGCTAGTTCAGAATAGATGTTCAAAACCAATTCAGATTTCACAGTGTTCTCGTTATCTGCTGAATCTTGAGGAAAGTGTCTTCCCTATGCCTAAGAGAATCTGCTCATAAAAAAGATTGTTAAAGGTGCTATCCAGTTCACACATAATTTTATTAGCAAACGTTTTACAATTTCCAAAGTTACCCAGAAGTAGAAAGGAGAATAATGATGATTGTATAAATTGGCTACTATATGAATTACTTCTCTGTTGCTGTTAGAAAACACCATGCCCAAAAGCTTATTTTGTCTTATGGTTCCAGAGGGAAAGTCTTTAATGTTGGGGAGGTATGGCAGCAGGCAGCTGGAAAGGAAGCAGATAGAGTATAACTTTTTTAAAAAACAAATAAAATAAATAGTTTCAAATTAAGATATAAGTACACCATATCCCCCTTCCATTTCCTGCTTTCATGTGCCCCCCATCTCCAGCTCTCTCTAAATTCAACAGCTCTTTTCCTTTCATTGTTGTTACATATATTTTTTCTTAAATATATAAATAGAGCCTGCTTAGCTCGTCTAAAGTTACTTGTCTGTATCTTACTTCTTTATCCAGATACAGAGAGCACAGAGCACACTGGAAGCAGGCTGAGGCTAAAAACTCCCCAATTCCACTATCAGTGAAGCAGTTCCTCCAGCAAGGACATCACTCCCAATGATTCAGTAACCTTCCCAAGAAGACCAGCCATCTGTTCAAGTGTTCAGATACATGAGCCTGTAGGGACATTTCTCATTCAAACCACCACAATTATCATTATCTAATTTATTCAGGAGTCTTCCAAAGGATTCTTGGCACTTAAGCATCCCTTTGAAGGGTGCCTTTCTGCATCTTAGTCAGCATCCTCCCTGCACAAGGATTAGTAGTTAAAGTGTGTCATCACAAACACCTGCTCAGCCCACATCTCCTTCTTTGCATGCATGTGACTTCCTGGATTCTTCCATTTACAGTTTTTCCTTGTGCCCATCTTAATTGATCCTGAAAGACCCCCACCCAAAAGCTAAGCAGCAGTAACGCCATTTTGCAAGGCTTGAACTTAAAATTCTTAAGTTGAACTAGGACAAGGAAGTTCAACCACAAGACAAGGGTGGAGGGCCAGGCAGGATATCTGCGGTCGGCTACCTAGCCCCTGTTATGAGGAACCAACTAGAAAAAGGGGGAAACTAAGTAAGGAACCAACTAGAAAAAGGGAAACTGAGCAAGGGAAACCGTTTACACCCTAGATAGTTAGCCAATTTTTATCTGATTACTTGAGAATCCCCGCAATTGTCCTTGGGTTGAACCTGGCCTTATTTGAATTGTCCAATCAGAACATTGTAACTATGCATCTCGCTTCTGTAGCCATGCTTTCTGCTCCCCAAACCTATAAAAAGCCTACTTCTCCAGCCTAAAGGCACGCTAGTCTTTCGAGAGACTAAGACGCCCCAGGTACCTGTGTACTGAATAAAGCCTCTTGCTGTTTGCATCCGAAGAGTGGTCTCGCTGTTCCTTGGGAGGGTCTCCCCAGTCTGAAAGACTGCCTACCACGGGGGTCTTCCAATCCACCCATGTCCCGATGTGTCCAAATGTCTTACCACGACCTGAGGCTCTTCTTGAAATCCTAAGTCACACCTGATTGGAAAAACCAGAGTATCTGGAAGTCTAGATGTGATGCAGCTCAAGAAACCGCAGCTCTTTAATTCAACGAAATATTTGTAAGCAGGGGATTACGGTGGCTATGGAACGAGCTGGACAGAAGGTAGTGAAAGATAAGATGGTATTTGCAGACACTCCGGCAGGACGAAAGCAGAGACTAGAGATTAAGAAAGGAAATCTCTTCCCTTCCCACTAATACTTGTCAACAGAGTAACCCAAATGTTCACCCTGTTCTAGGTGTTTCACGATCAATAATGACAGAGACTTCTATTTTCCCAAACTTTTCAAGATTTCTTTGCTTCCTAATCCCCAAACCCTCTTATAAGAAAAGAATAATTCTACGCAGTTCTGTGTTATACCTGTTTACCATCTTTCTGGATGCTCACAGTATGTCACAAATTTCTATGGTTTAAATCAACCCGCAAAGTTAATTCCAACCCATAGCACATAGTTGAGAAGAGATGGAGTGCATTACATCTTACGGTGTGTCCACATTACATAAACAATAGATTAAATAACCTCAGAAGCATAGATAATGGCAAAATGTAGTAAAATAATTAGAGAGTAATGAGTTTTTTATTACCATTTTTAATATAATTTATTTCACTGTAAGTTTCTCTGATTCAACTTCTAATAATGTCTGTGTTTTATAACAAGCTCTCAAAATTCCTGAAAATGTAATAAGGAACTCTTGCTAGCTAGTATGAGCCAGCTCCTGCGTGCCACTGATTACATTGGCTTTAAAGGCTCATTTGAAAATTATCATGCTACATTTTTTTCCTATTTAAATCTTAGAAGAAACAGTATTTGAAGCTATTACTTTATATCTCTCAAATTTAGCCACCTCGATAACCTGAGCAGTAACTCCGGATGTTAAAGAAATTGATGCCACTCAGATGTCAATTACACTATTAGCAGAGTTAAACCAAGCGAGATGCCTGCCATCATATGAGAGGATGGTAAAGATGCAGAGATGGCGAGATACTTTATGTGGTGGCATTAATGCAACAAGATCACCAAGGGGAGGATGACGGCACAGTGCCCCAAATCTAAGTTCTTTTTGTTGACAGGTCATATGCTTCCAGCTTTGCAGAGACTTGGCCTAAAGGGAGGCAATGGGCTAGAAATACTGAAAACCCTGAATTTTTTTCTTTTTTCAATCTAGGACGGCTCTGGACTTCCTGCCTGGCACACATAGATTGAATACACCAATTATTACATGAAAAGAGGAAGATAAGAAATAGACCAGAAAAATAACTTCTAAGCAGAAGGCATAAAGAGCTACAAAGAAGAAGCTGGGCGGAGGAGGGGGAGAGAGAAGAGATTTCATTTCACTGCTGCCCCGAGGCTAACATCAGATCCAGCTTATTAAAGAAGAGACTCTATTTCCAGGTTTCCTGGAAAATGTTCTGAGCAAAATCATTGAATCTTCACAACAGTGCCTTTTTGACCGAGTGAAAAAAAAAAAAAAAAGAAAGAGAAAGAAACGGTAGCAAAGATGAAGATTCACAGATGTAAATACTGAGAGATCTTCAACAAATTTAAGACAATCTCTTATGGCCTTAACTAAAGACAAAGACTTTCATTTTGCAGCAGAGGTTCAAGGAAAACACAGGGTTTTCAACTATTAATAAACAGACTAGACATTTTAAACCTATGAAAAATGTTACTAGGAACTTTTTAACATAATATTTTTTAACATCGTAGCATAACCCTATGTGGTTACCTTCCCTTAAATTATATCCAGATACTTGACAAGCTTCAGAAAGTGTAATTTAGCTATTGAGCATAGAATACCTCATTGGAGCTGCCTGGTCCAGGAAGCTGCAGAACATGAGGAAGATTCTGAAGACACAGCACGCTGGCTGTTGGTGCTTCCTGATGTATAGCTTTGGTTCTAAAATTTACAAAAAAAAAAAGTATGAAAGGCAATAAGGATGGAAAGGGGTAAGAAACAAAAGGCCCACAGGTAAGATTTGGAAATGGAAGGAAGTTGACAGCAGCCAGGAAAGTGAGGCAGGAAGATCATCATGATTTTGAGGCCACCCTGCGCTACCTGTGATTCCCAAGACACCCTGCACTACAGCGTTTCAAAAATAATAATAATAATATAAACTAAAATTTGTCTTTCCAGAATGGGTTAACATGACTGACTTTTGTGTGTTAATACGTGTCTATGTTTTTGTATGTATACAGTCAAATGTAGTAGCCTTTAGTCAAAAGTGAACAATTAATATACTTTCCTTTCGCACAGAAAAAAAAAATCACACTTTTATCTCTGTCAATAGTGATGAGAGAAAAGCTTCCCAAGTGTTCACATAGCATTATGTTTCAAGCAAAACTCAATAAAATAAATAAATAAGAAAACGATGATAGCCGGGCGGTGGTGGCACACGCCTTTAATCCCAGCACTCTGGAGGCAGAGGCAGGCTGATCTCTGTGAGTTTGAGACCAGCCTGGTCTACAAGAGCTAGTTCCAGGACAGGCTTCAAAACCACAGAGAAACCCTGTCTCGAAAAACAAAAAAAAAAAAAAGAAAGAAAGAAAACGATGATAGACCTAACTCTTCTGTTATCCTTAATTATTCTGAGCCTTTAAGACAATCACTCCTCAGTTTGATTATTTCCAATCTTCTACTCCTCCTAGGTGAGTCTGCTTCTTTTATTTCTAGAGCTTTCAGGTGGGCTGTTAAGTCTTCAATATGTGCTTTCTCTGTTTTCTTTAAGTGGGCACTTAGTGCGATGAACTTTCCTCTTAGCACTGCTTTCATAGTGTCAGAATGGCTAAAGTCAAAAACACCAACGATAACCTTTGCTGGAGAGGCTGTGGAGGAAGGGGTACCCTCATCCATTGCTGGTGGGAATGCAATCTTGTGCAACCACTATGGAAGTCAGTGTTTCGGTTTCTCAGGAAATTCGGGATCAACCTACCCCTGGACCCAGCAATACCACTCTTGGGAATATACCCAAGAGATGCCCTATCATATGACAAAAGCATTTGTTCAACTATGTTCATAGCAGTATTATTTGTAATAGCCAGAACCTGGAAACAACCTAGATGCCCTTCAATGGAAGAATGGATGAAGAAAGTATGGAATATATACACATTAGAGTACTACGCTGCGGTATAAAACAATGACTTCTCGAATTTTGCATGCAAATGGATGGAAATAGAAAACACTATCCTGAGTGAGGTATCCCAGACCCAAAAAGATGAACATGGGATGTACTCACTCATAATTGGTTTCTAGCCATAAATAAGGGTCACAGAGTCTACAATAGGTGAATCTAAAGAAGCTAAGTAAGAAGGGGAACCCAAGGAAAAACATATAGTTATCCTCTTGGCTAAGGGAAGTAGACAAAATTGCCGGGGAGAAAATTGGGATCTTGGGAGTGGGGTGGGATGGGGGTAAGGGGAGATGGAGAGAGAAAAGTTAGAAGGGAAGGAGGTCGGGCCTTGGGAAAACAGGAGGATAGGGATAAAGGAAGGTTGGACAGGGGAGCACGGAACCACAATTCTTAGTTAAGGGAGCCACTTTAGGGTTGGCAAGAGACCTGACCCTAGAGGGGCTCCCAGGAGCCCAAGCCGAGGTCCCCAGTTAGTTCCTTGGGCAGTTGAGGATAGGGAACCTGAAATGACCCTATCCTATAGCAATACTGACGAATATCTTGCATATCATCATAGAACCTTCATCTGGTGATGGATGGAGATAGAGACAGAGACCCACACTGGACTGAGCTCCCAAGGTCCCAGTGAGGAGCAGAAGGAGGGAGAACATGAGCAAAGAAGTCGGGACCACGAGGGAGGCACCCACCCACTGAGACAGTGGAGCTGATCTATTGAGAGCTCACCAAGACCAGCTGGACTGTGACTGAAAAAGCATGGGATAAAACTGGACCCTCTGAACATAGTGAACAATGAGGGCTGATGAGACGCAAAGGACAATGGCACGGGGGTTTGATCCTACGTAATGTGCTGGCTTTGTGGGAGCCTAGCCAGTTTGGATGTTCACCTTCCTTGATATGGACGGAGGGGGGAGGTCCTAGGTCTTACCATAGGGCAGAAAACCCTGACTGCTCTTTGGACTGGAGAGGGAGGGGAAAAGGAGTGGGGGAGGGGGAGGGAAATGGGAGGCTGGGAGGAGGTGGAAACTTGTTTTTTTTTCTCCTTTTCTCAATAAAAATAAATAAATAAATAAATAAATAAATAAATAAATAAATAAGTTAAAGACAATCACTCCTTGAGTTAAATGTTTTTCTCTTGAACAGTTCAATCAGTAACTAACCCTATACATGCACAAAGAATGATAGCAAGGTCTGTCATTATGAAGGGGCTTCTCGGAGGAAGCAGTATATGTTGCAATATAATGAAGGATTGTGTGTGTGTGTGTGTTGCCATATAGCAAGAAATGGAGTAGAAGCTATTTATCAAGCTCATTAAAGGCATGGTGTCTCCACCTACTGTAGGCTGAGACAGTTCAAGTTTCTCCTGCCTCATGTGACTTTGATTTTCTACCCTTCTCCGAGTGTGTCTTGCTGAGGAAAATTTGCTTATGTTCCAGGGAGTGGACATGCTGCCACTTTGTTGGTGGCGCAGAGGCCACATTAAAGCGAGGGTAACGCCATGTTCCCATCCCCTTTTCCCAAGTCCACGACTCCTGCGTCACCTCCATCCTGCAACTTCACAAACTTTTCCATTTTTTATCTATCCCTCCTTTCATTTTACTTTTCAGAAACTTGGCATTTTGCTCCAGTTTTACTGTTCTGGATCATGTAAGAACACCTTGAGGTCGAGGATAAAGAAGTTTGTTTTGGAGGCAGAGTCTGGGTTGGGTATTTTATTTCTTCAAAGGAAGATAGCAAAAGACGTACTCCTTTTACATCACAAGAAAACTCAGCCTAGTTTATAATTTCTCCAAAAGAGTCTGTTTGGTCAATGATAAGGCAGACTCACTAAATGCTGTAGTGGACAGTAGCTTCCCCTTATACAGTATTGATTTCTTTAGTTTCAGCTGCCCAGAGTCAACAGTTCTTTGAAAATATAAAATGGAAAATTCCAGAGGAAACCGTTTCTGAGTACTCAATCACATGCTTCTCCGGGCATCTGAATGAAACAGAAAGCATTCCCAGCAGGGGAGTGTACCATCCCCTTATTGTACATAGCCAGTGTACATGCTATCTGCCCATTAGCCACTTAGCTGCTATCTCAGTTAGGTTATAAGACAGACTGTCACAGTATTGCAATGCCTGTGTTCAAGCAACCCTTATTTTATTTAATGTCCCAAAGAGCAAGAGAGATGGTGGTACCAACTCAGAAATGGCATGGGGAAGCCGTAAACTGCTTCCTTTAAGTGAACAGTTGAAAGCACAATATTTTGTGAGAGACCACACTCACAGAACTTTTACTATACTACCTTGTTATAATCATGCTGTTTTACAGTATTACGTACTGTTGGTAACCTCTAACTATACCTAGTTAAGTACTATTCGAGGAATGTATAGGAACAAAACAGAGTGGACAGAGGGCCATTACTATCTACCATAGTTTCTAACACCCACTGTGTCTTGGAAGACTTTCATCCCTAACCTGGAAATAATGATTACTGGTCCTGTTATACCCCAGTTTGTAATGCATATCCAGTCAATACTTCTAGGCATCTCTCCCAATATGATGACTAATTTAGACACTAACTACAAGGCTTTTCTTTCAGCTCTAACACTTCTGAGTACACACAGTGCTGAGATGTCCAGGCGCGAATGCAGTGAAGTTCCAACTTGAAGGGAATTTATAAGTGTCCCAAGGCTCAGCCTCGCCAACCTCAGAAGTTGCATACATAAATGTTTCTCAAGGGCAGATTTTCATCAGTTTCATTCTCCTGGATCTGACATGCTATTTTCATAGCAGGAATACAGTGCCGCCAGAGGGAAGAAACCTATGCAAATAGCTCCAGTTTGTGGAGGCAAACTAAAGACTTGTGGGCAAGCCACATTTGATGCAGGGCATTATTCAACTGTGGTTGTCTCGATGGGCTGCCATTTAGGGAAGGAATCAGACCTAATAGCTTCCCAGCTTGAGCTAGGGAACTGTGGGGATAAGAGAATGCAGATACATCAGAGTGGTTTTAAAGAAGCCTGAATTTTTAAAGAGCCCTGTGTTCATTTACTTCTGTTGCACTGGCAATATACTTAAGGAAAATAACTTCAAGTAGGAGTCATCTGTGTGGACTCATTATGTCAGAGCCTTCAGTCGTTTTGTGATTTCATGGTTGGCTGTTTCTATTACTGTCTGTAGTGAGGGCAGAAAAAGCTGTTCCCTTCATAGCAGCCAGGAAGCAAAGATCAAATGACGGAGAAGCAGGGACAATGCCCACTATTCCAAGACCAGCACCCCCAGGGACCTAGCCCTAACAGGGCTTTCTTTCCTATTTCTTCTACATAAAATACACTATAAATCTATCACTGGGTTGGTTCAAGGATTAGGTCCCATGGTCAACCAACCATCTCCCAACAAAACTACACTAGTTGATGAGCAAGCCTCCACCTCAACACTTGAACATTTGGGAGAGACTCTTCATAACTCAACAAATAATAAGCCCTAATATAGAGTCACTTTACCTGGGTTGCACCCCAATTCTGTTACTTGGATATTCACTCTAAAACCTTGAGCTTTCCTCTTTCAAACTTAAGTTTTCTCTTGAAGACAATATTCGCGTTGCTTTCTACCACAGAGAAGTTACTCTAAGGCCCACAATGAACCTATGAAATAATTCATAATCTGCAAAACGTTTACCTTGCTTCCCTCCACTGGTCACAACAAGAGGGGCATGTTGAAGTCAAAAGATGTATCCTTTCCCTGCCAACACTCTTTTTATTTCAAGTTTTGAAAATAAAATGCCCACACATTCTTAAATGGTACCACTATCTCCTTAAAAATATCAGCTAATGAGACTTTCATAGCTCACTCTTCATACTGGTGGGAAGAAGCAATTATGGTTTCTGTTTCACCTTCTCTGTTTCTTGCCCAATGCACTGTTACCATTGGCAGAGATCAAAGCCTTAAATTGATGCTCCCACCCAGCCAGGGGTGCTTGTAGATCATCCACAGTTTGCACTGTGACGTGAAATCAGTTCGGAACCTTTGAAACCAGTGAGATGTGATCAGAAGGTGAAACAAAAAGAAGGGACCTAAACCTTTGTGTTAGGGAACAAGCTGAATAGTGACCATCTGCATTGCAGGGCACAGGGGATCTTGCCTGTGGCCTCACCTCTAATGTCTTCCCAAAAGGCTGTACTACCACGTAAGAGAGCTGAGACACGCAACACTAACCTCACATCTTCTGACCTGCTGGGATCAGAGCACCAATGGATTAACTAGCCCTGTTCCCAGCCAGCTAGGAGCTGTGTTGCTCAATTAATTAGAAAGCTGTCCTCAGAAGAGGGCTTAGTTACTACAATTGATCTTTGGAGCATTTGCTCTTGCCTCCAGCTTGAATTTAGCTGCGACACCGCTATGAATTCTCTTGCTTTGGTGAGGGAAGAACCTTGGAGGAGGTTCCTCTGTCCTCAGAATGATGATGACAGGGTCGGCACTCAGATGCTATGGAGCCAGTAATGCTGAGCCCATCCTTCCTGAAGATTTTGATAATTGGTTCTCCATGGACTATTTTGGCGTTCATTTTTAGTTTGAGACTATCATATTAAAATGTCAGTTGTCTGAACTGAAGGGGGCAGTGCCTCTGCGTATTTTATTTGTGCCGCACTACTTCCACCCCATGCATAGTGTCTGTGTTAGCAGAGCAATGAAAAGGTTATCTTAAAGAAGGTGATGCAACCCTGCCCCTTCTAGATGTCGAAGAGCACGGTGTCTCCCCAAAGCCATGGGCTGTAATGTGAAGTCAGCTGTCTCAAGAGCATGCACCGCCAGCTCTTGGCTAGAGAAGGTCCTAATTACCTGCCGGATCCAGCTGGACTTATGGACAAAGGACAGCCTTGGGCCAGAGCCAATGCCAACAGTTTCTCTAAAATCCCATGCCAGATTGAATATCAACTGCTCTCAACAACTGGCGACCAAGCCCTCCTCCTTAAGATACCCCTCTTCTGCCAGCCTGTCACATGCCCAGAGGGTCTCAGGTCCTGCTCAAATTCTTCTGGTTTTAAGTAGCTCCTAAACAGACCAACTCCATCCAACCTGAGTCCACATCTGTTGGTAACATCTGGTCCTGTTAATACCTCATGCTGGTGACTTGTTCCAGCCGTGTCTCAGGGCAGCAGCCTGGGTCTTGGGCTGCTTTTGTGACCAAAATTAGTATGCCGGATGACCGCACAGAGACAGCAACCTCAGAATTAGAAGTCACCCTCGAAAAAGGCACATTATGTCACAAAATGTGCATGCTAACGAAACCCCGTCTCATATAACCCACTGAGCGGAATGGTTCTGAGAGTGTGCACAGGGTACATCTATTTCCTGGCTAATTCCCCCACTTTGGAAGCAAGGGGCAAAGCAAGCAGGTGGACTTCTTATAAAGGTATCTCTCACTCAACTTCTTCCCTACAGGAAAGAACAGGAAGCAGGGAGACTCAGAGGCCACCTGTCCCTGCCTCTTTTCTGACTTTCTCCTTTTCTGCTGCCGTCTCTCTTCCTCATACAAGTCTAAATTGTGGGAAGGAGAAAGTACACAGTGTACCAGTCTCAGGCACTTGGGCTGCCAGATCTTATTTCCCTGGGATATGTGGTAAATGGAGGAAGGAACAACTGTGGTTACAGATTGGATTTACCTTTCTACAGGTGTTCCCACCCTTGACACAGGGCCCGGCCTTGCACAGTTCACCTACCAGCCTCAGCAGAACTAAGGGATGGTGTTGGCTGCAGGAGTGCTGGGCAGCTTCTCAGTCAGGCCAGACCTCTGCAGTCTTGTCAGCTCTTTGACATCACTCATGGAAAGGGAGATACATCCTCAAAGAATACACCAGGATGAAGGGGACGGGGGTTTTCAGGAAGCAGGAGGTGCTAGATGAGACGTCTAAGGGTTTCAATGTCATGCAACAATCCCTTCTCCCACTCCTAACCCCACCATAATAGAACCCAGTGATAAACAGCCAGGAACAAAGCTATCTTGTTGCTCATTCCAAAATGCCATCCCTCCTCTCCATTCTTAACATGTCTGTCTTGGGAATAATGTTTTCTCCAGTCTTTAACACCTTCATGTTAAATGTCATTGAAGTTTCCTCTGGGTTGGAGGGAGAACAGAATATAGGCTGCAATACAGGCACAACACATGTTTCACAGAGGAGCCTGGAGAAAGCAGGGAGGCGTATGCTGCTGCTCAACCTGAACAGGACTAGGTAGAGGGAAAGGGCAATAAAATGAGTCGATCTGCAAAGTAAATCCGCAAAACAAAACCAGAGAAGGTGATAGCTAATTTAGGTGACAACATTAACAGGATTAAGGGACAGCTAAAGCATTATTTGGTAGCATGGCTGAGAGGATTTCTGGAGATCTCTGTGTAATTCTAGTTAAGGGAGCAGAAAAGACCTGCAGTCAATATGGGTGGTTGCCATCAGGCCCAGGAGGCTGGGATAGAACAGGAACATCAAAGGGGAGTTAGTTTTTTCTCTCTGGCAGCTATAATACTTTCCATGGACTTCAGAACTGTGAACTTTCTGACCTTAGGACTCCAAGATATACCCAGGTGACTTTGGCCTCGGGATAATAGTTATCCCAGTTATAAAACCTTAAGGCGTACACTGGGCCATGCCGCCACACCCAGGGGTCTCCAGCTTATTGTCAACCTGTTGTCAGATGTCTGAGTCTCCATAGCTGTGTGAACCAACTACACTAATGCATCTCCTGTCACACGTCTATGTAGCATCTATGATTTCTCTATATCATCTACATAACTATCTGTATTCCATTGTGTGTGCCTTTCGGGGAAATAGTGACTCATTTACAGACCTTCCACAAGAGAATGAAGGTCAAAAATAACAGGCTTTTAAGTGGAAAGAAAGAAGAAAAGGAGGGAGGGAGGGGTAAGGAATGGAAGACGGAGGGAGGGAAAGCAAAAAGACGGGAATGGGAAAAATTCAACGAAACTCTATGGGTGAAGAATAAACCTGATCTCATCTATGCTTCTGCTTCTTTCCCGTGATTTATCTGAAAAGAAAACCCACTATGTTTTGACATACATGTGTCCTCACCCTGACTTCTTGGGAAATCTGATTTGAGCCAGGATGCACCTTCTTCCTTCACCCTTCCTGCACTTACAGCCTCTGGTTATAGAGACATCCTCAGTGCCCCTCCTGCCTCTGGACGCAGAGCACCTTTGCCTCCTGATAAGATTCAGTGAATTTGAAGCCCAGATATTATATCACAGAATTATATCTGGACATCATCTCCATGCTCACACTTATAAATTTTGATGCATATCCAAAGGCCAAAGACTCTAGAGAAAGGGACACTGTGAGAGACTTGTTATCAAATACCACAACCTCTAAAGCACACAGAATGATATCGACTTGGTTTGGCAGATACACATATAGCATGAATTCTAACTGGTCTCAATAATAAAAACCCGGAGTCAGATATAGGGGTTAATGCTGGGAGATCAGAGAAGCAGAGCAGCCAGCCACTAGAGAGTTCGTGCCTCTACCAATGCTAAGAGAGGAGGGGCCATATTGTCTCTACAAATCCTCAGACTGAACACTCAGACTAAATTCTCAGACTGAATCCTCAGACTGAATCCCCAGACTGTCTAATAAGATACATTCTCAAACTGTATCTGAGCTTCTGTCTCCTCCTGCCTTATATTTCTCTCTCCATACAGTCATATCACTCCTATCTCTACCTACCTAGGACTGGAATTAAAGGCCCGTGACTCCCAAGTACTGGGATTAAAGGTATGTCCCACCACCTGGATCTGTTTCTCTTTTAGACTGGATCGATCTTGTGTAGCTCAGGGTGGTTTTGAACTCACAGAGCTCAATCTGCCTCTGCCTCCTGAGTGCTGGGATTAAAGGAGTGTGCCACCACTGCCCGGCCTCTACAGTTATCTAGTGGCTTAGTTCTGCACTCTTATCTTCAGGCAAGGTTTATTTGTTAGATTATAAACAAAATATCACTACAAACACATACATACATGTATATATACGTATATATACATATATATATATATATATATATATATATATATATATATATATATGCCTTTTCACTGTTAACATGTGCATCACATTCTCCTATTATCCAGCTACTGGTGCCCACATTCCCATTAGGTTTCCAAATTTAAATAAA
The DNA here is from genome assembly GCF_018167655.1 of Microtus oregoni. Taxonomy (NCBI): domain Eukaryota; kingdom Metazoa; phylum Chordata; class Mammalia; order Rodentia; family Cricetidae; genus Microtus; species Microtus oregoni. Next base: position 4,918,986 of record NW_024543083.1, on the reverse strand, counting down.
CAGCCATTAGAGAATTCTTCCATTAGTCTCAAGAGACTGGAATGGAAGTAAATAAATGAACTTTTAAAGATAATTGGCTTCCCAAATCTTCTCCTGTCCTCCGTTCTCTGCTACTGGATGGTCCCCCTGGGAACAGCATATAAACCAACTCAGGATTCCAGCGGCACATGGTGTGTGGCAGGAGCACACAGAGAACCATGTCTCTTGAGGGTTGGGTGTGCTTGGCTTGGCTGCTGTGTATCGGGAAACATTGGCTATTTTTGCTCTTATGATTCTTCCAACTTATTGTGCTGTTTCCTCTTATTGGAACCCTGGTCCAGGCCTCTCTGGCTGCTTCTTCTAACCCAGTTCAAGCTTGCCCTTCGAAGACTGGATTCCAATTAGTGGAAGAGCAATTAATAGCACCACAGAAGCACTGGGATCAATCTCCAGCTATTACCCCCCATATACACATATGCACACACACGCACACACTGCCCATGCACATGGACATCACACAAAAAAACAGAAAAAAAAAAAACCCTAAAAGCCAAGTCCTATGAATCCTCAAATGAAAAAGGCTTTCTGTAATTTATTTTTCCCTGGATATATTTCCAGGGTGCTCCTTTTAAATGAAGTAGAGTTCACTACCTGAAACCTGAATCCTCAGATTCTCAGAACCATCATTCACTCTCTTAACAAACACATGCTGGTCAACTACTTTGAGGCATTGTTTCTACTCAGCTGTTGAGAACGCAGGGGTTGGTTAGGTGCAAATAAATATCCTCCAAGAAGCCAGAAAACAAGCAAAGTCATGACAAAATAAGCAGCAATGGTCTCAAAATACACAAAGTTCCAGAGTTAAAGTGAACTAGGGACCCAGGCTAGTAAGTGGCTGCTGAGGGGAATGGGTTGCTGAGTCAGATAACAACACTAGAACTTCCCAACTTCAGGACTAGTGGAGGGGATGTTCTGTCTGGAAAGACAACGTCTGAAGAGAAAAAGTAAAAATGAAAAATTAGTTGTGCACATAAAAATGGGGTGGGGTGGGGGTAATAGACCGTCAGACAACTTACTTGAGTGAAGAAAGACTGTGTGGTAGATAGATGCTCTGGGCACTGTGAGCTCTGAACAGAGGTAAGCAGCAGCAGATCCTAGAATGTTCTGTTTATCATAATGAGAAGTTTGGGTATTATTACAGACAAAGCGCCATGACATTGCAGCAGGTAGGTACACATGAGCACATGCTTGTAGCTAGCGAAAAATGTCTCACACTTGGACCTGGGCTCAGTGCAACTGCAGAGCTTCCAAAGTAAGGAAACTAAAAAGGCCAGGGGTGTGAAACTACTGTAGCTTAGACCTGTATTATCCCCAGTGACACTGTGCTGAAGCCTTGTCCACCACCGCATAGAACTTTCTGGAGGGGAGGCCTAGTGAAAAGGAGTTGGCTCACCAGGTGTATCCTTGAGAAAGACACTTGGATGCTGGCTCTTTCTTGTTTTTCTTGTTGCCTTTTCATTCACTTTATTTTCCATCCACAGAGCCGAGCAACCATGGACTGGAACCTCAGAATCATGAGATAAAACTTACCTTTACTCCTTTTAAAAAATATTGAGTTTTATCTTATTTTATGTTCATGGGTGTTTTGCCTACATGTATGTCTATGTGTGTGCCTGGTGCCTGTAGAGGTCAAAAGACATGCTGGATTCCCTGGAACTTTCAGGCATACAGACAGAATATTGTATACAAAATAAATAAATATTCAAATATTTAAATAAATAAATAAAGATGGTTGTGATCTGCCATGTAGGTGATGGGATTCAAACCTGGATCCTCTAGAAGAGCAACAAAGGCTCCTAACCAGAGCCATCTCTCCAATCCCATCTGCCATCCTCTAAAGAGGATTGTTTCAGCTATTTTCTCATGACAGTAAAACGTTGGCTAATACGGAAGATGTAAAAATGAGCAAATGTCTCTGCATCAGTTTGTTTTTAGGCTGTAAAATCAACTCCTCCAACATAGCTAAGGGTCTCCAAATCAGCATTGCTTTGACGGCTGGCCATCACAGAACACTTTGACCAGCGTTGACTAAATGCTTTTAGGGCATGTGCTATTGAATAATTCCATCAACGATAATAAAAGTTGTTGTTTAATTAGAAGGGAAAGAACGCTGTTGCATTCACAGGGAGATAATGAAAGAATTCAATAAAAGCCCATGACAATCGTAATAGGCTGGCAGTCCCCAGGTCCTCCCCATTCTAAGTATTGCTGTTGGCAGTCTGTGTGCCTGCTGGGAAAGAGGAAACAGTCCCGCTGAGCACCTGGGACAAGGTCTTGCTGATGAAACCCAGCTGCATGCAAAGGAGCTGAGGGAAAACGCAGTGTGGATATGTTGAACTTTTAGGCTACTCTTCAGCAGCAGTCTCTTCCAAGATGGTGAGAGTGAGCTATGGAAACAGGAGGAAAGAGCCATGAGTTCGGGTTTGTGATTCAGACCTCTGATGGCAGTCTGACTCTCCCTATGCCTGTAACGGTATGCTGGTCCACGTTTCAGCAAATGGTTCCTCCATCCATCAAGTAGTTGGAGTCATCCCTGACTCTTCTCTTTACATACTTCCATCAAACACATTAGGCTTGACTTGCAGCACACATTGAGAATCCAGCCATTTCCCCTTCCTGCAAAGCCACAATGGCCCCCACTGTCTCTTTTTAGATATGTGTGATATTTTCTAACCCACTATTAGATGCTGTCCCTCTCAATATCGCAATACCACAGTAATAAAGACCTGTCAAGAGAGTGGATCAAAACAAAGGCAATCCATTCACTTCTTTTTGAGTATGGGCTGGACTCACTGAGCCCCTTCCAAAAATTATGGAGACAGAGTGCACCTTCTAGTGGAGACACATGCAGAGACCAGTCTCATCAAACAATGAAACTTCCATTACCAGTGAGAAGTGGTGCCCTATGAATGGTGTCATGAAAAAAGGCAGGTTTTCTCAGTGGGATTCTGCCCAAACACCATTAACCTGGTCCCATAACAAGGAAACAGGCAAAAGTAAATTGAAAGACATCCTATAGTGTAAACAGTAGCCCTCAAAACTCTCAAAGTTACAAAAGTAAATAAATACTGAAGAACCAAAAAAGATCAAAGAGACATAACACATAAACACAATATGGTGCCCTGGGACACAAGAATAACATCCTTAGGAACCCAGCTGGCCGAAGTCTAGATACCAACTGTACAACAGTCCTGACTTGACTGTGACCTTTCTTTCCATGGTTTTCATCACTCATGGCCAGTCAGGAAACAAAAATATAAAGTTAAAAATTTCACAAGTTGTAATTGTAAGCTGTGTCCTACTCTGAGTAGTATAACAAAATCTTGAGGTGTTCTGCTCCATCCTTACTAAGACCTGAATAATTTTGTTGTCCAGCATATCCAAGTTGTATGTGCTACCTTCCTGTTCACCAGTTAGTTAGCTGTCTTGGTTATTAGGTTGGCTATTTTATCTCAAAATTCTTCCATTCAAGTAATTGTTATTTTATTTTATTTTATTTAATTATGTCTTTAATATGCAAACGTGATGACGTTGGTAGTTTAGATACATCAAAGTGAAGCGGTGCAGTTCTTTAAAAGGGAAACTGAACTTTTATGACTTAATAAGAACTGGAAAATATCATATGTTGACATTTACACTAAGAAAGAAGCTTGTGTTCATGAAACTGCAAAGAAGGGGAAGTTTGGGTTTATTTTCTGTTACTATAATAAAATACTTGAAATAATAAACTTAAAAAGAATAAAGATCTACTTTGGCTCAGTTTCAGAGTTTTCAACCCATAAATTGGCTCATCCACTTTTTGCCTGTGGCAATACAGTTATATATCATGGTAAGATACGCACAATAGAGCAAATCTGCTCACCTCAAGAAGGCCAGCAAATAAAGTAGAGGAGACAAAGTGACATCCAAAGACACTGACCCAATGACCAAAAATTTCCCCGTAGCTACCACCACAAAAGGTTCCTGTCACCTACTAGAAGTATCATATACTGGGGCCCAAGCCTCTAATGCACATGTAAAAAGGTAACACCCCAGATAGAAGGTATAGAATGCTTCACACCCCAGAAATTAGGACCAAGTTATGAGAAGTACTTAATGAAGATGGAAAAGGACTAAATGATAATCTAAATGCCGTCCATGTTTGTAATCCTTGGTCTTAGTACATAGTTCTGGAGACAAGTGGATGGTAATGTAAATGATTAAACCCTGGTTTCAGCAGGTGTGCCACTGTTATATAAGGTACAAGCATCAGAGGAAACTAAGTGAGTGGGCTATGGTGACAATGGGCAACTAGAAAATGGTGTTCCAAATAGAATCTTACTGCAAACTTTTAAAAAGCATACACATGCAAAAGAAAGTCACATTGTCTTGGTCCTCAGGCTCTCAGAAGTACCCTGTGCCCCATGGCTCTACAGCCTGGCCCCTCTGTTGCAACTCTTGGACTATGCCAGCCTTCTGCTGTCACTCTCGTCGTTCACACATTCTTCATACTGAGTGAGGACATGTTCTCAGCTTGGCCCCTGTGCTGTGCGTCTCATCCTCCAAAGCTCTTCCTGCAGTTGTGTGGATTTAGTTTCTGTAGGTCTGACTCAAATGTCAGCTTCTTAGTCAGGTTTCTATGGTTACACATCTAAAACTGCAGCTTCCCCTTGCTATTGTCTAACATTTCTTCTTCCTGCAATGACTTTTGCCTTAGCCCTTGCTGCAGCTACCTTACTGCTGCTGAGCTGAATTTTCCTTTGCCTTATTGCTAGACACTAAGCACCAAAATGCAGATTCTTGGCTACTCTTTTATGGCAATATCCGCAACTCCTTCCAGCACATGGTAGGTGCTCATTAAATCTTTTCTTAAGACTTAAAATGGCCTTTGGTGTTTCTTCACCTTTGACTCTTCCATAACACCGATTTCTTGGAAGTTTAAACTTGTTTGAGACTATGAAGGAGACAGCACAGTGTTTGGCATGAAAAACACATAAGTTCTTTCTTTTTTCAGGTCACTAGAGAATTCCCATTCCTAATGTTAGCACTCTTACAAATTTACTAGCTCTGTGGCTGACTATTCCACAAGTAGCTACAGATTTTGTTGAATTAGGGCTGGAAACAAAGATTTGCAACTTGTGATTAATCTTTACCACACACAAGTCCCAACATATGGCAAAGCTCTGTGTCTTATGCCTGCCTTATTTCAAGAAGGAGATGGGGGAGCACAAGTTTCAAGATTTTGGAATTGATTTGTAAGTCTAAAGTGATAATGACATTTTCTAAGTAGTCCCACATCCTTAAAAGCTCCAAAGCTTATTTTCAGTACATTTTCCCTATGCCCACCCTGACTTCTGGAAAAATTTCACTCATAACTGCATTGGGGACTCTCTCCTGTAGATGGACTCTCATCTGTGGCTGATATGAGTGAGTAGAAGAAGTGAGACAAAGCAGGATATACACTGCATCCCTTGGCCTTGAAATAAGAATAGTACCACGCGAGTGAGAAAAACTTGGTGTCTATCGATTGCCTAATATCTTTAGAAAAACCATCACATGTAAGGAGTGACCCTAGGTGAACTGTCTCATTGCAACTTACAGTGATAATGGAAAGCATGTTTATTACAAATATGCTTATTGTGAGAATGAGAAATAGATAAAATATATCATCATATAATCATTATTAGGCACAAAATCTTTATATTACTTTTATGACTGCTACCATTATCACCTTACATAAATTGCAATCAAAAACCAAAGCTAAGCACTTATCATGCTATGCTCTCGCTTAATTTGACAAAATTATAAAAGAGAAACTACCTTTATTCTCCATCTTAGCTAGGGAAACTGAAGTTAGGCATGGATTAGTATGAAAAGACTGGAGAATTAACACCCAGGGACTTCATCCCAAGTTAGAATCTATCACTTCCTGCATGTTGCAGAGTCCAAAATCTGAAACCAGCATTCAGGGCACTGCTATTCATACATGTTAATTGGTATTGGGTTTACATTTATTCTGCGTAGGTCACAAATCTTATTGTCCAGGCGCACATGTCAAGTCTGATCAGAAAATCCAGAGCCTGGAATTGAATTTCCTCTGCTCTTTGCCCCCAACAGCTTGCAGGTTATAGCTAAAGCCGGGTGTTATCCATCTCGGTGGTTGGACCCCAGGGACATTTATTGGCCTAAAAGTTAAATGGCATAGAGACATTCTCAGCAAAGCAGACTCTTTCATCTTCTTTAGTCAGACTTGTGGCGACAGTCTGGGGAACAGTGCACCAAACAAGGTGAAGATCTTTTTCCAGAATCTTCCTTAGGCAAGGAGAGGAGGACCCCAAGGTGGAGGAACAGATGTCTGACTTGGGAAGCCCCTTTCTCTTACCAAAACTAGACACTAAGAAACAAGGTAAATTAGTTTGTTGACAGGCATAAGACATAAGCAGAGTGATACAGCATAAACAAGCTTAGTTCCTGAGGTCTCAGTCCTGCCCTGCAGAATAAAAATGTTAGTCTATAGCTCAAAGTGCCAGGTGATGGATGCATGGTCTGAGAGAGGCCTTGGCAGGGTCAAGAGTGAGTTCCAGCGGGGGAGTCCTCCTCCGTGTGCACTCAGCAGGGAAGATGATCAGCCCATAAACCTCAGACAGCTCCAACCCACGCTCATCCCACACATTGTGAATACTGATTTCACGCTGACTGATCTCAGCCTTGTAGGCCTGAAAGAAAGGACACAAATAAAGATCTAAAGCCACTGAAACCATCGGTTCAACATGCTCCTGTGCTATAAGGATGGTAGAGAGACGAGACTAGCCCTAATTGGTTCCTAGCATCTCTATTAAGGCTGATAATTTAAAAGCTATGTATCTCCAAATCAACACAAGGTTGAGAAGGAATTGTAAACACCAAGGTGGTATATCATGGAAGTTCAGCTCCCATCCCATTAAAATCTGCTAGGTAGAGACATTTCTACCTAACTTTATAACCATGGACTCTGACATTTTTTTCCTACATTGCATAGTTATTCACATAAAAAATTTCCTAGTTCTTTTATTTAATCTACTCGGTTTTGCGATTGGTTACCTCACTTCTTATTAATATTATTTACTGTTTGTGAGTCAAAGTCTCACTTTTTTGCCCAGGCTGAATTTGACTTTCAGCCTTCTTACCCCAGCTGATTGAGCAAAGGGATTCCACGTATGTAGCACTATGCTCAGTTTCTTTATTTTAACTAATGTGTACTGTTTAGCTAAAACCAAAGTATTATTGAAACCTAGAATGTGAAGATGAATACAGTAATAGAAGCCCTTTAGAGAGGTGAAGCTTTATAATAGGAATACGAGAGTTCAGGCAAGACAATATGAATTGCACAAAGCAGTACTTATTTTTACAAAATCATAGACTAATTCTTTCCCCCAAAGGAAGGGAAAAAAGCAATTTTCATTGAATTCAAATAATTTCCAGATACATATTTAAAAAATAAATATCTGCTCTATTAAAGAATGGGCTACATAGCCTTCCCAGAGAGGGAGGTGCTTAGTCTTACTGCAACTTGATATGCCATGCTTTCTTGCTATTCATAGGAGACCTGCCCTTTCCTGAACAGAAGAGGAGGAGTGGATTGGGGCAGTAAGAACAGAAAAGGTGGGTGAGAAAGGAGAGCAAGGAGCAGAAACTGCTGTGGGGATGCAAAATAAACAATTTAAAAAAAAGAGAGAGAGAGAGAGGAAAGAAGGAGAGGAAGAAAGGAAGATAAAAAGAATGGGCTATGGGTAGTCTATGGCCAGGTGATATAAATGTATTAAATGTCATAATGGAACTAATTATAATGAGCCCATTTTTTAGCTAAATGTTAATTAATGGAACAGCAAAATGTTGTAGCAGGAGTATTCTGTGCAGATGGTAGCACTTTATTGAGATCAAATATGATAGAGCCTGTCATAATCATAGTTGTTTTCAACCTGTGGATCAAGACTCTTTGGGGGGGGGGGTCAGTTATCAGATATCGGGTATATTAGATATTTATGTTACAATTCATAACAGTAGCAATATTACAGTTGCGGAACAGCAATAAAATAATTTTATGCTTGGGGGTCAGCACAACATGCCGAACTATCTTAAAGGATCATAGCATTCAGAAAACTAGAAACACTGGCCTATGAAAATATATTTGTGTCTAACGGAAATGCAACCAGGAGATATCACCAAGCAAGATAGGATCACGGGCCAGAGAAATTCCAAACTGGGCACTACTGGGCTCTATGTTTTGAGTTTGCACTTTTAAAAACAACATTGTCTTTTATATCTTGTGTAATTTGCAGCAGAAACAAAATTGGAAATCAAACTAATGCCAAGTATTGATAAGCAGGACTCAAAAAAATTTTGACATGTTTATAAAGTAAAATCACAACTCAAAAGTCAAACACTAAGTTAAGAAAAATATGAGAAATACTCAGGAAAGAAAATATTATTTCTAACGTACACTTTTTCAGAAGCTAATAATATTGATGCTACATATTATTACCAAATGAAAATGAATGTCAAGCCTATTAAAGGAACACATATGTTCAACTATGTCAATTAAATATGAGAGCAACAGGATGATAGCAAAATATAAATTTTGATGCTTCATACTGGTACAAATGAATCCGATGAACTAGGAAGACAGTTTGGCAATGCCTGCCCCCACCCTACCCCCAGCCCAGTAGCCTGACTACAACACACTTGAATCCTTTGATTGTTTTCCATTTCTAAGACTTTTCTCCAAGAGACAAACAAAGGTGAGCCATTTTTGCATGCTAAAACTCATCTCAGCAGAATGTGCCCAAGCAAAGAGAGAAAAAAAAAAGGTGAAGAAAAAGGGAACAAAAACAGAGTTCCTCTCTGCTTTTAGGAAGTGGGGAAACTTGGGAGTGAGGGAGAGAGGACGGGTGGGAGAGAAGAAGAAAGCAGTGGAGACAAAGTTAAGGGGATCATGCATTATTCAGAACTCATTAAGCAGAAAAACCTGGATGACCTTAAAGCCAGTGTCTTTAAATTTGTTAAATGACATAAAAGCATAACACAGTTAGAATTTGCTTAAATTCTACTGCTAAATTCCACATTCATCTCTATTAAGCCCTTTACTCTTAGAAACATTGTAGTTTGATGGAAGATTACATGTACACAAATATGAACTCCCTCTTCTGTAATGTAAGTCTACATGTGGCATGGAGGGTCCATCTGTCTATGTGTTGCTTTTATTGATTAATGAATAAAGAAACTGCTTTGGCCTGTAGCAAGGCAGAACTTAGCTAGACAGGGAAAACTAAACTGAATGCTGGGAGAAGGAAAGTAGAGTCAGAAAGAAGCCATGTAGCCCCACCAAACACTGACACCAGACAAAATTTTACCCAGTAAGCCACAGCCACATGGTGATACACAGATTTAATGGAGATGGGTTAATTTAAAATATAAGAGTTAGCCAGAAATTTACTTAAGCTAGTGACCAAAAAGCATTGCAAATAATATAGTTTCTGTGTGATTATTTTGGGGCTGAGAAGCCAGGAACAAACAAGCAGCCTCTACTACATACATGTAAGTGCCACAATTTTTCAATACATCATCTGAACTACATGAAAAATACTTGGTATTTGCTGCACCTGGGACTATAGACTCAGATCATGACTTAGCGCATGCTAGGAAGAGGACCCCAAGTCTGATGCTATTCCTCTCATGGAAGAGAGAGAGAGAGAAAGAGAGAGAGAGAGAGAGAGAGAGAGAGAGAGAGAGAGAGAGCAAAGAAAATGCACAAAAGTAAGGAACACAGCAAATACAGAGCATATCACCTTACTGCCTGCAGCTTCATAGGAGGTGAATGCTTTTCATTCACACAGAAACCTTCTACCAATTGCACATCAGAACAATCACTGAAAGGAGAAATTAAAAACAAACTACTGGTTCTGTCTCTTGCTTGCAATTTGGTCCAATTGTATCCTGTGGGCATTAATGTCTTCCCAAATCGGTTGGTGTTACCCGACCCTCAGTTGCCCTCTGTTGAAACCAGATCTCCTATCCCATGCATCAGATTCAAGTCTTAGCCCAGTAGGTTCCATGTGAGCAGAAAGGCTCTCACTTAGCAATAGTAGAATTCGCTGAGGCTGAGCTAGACCAGCCTCACCTGAGAAAGTAGGAACTAAGGTATAATGAAGCCAGTCTACTGCCTCCAGACCCCACAAAACAAATGGAGAAGAGGTCAAAAGGCAGGTGGCACCATGAAGGTATGAAAAGTTCTGAAAATTTGGAATTGACATCATTAGTGTCATTATTTCAGCCCCACAAATCTCTGTTATGCTCTAACAGATTTACCAAAAGAAATGTTATGCCTTATTAGGCAAATTGCATAACAATTTTGTATGAATACATACAGAGAAATTTTTTACATATACAATGAGGACAAGCAATCCATTTATTATTACATGAAGAGCATATAATGGGCAGAAGAAATGAGGCAACTTACTTTTGACTCAAAACTTGTATTTTCTGCCACATACACAATTCTTCTGAAAACTGGAAATACCAAAACTAAACACAATTTCACAAGCCAACCATCTGGATGACTTAAATGAGGCTACTTCACATCTACGAATTTTAGTTTCCTGAGTTCTAAACTTCTCAGACACATGCCACAGTGAATCATACCTTCATTCATACATGTACCTGTGTGTGTTCATATGCATGTATTTCTATTGAGAATTTTATTGACCTTTACTACATGAATCAAATTCATTTTCAAATCTATTCTCTATTGCTCCATTTTAAATGCTTGTCTACAACTCACTAAACTCCACAATCAGATCAGAATTTAACCCCAGACAGAAACGCCCCTCTGTGCCCTTCCTACTGTGCTGTGTAACGTTATGACTATCATCTGAGTGAGGAATGTAAGGTAGAACCCAAACCCATGAACTCAATCTCTTTCACAGAGCAGTAAAATTACAGGTCAACAAGCTTGACAGAGCCTTGGGCTCGAGGTTTTACACGAGTTCAATCATTGACATAGCCTGTGAACTAGGACATACCACCTGTGTCTAAACCTTTACCTATAAATTGAAAAGAATGAAAGCAATCGCTGGTCTCGCAGAACTTCCACAGGGGAAACTCAGAATGCTTGCAAAGACCTTCAGAGATGGCAATGTCTTTATTAGCAAGAAATATTCTATAGCAGACACTGTAAGAAAATGGATATAGAAAACATATTGGATCATAGCAGTTTCTAACCTCCAGGTACTTGGCAGGGTAGAGAAAGGTAGTCTTACAGTGTCTCCATCCTCAAGAATATATGACTCTTGTGTACTACAGAGAAGGGGAAAGATGAGGAGAAGTAATTGCATTTCAGAAACATTGTGTGCAGTGCCAAGAAAACATACTGTCCAGTCTATTGTATAATTTGAAAATATTTTCAATATTTCACAGATAAATAGGATTCCAACACTGTAAAAGAACATATTTAATTCAGTTTATTGACTTCAACAGATAAGGTATGATGCAATTGAAGGCAGGGTTCCCTACTGCAGGTTATCCTCAAGCAGAGGGTGGAAAGCCATTTGGTTAAGTTGGAAAGAACATTAGATGGGGAAAAGACGTCATTCAAATTCATTCATTTACTTGACAAGAATGTAATTAGAACCATCTTGAGGCAAAGATGGCACAGTCAGTCCCTTTTCTATAATCAAATATTTTGCCATAGGAGTGAGCACATTTTTCCTCCAATGAATGAAGTCGTGACCATATCCATGCTCTAGAGTATGGACTGGCTATGGCTGACTTGAAGAGAAGGGAAAGAAAAAAGTAGAATATAATAGAATAGAATAGAACAGAACAAAAAAATAGCTGAAGTTTTAGAACCTATTCCTCCATGGGATGCCTCCTTTAGCCTTGTACAGGGGGTAAGAGCTTGGTCCTGCCTTCTCTTGATGTGTCAAGCTTTGTTATCTCCCATGGGAGGCCTTACCATTTCTGAGGAGTGGATTGGGGCAAAAAGGAGGTAGGGGAAGGAATATGAGGAGAAGAGGGAGGGGAAACTGTGGTTGTTATGTAAAATAAATTTTAAAATTTAATAAAAAAATAAATAGCAGAATCTCAAGGGCAATGCTATAGAGCTTTGGCTTTCAAAGCATTTATTGTCCTATAACCCTGACAAGCCTGCTGAATGAGCGGTAGACGATTATCTGCATCACTTTAGGTAGTCATCATCTACCCTTTGGATCCATGAGCAAGACCATCAGGAAGTCATCAGACAGCCACAACTGAAAAAACAAGTCCCTCTGAGGTTACTAGAGACATACTTAGACCCACAGAACTCAGCCCTGTAGACTGCATACAATCACAAAAGCTTTTTGCTTTAAGCCATAATGTCTGGGGAAGAATGCACAGCAATGATCTCATAGAAAGACTCTGGGATATGTAGGATAGAACAAGATGAAATACCTTGAAGAGCCTTCCCAACTCTAAAGCAATTTTTTTTGTTTGTTTGTTTTGTTTTTGCAAATAAGCAAAACTTATTCTTTTGAGTAAGATCAGTAATGCATGTGTATTGATGTCTATATAAATTTTTAGATTAGTTAAAAACTCTCTGCAAGCATCAGCTCTAATACAGCCTCCCTGCAGGTCGCTACTGCAGACACCACTGTTATGGATTGCTTCAGAACTGAATCCACAATAATGCTGTGATTCCACACCCAGGAAAACACAGCTGTCATTTGCTTCCATTTCTCCCATCCAACTCCCAGGCGTGGAAACCACAATGCTCCTCAGGGAAGCTTTGCCACTATACAATTCACTATAGAATTCACCCTCTGTAGTGTTTGATTCTGTTGAACTGTATCTACTTACAAAATGTCAGTACATGTGTGTGTACCCCTGAAAGGATCTTGGGGCTTGGGAAAGACAGATCACTACATTCATACTATGGAATATAAAGCCCCTTTGAGCTCAAAGTGATGTAAACTAGCTCTAAATTGTATCATAGTATAATTATGTTTTGCCTTGCAAATGAAAGCAGAAATCTTGTCTTTTATAGCTTTGTCGCCTTTCTTGTCTCCTTTAAATCCAAGACCATCAAAATACCCCCAAATGTGTTCTTCTCTGTAGTAGCAAGCACAGAACTGCCACTGAAGGGCAGAGGTGAAACGGAGGTCCCTGAGTCCTCCACTTTGGGTTCAGTAGAATAGCTCTAGGGTGTACCAATCATCCTTCTTTCATCTTGATTTTTATCTTTCCTGGCATCTGCATGATCTTATCACCTTTAAAGTCCACGCTGCTTTTCATAAAATTAGTAGTCAGAACAATTATCACTTAGATTTAAAAACAATATATTGGTGAGATTTTCTACTTTCTGAATATGAAAAAGTACTTACATCTTCTAGCCAAGGAGACAATGGTAGGAAATGAACACAATGGGTAAGTAATCTTCCCAGTTTCTGTCAGTTCAAACCCACTTGCCATTCCTCACATGCTCTGTAAAGGGCAGGCCTCATGTAATGAACTTATTCCTAGCCACCTTCCTGCCACTACCTCTTAAGAGCTCGTACATCAGTCTCCAGTGATGCCTGTGTATTCAAAATGGCAACTTTGCACAGCAGCTCCCAACTTAACCAGGTCTAAGTTCTTGAATAATGGGAGAAATAAAGAATCGTGGAAAAACTACTAGCTCATTCATTTTATAATTATGGGCTTCCATTACATGTGTGTGGGTTTCAGGGTTAAAGGCATTACAGAGAACTAAATTGTAGAAATAGGGGTGGGGACAAATGCTCATCGCATTCATCCCCTATCATTCTCTTCCTGAGAATGATATTGGGGGATGGCATATTCATGATCTATCTGCAGAAAGGAGCAGGAAATACTCCCTTGGCTTCATAAAACCAGACTTAGTATATAAGTAAAAGTATTAATAGCAGTCATATTAAATAGATATAAAGTTACATGACAGTCACAACTCTAAGTATCTACTTGATTTTTATTAGCTAGAAATAAGACCTTCTGTGGGCTGCTGCTGGATCATTTATGCCATCATCACGATGAACACACTGGGCCAATTTTGATGTCACAATTGCACTAAACACACAAAGCTAGGAGAACAAAGGTAGGTAAATTTCCTATCTGAACTTCCTTCATAAGCGGGCCCCATGCAGCTCATCTTCTTAGCTCACCCTTCACATTGTAATGACTACAGAACGCTGGCCACTCACTAACCTGATGCGATCTAAATATTGTGAGAAATGGGACAATAAGAGAAATTGTATTATCCTTATTGGTCAAGCAGGAGGGGTTTCTCAGGAGGACCTTGATCATCTTATTACAAGCTGTGATAGAATTACTGAATGTGGCGAAAAGCTAACAACTGCTTTTCGTGTCTAAAACCAAGGATGCTCTCCCATTCCACCTTGTCTTTGAATAACCCAGGAAAATTCCCAATAGGAAGAACGAGTGGGAAAAGTCACTGTGTAGAGGAAAAAGGAATCATGGGTTCTTGTGACAGGCACTATATTTGGAAATTTTTCTTCTATGTATATCATCTAGTTAGAATTAGGAACAATGTACCTCTGTAATCTCTCCACTTGGGAGTGAGGTTAAGTCCAGCCTAGAGGTACAGAGTTGGATCCTGTCTCAAAAGAAAAAGAAAAGGAAAACAAAGTAGATCTAGTCAACCAGGGACAGAGCCAGACCTCAGCAGCTCTGATACATGGCACTCATGTGTCCAGATAAAGTGACCATAAAATGAGCACTTTGTCCAGTCCTAGATCTGAGGAAGAGAACAAGAGAAAATGAATGCTGGACTCTCTGTCTAGGTGGGAGCAGAAGAGAAGCCCTGCAAGCTCAGGGGTGAGGTCAGCAGTGGTCAGAGGTGGAGTCAGTATAAAGAGGGGGCAGGCTCTCCCTTGACTCTTCAGTTAATTTCTCACTGTCTTTGCCTCCACCCACACCAACTGAGAGGAGCCTTCATTAAGGTAACAGGTATCGTACTCTAGAATGCTGAGGAAAGATAAGAGAGCGTCATTTCCCAGGATCTCCTTTGGCCAAGCAGGGCATTCATGGAAGTCAGCAAGCACTGTGTGTCCTACAGAAAAATCTCAGAGGTGAAGTAAAAGTAGCTGACCTAACATATCTAAATGAGAGTCCCAGGCCCCAGCAAATCTGTGATCCATTGCCCTAGCACAATCCCTAAGTACCCTGGCTCTGAGCCCAGACCTGGTGAAAGAAACACACCCTAGATTTGGGACAGTGAAAGAAACACTTTATCCCTGAACCCAAAACCAGGAGAAAATACCCTGAGTCAGAAACCAGAGCCAAAAGAACACAATTTACCCCCAGAATCAAAACCTGTTTAAAAAATTTCACCCTGGCCCTAAAATTGGAGTCTAACAGCTAAAAAGAACCAGAAAAAGAAAGATAGTTTGACCCCCAAATCAGAGCCATCTCTGACCCCACCAACCAATCTTTAAACAGGAAAACCATCCAATCCCTGAGCAGAGAAGTAGCTGCTCCTAGTCTAGAGGCATGACCTCCACTGGCCTTAGCAGGAGGCAGCCTCTTCCAATCAGCAAGGCATGTCTGCCCCTGACCTTAGCTCATTAGGAGGGGCCAATCAGAAATAGGCATCACACAACCCCACTGAGAGAGACCAATCAGAAATGGGCAGCACCTCTCATGTTTGGAATTCCCCAAGCCCTCCCCTTCTTGCCTGGCCTCTATAAAAATCCCTTTCCCATGAGCACTGGGTCTCTCCTGCACTACTTCTGCGTGATTGCTATCACTCCGGATGGACAGACAGAAGAATCCGAGTCACCATAAAAACACTTTGTTTATCCATTGGACTATGTCTCATGGTGGTAATTTGGGGGTCTGGATTTAATGTAAAACCTTATTATCAGTGCCATTACAGGCTTGCCTGATGTCCTGTAAGTCCATTGTTCTTCCAGAACATTGTGTGAATTAAGATCATTCTAAAAGAATTGCCAAACACAATTCAAACAAGGTCAGAAATGAGAGACTGCTGCTTTATACCTACTATGGCAGCCTTCCTGTAGTCTGCCTGCCATACCAAGATCATTGAAATGATGATAGAATCGCCCCTACTTTCTGACAGTGGTCAATGTGCAATGAGCCCTTGCTTCCTTCTTGCTCTCTTCCAGATTGGCCCACGAAGCCTAAATCCTACAAAGTTCATCCTAAAACCCTTTCACTGACGTAAGATAGGGTTCTCAGTAGTTCTTACTAGCAAACTCATTTACCTGCAAGTGTGTCCCTGTGGTCTTTAATTAAAAGATATTGATTTTAAACAAAAGTAGCTGAAAGGACTTTGAGAGAGGGCTGCCGTATTTTTGCCAAAGTCGAATATCAATTAGGTCTGTATGTATACATATGTATATACACACATATATATGCATGTATGTATATATATGTATATTCATATGGTCCCTGTGTGCGCGCACACACACACACACACACACACACACACACACACATATATATATATATATATATATATAAACATACATACATACATACATACATACAATCTGTCTGTGTGTATGTACATGTAGGTGGGCAGGTGCGTGTCCCCAGGTGTGTACATACAAGTGGAAACCAGAGGTTCATGTTGGATATTTTTCTTGATCACTCACCTTGTGTTTTAAAACAAGATCTCATACTGAACCTAGAGTTCATCAATTCACTAGGTTGGCCTAGCCAAGGAGTAACAGAGCCTGCCTGTGTAAAGTAGCCATGCTCCCTCTGCCAGCACTAGAGTTACAGACACAAGTCACCACTTCTGGTTTTATGTAGACACTGGGAATCCAGACCCAGGTTTGCATTCTCATACAACAGGCACTTTATTTGCTAAGACACTACCTCAGTACTTCTGTTAGTTTTGAGTATAACAGAAACTACAGAAACCAAACAATAACCAAGTAGAAGCACTCACTGTTGAATCTAATGCTTAAGTTGGGCTATACTCTAGGGCTTCAGAGCAAAGGTCACTACTCTAGGAAGAAGGTTGAACTGCTGTGGTTAGTTGCTTCAGTTTTGTTTCATGTGTCTCTCAGCCGTCAAAAGCCTGGGCATGTGTTATGATTTGGACCTGGAATATACCAAAAAGATGTGTGTTAATGCTTGTTCTTTAGCTTACATTTATAGCATGGAGAATTGTTAAGAGCCCATACCTACTGGGAATTTGTTAAGCCACTGTGGGTATTCATTAAAAGGAGACTGTGGGACCCCAGGCTCTTACTTAGTATTTTTGCTTCTTGGCATTGAAGTAAATAGCTTGTTCCACAATGTCTTCTTCACTGAAGTGCTGCCTTACCCCAAAGCACACAGCAAAATGACCAATCAGTCACGAGCTTGAACCACCAAAACTGTGACCCAAGGCAGGGTTCTGTTCTTGTAGAGTTGGTTATCTGGTGTATTTGTTAAACTAATGGAAAGTTAGCATACCCAGCACTCACCTCATGGTGCAAGTAGACACAAAGCAGAGCAAGAAGAAACATGTGTGCACAGATCTCACACTACATCGCTATTGCCTTTGTGGAATGAAAAAAAAATCATCTTGCATTTTTGAATGTTCAAGGCACGGTGCAAAAGCAAAGCAGATGTAGGACTGCTTGAATGCTGGCATCTATGTCTTTAGTTGAGAAAATGTAAAGTCCTTGCAAAGGCCCTGGGTACAGACAGAGGTGAACAATTGGAGATCCCACTGAAGTCCGCCACCTGGAGCTATTTAGCCTGCCCAGGATGGTATTAGATGAGCCATGAGGAAATTGTCATGTCAGTGAGACACCACGGGAAAGCAGGTCGGCCAACAAATCCCTTTCACAAACAACCAAGCCAGGAGTGACCAACCAGAAGGATTTGTACCAATTGTAGATCCATGCACACATCCATCCCAACAGTGCAAAAAGCACCCAACAGACAGGGAGCCTGAACCGATGCTCCATTAAGGCTAAAGGGCCCTTCATCCATGTACCCCCAAAGTCTTGAATTCCACTATAAATCACAGGTGGCCTCCCTATTTCTTGGTGTTCTTACTGCACAGGATAAAGGAATCTGACAGGCAAAATGTTTTTTTAAGACAGGTTTGGCAGTACCTAAGGGGAAGATTTTAGTTTTAGTGCTGATTAGGTATCATATAAGATTATATTAAAATCAATTTTGTCCCTATTAACTGGCCTTGTATATCAATAAAAGGTCAGAAAAGGTAAAAATTAAAAGGAAAGATTCCTCTGTACACCAGAGCAACAGAAAATAAGTGTGACCCTACATGTATCCATTCTGACAGTTGGGACTATCTCAAGACATGTCGGAAGGCATTATCTACAAAACGGACTGTCAACAGTTTTCCCCATCTCTGACCTGGAAGTCACAGTCAGAGAATGGTGAACTTTTTCTCCATCTGCCTGATTGGAAACGCTCATTTCAAACTTTGGGGCTTGCCCTAATTAGCAGCATTATCTCTATTTTATTTTTTTTCAAATGAAATTGCTTTATAAATACCTCACAGGCTATTGTGAGAATCAAATTAGAGAGCAGATGTGAAAGTATTCTGAAAAGTTCAAAATGTTATAGGGATATAAAGTTATCTGACATGCTGCTACGATAATAACAATTTAAGCAAGCTAATAGGCATTGCTTTCTCATTAGTGAGGCAGAGCCATGGTGGAAAGAATGCGAAATCCAGTCAGCTCTCAAATGTTCCAATTCCAGCCCGGCACCACCTAACTGGTGTGAGCTCAACAAGTTCCTCACCCACTCAAGCCCCTCATGTTCTCATTAGGAAAGAGAAAACTTAAAGGGTGGAAGTAGAAGCTTGCCAGAGCCTTTAGAACTTTAAATAAAACTCCTTGTTGGCAGGTTTTCCACATATGCTTTTCCTCCTCAGATAATTCATAGAAGACTATAGAAAAGGATACTTAGGTTCTGTGGATGCTGACTATGTATAACCCTCTAGATGCATGCTTTTGAAATGGTAACAAAATAATCCTTATCTTAGAGTTAACTTTATCACTGCCATTTGTGATGTTTCCAGTCATTTGGATATGGTTCTTCAGGCCCTTCACTCTACTAAAACTCTACACACACACAAAGGTCTTCCACCCATACCCCTCTTTAAGCCGCCCTCCTCAGTCTTCCTGTCTTTCTGTTCCTTCATTATCAGTCTCATTGTATTCATTACTGTGAGCCACAGCACAGGAATCCTTACTGAAAACCTATCCGCTGTGAATAGGAGCTGTATTGGCATCACCGAAACAATATGTAGAATACTCACAAGAACTCTGAGTGGCAGATTTAATTTCCTTCCTGTCACAGAAAGGCTAAACATGCTGTGCAAAGGCACACATCTAAGAAGGAGGTAAAAGCATACCTCATGCTCATGCCTCACAACACACACAGTCCTGGCTTCTCGGTGTCATAATGCTCTCTGACCTCCACTGGAAGCTTGGTACTGTAATAATTTATTCATTTGTCTCCCATCTAGGCTGTCAACTTCTTGGTAGTTGAGAGTATGTCTTATGTCCCTAGTAATTATCACAATGCATGTACCAAAAAGATGTTCAATTAGTGTTTGTTCATTGAACAGATTATACCAAACATACGAACATACCCTTCTATCACATTTAATACCCAATATATAATTCTCTATAGTGAATCACATTTTATATGTTCTGTCATGTATTGAAGCTAGATCTTTGTGTATGCTAGAGGAGCACTGCACTGTACCATAGCACTACATCTCCAAACTCATACTATCAATGTGAATATGTGAATGTGTGTGTATAGATGTGTATGTAAATACCAACATGTATTTGGAGGTTATAGGAGACTATTAAGTGCCCAGCTCTGTGATACTTTATTACCTTGAAAGAGGATCTCTCAATAGAACTTAAGCTAAGTCAGCAGTCAGTAGACCCCTAAGATCTTCCTTTCCCACATCAGTGCTGGAATTACAGGTATATGTGCAGCCATGTTCAGCTTTTTACACAGATGCTGGAATCTGAGCTCAGGTCTCCATGTTTTCCCAGTAAACACCCATGCCCAGTGACCCCTCTCTCTAGGCCATCTAAAAGAGCACTTAAACTCAATAATTATAATTAAGTAGGATAAGATTCTTAAAACCTAAATTTAAATGCTTTTTATATTTATGTTTCAAAATAAACCTTTTAAAGTCTCAAAATCACCATAAGCTTTCACTTATAAAGCAAGGTATTCCAGTAATTATATGCTTCTCTATAATATCATAGGTATGTGAAAAAACTATAGCATGGTGAATGATTTTATGTATGTCCTAGATCTTAGGATCTAGGATGGTCAGTCATATCTACTGTCAAATTGACTAGATTAGGAAACATCTGGAGCTTTAGTAAGGCACACCTTTGGATCTGCCTGTGAAGACATTCCCAGAAATAGTTAACTGAAGGCAGAAGACTTTACTCCAACAGGGACAGCACAGTCCCATGGGCTCTGTTCAGACTTTACCACAAAAATGATAAAGGAGTCCAACTGGAACATCCCCATTTTCTTCCCTCCTCTCTGGTCCTCTGAGATGGGAGAAGCAAATTCACACTCCTGCTGCCCCAGCAGAAGCCATTCCTACTGCTATGCTTCCCAGACAATGACAGATGAGAAACCTCAAACCAAGACCCAGAGAATACTTGTCCTTGCTTAGCCCTCCCACATCGATCGAAAAATTGCTCCTAAAGATATACCCACAGAGTAAATGTTGGAGAAATTTTCTCAACTGAGCTTCCCTCTGCCCAGGTGTCTATAATTTGGGTCAAATTGACAAAAACTAACACATTTCCTTACCTTGGCAATTCTATCTCTATCTCTCTTTCCCACCTATTTATTTGGCTACAATTCTTTTTTTTTTTTCAAGACAGGGTTTCTCTGTAGCTTTGGTGCCTGTCCCGGAACTAGCTCTTGTAGACCAGGCTGGCCTCGAACTCCCAGAGATCCGCCTGCCTCTGCCTCCTGAGTGCTGGGATTAAAGGCGTGCGCCACCACCACTCGGCTATTTGGCTACAATTCTTTATCCCCAATCCACTGTACAGTAAAATGTACTCTTTAACCAGTCTCCTTCTGCATTCACCTGCCCCACGTCTCCCCAGTCCTGGGCTTTCACTAGAAACTCAGCAGAGATGTGCAGAGGGAGACAGTGAGGAGCTCACCAGAGATGCACAGAGGGAGGCAGTGAGGAGCTCACCAGAGATGCACAGAGGGAGGCAGTGAGGAGCTCACCAGAGATGCACAGAGGGAGGCAGTGAGGAGCTCACCAGAGATGCTCAGAGGGAGGCAGTGAGGAGCTCACCAGAGATGCGCAGAGGGAGGCAGTGAGGAGCTCACCAGAGATGAGCAGAGGGAGGCAGTGAGGAGCTCACCAGAGATGAGCAGAGGGAGGCAGTGAGGAGCTCACCAGAGATGAGCAGAGGGAGGCAGTGAGGAGCTCACCAGAGATGCTCAGAGGGAGGCAGTGAGGAGGACCAGAAACATCAACATCGTGCTCACATCTCAGACTGGACATCACGACTTGTCCTTCACAAACTCTGAGTTCCTCCGCTCTCATATTTAAACTCATTAAACTCATATTAAAACCAATGAATTTAGCATGAGGGTGAAGATTTACATAAGATACTATGTAAAAGTCCAGAACAAAATAAGAGCTTAATAGACAGCAATCCTATACTAACATGTCTATTATTGTGAGATGAAATAGCTTGGTTATATGTTCTTTACTGGCTTCAGAACATAAGAAAGTCTATCCTCCTTCACGTTTCTTCTTTTATTATTTATTAGAAGTGAGGTTATTTCCTTCAAAATTCTTTTCATTTGAATAAATACTATTTATTCTTCAAGAATCTTTTTCTGCCACGGATGTCCTTACTTATGTCTCTGTTCCCACCCCAAACCACACTAAGCCCACTCATCCAATTATGGGATTATCTAGTATCTATTTTCTATTGCATCATTTGAATTTAAAAACATATTTATTGCACATCTTTTCTTAATTCATGCTAAATGAATGCTACTATTTCAGCCTCCTGGTAGGCATAGCATTCCTATGCAAATGGAGACTATCATTTGGGACATGAGTCCAGTGCTATGCTCAGAAAAGGAGTTTTGTGATATTTTTTGGAATGATTAATAAATAAAGAATGCATTAATGAAACAGAAACATGGGGTTAGCATGAGGATAAATGAGAATGAGAATCATAGTTTGGTGCGAGCTGAATGCTAAGAAAAGGTAGCAGCATGATTAAAATGACAAACAGGGAAGTCTGATACAGTAACACTGCCTGAAATGGACGCTGGACGAGAAGCTGAGAACCAAAGAGATCCCTGGGCTTTGTGTTAATAGTTAGAGGAAGAAAATGCATCCAGAACAAGAAGAAGTGGTAGGAGGGAGACGTCAGTCAGCAAGTGAGGAAAAGGAAGGCCAAGACAACACAAATGAATAAATACATTCTAAAATAAAGAAAAAGTAAGTGTTCCAGGCTGGAGAGACAGATGGACAGAGGCTATGTGCACATGCTCTTGCAGTGAACCCAAGTTTGGTTTGCAGAAAAGACATTGCCTTGTTCAAAACTGCCTATTAACTCCAACCCCCAGTGGATCCAGGGCCCTCTTCTGCCCTCTGTGGGCACCTCACATGGACATGCACAAAGTTAAAAATGAAAATTTTTTATAAAACATAAGGTAAGTGTTCCAGTGTTTCCGGATTGGAAAAATCTGTGTCTGGATGAAGCAGGGAGACACCAAAGATGAGCTTGTTTTTGCTTTGGCAACACCATCAAGCATGCTATGCACTTGTCTAATGATCGAGCTTGGAAATCAGATTAAGAAAACATAAACTGTCAGTGAAGACTCTCAGAATCCCCCAAATATGGATTACTTCTGGTTTTCCCAATACCTCTTGAGTTGTATAACCTTAAACTAGTTCAAATAGAGGATCAGAAAGAGCTTATTTGGTTTTTCAGGTCAGATTGTCTTTCATTCATGGAAGTAGCCTAAGAAACCCTAAGGTCAGAAAAATGACAGTGATATTGTTCAATGTAGTTCTCTCGTTTTTCAGGTATTTTCTTATTCAATCTACTTACAGGCAGCTGGTATGGGAGTTTTAGTATAGCACAGAAGGATTTTACCTACACTTCTGGCTCCCTTGGAACAACAGACGCCGCATTTGTCCCTTCCATTTGAATCAAACCAAACAATAAAGCTTGTGGAGCAACAGTATTGAAGTTCTAGAGAGTAGCCAAATAAACAGAAAGCCACTAGTGCAAGGCATAAAACTGCCCCAACTCCACACTTCGAGGAGATTTATAACCCTTAAAAGGAAGGAAGAAATCCAAGCAAAGTTCTTTATAGATCCATGAAATCAGTGACTTAGTGCTGAGAACCCTGGGATAGAAAACTATAATAGGAGACAACTACATGGGGAATCCAGCAGAGATCTGTGAAGTGTCACTGGGAAGCTAATTATGAACCACTCAGTAGCACTTTCATTTGGTGTCAGAGCTCAGGCTGGTTCACAACAGCACCCACTCCCATCACTAAGGTTGAGGGGCATCACGATTCACATGATACAGAGTTATCAGAAAAGCAATGGGGCCTAGTCAACAGAGAAACACCACTCATTTCTACCCTTCCCATTTCAACGGTGGATTGGAAGGATTTGCTTGATTCCAAGAAAGTTTACCTACACCCAGAGCGAAGCTCAAAATATACATAAGAATAGGAAGCTACCTAACCATTAAGTGGGTACTTTCTACATATAACCCCAGCAGCACAGACATTAAGGGCCTCATTGAATAAATGGGACCTCCTGAGACTGAGAAGCTTCTGTAAAGCAAAGGACACTGTCACTAAGACAAAAAGGCAACCCACT
Source organism: Microtus oregoni (assembly GCF_018167655.1). Lineage (NCBI taxonomy): Eukaryota > Metazoa > Chordata > Mammalia > Rodentia > Cricetidae > Microtus > Microtus oregoni. Next base: position 4,895,051 of record NW_024543083.1, on the reverse strand, counting down.
TACTGGGAGGAGATCTTCACCAACCCTGCAACTGACAAAGGTCTGATCTCCAAAATATATAAAGAACTCATGAAACTAGACCGTAAAGGGCTAATCAACCCAATTATAAAATGGGGCACTGAGCTGAACAGAGAATTCTCAACAGAAGAAGTTCAAATGGCCAAAAGACACTTAAGGTCATGCTCAACTTCCTTAGCGATCAGGGAAATGCAAATCAAGACAATTTTAAGATACCATCTTACACCTGTCAGAATGGCTAAAATAAAAAACACCAATGATAGCCTTTGCTGGAGAGGTTGTGGAGAAAGGGGTACACTCATCCATTGCTGGTGGGAATGCAAACTTGTACAACCACTCTGGAAAGCAGTGTGGCGGTTTCTCAGGAAATTTGGGATCAACCTACCCCTGGACCCAGCAATACCACTCTTGGGAATATACCCAAGAGAGGCCCTAGCATACAACAAAAGTATATGCTCAATTATGTTCATAGCAGCATTGTTTGTAATAGCCAGAACCTGGAAACAACCTATATGCCCTTCAATGGAAGAATGGATGAAGAAAGTATGGAATATATACATATTAGAGTATTACTCAGCAGTAAAAAACAAGGACTTCTTGAATTTTGCATACAAATGGATGGAAATAGAAAACACTATCCTGAGTGAGGTAAGCCAGACCCAAAAAGAGGAACAAAGGATGTACTCACTCATATTTGTTTTCCAGCCATAAATAAAGGACATTGAGCTTATAATTCACGATCCTAGAGAAGCTAAATAAGAAGGTGAATCCAAAGACAAACATATAGGCATCCTCCTGAATATTAACCTTCATCAGGCGATGAAAGGAGACAGAGACAGAGACCCACATTGGAGCTCCGGACAGAAATCTCAAGGTCCAAATCAGGAGCGGAAGGAGAGGGAGCACGAGCAAGGAACTCAGGACCGCGAGGGGTGCACCCACACTGAGACAATGGGGATGTTCTATCGGGAACTCACCAAGGCCAGCTGGCCTGGGTCTGAAAAAGCATGGAATAAAACTGGACTTGCTAAACATAGCGGACAATGAGGACTACTGAGATCTCAAGAACAATGGCAATGGGTTTTTGATCCTACTGCACGTACTGGCTTTGGGGGAGCCTAGGCAGTTTGGATGCTCACCTTACGAGACCTGGATGGAGGTGGGCGATCCTTGGACTTCTCACAGATCAGGGAACCCTGATTGCTCTTCGAGCGGGTGAGGGGGGGTACTTGATGGGGGAGGGGAGGGAAATGGGAGGCGGTGGCGGGGAGGAGGCAGAAATCCTTAATAAATAAATAAATTTAAAAAAACATTAAGTGAGTAAAATTCAGAATATCAGAGACAAAAATAAGAAAGAAATTAAAAAATGGAATGAGGGTTAAAACTGCTTAAAATAAACCCAGAATGGAGGTCAGAGCTAGAATTAGTAGGCAAGGACATGAAAAAGCTATTGCAACCATAAGAAATGTAAGGAGATCTTTTAAGGTTAAAACCACAATGTGCAAAATGAAAATTATATAGGATGGAGTTAAAGGCTCACTCAGCACTCCAGATAAAAAGATTAAGGAACTTAAATACACATAAACAGAAATCAATCAAGATGAAATACAGAAAGTCAATGTGTGTGTGAGTGAGAGAGAGAGAGAGAGAGAGATTAAAACAGCATCTATGAATTGTTAGACAGCTTCAGTTTCAACAAATTTTATGTTTGAATATATATATATAATAACTCTAAGGAAGATTTATAAAGAAAAAAAGCAAGTTGGGCAAGGGAAAAAAATGAGTACGAGAATGTAGGATGGAGTTAAGTCCTGTAATCAAGGAGATAAACAGACTTTAAAAAAAAATGAATACAGGGAGTGATGATCTTGAGGCAAGTTCCTACCCTGCTAAATTTCCAACTTGTGAAAAAGAATTTTAGAAAAGCTTAGAGCAGGGTGTGATGGTGCACAGTCAGCACTGGGAAGGCAGAGGCTCATGGATTGCTGAGTTTGAGGCCAATCTGATCTATAGAGCAAGTTTAAGGACAGCCAATCCTAGGCAGTTTAAGGTAACCATCAAAACCAGAAAGCAGGTGAAGATGTAATTGAACAAGTGAACCATGTTCCAGACCCAGCAAGCAGCAAAACTTGGCAGCTTAGGCCACGTGGTTCTGGATTTAGAATTAAGGATAGAAGAAAGGGGTTATGGAATTTGCTTCTACAACTAAGGAAAGTTGCTGAGGCTAGGCATGTGTCAGGTGTGTCCCTGAATGGAGGCCTAAAGAGGCCATTATGTGAAGCTCTGAAGTTGAAGCCTGGATTGGCTTGGAGACCCCAAGATGTTGGAGATGCCAGACTATGGGATACTTGCCAGGAAAAAATGCTAACAGGGAATGGAACCATTCCAAGAGAGAGAAATGTGTTGCAGTCACCAACACAGAAAGGAGTTGGAGATCTGAAGAATATTTTGACTTCAGACATGGACATGCAGTTTGGCGTTTGCCTGGATGGTTTTTGGTCTTGCTTTGTTCTAGTATATACTCACTATGCTCCCTTTCTTATGTTTTGCAATGATAATGTATATCCTGTGCTATTATAAGTTGGAAGTATGTGATCCGTTTTTTATATTTTGAATTTATAGGGGATTACAGTTAAGATATTGCATGAATTTCAGAAAAGACTTTGAACTTTATTTTTTGTTGTTTCTTTTTATTGATTTTTATTGATCTCTACGTTTTTCTATGCTCCCCTCCCTGCCTCTTCCCTCCACTTCAGCCCTCTCGCAAGGTCACCATGCTTCCAATTTACTCAGGAGATCTTGTCTTTTTCTACTTCCCCTGTAGATTAGATCTATGTATGTCTCTCTTAGGGTCCTCATTGTTGTATAGGGTCTCTGGGATTGTGATTTGTAGGCTGTTTTTCTTTGCTTTATATTTAAATACCACTTATGAGTGAGTACATGTAATAATTGTCTTTCTGGGTCTGGGTTACCTCACTCAAAATGATGTTTTCTAGGTCCATCCATTTTCCTGCAAAATTCAAGATGTCATTATTTTTTTTTCTTCTGTGTAGTACTCCATTGTGGAAATGGACCACATTTTCCTTATCCATTCTTCGGTGGAGGGGCATTTAGGTTGTTTCCAGGTTCTGGCTTTGGACTTTCAAACACTGCTGAGAAAATTGTAGACTCTGAGAACTTTTGAAGTTGGACCAAACACATTTTGCATTATCATCACAAGCATATGGGGGCCAGGGAGTGGGATGTGGTGGTTTGAAAGAAATGGCCCCCAAGGGCAGTAGAACTATTAGGAAGTGTAGCCTTGTTAAGGTAGGTGTGGCCTTGTTGGAGAAAGTGTGTCCCTATGGAGGCAGACTTTGAAGTCTCACTAATTCTCAAGCCACACCCAGTGAGACAGACCGCTTCCTGTTTCCTGCATATCAAGTTTTAAAATCCCAACTCCTCCAGCACCATGCCTGCCAGCCTGCCTGTCTCCCACTGTGTTCCACCATGATGACAATCGACTGGACTTCTGAAACTGTAAGCTTAGATATATTCCTTCATAAGAGATGCTGTCATCATGATATCGCTTCATAGCAACAGAAACCCTACCTAAGACAGCTTCTTAGTGGCACTTCTGTTTGTGTATAACACTATTCCCATCAATAGCCATACTGCCTAAGAACTCAAACATTCCCTAAGCAGTACTTGGAATATAAGGTTTAATTACCATATATTGAATCAGTAAAAGCTTAACTCCAAATGATCTTGACCAACTATTACTTATTGAATAGCAAGTAGCATGAAATTGGGGCTCCATCAGTTTATTTGCACATCTACATCTCACAGTGGTACTCCAAGGTAGCTGGTGGTCATATGGCAGTGGCAGGAATCTCTTTCCAGAATTCTAGTCTATAAAGGGACTCCAATAGCCCCTTCCAAAGACAAAGATATTGTCTAATTAATGAGTCTTCAAAAAAAAATACTCTTGGCATCACAGAGGCACTTAGGAAGTCTCTAGAGAGAGAAAGATGCTCTCCATCTTTATTATATCTGTAAGGAAATAAACCTGCCTTCCTAAGAAGACAGTATCTAGCTTCCAAGGCTCAACAATCTAGCCTGTGATGTGTGGGAATATTAAATAAAATTTTAGTTCAAATCCTGGATTTTCATATCCCAAATCTTTATCCAAATATCATTGCCTTGGTAAAGCCTGGCTCAAAGATTCTACTTATTCCTACAATACACCCTCAACATTATTCTATTCAAAGAACATGTCAACCCTTCTCAAACATTCATATTTAAGATCTGCCATATCCAGCTCAGAGAATATTTATTCCATGAGAGCATAAATTGTACATTTTTTCATTACTGTGTTCAGAAACAACAACCTCTCATAGTAATAATTAATAAATTATTATAAAATATTGTTCATGGAATAAAGCTATAAAAGCATTAAATTATAGTTCTATGCCATGCTTGTCAAAAATTTAAGCATTATATATTATATTATAAAGGATTAAATTCACAAATAAAGGTTATTATAAGCTGGATGTTTTAAAGAGGAAAACCCACTAGACTATCAAATTGTGCAGGTCTAGGATCCCTTCCACTGAATCAGCTTCACAGAACATAGATGGCTGGCAGCCTCAGAAGCCACATCTTTTATTCCACTATTATGTTCACAGCATGCAATGATTGCTTAGGCTGTTTTAACCAAGCACTAATCACAAGGAAGTATTAGAAGTGGACAATTTCTCTCCATGAGATTCCTCTGTCAGACTATTATGGTTATGGGTCAACTCATAATTTTAACCAAGTCATTCACAAAACCAATGAATCATATAAAGTTGTTTCTACCCACTCCTTCATTCTTGAACTTATACATGTGTTACTATAGTTTAGATGCTGGATCCCCCCCTCAAAGTCCCATATGCTAAATTTGGTCCCAAGGGAGATGCTACTGTCAGGTAGGAAAACTTTTAAGAGATGGGGCCCAAGTAGGAGGTACCTAGGTTCTGGGGAGCATATCCTCAAAGAACAGCCTCTTCTCTTTATGTCTTTTCTTCCTCACCTCAGGAAGATGTTCCCTACCTAGCAGAATCAAAAAACAGGGCTACTACTCTAAAGCCTTGAAAATTCCTTTTCTCCTGGTTAGCTAATTATTTCAGTTATCTTGTTATGGTTATAGAAAACTGACTTCCAGGGGTACCAAATTGTGTTGTTGTCTAAGGGTTGTTCGTCATTCTTCTTTCTCCCTCTTCTTCAACCTTCACAAACATTACCTAATAGAAAGTTGCTTTTTGTTTTGTTTTATTTTTGTTCTTGTTTTTTTTCTTTTTGTTTTTGTCCTCTCTAAACCTATTGTTTTCACGTCAGCTTCCTGGGAGATGTGAACCAATGCAAAGGCACATTAAATCTGTCACTGGTGGCTAAATTTGTCTCTTCCCAAGATTATCTTAAATGCAGAGATAATGTCATGGTTATAGGACCCATATTTGCAAAAGTAAGCAATAGAACTTCTTTTCCCTGGTGAACAGCAACTAACCAGAACTCCATTCTTTAAAGACCAATTCCATAGGGTGTGATTTGAATTTAAATTTATCCCAGAACCAAAATGATTTTTCTTTCCATCTGTGTGTTGTGTGGTGAAATTATTCTTCATCCAACAGGGCAAGGCATTTTGCTTTCTTGGAGGCATAGATAATTTTTTTTTTTGCTTGCCCTGAACATCTTCACGTTCATCCCAATTTGCTACTTAGTTGATAGCACAGTCTCAAGCAAGTCCACTGTACATTGCAAGGTCATAAATATCATCTGATCAAAATCTCTGTTGTTAGAAATTGGCTAGGAAAGGAGCCATTACTCTCTGATTCTGCTAGGTAATATTCAGTAAATCATCTAACACTATGAAGTCTTCGCCATTGTGTTACACAAATCAGAAGAGTTAAAATCGGAGAATGTTTTGCAACAAATTGTTGCAATTGTCATTTTTATATTATATTTTTATTGACATAGACTTTGAGGGAGGGACTACATCCAGGCACAGGAACACAATGCTAGCCGTGAAGGATGGGCAGATATTCGTCATTGCATAGCCCTCTTTAATTCCTCACCATGTCCTTGCAGGCTGCAAAGAAGCCCTGGGCTCATTCCTGAAGCTTTCTGACCCGTAGCAACACGTTCCATGTCTGCCTTACATCTGGTGAGGCACTCGAGCTGCTTTCTCATGAACAGCACACAGAGCTCAGTGTGAAGCCTTCAGAATCACTGTATTCAAGTCTTTGTTTGAGCAGGGTTGTCTTTTCCTCATTCTGGTAGCAGCACACTGTTGGATTGAATCCTGTTGTTAGCTAGACAGGGGTCCCGAGAGGACATGTTGGGTTCTGTATGTTTAACTTTTTATCCTTTATGTCAACCAGTTATGTTTCTAAAACATTTCCAATCCCCTAGGTTTACAGAAAACAAATAACTGCACAGCCCCCCTCTTCCTTCATCCTTCATAAATAATCCCCAAGAAGGATGACCGCAGAGACAGGGCCTGAATGCTGAGGAGAGCATAATAACTCCAGCTCTACCTCAGAGAATCATTTTGCAGCCAGGTCACAGCAAAGGAGTGAGCTGCAAACTTTTTTGTGTAATGGAAGCAGTACACTACCTGCCGGGCATGGTAGCAAAAGCTCTTCTCTGCAAAACCCTAATGGTATCATCCAAGACCTTTAGTGCCTGTGTGATTTGTATAAGCTAAAATGATGACCTCTGTGGTCTGCATCTTTAGCTGCCATAAAGTAATGTGGTAATCTGGTTAAGTTTGTGACTTAGCAAACCAGACTTCATTTTGAATCTAAACATCACCACACATTTGCTATGTCACCTTGGGCAGGGTGTTCAAACTTTCTGTTAGGTGGCTGATACTTGTAACACCAAAGATCCCAGTGACTTATCAAGAGAAAGGTTTGTTCTTCACTGCTTCTGCCTTATGGCTGAGGATCTGTCATAGCTAGGAAGCACTGTCTCAACCCACCAGCCTCCTTGTTGATATGCTTGAGACAGAGACACAACCTAGTAGCAGATGTATAGGAAGGTAATGGTCAGCCATGTGTCAGTTCTTAAAGTGCTTAGCTAAAGCACACATACTAACCCTTCTACTCACCTTATTGAATTTAGTGCTGCTATCAATGTACAGAGAAATATACTTCTCCCATAGAGAAGATAGTAAAGTCAAGTATGAAGGAAAGAGGTCCTGGGTACACTTGCATAGAATGAAATAAACACTTGTGGATAGATACTATCTATCATCTACATCTTACTTCCTCTACCTATGAAAGGCAACCTATAATAATATTACTGACTTCACAGAGTAGTTAGAAAAACTAAATTAATTTTTATATGAAGCTGTATTTTTAAACAGAGCCCACAATGCCGGAAAATCTTATTAACTGTTGAATATTATTATTTTTCCAATAGACATTTTTCCAGCCTCACACGGTGTTTAAGAATCTTGTTATTAACTTTTCTGTTATTGATATTGTGATGTGAGAGAAGTTGTATTAAATAGTTTATGAAGCTAAGATATTTTATTCCACCTATTCCATACAGTGACATAGAAAAATACTCTCCACTCATCTCCTCAAAGATGCCATTGAAATGTTTCAAAGAGTGTTCTAAAGAGTATAGTGTCTCAAGAAGAGATCATCTGATGCAGGAGCAAAATGGGTCATTTGTGTGTAACAGTGACATTACTGTGAAACTGGTAACCAACTGCTCTCGAGTCAGATTTGAGCTAGCTTCATGAGAGGGAATTCATTCATGCTTGGCACTAAACTTTGCTGAAGACCCATGACAAGGAATTCAATACCTGTTTTTATAGCCATTCATGAATGCTATTCACAGTCTTCACCACAGAAACCTCCCTTTCCAATGAATAGTAATGAATATAGAATACCAAGGCTGCAAAAGCACTGGAAGAAGATGGCAGAGGAATGTTCAGCCATAAACAAGACGTGTACACTGTTTGCTCTAAAGCCCCGGAACCACTGCAGAGGAGGGAACAGAAAGAATATAAGAGCTGAAAGATGAGTCTTGAGAATAGCTGTGAAATGCTATTTTTTAACAAGACATACACATTATAATCTGAATACATATTCTAAGATAATACATATCTGCTAAGAATAGGCCTGCTGAGAAACAACCATGGGTAGAAGAAAGGTTCAAGAGGTCACCTCTTTCACAGCTGAAATATTTGCTACAGAAACATTCAGGGAGAACTTGTTTCTTCAGCTGTGTATCCATTAGTGACCCCACAAGGTTCCAATGTACAGTCCCAATTCTGCGATCACAGAAATGACCCTGTTTAAACTCAGTGGGTGATGAAACAAAGCCAAAAGTCATCATTCTAGGAAAGGGACAGATAAGAAGGGCAACTGGATAGGAATGGGAGGGAGATAATAATGGATGGAAGGAAAAAGTAATCAGAATGTCTTTTATATGTATATGAAATTGTCAAGGAGCAAACTTGATTAATAAAATCATCATTTGTAAATCTTCTATGAATCAAAAGGATTCTATTCAGCAGAAGAGATGCAAAAATGATTCAGACCTTTGTATGTTTACAGCCTGGTTAGAAACCTGAATCTGAGGTAGGTACAGCCAGCAGATAAGGGATGCAAGGGCATAGATACTGTCAGAGGTTAAAAGAAAGGGATTCTAATGCTACAAGCAGGAAATTAACCCTTGGGGAGCAGGACACTTTAACTAATCCTTTAAGGGAAGTAGGATCAATTTAGTCAGACTAGAGGAGGAAAGAACAAGGAGAGAAAAGGAACATTAGAAAAAGACAGCATCCTAGATTGCCTTTCTATTGCTGTGATAAAACACTGACCAAAGGTAACTTAGTTAAGGAAATGGTTTATTTCATTTTACCACTTACAGTTCATGGTTGCTGGAAGTTAAAGCAGGAACTTAAGTCAGAACTCTGAAGGCAGGAGCTGATGCTGAGGCCATAGAGCAATGCTGCTTACTAGTTGGCTCTCCCTGGCTTGTTTAGCCACCTTTCTTACACAGCCCAGACCAGCTGGCGAGGAGTGTCACTTGTCATGGTGTTTTCGGCTTTCCCATATTAATTAACAAATAAGAAAACACTCACAGTCAAGCCTGCATGCAAGGTTGAATCTGATGGAGGGAATTCCTCAGTTGAGGTGCGCTCATCCCAGGCAACTCTAGTTGACGTCAAGTGGTCAAAGACTAACCAGCATGGACAGGTTGCCCATTCTCAGGAGAAATTGAAACTCTAAAAATGTACAGATGTTTTCCATTAGAGACAGGGGTAGGGGGCCAAGGAAAGAAAAAAAAAACTTAGCCAAACTAGATGCTCTTCCTTCTATCACCACTTGGTATTCTCCTTCAGGCTTACATTAGTTATTTCCCACTGCTATTGCAAAATACCTGGAAAAAAAAAACAGCTTAAAGAAAGAAGGGTTTGTTCTGTTAAATGCCTTCATGAACATTTTTTTATGGTAGGAATGGGGGAAACCTGGCAGCAGGATGTTGGTGGAGTCTGCTCATTTAGTTTCCAGCCACGAAGACCCAAAATAATTACATAGAAACCATATTAATTAAATCACTGCTTAGGCATCTTTCTAGCTAGCTCTTTTATCCTAAATTAACCCATCTCTATTAATTTGTGTATCACCACGAGGTGGTGATCTACTGGCAAAATTCTGATGAGATTCCACAGGCATCTTTCTCCATCAGCGGATACATAGCTTCTCTCTGACTCCACCTACTTTTCTCCTCTAATTCCCGCCTTGCTCTATTCTGCTCAGCTAGAGGCCCAAAGCAGATTCTTTATTAACCAATGTTATACAGAAGGGAATCCCACATCACCAGGAGCATGAACCAGTTGGCCACATAATAAAATAAAATAAAATAAAGTAAAAACAAAACTATCACAGCATTGTTGGGTGGGGCTTATCAACAGAAAACAAAGAGCACCAAGAGAAGGCACAAAAGACAGAGACTTACTCGTTCACATACTCAGGAGTCCCATAAAATGCTAAATTGAAAGCTATAATATATATTCAGAGGACCTGATGCAGACCCATGGAAGGCTCTGTGTTTGCTATGTCATTCTCTGTAAACTTTGTTTGGTTGACTTGGAAGTCCTTGTTTCCCTGGTGTCCCTGTTGTCCTCCATCCCCTCTGGCTCTTGCCCTCATTCTCCCTCCTCTTCTGTAGGATATTCCTTGAGTTTTGAGAAAAGGGATTTGATGGAAACATCACATTTAAAGCTATGTGTTCAAAGCTCTCTCTCTCTCCATCTCTCTCTCTGTCTGTCTCTGTCTCTGTCTCTCCATGTTTGTTCCCATCTGCAAGGTTTTACCTCTTACTAATTTACTTAAAGTACTTCCTTAAAATCCTATATTCCCGCTTATATCTCTCCTTTCATACTGTCATACAGACTATGTTTTCATTAGGTTGTGGCATTGGTCACTCATGCCTTTCACAAAGAACATTTCCTTTCACATAGTCTCAAGATACACAGCTATTCAATATGACCCCTCCCAATCTCTCTCTAAGAGACATCACACATATACAGACCTCAGCTTGCACTCTTTTCCCCATCCCTACCCACAATTATAGAAAAAGAAAAAGCATGTTTTGGTATGTGTGCATACTATACCAATAAGCATATTCTGTAAGACATGTATACGGATTTTCATATTAACCTGCATTCATATGAAATCAATGCCACATTGAAATGTTTTTAGTTGATAAAACGTTCTTCTAGTTTGATGAATATCACTGCATCTGACCCCATCTCTTAATGCAGGGGAAAAAAGAAACTCTCCAGTTTTACAACTTAAGGAAAAAAATTCAAACCTAGTTTCTGAACTGCAGTGAGGCTTTCTGCTGTAATGTCAAACTCTTCTAATCATATTTTTCTTCCCCTTAGACCACCTGTTTTAATTAAGATTACCACAAAAGTATAACACAATGCCAGAGTGAGGGGGCCCTGCAGGTGATCACAGCAGGGAAATGACCCTCAAAGGGAAAGAGGTGGGAATGAAAACACTGTTCAAATTAACTTTATCAACCTTAATCAAGACTTCAGGGAGTCTGATGCCAAGTACTTCATTGTCAGCATATTTAAAACACAGTAGGATTTGAGAAAATGTTTCCAGGTAACAATGATTCCATTCCAAGTTTCCATGCAAGGCTCATCCCAATTCCCGATACACAATAAAGCTCAAGGTGTGACTACATAGAAACTCCTTGGCAATGTACATATGACTATATAGGTGTGTACTGTAGCTGAAAGGTCGAGAATCTAGTAGGGTCTCTAACTGAGACTACATACTAGTCAGCATTATATGTGACATTTCCCCTAGGGATGGGTTTTATTAACTGGGAGTTAAGACAATGGCCTACGGAAGGAAGACTTTGGGATAAGTGGGGAATTTGGGTGAAACCTGCCACTAGAGCCAAAGGTAGGTGAGGTCTGCCTCCATGGGTAGTAAGAAGGCTACCAAGTCATTAACCATATTACGCCTGGGTTGGAAAACAGGTACTTCTTCATTTGAGGAAACACCCTTTTATGACGAACATTCCTGTTTTCCCTAGTGACCTGTGGGCAAAAAGACCTTTGTGCTCCCAATGCCAGGATGTTTACATCACCAGCTCACATGGTAGAGAAGCCAAGAAAGGCAGAGTGGGAACCTGGAGAGTGTGGTACAGGAAGAAAAATAAAGTTATCTTAACAGAAGAAGGTGAAATGACACAGTCATCCCTTCAGATGACAGACACTCGATTTAGCTGGCAGCATTTGGGGAATGAAATTGTAGTCACCAGCTAGAAATATAATGAAATTTCATTTCATCGTGGGTTAGGGATTACTCCAAGGGAGGTTAACTCTAACTTCAACTACTTGAAAGAGGCTAACTGAACCCCTGCAAGCATCCCATATGGCAATCACAGAAAATGGTTAAAGAAGAAATCAGGAAACTCACACCCAGCTGAAGTCAAGGTGGCCATATAAGAGAAAAACCTAATGAAGAAAGGTATTACAGGCCACCTCCCAGACCTCTTGGATATGTCTGTTTCCTGAATTGATTCTTACCACTATAAAACCTTAGGATATTGATAAGCTCAAAAAAAATTCCCACTTTATATGATTATTTTCTGATTCTCATCTGGTGTTTCAAATATCCTTGCATTTAAGCCAAAACTTCAATGGTTCAGGATATTTTCCTGATGATGTAACACAATCTGTTCCCTCGGAACTTTCATCCCTTGATTGCCTTAAACTCTGCAAGCCTTGCTCTCTATGATTTTCCATTCCTCATTTTCAAAAACCATGGAAGTATCATCAGACAACTCAGCAAGTCATTTGAGTTCTAGTTTTATGGATAATCTTTCCTTTGTTAATATACTGGCTTTTCATCATAATACAGATCACTTACATTCCAGAAGGACTTGCTTATTCTCTCACATACATTTTCCTTCCCTGAAAACCAAAATCTAAAAGCCAACAATAACCAAGGATGCATGCATGGTAATGACAAATGGCACAGATAGGACATTTGGAAACATCGTAAGAGGGATCAACCCAATTTCACAGTTTCTCAACTTGTACTTCTAGCCATAGGGAACATCATTATGTATGTTAGCCATTGGTTTAGTATATGCATAGAGCCTTGAAGGATAGCTCTCCAACCCCATAGAAATTATCTCCAATCTATAATTTATAATGAATTTTAACTGTCCATCTCATTGGCTAGTCAACTCTGAGTGATTTCTAATTCTATGGGACTATATACCCCATTCGATAGAAAAGATGAGAATCTCATGCCTAGTAAATAAGTGTGATTTGGTTGAGTATGAAAGAGGGTGTAAGTCACCCTAAGAATAAATGACAACTATCTGAAACAGATATTGCATAGCCTGCAAGTATGTGTGATAGGAAGGACTGCGTTATAAACAACAAACAGATCAGATTTTGTATAGAAATCAAAAAGCTTTGTATAAAATTCCTAGTACCAGTATCTTAATTTCTAATGCAACTTTCCAATATAAAGAACAAAGCACTTTGGAGAAAAGGCAGATCTTAAAACTGCATAGGAAAATTTACAAGATGAACATGAGGCATCTTCTAATGTCACATTCAATATAGTGTAACCTGCACTGATGGATCTATGTTTAAAGGACAAATAATACACCTAAATACCTTCCAAATGGCCAAAGAATAAACCACTTGTGCAAAAAATAGAACAGAACACTTTTTTATAACCCAAAGTATAATAAATATACATTAATCCATGGTGATAAAAATAAATAACAAATGCATAAATAAAATTTATCAATTTCTTCTGCAGAATTTAAATTAATTTATTTACTCAATGCACTCTAAGAGGTGAACTATAACTTATTTTTCTCATGAGGGATCTATGATTTCTGTTCACACAATAAAATGGATAAGGTTAGAAAAAGTCTAACTTGTCATGGAAATTCATGAAAAGGTGCGTATGGCATTATGATACTAAATATACTGGAATGATAAATTGGTTGGAAATATTGAAAAGGGGCATTAAGTTAAAACCAAGGACATCTAATATATTGGTCCCATCTAATATATTTGGTAGCAAACTCATGGCAAAGAGGTTCTGCTTTTGTTTCCATAGAAGACAGAAAGCTATGGATTCCTTACCGGCTAATATGGTTTGATCAAACAAAACCCACTAAATCAGTGGCTCAGATGGTCCAACATCTATGACAGCTTCAGGACTGCAGGCTGAGATAAACCTACCAAACAGGATAGTACATAAAAGACCGGATTAACAGTGGATCCAATCATCAGGAAATAGTCCGGAGAACAATGCCCAAATTCCCTAATGATTGTTTGCAAATGTTTGTTTACATTTAAAGGGGGATATGCTATAGAGATGAATACTTTGCATTGGTATGGATCTTGGTTTATTGATACAAATTTAAGGTCAATTTTGTTATATGTATATTTCTGCTCTTGATTAAGGTATTGTGTTTGTGCAGCTCATTTAAAAATGTATAATTAAGAAATACAGGTTAATAGATAGTCATCTATAACTATCAAGCTTGTAGTCATGTTAGGTTTTCTAGTTGTATGGAGATATATTTCAGATGAATAGGTGTTCTTCAAAACTTTAAAATGGTATTTAAAATGTTTTAAGAACATAGGACTTTTTGTGACAATGAGACACATCTACTTCTGGCAACTCCAATCTACTTCAAGAGGATGATGGGCATCAAAGAGGCTCTCTTTATGGAGTTTGTTAGTCATTTCAGCAAGAAACTGCTCTTGTCTAAACTACTTGACGGTATGCTGTATGAATTGGACATGCAGGACCCACAAAAAAATGACTGCTGAACTTCCCGAAAGGTGAGACAGTCTTGAGGATTTGTGCTTCATAAAAGAGTGTGTCAGACATTCTGCAGGAAACAAAAGTAACTGACAAACTGCCAATAGAGGCAAAACAGTTTTCCAATTTTCTGCTTCATGGAAAATGTGCAGAATGTTTTGTTACATGTAACTTTACTATGTTAAAGTTAAAACCTTCTTTTTTATTTAGGCAGAAAGGAGGAGATGATGTTTGATTCCCCTTTGTATGATATGAATTTATTTTTTCAGTTGGTTATTAAAGAAGCTGTTTTAGACGATGGCTTAGTAAAGTAAAGCCAGGTGGGAAATCCAAACAGAGATAGAGAGAGAAAGGAGGTGGAGTCAGAGGACACCACGTAGCTGCCAAAAGGAGAAAGATACCAGTTGCCAGTCAGAAACTTACTGATAGACCACAGCCTCGTGGTGATACACAGATTAGTAGAAATGGGTTAATTCAGATGTAAGAGTTAGATAAAAGTATGCATAAGCTATTGGCCAAACAGTGTTGAAATTAATATAGTATCTGTGTTATTATTCAGGTCTGGGCCAGGAAATGAACAAGAAGTCTCTGCCTATACTAGTACAAAAAGTGAACAAGAACACAATCTGGACTTGAATATGAAAGGACTCTGAAATATTACAGCCACTTTTCTATAAATATAAAATGGATACAAAAAATGGTTTGATTAAAATATACCGAGTTACTTCTACTTGAATAAGGCTTTGCACAAGAAAGGATACAAATGGAGAAAGCCTAGGATAGAGCCCACTCATAAAGCATTTGCCTACCTTGCACAAAGACCTGATTCAATCTTAAGCACCACAAAAATGAGAGTAAAATACTTACACCCTGCAAAGGAGAATGGTTGAATGTCAAAAGCATCGTAGCTGGATTTCTGCTGGAAAAGACAACAGGCTTACCTGGGGCTACTTTGTCGGGAAGGCGATCCTCTATCAATAGCTAGAAACTGGAGAGATGGGTAAAAAGAGGCATATGAAATAAAACAGAACACTAGCAGCACCTTATTGTGATAACTTTATTACAACAAACACTGGGAAAACTTAGCTTTCTCCTACTGCTATCTACCTGAGAACGGGAAAGGGGAAATGATTGTCTTATGGATGAGTTTGACTGTGTGTCAAGTAGTGCATCATTCTTTACTATTTGTAGCTCTGTACATATAGAAGAATGAACCAGTAGAACCCCACAGATATTAGACATAAGGCCTAGCAAAGAATATCTGAGGCAAAAAGCAATATGCAGGCAGAACCAAAGATTAAGGCAATTTACACTCACATTTATGGGCTCCTGCACCAATGTCTTGACCATGAAGTAGGTCAAGATGATATGTATAGACAGATGGTAAAACAAAGCAGCATATAATCCTTAATGCCACAGTGGGAATAGCTTCTTAGTATCAACATATGCAAAGGAAGTCATGAGAGAAATTTTCAGTATCCTTTGTCCTTTTTCACTCTTACATCTTTCTACATCTTTTTCTTAACATCCTCTCCAGGAATCTAGAAACGATGGGCCCTAGAGCCTCTAATTCAGTAACAGCCTGGGCTCTCTTATTACTGGTAGTATATATGATATAACACAAACACAGATGATAGAAAAATAGATACAATACATATATATGTGGAGATATTATACATATGTGTATAAATATACATATATGTAGAGAAAGGCTTTTAACATGAGGAACTGGTTCACACAATTATGGGGCAAATAATTACCAAGAGTTTCTAGACACTCAAGAGATCCAGAATTATATTTTCACTACAACTGTAAAAATCTCAGAACTAGGGAGCTGATGACAGAATTTCATTCCAAGTACTGAAAACAAATACAGCAAGCTGAAAACTCAAACAGCTAGGAAATTCTCCTTTGCCCTGTCTTTGCAGCCACCCAGCTGGCGAGAGCAATCTTCCTACCTTGTCTACCTATCACAATGTTGATTTCATCTAAAACTACATTTTTTTAACAAACTCAAAATAGTGTTGTTAATATTTGAACACCTTATGGGTCCAATCAATTCAATGGATCAAATAACCACTGAGTATGTCTAGAGTGAGTACTGACCCTGGCATTTCAGACAAATCCCCTCTCTCATCCCCACCCTCTACCCTCCCCCCAATCCTGGTTCCAGTGGTCCATGAAGCATACTTTGAACTCAGGTTCTCATTACAAAGTATATTTGTGCTGGCATTACTGCAGATACAAAGATTCCCATTACAGGCAAGAAGCTTTTCCTGTTGGAATATGGTTTATCACCCTGCCTACTCCCTTCCTTCTTCTGAAGGTAATGGGTTTTTGATCTCAACTTCATACCTCCATCTCTATTTTTCATGATCAATTTGTGGTAAGGTTACAAAGCATTATGGGCCCTTCAGGCAATAAGGAAATAAACAGAAAATAGAGGAGATAGAAGGTGATTCAAAAATCGTTAATGAGGATAGAACCAATTCTCTATAAAGGCTTCCTGCAGAGAGATTCGACCAAGTTGGACAAACACTGTGCTCATGGGAGGTGGGTTTTTTGTTTTGTTCTGTTTTTGTGTTTGTTTTTCCTATCAGGGATTTAGAAACCTTTCCTTTTGTTAAAAGAGAGACAGAAGACTCAAACCAGCCCCAGTGGGCAATTCATCAAGTTCCAGCTAATACACAGATGTGGATGGAAGGCAGGTTAAGAAGCCTTCACTCTCAACCCCTGAAGGTCTCCAGGTACAGATGCTGTCCAGAGAGCAGTAACAAACCTGCATTTATTACGTTAAGCCTAATCAACCACGAGAAATAGAATCAGTAAAATTCAGGCCCAACTAGTACAGAAAAGAGGAACACAAGAATTAGATGAATACTTGTGTCCCAAGATTTATATCTGAGAATATCACATTACTCCAAGGGAAGAAGAGAAGTCATCAATTATTAAAGGGCCAATGGAGCCCAGACCGTCTCTCCTGTCCCTCTGTATGGGCTGAGGAGGAGTGCCTGAAAAAGGTGCCTTTTGGTACTCTGTTCCATGCTTCTGACTCTCTTGGCTGTAAATTCAAACTAAGATATCAACCCATGAGTAGCAAACCATAGACCACATTCTGCCACCTACGAAAGCAAAACTAGAAATCCACACCAATGCAGTCGTGGTTTGCTCTTCTTTCAATGAACTCAGACTGTCTTTGAACACTCTGGATTTCAACTTTGTATCCAGACTGATTCTCTCCAGATCTGCTGCTAAACCACACTTCCCAGTGTGTTGCCTTCCTCAGGCTAAAACTTTCTGAGGATCAGAGGAAAACTGTCTAATCTTTCTTTATTCAAAGTAACCTATTTCTTGCGTGCCCACTGAGTTCACCTTCTCCTTGTGAGCATAAAGTCTCTTTGAGCAAAGACTTTACCATGACTCACAAACAATGATCCCAACAACAAATTAAGGACTCTACCCCAAGTGGTCACCATTCCCTTTCCAATGTCTTTATAAGAGCCTCTGTTCACAAGCTCTTCTTTCTGTCCTCATCATCCTGCCACCATGCTTTCATCACCTGCAAAATATTAGCAAGCCACTTCCAACCAAAGGAATGGCAAGCCAGTGTCTCTGAGGCCCTAAGAAGCATACTGAAGGGAAGGAACAGCAAAGCTTTCTGCCTTGGATGGGTCCTTCTAGAATCCGTCAGGCTGCCTATCACAGAGCTGATGGCATTTCTAATAAGTCCTCATTCAGAAATCACAAACATGCTACTTTGCTAATTATACCCAATTTTTCCAAGCTTCCCAGCTCGATCTCAGTGGTACTCAACCTGGAGGTCTTGACCCCTTTGGGGAGGTTAAATGACCCTTTCACAGGGATCACCTAAGACTACTGAAAACATAGATATTTGCATTACAGTTCATAACAGTAGAAAAATTACAGTTATGGAGTAGTAACAAAAATAATTACACGATTGGGGCTCACCACAACATGAGAAACTGTCTTAAAGGTTCACAGCATTTAAAAGGTTAAGAACCACTGCTCTATGTGCTCCTGAATATAAAAACTTTGGCTCCACCAAAATAGTCACATGACCCCTCATGCTACCCCTAGCCATCAGGGTAACTGCCTTTTAACAGCATCAAGGGTCACTTTGAGCAGTTTCAGGCTTCATTTTGGAAGTTTCCGGTGTGTGTGTGTGTGTGTGTGTGTGTGTGTGTCCCTGTGTGTCCGTGTGGTGTGTGTGTCCTATAATCATTACTCCAAAAAGACAAACCACTTTTTAAAACTCAATCTCTACACTGTGAAAGTCAAAGACTTCCCAAGTTTGAGATATGTCAGTCAGGGGTCACTTGGAAACTGGCTTAATAAGATTGCCTCCTCACTGTGTGAGCCATTTAATTTCTTCCAGCTCTACTCTGCTGCTGACAGAAGGAACTGCTTCAAGGTTACAGTGAGGGACTCTGTGTACCGGAGTGTGGCGTGTTTGTAGGAATCCAAAGAAGAATTATGGTTTAAGTCTTGTTTTTTTTACCCAGGCAAATACATAATTGCATATTTTTCTATGTTCTCTTTTTAAAAATCGAATCATATATTTTACACATCCCACACGACCAGTAACCATTTGTCTGAATTTGACTTGTCATTATTGTTATTATCTTGCTCTGTTTTATCTAGCTCTAACTGTTGGAGCTCTCTGAAGTCCCATTCCTGTTTGAATTCCTCCCAACCTTGATGCACTATTCTTATAAGCTTCTGTATAGTTCCACCACTATAAGCAACCTAACGCGTGATGACGTGAAATTGCCATCTCCTCCTAGGTCTTTCTCCTGGGCTGTATAGCAATTAAGTACCTAACTTTTTATCTGGAAGTTGAATAGCTATAGTTTCACAAGTGAACTCCAACACAGTATACAATGTAATTCTCTTCTTTCTATATTGCTTGAACAATCTGATGCCAGTTACAGGCTCTCTTCCATCAGGACAGTCACGACCACGCCCCCCTGCTTCTCTTCCTGTTCCTACAATGGTGGGAAACATCACTCATTCTCACCCACATCTAGCTCCCTTTTAGTTTCAGGCAATGGAAAGTTATACCTCTCATCCATTACTAACGAGGATGGCTTTGTAATGCTTCTGGCCAATAATGAAATATTAGCAGTTTCCTGTGTGTTTTTATTTCCATGACCGATCTCTTCCTCAGATTTAGTATGTGGAGGGAAATATTAAAACAGTGACATTGTGGCAACTTCTCAATCTGCAACCCCTAATGACTCTCCTAGTTAGTTTTTTGTCAACTTGACTCAAGCTAGAGAGATATCTGGGAAGCGAGACTCTCAAGTGAGAAATTGCCTCCATTATACTAGCCCATAGGCAAGTCAGTGGTTCATTTCCTTAATTAATAATTGTTGTGGGAGGATCTAACCTACCGTGGGTGGTGCCAACATTAGGCAGGTAGGTGGTCCTGGGATATATAACCATACAACTTAGCAAACCAGTAAGTGCATTCCTCAACAGTCTTTGCTTCAGCACATCCTTCCAGGTTCCTGCCTTGGCTTCCACCAATTAACTGTGTGAATTAGGTTATCAAAACCAAACCCTTTCTTCCCCAAGTTGCTTTAGGTCATGGTCTTAATCACAATAGAAACCTAATTAGGACAGTGACTATGGTGCCTAGGCCACAAGCCAGAACAAAATGAACAAAAAATATTGGCTGTGTGAAGTCTCTATGAATTACAGCTTGCTTGTTGGCACAGCATACACTAGACTAATTAGCATGTCCCGTGTCACCAACAGGACCTACATTTTTAGAGAACCGAGCATCACTAATGTGTTCCTGTCCTTGGTTTTTTCTGTCTCAGGGATCAGTTCATCCTGACAGTTCTCCTCATAAGAAGTCCTTAAATCACTTTTCCTCTAGCTTCTGGTATTCTCCCGCAATTTACATTTTGTGTATATGTTTTTTTTATTTGTTTATAGTTTTTGTTTTCTTTCTTTTTTTTTTTAAACGCATGCATCTGTAGCTTTATTTTTCTTTCCCAATAATGTTCCATTGTACTGATAGGCCACATTCTGCTTGTTTCATTCAAGATTCAGTTGTGGGACATTTTGGGTTATTTCCAGATTTTTCCCTGTTATGAATGAGGATATTTTACTTTAAATATCTTTGTGCAGATATACTCATGGATGTTTCAAATATTGGGGGTAAATATCTATGTAGTAGAATTATTGCATCAAATTCTAAGTAAAGATGTAAACGTTTTGCATGTCTGATTTTATCACTTTAAATATTTTTTACTGATATTTAAGAATTTCATCTATGACACTGTATTTACACCATCTACCCTTCTCTCTTCTCTCCATCTTCTCCTATTCCCCCAACACACAAACATTCTTCAAATTTACAACCTCTTTTCGTTAATTTGTATTTAAACTCACAATTAAATTTGTAGAATAAACTCTAAGTATATAATATGACCTACTGAATCATTTAGCATTGTTAATATGTGCTTAGGGCTGAGATTTGGGGGTTGGAGAACCTGTGAAAAGGCTTTTCCTTGGAGAACATGGATTCTCTGATTCATTTTCCCTCTCTCGGCAACAATTAATTGCCTATAGCTCTACATCTAGGAACGGGGCCTGGTTTTGCTTTCTTTAAGACAAGGTCCTGCCATGTAGTCAAAGCTTCCTCAAACTTACAGTCCTCCTACCTTTGTCTCCTGAATGCTGGCATTACAGGCAACCACTACCACATCGGTCCTGTTACAAAGTTCAGTAGGCTTCCCATGTCTCCTAGATCACTTTTGCCATAGCACTACACTTACGCCCTTCATATGACTGCCAGGGTATTTCAGAACAAAAGTCAGATTGATCCCATTTCCCTTTAGAAAATCCAAAATAAAGTTCTTTAGAATGTACTCACTCTCTGTTTGCCTTGGCTCCTTTCTGTAGCTATGGTTAAGTGGCTAGCCACTCCTGTGAATGCGGCAAACCAAAGCTGTTCTCCCTGAAGTTACAGAAACCACCCTTTTAGGGGAGACAGACAATTTAGCTAAACCAGTTCTCCACATTTGTAGCCCCGCTAGATCACTTCCCAGGGATTCTGACGAGCAGCTACTTTCTTCCTACTCAGGACTGTCTCCTGTTGTGTCTCCCAATCATTGTTATTATGGACCCACCCAGCGGGTTAGAATAAAGTATTGCCAGAAAATAATATGACTAGGTATTATTATTATTAATTCTTCCTTTATGCCTATGAGAGTCTCCCTAGAGAAGTACATAATATAGTTAGAAGACAGCAACATGGGATATGCAAAAGAGGAATAGGAGGGATTGCTGCATAGTTCTCTCAGGGGCTACACCCCCAGGACTCTCACTTTGAGCTGTAGTTAAACTCACACATTTAGATTTAAAGGACGATTTCTAATAGTTGATCCCCTACAGGGTTTGCTAACTGTTTTTCCTAACTTAGACATAAATAATCAAGTGACAGGCCAGAGAAAGGAGGTTGGTGCCTACAATCCCAGTATGGAAATTCCTGTGATTACATTTTTCTGAAGAGAAGATAATAATAAAATAACGTTAATAATTAGCCTATTAATCAATTACTGTTTTAAGGCAATTTTTGTAATGTACTTAATGATGCTAACATTACTTTTATTTTCTATAGCCTCATTGTTTCTTTTTAAACAATTTGTAGAGCCCCTAGCTACTGTGATTACATAAATTCTTTTCCACGATGAATATTATTAATAGCGGAGATCTTACACAGACATCTCCACTGGGTTTCTCCTCTAGGGAAAAAGCTGAGAACCTCATGGCCTCCCAGTTCTCCTCAGAGAGCTGGTGTGGGCAACATGATGGATGTGAGGGGATAGAGAAAAGTTAAAAGATTAAAAACAAATCCTCCAAAGCAAACAATCTTGTGGAACTCCCTGTTCACTCTGAGCGTGAAGTTCAATGAGGGCTTTGGTGACATGTAAAATCAACAAAGACCTCCACGAAGCGAGCTGACAGGCTCCTTGGAAAATGTCATCGGTAGGGTCACAGTGGTCAGGGCAGCAGAAATGTCCATCCAGGATGAACAACCCTCAGTGTTGCTAGTGTGCACTGAGTTTTAGAATTCTTTGTGATTTGCTTGTACGACAAACAACTGTCTGAATGATGAATTGGGGTTCAGCTTGTATTGTTGCTAAGAAAAGTAAAGTAAAACTTGTGTCCCTCGAAAATAGCCCTCTTGTCCTCTGCTCGCCTTTGGAGATTGGGCGAGCGACTTTCACTGCATCCACATCCATCCTCCCTCTCCCGCACGGGGATTTCCCAGAGGTCTGCCTCTACCAGACTCATTTCTGGGTACACCAGTCGTATGAGGTACAGAGACACCCTGGTCATTTGCTACCTTGTGTGTCGTGTTTTTTAAACATGGTAATTTCCGCCATAGTTGTTCTCTTTTCTATCACATATTCTAGTATGTGTCGTTTCTCATCCATGTCTTCTTCACATCTTGGATAAAATCCTGAGAAGAGCAACCTGGAAATCTCCAGTGACAAAAAAAGAGTTGCTTGGAAATATTTCAGCATAAAGAGGTCAGAAATACAGACATCCTCTAATGTCTATGCAGCACTGGCTGCAGGAACCCGCCTCAGACACCAAATCCTGTGGACGGTCAAGTCCCTTCCATAGCTGTTTATCGTTTTCACATAACCTATGCACATCATCCCATAAACTAGTTGATATTTGGTGCAATGCAAATGACATCTGCACTATGTAGTTCAGGAAACAAGGACAAGAAAATTGTCTAAGCATATACAGTCTGAGGCAACTTTCGCAGTGCACAGGGTTGGTAGAGTCCACAGAGTTAGAACTTCAGACATTGTCATGGATAATAATTAAGAGGTCAGAGCAGAGGTAAAGATGAGATTGTGCAGTGTGCAGTAAATAAGTATCTGGTGAATCCCACATGGGATAAAACCTGCATAGTTAGCCAGAGACTGAGATTGCTGAACCACATTGTAGCCAATCTTCCTCCAGCTACCTGGGTCATCTTGCTTTCTATTGATTTTGTGAACTTGGCAACTCTGGGTCAGCTCATGGGGCACATTGCTCTCTTCTTGAAATGTTCTTGTCCCAGTACACATGGCCCCATTTCCATGACATTTCAGGTGTCAGATGAAGCACCGCTGAGACACTTCATCCACACGGCTGTGATGATTGATAGAGACTCTCTCTCATTTCCGCCATCTCATTACCCCCTGGTCAGTTTATACTGACATGTGTCTTTCATCCACAGAAATACGATGACATGAGATTTCTGCGTCCTCTGTTCTGTTTGTTTCCTGCGGATCAGGGAATTTATCCCCTTATTCAATACCCAGAGTCCGTAAGAGTACAGAGCATGGCAGGCATGGATCGTCACTGAATGAAGAAAGATGAGCACCCATGGGAGAAATTGACAAACCAGAAAATCAACAAAGGAAATTGTGTTAGCAAGAAAGAGTTAGCACGCAAATACTATCTTACGTGGTAGCCAGAAGATAAACCTAGATACAGATTTATCTTTTTGTGTTTCTGAA
Organism: Microtus oregoni; assembly: GCF_018167655.1. Lineage (NCBI taxonomy): Eukaryota > Metazoa > Chordata > Mammalia > Rodentia > Cricetidae > Microtus > Microtus oregoni. Next base: position 4,871,104 of record NW_024543083.1, on the reverse strand, counting down.
GAAATATAATTGCTATTATCTCATGATGGTACCAGGTAGAGGATAAGCAAACTGAATGGACACATGGAGGTGGGTAGTCAATTAAGTACTCTAAGATCTCTGTTGTGACATATACGTGGTTTTATTAAGAAAATTTTATGTCTCACCTTAGGATATCCACCAAACTCTTCTCTGGCTTTTCTGGCACTTGTTTCCAAGACAGTCCAACTGGGTCTTAATGTTCTTGCAGTGAGTTTTGTAGTTTGCCAAGGTTAATATCTCTTGTACACATATTAGTTGGAGCTCCTCAAATTTGGCCAATTCTGTTCTACTGATAGTCAATTTTTAAGGAGACAGTTATGCTATGAAAATAAATGATTCCATTTTTTAAAAGGCAGGCATGAGAGCTTTTGCCCTAATAAGTATAAAACACAGGTATAGTTCTGCTTTAATTCCCAATCTTACCTTGCTGGAGGACTGCTAACTTAGTAGTCGTGGTATTATGTGATATCAATCATTACTAAAATCCTATAATTACCTATATTTAGTCTCATTTTTATATAGCCTCACTATTTCTAGGGTCCCATCAAAAAGGTCAAAGCCGAATATTACTGTATTTATTCAAGCCTACTTTGAGCTGTTTAAGGCATGTATTGAAAAATTCCCTGCGATTCCTTGCTATGGTTGCTTTTTCCCTTTTCATCCATCTCTGTCTCTTTGTATTTGCATGCTCATGCATCATAATACATTGGTGCAGAAAAGAGTAGTCTTTTTTGTCCAAACTGGAGAACCATCTCACTAATGTGTATCTGTTATACCGTGTGTGCATGGACCGCTACTATATTCTACACTGGCTCTACTTGCTGGTATTATATTACCAGACTTATGACTGCTACCTTATTTAAAACTCGTGCCCAGGACTCACCTCAGTCATAAGGGGCAGGTTGGTTCCAAGGGGCATGCTTGCTGTCCATTGTGACTGAATGGTAGAAGCAGCAATTGTGCTTTCTACCATGGCTTCACACTGTCACTGTCTCCTGTTTGCACAGACTCCCCAGTTTCCATGATTACCCTAGCTTGGTTGATCCTTGACTCCCAAACTAGAGTCATAGAAATCCGATCTGATTCAACACAAGGAGTACTCTTTGAGAAAGGTTCAGAAAGAGACTACTATTTTTCCAATGGGAAAAAATGTAGTTATATTTTTGTTAATATATAATTAAAGTACTCATGCTCAACTTGCTATTTGCAAGGGAACAAAAATTTTCTAGTCATATTTTCTTTTAACTTTTTAATCAGTCTGTGGCTATATTTTTAGCTAATCTTATTTAGCATTTATGTTCCTCTGATGTTTCAAAGAAGACACTATTATACCCTTTTTTTTCTTCTGATTTAGGGTAATATGTAGCCCTGGCTGAGCTCAAGCAGGCTATATTGGTAAAGATGATCTCATTCTAATCAACCTATTTCCACGCACCAAGTACTAAGATGATAACATTTTCTAAGATGTGTGATTTTATGCAATGCTGTGAATCAAAGCCAGCAACGGTTTTGTACATGGTAGGCAAGCACTCTAACAGCTGAGCTATACACAAAACCCCTAGTTCTCTTTGAAATAAAGATATTTACATTCAAGGAGTTGAAATATCAGTAGTCATACATCTAGACAGTAGACCAGGAAAGACATAGCTAATTTAATTCTGAGCTCAGGTTCCTTTTGATATTGTGCTTTACACTGGAATTAAAATTATTTCCCTTATCAATATTATTCTATGTCTGGCTATACACCCCTACCTTTACTAAGCTTTGGGGGGTACAGATAGTTAGGTATGTAGAGAGAGGTAAAATTAATAAGGATAAAATAGTGAAATATCAATCAAAGAGCAAATAGCAATCAAAGGTCATGGTTTATTGACATACTGGGATCTGAGGATCCTGGGATGCACAAATGCATGGGTGTTTAATATTTCTTAAGTCATGAGCTTAGTCTGTCAGTACATACCTGCCTTCCTATTGTGAGACCATCTATCTGTGTACAACCCGTAGCCCAACAAGGACTGTCTTACTTATTTTTCTATAGCTGTGAAGAGACAACAAGGCAATTCATAAAAGGGAGCATTTTGGGGAGACTTGTTTACAGTTCCATCTCTTTAGTCTGTCATAGATAAAAATTTGGTGGCAGGCAGGCAGGCAGATATGGTGCTAGAGCAAAATCTAAAGGCTTACATCTTCTCTGAAAAATGGAGACAGAAAGGGAATGACTGACCTGATATGGGCTTTTGAAATGTCAAATCCCACCCCAGTGATACATCTCCTCCAACAAGCCCATACATCCTAATCCTTCCTAAACAGTCCCACCAACTGGGACCCAAACATTCTAATGTATGAACTTTTGGGGTGGCAGGAGGACAGGCTTAGCATTCTCATTCAAACCACCATAAGGACCAACTTACTGTCTATTGTCAGAAAATGAAGACATTAACAAAATTTTTCAAGCAAGGCTACCAAGGCTTTAACAGCACCGCTGTGTCAGAGAGGTGCTCCTAACCCAACAGCCACGAAGTCATGAGAGAACCCAGCCTATCTTCTGTCTATCCTGCACAAAGCCTGGGACAACAAAGAGATTCTCATATTGAGCTGCATCCCAGCAATGCTTCTTCGTGAAGAAGAAACAAGGGAACGTAGTGAGGGGTGACAAGAGAGAGCCTGCCCTACACATGCAGCCTCATTCAATGGCTTTTACCACACATTTTCTGGAGTCGGGCATTGGCTACCCGTGGTGGTGCATGAGAAACCTGTCAATTTGCTGTAAGACTCCTAAGCAGAATTGGGACGGTTTTAGATTTATTAATGCTGATCTCTTGTTGGACAGGGGAGCCAAGAGGAGGTGTCAGCTCACATTTGTGTCTATCCCATGGCGGGATAAATGTAGGTTTTTCACTCCTCACAGGGAATAGCATTTGGCCTGTGCTGCTGGAACTCAGATGAACAAGGGTGAATGATGCAGACAGTTCTGTCAACTGTACTTTAAGCTGTCTAAATGGTTCCCGCAAATTCCCACCTACAATGGGCAAGGTCAAAAGTCTCAAGAAGGGACCACCTCATTAAGGCTGAAATGCACCTGGCTCTGCGTCTCTCACAACCAGGCCTGATGCTAAAATGAGTCCTACAGACACCCAAGTACTCCATCTTTCCATCTCTCATTTGGTCCCATTAAACACAGAGGACAGTTAATAAAGGAAGAAAAATTAGTCTAACCAAATTAATTGAGCTCTAGTAGAAGGGAGGCGAGCATGCCATTCAGTCTATTTCAGAAAGAACAATGTGGCTTTTATTGTTCATAATGCCTAGTGCCCACATTCTTATTTAATGCTCTTATAGTTTTCAGGTGCACTGTACCTGCGGGGAAGGAAATTCAAAAGTAATCTTTGGCTGTGGTCCTTTCAGGAGAAAAGAATGGAAACACATCTAAACGAAAGGAAACATACAAATTAACCCCATGAATACAACAAAGATAATTAATGGGTCATGAAATAATATTAGTGAACCTCACATGGTGCCTTTCTCTGGAGCAATCTGTTGTCAGGGTGATTGACTTGTTAGCGAGGACTCAAAGAACTGTGTGGTGCTCTCCAAATGCGCTATTGTGGGAAGAAACGTTTCACCTTCTACATACACAGGCAGAGTCAACCCCATTTAGGATTGGAAGATACACAGAGATTATTTATTTCAATACTCTACCTGAAAGAAATGGAGGGCCATTAAACTGACCTTCTAGTTTGTGACAGTACTAAATACACCCTCCTGTCTTTAAGAGCAGTTGCTCTTTCTGTTGGACTACATGGCTGTTGACCATGTTAGTAGGACTTCCATGTCAATTCTATTGGAGATTTTAAAAAAAAATGTATTTTCTGTCACAGGTTTCTCATACTATAGCAAAAATAAATACCCTCTATGCCCCTCTACACCAGCAAGAGAGGGATTTCAGTATCGATTGCTCTAGGATTCCATCATAACTTAAAGGGAAACTTAGTGTCCAGAGTCCTCAATGCCCAACAAATGAAAGAAGGGTGGCTTCATATTTCTTATATTATAACAAGAACACACTGAGGAGGCAGCAACCTGACCTTCCCTGGCAACAGTCTATCTACAGAAGGGAAGTGGTAGCATCTATGTGATCATTTGAAGGGGGGTATAGGTCAGATATTCCTGTCATTGGATTCACTCAAAGTCTTCCTGAGACCAGTGTCTTATCCTGTAGGAATCCAAGCTGCAGGCCATGCCGAAACCTGCTGCCGTCACAGTCTACTTGCAACTCCACTCATGGGCCTTTTCCTGACCAGATCCTTTACCAGGCAGTGTCCTGGCAGATGTCACACCTGCCAGTGACTAATCCCAACACAGGCCACCAGCCGGCCTTGCATAGCGTCATCCTACATCACCCCCATATGATTGCTCATATAGCACAGATTCTCCTGTCTATCGTGTGACTACCATTCCACGCCCCACCAAGGAATGTGTTCAGTTTATCTGATACTGCGGATGACCACCTGGAAAGTTATGCACATGTACGGGAACCTCTTCCAAGAACAGGCATAGTGTGTGCTGACCTCTGCTTCTACAGAGCTGCTGAGAAAAGTGACAGGAAGAGCAGAGGATGGTTGGAGAAGCTGCGACAGAAGCAACTTCAGGATGAACTGAAGTCACAGAGTGATCTGAAAGTATGCAGATGCCCCATGTGTCCACTCAGTGATCCCCAACAAAGTCTAAAACACCATCCAGTTTGAACACTGGACTTTCAAACATGGTATAGTGAACATCAGGGACCACCACTGAATAAGCTTAAGCTGGCTTCTCATAAGCACCTAAGAAAAACAACATAAGTTTGCTGCAAATTAAACATCAATCATTTGAAAAAGAAAAATATTGTCTTCTATAAAAATTCACACTCTTGAGACTCATCTCCAGAGATTCTGATTTTGATGGTGTTACCCAAAATCCCAGTTTCAAACTTGTTTTCAAACCCCCACAATGAGTTAAATCATGGGCCCCACTTTGAGAAATACAGTTTTACATGATGGGCTAAAACAATGATAAACAGACTGAGAAGCATTGCCTTTAACATTACATGAAAGACAATTAAATTATCTCTCATTTTTAACCTCACTAATTGAGAAAAATATTTTTATCTTTTCAATGAAGCTTATAATTAGAAAATATTTCAAGGGACTCTTATCTCCCTCACTTTCTCCTAGATTCAATGCTGTTGACTCAGACCTACCTTTTATTTCAGGAGTATATTCTGATACTGAAGAAGATAGAGATGCTGAAAATGATGACAAACCTAAGCCACCATCTCTTTTTGCCCATATTTCTTGATTTTGGTTTGTAGATTGTGTGAAGGCTGCTCAGAGAACAAAGTCATCCAGTGCAGATCTTCTAGAAGTAAAGGAGACAAGACAGCAGCCCCTTAGGGTAACAGCTGTCTTCCTTTTGAGTAAGCTGACAGATTGCAATTCTATATCCTCATTGTGTACAAAACGATGTTTTGAAATGTATATACACTGCAGAACAGTTAAATCTTTGCAGTTCACAAATGTGGTACCTCACTTGTGAGCCGAGTAAAATGAGAACACTTAACAGCCATTTTCTTTGAATTAGCACTCTCTTTTTGAGACAGGGTCTCACTACATAACTGGCTGTCCTGGAACTTGCTCTGTAGACATTCCTGGTTTCGAACTCACATAGCTCAACCTGTCTGCCTCCTGAGTATGGGGATTAAGGGTGTGTGCCACCACCACCTGGCTTGAATTAGTACTTTTGGCAATGGAACAACAACAGCGCAACTGTGTGATACTTGGTAGCACCAGACAAGGTTTAGAAAACCTAAAACGCCAGACGCACGGAGGCGCAGCGGCTGCGGCACCAGACGCACGGAGGCGCAGAGGCGGCGGCGCCAGACGCGGCGCAGCAGCGCCAGACGCGGCGCAGCAGCGCCAGACGCGGCGCAGCAGCGCCAGACGCGGCGCAGCAGCGCCAGACCCAAGCGGCTGGGACAGGCTTGCAATAAGGAGAGCAGATCGCCCTACTACAATTGAATCAAAGAGGTAGGCCTTTGGTTGGCCAGGTCACTGGCACAAGGGGAGCCTGGTCCTGTCCTGAAGATCCTTCAGAGGGGTGAGAGGGTTCTTGGCCTGCAGCAGGAACCATGAAAGAGAGTGAGGGCATTTTGTAAGCGGAGCCCTTGGCCAGCAGGGAAACCTGATCCGGTTTCTAAAGGATCCATTGGATAGGATCAATAGGAGGAGATGGGCAGGCGCCAAGGCAGGAACTCACCCAATAATCCGAAAAACAACATGAAAGCATCAGAACCCAATGATCTTACAACAGAAGTATTTGAACAACCTAACACAGAAGAAGTGGAAAAAATCGACTTTATGAAGATAATAGAGTCCCTCAAACAACATGTAAAAAATGCCCTTATAGAAATGGATGAGAAGTATAACAAAAAGTTTGAAGAAATGAGTAAATACGTACATGATACCCTGGGAAACCAAGAAAAAACCATCAAACAGGTAATGGAAACAGTTCAAGAATTGAAAACTGAAATGAAGGCAAAGAAGAAAATACAAACTGAGGACCAGCTGGATATGGAAAATCTAGGCCAACGAGCAGAGTCTACAGAAACAAGCATAATCAATAGAATACAAGAGCTAGAAGAAAGACTCTCAGATGCTGAGGACACCATAGAGAAAATAAACGAACAGATCAAAGAAAACAGCAAAGCCAACAAATTCTCAACACAAAACATTCAGGAACTATGGGACACAATAAAAAAACCAAACCTAAGAATAATAGGAATAGAAGAAGGAGAAGAGTCACAGCTCAAAGGCCCAGAAAATATTTTCAACAAAATTATGGAAGAAAACTTTCCCAACTTAAAGAAAGATATTCATTTAAATATTCAAGAAGCATACAGAACACCAAACAGACTGGATCAAAGAAAAACATCTCCTCGCCATATAATAATCAAAACACAAAATATACAGGTTAAAGAAAGAATATTAAGAGCTGCAAAAGAAAAAGGGCAAGTAACTTATAAAGGTAAACCGATCAGACTTACACCTGACTTCTCGATGGAAACTATGAAAGCCAGAAGGTCCTGGATAGAGGTTCTGCAGAAGCTAAGAGACCATGGATGCAAACCCAAACTACTATACCCAGCCAAGCTATCGTTCACTATCAACGGAGAAAACAAGACATTCCAGGATAAGAACAAATTTAAACAATACGTAGCCACAAATCCAGCCCTACAGAAAGTAATAGAAGGAAAATCGCAACCCAAGGAATTCAACACTGCCAACACTGCCTACAATAACCCAGGCATCTAATGACCCTTCACGAGCACATCTCAAAGAAAGGAGACACACAATCTCTACTACCAAAAGCAATAAGAATAACCGGAGTAAACAACCACTGGTCATTAATATCACTTAATATTAATGGGCTCAATTCACCTATAAAAAGGCACAGGCTAAAAGATTGGATACGAAAACAGGATCCAACATTCTGCTGTTTGCAAGAAACACATCTCAACCACAAAGACAGGCACCTACTTAGAGTAAAGGGTTGGGAAAAGGTGTTTCAAGCAAATGGCCCTAAGAAAAAAGCAGGTGTGGCCATATTAATTTCTAACAAAACTGACTTCAAACTAAAATCAATCAGAAGAGACCGAGACGGTCACTTTATACTCATAACAGGAACAATTCATCAGGAGGACGTCTCAATCCTGAATATATACGCCCCCAATATAAAAGCACCTACTTATGTAAAAGAAATATTACTAGAACTCAAGGCAGACATCAAACCACACTCACTAGTAGTAGGAGACTTCAACACACCTCTCTCTCCAAGGGACAGGTCAATCAGACAGAAACCTAATAGAGAATTAAGAGAATTATTGGAGGTAATGAAGCAAATGGACTTAACAGACATCTATAGAACATTCCACCCAAATAGGAAAGAATATACCTTCTTCTCTGCAGCTCATGGAACCTTCTCAAAAATTGACCACATACTCGGAAACAAAGGAAACCTCCACAGATACAAAAAAATATCAGTGTCCACCTGTGTCTTATCAGATCATCACGGATTAAAGTTAGAAGGCAACAACCACGCTGCCCTCAAAAAACCGACAAACTCATGGAAACTGAACAGTCAACTACTGAACCACACCTGGGTCAAGGAAGAAATCAAGAAAGAAATTAAAGTCTTCCTTGAAATTAATGAAAATAAAGGGACAACATACTCAAACCTATGGGACACAATGAAAGCAGTGCTAAGAGGAAAGTTCATAGCACTAAGTGCCCACTTAAAGAAAACGGAGAATGCATACATTGGGGACTTAAAAACACACCTGAAAGCTCTAGAAAAAAAAGAAGCAGACGCGCCCAGGAGAAGTAGAAGACTGGAAATAATAAAACTGAGGGCTGAAATCAACAAAATAGAAACACAGAAAACAGTCCAAAGAATCAATGAAACAAAAAGCTGGTTCTTGGAGAAAATCAACAAGATCGACAAACCCCTATCCAAACTAATTAAACGACAGAGAGAGAACACGCAAATAAATAAGATCAGAAATGAAAAGGGGGACATAACCACAGACACAGAGGAAATTCAGAGAATCATTAGATCTTACTACAAAAGCCTGTATGCCACAAAACTGGAAAATACAAAAGAAATGGACATTTTTTTAAATAAGTATCATATACCAAAGCTAAACCAAGACCAGGTGAATGATCTAAATAGACCGGTTTCTCGCGAAGAATTAGAAATGGTTATCAAAAATCTCCCTTCGAAAAAAAGCCCAGGACCAGATGGCTTCAATGCAGAATTCTACCAGAACTTCCAAGAAGAATTAATACCTATACTCCTTAAGGTATTTCACAATATAGAATCAGAAGAGTCATTGCCAAATTCCTTTTATGAAGCTACAGTTACCCTGATACCAAAACCACAAAAAGACCCAACCAAGAAAGAGAATTACAGACCGATCTCACTCATGAACATCGACGCAAAAATCTTCAATAAAATACTGGCAAACCGAATCCAAGAACACATTAGAAAAATTATCCATTATGATCAAGTAGGCTTCATCCCAGAGATGCAGGGCTGGTTCAACATACGCAAATCTATCAATGTAATCCACCATATAAATAAACTGAAAGAAAAAAACCATATGATCATTTCACTAGATGCGGAAAAAGCATTCGACAAAATTCAACACCCCTTTATGATAAAGGTCTTGGAGAGAATAGGGATACAAGGGTCCTACCTAAATATAATAAAAGCTATTTACAGCAAGCCAACAGCTAACATTAAATTAAACGGAGAAAAACTCAAAGCCATCCCACTAAAATCAGGAACACGACAAGGATGTCCACTCTCGCCATACCTCTTCAATATAGTGCTTGAAATTCTAGCAATAGCAATAAGACAACATAAGGAGATCAAGGGGATTCGTATTGGAAAGGAAGAAGTTAAGCTTTCGTTATTTGCAGATGATATGATAGTGTACATAAGCGACCCCAAAAATTCTACCAAAGAACTCCTACAGCTGATAAACAGCTTTAGTAACGTGGTAGGATACAAGATCAACTCCAAAAAATCAGTTGCCTTCCTATACACCAATGATAAGGAAGCAGAGAGGGAAATCAGAGAAGCATCACCTTTCACGATAGCCACAAATAGCATAAAATACCTTGGGGTAACCCTGACCAAGGAAGTGAAAGATCTACTTGACAAGAACTATAAGTCTTTGAAGAAAGAAATTGAAGAAGACACCAGAAAATGGAAAGACCTCCCTTGCTCTTGGATTGGGAGGACCAACATAGTAAAAATGGCAATTCTACCAAAAGCAATCTATAGATTCAATGCAATCCCCATCAAAATCCCATCAAAATTCTTCACAGATCTGGAGAAGACAATAATCAACTTTATATGGAAAAACAAAAAACCCAGGATAGCCAAAACAATCTTATACAATAAAGGTTTGTCTGGAGGCATTACCATCCCTGACTTCAAACTCTATTACAGAGCTACAGTATTGAAAACAGCTTGGTATTGGCATAAAAACAGAGAAGTCGACCAATGGAATCGAATAGAAGACCCTGACATTAACCCACAAACCTATGAACACCTGATCTTCGATAAAGGAGCTAAAAGTATACAATGGAAAAAAGAGAGCATCTTCAACAAATGGTGTTGGCAAAACTGGATGTCAATCTGTAGAAGAATGAAAATAGATCCATATCTATCACCATGCACAAAACTCAAATCCAAATGGATTAAAGACCTCAATATCAGTCCGAACACACTGAACCTGATAGAAGAGAAAGTGGGAAGTACTCTACAGCACATGGGCACAGGAGACCACTTCCTATGTATAACCCCAGCAGCACAGACACTAAGGGCATCATTGAATAAATGGGACTTCCTGAGGCTGAGAAGCTTCTGTAAAGCAAAGGACACTGTCACTAAGACAAAAAGACAACCCACTGACTGGGAGAAGATCTTCACCAACCCTGCAACTGACAAAGGTTTGATCTCCAAAATATATAAAGAACTCAAGAAACTAGACCGTAAAAGGCTAATCAACCCAATTATAAAATGGGGCACTGATCTGAACAGGGAATTCTCAACAGAAGAACTTCAAATGGCCAAAAGACACTTAAGGTCATGCTCAACTTCCTTAGCGATCAGGGAAATGCAAATCAAGACAACTTTAAGATACCACCTTACACCTGTCAGAATGGCTAAAATAAAAAACACCAATGATAGCCTTTGCTGGAGAGGTTGTGGAGAAAGGGGTACACTCACCCATTGCTGGTGGGAATGCAAACTTGTGCAACCACTCTGGAAAGCAGTGTTTCGGTTTCTCAGGAAATTCGGGATCAACCTAGCCCTGGATCCAGCAATACCACTCTTGGGAATATACCCAAGAGAGGCCCTATCATACAACAAAAGTATATGCTCAACTATGTTCATGGCAGCATTGTTTGTAATAGCCAGAACCTGGAAACAACCTAGATGCCCTTCAACGGAAGAATGGATGAAGAAAGTATGGAATATATACATATTAGAGTATTACTCAGCAGTAAAAAACAAGGACTTCTTGAATTTTGCATACAAATGGATGGAAATAGAAAACACTATCCTGAGTGAGGTAAGCCAGACCCAAAAAGAGGAACATGGGATGTACTCACTCATATTTGGTTTCTAGCCATAAATAAAGGACATTGAGCCTATAATTCATGTTCCTAGAGAAGCTAAATAAGGTGAATCCAAAGACAAACACATAGGCATCCTCAGGAATATTAACCTTCATCAGGCGATGAAAGGAGACAGAGACAGAGACCCACACGGGAGCACCGGACAGAAATCTCAAGGTCCAAATCAGGAGCAGAAGGAGACGGAGCACGAGCAAGGAACTCAGGACCACGAGGGGTGCACCCACACACTAAGACAATCGGGATGTTCTATTGGGATCTCACCAAGGCCAGCTGGCCTAGGTCTGAAAAAGCATGGGATAAATCCGGACTAGCTGAACATAGCGGACAATGAGGAATACTGAGAATTCAAGAACAATTGCAGTGGGTTTTTGATCCTACTGCACGTACTGGCTTTGTGGGAGCCTAGGCAGTTTGAATGCTCACCTTACGAGACCTGGATAGAGGTGGGCAGTCCTTGGGCTTCCCACAGGTCAGGGAACCCTGATTGCTCTTCGAGCAGATGAGGGGGGGGGGGGGGACTTGACCGGGGGAGGGGGAGGGAAATGGGAAGCGGTTGTGGGGACGAGGCAGAAATCCTTAATAAATAAATAAATAAATAAATAAATAAAAAGAAAACCTAAAACGCCTAGTTGAGGATTGAAGAAGTTGTTGCGAAGGGCAAGAGGTCTAGAGAGCTGCCTAGATGGCTCCAGTGTCCTGAGTAGCTTGTTAGATGGCAGAGGAAGAGAAACAAAAATGGCTGCAGGGAAGAAAGTATACGCCTTTGTTTAGTCTATGCCTGTAGTTGATGAACAAAATAAATATTGTGAAAATAATACTTCTGTACATAATCAGAGTAAGTTGCCAGGGCTTTGTCAGGACTTTGAAATGGAGAAAAGAAATCCAGCATCCTGTCTCCAGCCACCTTCCAGATTATATCTGTATTTCATTGACCTACTGTTCTTTTACAGTTGAGGGATTTACAGAGTCCATGTAAATGATTCTTGACCATACATATGTAGATTTTGTAGAGAAGTCATGCTATTTCTGATTGCCTAGAAGTAGTGACGCTACTTTGAATATTCCTTTGAAGCAGCTCTAATAGCTTACTGGTGGCCTCATTCAGTAGCGAGTTAAATGTAGTGTTTTCTCATGAGCTAACTTATATCCATTTACTCATACACTTGTGATTTGCTGCTTTTCAAAACTGTTCTTTAAAAAAAGAAAGTTGTTCTGCACAATAAAGATTTTTCAAATTCTACCAGATAAACTAATAAATAAATAAATAATACATAAATACATAAAATGAAGGACAGTGAGAATAATTCTTGGGCAACATGAAGATTGCAAATGAAGCATGGTCAAAGCCAGAAGGATCTCAAGGAACCATGAGAATTCGCAGTACTGGAAGATACTGGGAAGAGTGATAGACCATTCTATGGATAATAGGAAGGTGTCTAATCAATACTCATTAATGTTACATTTTTGAAGAGTGGGTTAAGAGCAAGTGAAAGACCTCACCATTTCTTAGGGCAAGACCTGACACCTAGGCACTATATTTTATATTTTCTTCAATACAACTACAGAAGTATAGTCATACTAGTTATATGCGTACAAGACAAATCCATAGCTCAGGAAGGGTGTGGCAAGAATATATTGAGCTCAAATAGCAGTATATGATGATTATGATGTATTGATGTGGGAGTCCCCTCTGTATGCTGTGATTATGTTTTATTATCATTGGTTAATAAAGAAGCTGCTTTGGCCTATAGCAAGGCAGAATATAGCCAGGCTGGAAGAGATAGAGAGAAAGAGTAGGCAGAGTCAAAGAGATGCCATGTAGCTGCCAAAGGATACAGATGCCAGATGCCAGCCAGGAACTTACTGGTAGGACACAGCTTCGTGGTGATTCATAGATTAGTAGAAATGAGTTAATATAAGATGTAAGAGATAGCTAGAAATATGCATAAGCTATTAGCCAAACAGTGTTGTAATTAATATACTTTCTGTGTTATTATTTGGGGTAAGGGCAGCTGGGAACAAATGAGCAGTCTCTGCCTACAATGTATGGTGAGAATTCAAATTGATCTGACTTCAAATATCTCTATTCTCGCCCACATTTTATACTAACTGTGAAGAAAGTCAAAGTTGGAGAAATAGTGTAAGTGAAATACTTGCCTGTGCTTTATTGAGGTACCAAGCAACAAACCTCTCTCTCAAACATCAGCAACATCAAGACTGCTCCCAATAAGAAAACATAACAAAAATGGGCACAGTCAGCAGTTAACCTAAGCCCTAAGCAAAGGTACACTGGGGCATTTTAAGAAAATCTACCAAAACGGGCTGATAATTGCAGTGCTCAGATTCTGAGACCCTTAAATACAAAGGATTATGTTTCCACTCTTTGCAGGATGAATGATAATTTACCAGCAAAGAGAGACATATTAGACCTGTCACAGGCAGATTTTGTAATAATCAGGGCTGTGTGTGCAGGAGAATCAGAGTTCCATGTTGTCAGTTTGTGCTTTTCTAGTTAATTTGACTTCTCCAACAATACATTCTGCTATGAGGAAATGAAGGGAGTTGGGGGAGGGGATAAATGTTACTAAATTCATCTGACTTTGTTTGTTTTGAGTTAGAAGAAAGACAGTGAGACCCAAACACAGCTGTACTTTTGAGAATGCAGGTACCTCTGTGTGTCTTTTGTGACATGCCACGGCTCATCTCTACTCTCCGAGGCAGGGACATGGTTCCACAGTGATTAACTCTCCTGTAGTCTCACTTTTTTTTCCTCTATTTCCTCCCTTCTCCAACTTGTCTGTGTACAGAGAACTTTCCTGACTACCATGGCTAACCATGGCTTGTTCCCTCAGCTGTCTTTCTTCAATCACTGACTCTTTTCACAAACTTTAAGAATTTGTCAAAGTACGTATCACTCTGGAAAATTTGACGTCTTTTTAATATGTCTCTGGATTGTCTAGTACCCACCCTCTCTCCTAGCCACAAGCATAATATTATGAGAACGAAGCATTACTCAATGGCATTTTCCCGGCATCTAGGAGAGTTTCTGGGGTACAACTAATAACTCCCAAATATTCATTGCATTAATAAATAACAAAATAGTTGAAGGTATGACTAAAGGAGGAAGAAGCCAAGTACAGATGTCAATCCATTTAAACACAGACAGTGTGAAATAAAACTGAAAAAGGTGCCTCATTTTTCTGATGATCTGGGAACTTGGCTTGGTGGACACATGGCAAGAACACTTGGCCAGAGTTCACAATACTCTGGGTACAGGGAAGGAAGGAAGGGAGGGAGGGAGGGAGGGAGGGAGGGAGGGAGGGAGGAAAGAAAGGAAGGAGGAAAGAAAATTTAAACCAGAAGCAACAAAAGCACAACAACAACAACAGTATCACAGAATACAGAAGGAAAAGGTACTTTATTTTTGGATCTTAGTCATTACAATTTGCAAGCTATGGATTCAGGCACCCATGAGTCAGCATTCCAAATAAGATATGACAAGTGGGAGTTTTATGTTGGGAAGCCCATGAAACTGCTAGAAGATGCAGCAAAGAATAAGGAAACAGAATGGCTATCTCATGCACCACCTGATAGGTTCTTTGAGCTTCTGGGATCAATGTAATTGTCCAGTAGCTCAGGTCCTTCTCAATGCCAGAGACTGAAGGATGCAGGCGCCCAAGTTCATCCTCCAGGCAGCTGTTGGAGTTGTGAATAAGCCTCATTTGCTTATGGACTCCTGACTGTGCTTTCCCTTGTCTCAGGTCTGCCATTAACACTGCAGTCCTTAGGACAACATATGATGGCCTGTCCTATTAGGCTACCCAAGGCAATTACACAGCCTCTGGATAAGCCTGTGAGCTCTTTGTGTGTCTATCCAGATAATTTTACTTAGAAACCCCTGGTAAACAAATGAGAACACCCCCCCCCCCCCCGCATAGAGCCCAAACCATATTCCAGGAGGTTTCCTCACTACCAGTGTTGAAATTGGTCTACCCTAGTCTGCCTTGTTGAAGGTGTCACTTCTTCAATATCCTTATAACAACTCTGTCTTCTGCTTACTGTCTGTGTCTAGCCTGGGCTCACCATGGTGTTCTCTCTTTCTCTCTCTCTCTCAGTCTCTCTCTCTCTCTCTCTCTCTCTTTCTCTCTCTCTCTCTCTCTCTCTCTCTCTCTCTCACACACACACACACACACACACAGTGCTGAATAATAGCTTTTTAATTGTTCCTTTCCCTGGAATGTTATGTTAGTTATACATCTTTACAAAACTACATTCCTACCCTCAACACTTGTAAATGAGCAGCTGAATATCTCTCTATATGTGTACTGACCCCATCTTCGCTGAAGTGGGAGGATGCAGAATATCACTTGCCTCACACCACTATGCTCCCTTAGTCCAAGTTTACTCACCATAATGTGAATAAGCCCTCTGCCATGCACAAATATTCCCATAGACAATGAATAGTCCAGATGCAAACCTTGCATAGACTCAGTTTTTATGCTTAGACTTTCCATGCAGTATCTCATTTGATCTTACAAACTCTATGATGTAACTATGTTACTATGAGAATTAGGGATTTCTGCAGTTGATTTGACCAGGTTTTTCCCCTTGCCAAATGGCAGAACTGCCCTCAAGTCAGCACTGTGTGACATAAAAGTCCAAACTCAAGTGCTCTTGCTTTTGTTTCCTTGGAAATCTTATGGTTTAATTATTCTCATTAGATGAGATCTCATGCTCAGGATACTTTAATAGCTTTCATACTAAACACATTGCTTTAAAGACTTTAGGTCTTTCATAAGAGTTACTAAAATATTAAATGATTTTTTTGGAGAATTTACTCTTCTAGGATGAGTAACCCCATAGGAATGACTGACTCAAGATGGCAGATGTGACCACACAAACTGTTCAGCCTTCTTACCATGTAGGCATCAGTAACTAAGCCCCCAGCGAACCTTCAACACAGCATGAACAAAATAGAGATTGCACTCATCATGGTCCACTACTCACTTGAGAGCATTCACTTCCTGGGAGGTACAGATGTGTACTTCCAGGCATCCTGTGAACCCTGTCCTGTGAACAGGTTAGTGATAGCGAGAGTCCTACTTCTACAGTTTAAAACAGAAGTGAATACATGGCTTTGGAAAGTTAGGCTTGGTCCCATTAAAGCAATCTATAAGATTTTTCTCCTTTCACTTCTGTTCCAAAGACACTGACATTCTGGAATGAATCATCCTTGAGGAAGCTAGATCCCACAAACATCTCTGCTGCTTCTCTAGAGCCAAAAGTGTCCGCAGTAAGATGAGGAAATCATCTAGGCGACAGGCAAGAGAAAGGATGAATTGTTTGGATTGTCTCCTGGCTGTCCACAACTTCAGAGGCTAGGTTCTGGAACTTTTGTAATTAGAAGGATATCTAGACACTAAGGAAAGAAATTTCTAATATCCATACTTCAGAAATTAAAAGTTTAAAGTTATACTACAGACAGCTATAATAAAAAGAATATTTTATCTTGCCATAAAAATAGCACTCACCCATTTAAACTTGCTCAGAACAATTACAATTATTCTTGTAGCCCAATAGTATCATGGTTAAAGAAATGGTTCTAGTATTGCTAATATAATGTAATAATATGCTACCCAAGTAACATGAAAATGATTGTTTCCAAATGATAGCTCCAAATATCTTTAGTTAACATGAAAGATTAAACATATTCTCGATTTGCAATACATGCTGTTTCTACTTATAAATTTTTTATAAGGAGAATAACATCAAAATTTCAGAAAGAATGTATTTATACTAAAATCAGTCTTCATATAAGTAAAGAGGAAATGATGAGTCATCAAAAATGCCAGCTACAAATATAGACCTTTAGGCTAACTATCTGTAGCCTTTTACTGCAAAGCTTAGCATATGTCTCAATATAGACCTTCACATCTCCAAAACACCTAATATGTGTTTTAATTTAATTTTATGAGGTATCTAGAAAACTGTATAGACTATTTCTAGATGTTTTCCCTTCTTCTTTGGATATAGGCTCATTATAATGACCAGAGTCTGTGCCTTTTTGCCCTAAAATGTTGTTGCAGATCAGTATTTTTAATTCAGATGATAATCATAGGAGGTCAATGTTCTGTTTTCACCTGTAGTTTGTTATATATAAACTAGAATGATCTTCCAAATCACCCAATATTCGTCCCCATCCAAATGCCAAGTTTTAATCCTCTCCTCATGTGCATTCCTTCTGCCCTTCTCTCCCTCTCCCCTCCACCTTTCTCTCTGGTTCTACAAGACAGTTTCCTGGTTTCTAGATTTCAGAGTTTTAAAGCTGAATTCTGCAGAAGGCTGCTTCTCTGAGCTGTTGAATAACACAATCAGTCCTTGACCATGTGTGCAGCTACACAGTCAGCGTCAGCTTCCATCCTGTTCTGCTGCTCCCACTTCCAGCTTGCTTCGTCTTCATCATAGTCAACCAGCAAGTGACAGTGCTTCTGTCCCACACTTTGGTTACAAAGAACTCTGCCGTGCCTTCCCCCTTCTCATGTATTTAAAATCCCTCTGGAACCACAAGCTAATTCCTTTCTCCCTTAAGTTGCTTCTGTGAGGTATTTTGTTGAGATGTTAAGACACGATGGAGTACTTCACAGTGGAAAAAAATAATCACATCTTGAAATTTGAAGACTAATGGATGGATCTAGAAAACACCATATTGAGTGAGGTAACCCAGACCCAGAAAAACAAATAAAGTATGTACTCACTCATCAGTGGCTTCTAGACATAAAGAAAAACCACCTTACAATTCACAATCCCGGAAAACCTAGCCAACAAACAGGATCCTAAGAGAGACATACATGGATCTAATCTACATGGGAAGTAGAAAAAGGCAAGCTATCCTGAGTAAACTGGGAGTGTATGAATTATGGGAGAGGGTAGAAGGTGAGCAGGGAGGGGGAAAATATATAGCTCAATAAAAACAATAAAAAAGAAATAAACCAGACCATCATGTCACATCCCCATTTTCTATCAACCAAAATCATTTCATTTCCCTTCTCAACAACTATATGGGCTCCTTGTTGTATACAAAATACAAACCCAAACTTTTATTAATTTAAATAGCCACAGGAAGTATAGGGAGGGCGATGAGAACATGAGAATTCTGGGAAGAAAAGCTGAGTCTACTGTCATCACCCAGACACAGAGGAAACAAGATTAAAATGTTTCACTGATAGAGGTACCATACCTTGTGACAAACACAGACAAGAATTATGTGTTACTGTAAGATGTAAGAAATAGTTAATAAGAAGCCTGAGCTAATAGGTCAAGAAATTTATAATTAATGTAGACCTCTGTGTGTTTCTTTGGGACTGAACGACTGTGGGACAGGGCAGGACAGAAACCTTAGTCAACCATTATATTCAACATAACTCGATATTATGTTATGTTATTCACAATTTTAAAATACCCCCTTAGCTTGTGTCTTCATATTTTAGCTCCTGCTGATCTCCAAATGGCAGCTCTTTATTATAATTCATTTCTCTTCAAAACCCAATTCACTTGCCACCACGCCTTTAGATTGAATAACCCCAGGTCAGAAATAATTGTCTCTTAATTTGAATGCCTACAGCTTATTTGTACATAGGCTTAGCCCTTATTCCTTTCTTTCTGTGCTACCTCAAAAGTCAGCTGAAGGGATTTTAACAAGGCATGCTAATGGGATTAGAGAGACCTAGGCTATAGTCACAGGCTTACCCATCACTGCTGCGTGACCTTGGGCAGCTACTTCCTTTAAATTGCCCCAGCCTCTTCTCATTAGCTCAAAACTGTGGAGAATAATAGCTACGCCGTATAAGTATCATGTGGATTAGTGAAAACTTTATGTTTATAAATACCTGCTATCATTTAGATAACTGATGTCATAAAGAAGTATTTTTCTCTAGGTGGTTTTCATCCAATAAACTCTCCTGTTATTTCTCTCTGAAGAAATAAAGAGCTGTGGTTTATAAAATCTGAGGCAACAATTCAGTATCAACTGTAACAAAACAGCAAGAATTTTGCAGGTGAACTGTTGGGATAGATCCACAGAATGCTTAGCCTTCACTCAGTGAGAAGATCCCATGAAACATCTTTTAGGACACCGAGGATGGCAAGCACGGCACCTCCCAGCATAGACCATTACAATCACCACACAATTTCGTGTGTATCTGTTTACTCTGCCACCCCGCACTCTAGATTATACGTTTCTCACAATCTCAGTGCTGGAGAGTACGATTTTATTCATTCCTGAGTAACGTTGATGCTTAAATGGAGTGTGTTACAGAGTTAATAATGTTCAATTGAGTTGAATTAAGTTTAACTGAATTGAAACTAATCAAACCTACACCAAGTAAATGTGTGCATCAAAGAGAGAAAATTTGCTATTTAAGATTCACTTCTTTGCCCTCGGTCTATGCCTTGACTTCCTGCTCTGTTTACATTAGCGGCAAGCTCTCAGCACCTCCCTTTCTTTTTCTTCCACTAGCTTCCATCTGTTGCTTCTGCTACATTACATCCTTCCTGGGATGCATTGCCACCCCTAATCATTTCACTATGGTATGCCCCGACTCTGTGACGGACATGTTATTTGTATAATCGTGTTTCTTGGCAGTGGTGTGTAAACTGGGAAGGGGGCGTGTTCATTATTCATGTTTGTTATTCTCCTGGAGCTGCAAACACTTTTCTCATTCCGACTGTTCTTTGCCTCCTCAATTTGTCTTCCCTGTGCTCATCTCTCTTCAAAAAACTGCCAGACTCCAGTTATAATTGCTTGGATTTGTAGCAGATTAGTTGGGCTTTCCAATGTCGATGCAACTTTACAGGAAAGGGTACATATGCAGAGACCTTATGACCATCAGACTTTCAACTGTTTTCCTCTGCTCCCACCACTGCACAACACTAGACACGTCCCCAAATGAGGCTGCTGCATGTTTGCTGACCTGTTATCCATCCTCTGAAAGCAATCACTGATCTCATCCATCTGCTCTGTCACTGCATCGTCGTCTGCTCCCCAGTAAAGTCGGAAAGACTGAAACCAGGGGTAATTGTAATCCTGTTATCAATAGCAGCCCTTTCACAGCAAATTATATTCAACACATTGTTTCTACCAGTTTGAAAAATGGATGCTAATGGCAGGACTCCTTGAATCATTTCTCTTACATCAGCATCTAGGAGTCAAGTGGAAGCCTAACCAGCATACAGAATTCTGATGCCAGGTTCTTATATTGTGGACACACACCACCTTGGCTTAGATAATTCCTTGTTTGTTTTGAGTAAACCATAACTCTGGCACTATTCCTATGTATGATGTTAGCCTTAGACTTACTAGTTTAACAAAGCACTTACATCACACTTTCTGGATGTTGGGAAAGATTAAAATGACAAACTAAATGTGCCTGAACTGAGAGAATTCCTTGAACTTGGGTTTTCAGTATAACATTCAGACATTCAGTCAAATCACGTCAGCTTGATCACCCTGGGTGATGTGCCAAATGGAAACCTGGTATCAAGAGGCTCTGCAGGCATCTAACAGGGGCCAGAGGATCTGCTTCTAACGTGGCACATTTAAATGGCCATCAGTAGGGTGTCTTAGTTTCTTGACACAGGATCTTCATGTGTGTGCTGCTTGAATAACTTCATAGTTTGGAAATACAGTTCATCCAGATGAAGCCACAAGAAATGCATTGGTAAGGAAGGAAGAGTAGATCCTTTGCTATGACTGAGTTTCCAAAGTACTTGACTATCGCTTTTGTTCTTTCCTGTTGCAAGACACTAAGTCAAGTTACAGAAGATGAAAATGAGAACCTATCCATGGAAAGAAAGAGTATCGAAAAATGTTAAGTACATTTCAAACTATCCTGACTTTGGGTGTCCCCTTCAGACTGAAAATCATCCTGGGAGATGATTTAATGGCAATTCCTCCCTGCTAAACTGACATAATTTCAAGTTAGAAAAAGTAATCTCCTCTCGACTTTGCTTTGGGTGGTTGCAATATTGCTGACCTTTCTGACTTCCAGAATTCTATTTTTTGTTGCTATAATAAAATAGGGTAAACTTTAACGCAATTTTACTCAATAGAAGTTCATTTCTAGGGTAAATGTCATAGGTTTCTCTCACGGATAAGGATAAACTGAAAACTTGGCAAGTTCACAGTTAATGGGACCAAAGTGGCCAGTGAAACAGAACATGGCTGCCCCACCTTTAGTTTTCATTTTCATTTTGTTTTTCTATAGAGTCACAGCTCAACAGGGTCTGGAAGCCAAACTTTAACAGATTGATTATGTGACCTTAGACAAAGATCTTCTCTGGGAACTTGGTATATGAATGAAATGAAAAGAAATGACAAAAAGTTCCTCAGGGTTCTGTTCTGTGTGTAATCCTGGACAATGTTCTCAGCCATTAAGAAAGACTCTGAAGTAAATGGACCAAATTGTTCCCTATCTTCAAGGGACTCTTGAAGAGTCAGTACATACACAGTCCATTGATGAGATAGTATGACACCCCAATCGCTCTTCAGAACAAACCAAAGATCAGAGAGATAATCCATGACTTGGGAAAGTAACCTACCAACAAAGCATGTGGATCTGCTGACACATGTTCCCAAACTCTACTCTCTCCTTATGGCATGACATCACTGGCAGTATACAGTGATCTAGTTTTTTTTTTTGTTATAATTATAATTCCAAGTGCTAATATAGGTATCTTTAATACCCTTGATAGATACAATGTGATGATATTTAGCTTGTATGAATTCAAATGTGCAAGGTCATATTAAAAAAATAACAGGTATGTTTAGATGTAAGACAAAAGTTCATGAGGAACATTACATGTTATGTGTTATGTAAAATTTGCTAGCCAAATCCTGAAGTCTACAAAAGGCATGCCATATATATTCCCTTTTAACTAGTAGGCCTTGTCCAAATTTGTATATTAAACACACCAACTTTCCTTAACAGCACTTACAGCTAGCTTGTATGCTGCAATTATTTTAAATTTCTTTTTTCTACATTGATTTCCATTCTCTTTTGTGTTTACAAAAAGCTAATTAATTTAATACTGTCAAATGCAGTTAGCTGATATTTTTGCTCTAAGTGATTTTTTTTCTAAAAGTGCAATGATTTCTTCTTTCTAATTAAAAACCAAGTTGCTCATATATAAGATATCAATAAATAGTTCAAAACAGTGTCCTAAAATCATAAAGGTTCAAATATTCATAATATAAATTTACACCATTTTAGTAAGTTCACTCATTTCACAAAAAATATGCTTTCCTACATTGCTAATCTTCATGCACATTCAGAACTAGAGAGGCAAGTATTTCATCCTTCCCACCTACACAGGCTCAGAGAGTTTGAGATATTTCCAGTGGCACCCTCTCTAGAGTTAAAAGGGTGGGCATGTTTGAGATTCTCCCTTGAATATGAACTCTTCTGGATTCTGGTTACTCTGTAAAGTGTTATCTACTCAAATTTATATCTTACACATAAACCCAACCTTCATAAATCCAAGGGAACATAAATTTTCTCAATGCAGATAAAGAACCAATAACTTTAAGAGTATTGCTGTAGATGGAGTAGCATGAACTAACACTCGGTGACAGAACATGACATGTTTTATCAAACAAACAACAAAGAAATTCAGAGAAGTGAAAGCTACCCAAGGTATAATATGTTCCCAAACTCTACTCTCTCCTTATGGCATGACATCACTGGCAGTATACAGTGATCTAGTTTTTTTTGTTATAATTATAATTCCAAGTGCTAATATAGGTATCTTTAATACCCTTGATAGATACAATGTGATGATATTTAGCTTGTATGAATTCAAATGTGCAAGGTCATATTAAAAAAATAACAAGTATGTTTAGATGTAAGACACAAACTAGCTGCTTATCTAACACAAAACTCAAACAAAATGTTCTGTCAACACAAGATAGAAAACTGACCTGTGTTGAATTCACCATGACAATGCAACATGCCTAAGCTCAAATAGTTCATTCTTTATACAGAATTGGGGGGCAGAACTTAGAGAAACCTTGTCTACTTGCAGTTTCCATCATATTTTAGGATTTTGGATCAAATTCAAGAAAGAAAGAATATATAGTAGACAAGGTGATGGACGAAAGTCTCCAAATGCAGTGTTTGTCTTCTTAGGAAAAAGGCTGAACTCTAGGCAAGAAATGAATTTTGGCAACATAAGCAGCAGAGGGAACTCAGGTACTTACTTGGGTGATGGAATGGGGGCTATCATTTCAGTTAGAAGTACAGAAACGAAAATGTGACTCTGACTTATGAATAATGGTCCACAGATACATGGTCGTCTTCTGACATTGAAGTAGATGTGCAGGTGTAAATAAGCCAGCTTCCTTTATGTTAGGTAGAGTATCAGAAAGGAACCATATTGAGTTAGACCAGAGGCTTCAAAAGGATCCTGCACAAATCAAAGAGACGTGTTTTCAAAGGTTTTCCAATGAGCTACTTTACACACTTGTCTCCTGTCTGCACCCACTTCTATTGAATTCCCTCTCACTTTCTTGGAAAAACAATAATTTTATTAAGATATTAAGTGCTTCTTTTCTTCTCACACGTTATCCCCTTATACAGCATGGATTTTCATTGGCAATTCTCACTGCGTGAAATCAAGAAAGGAAAAGGTAGAGTTGTTAGGAGAAACTTTCAATGTTTCTGTATATGATGTTGTCACCAGGACTAAACCACATTAGATAATGCATGGGCTTCACAAATCAGGAGATTCTATTTGAAGACATGGCGAGGTAGAAACAGTAAGTATGGCTATTATGCCTTTGTTCTTTTTTTTTTTTCTTGGTTTTTTGAGACAGGGTTTCTCTTCTGTCCTGGAACTAGCTCTGTAGACCAGGCTGGTCTCAAACTCACAGAGATCCGCCTGCCTCTGCCTCCTGAGTGCTGGGATTAAAGGCGTGCGCCACCACCGCCCGGCTATGCCTTTGTTCTTAATGATGGGTTGATGGTTTATTGGTACTTGCTTGTCTCCGGACAAAAGCCTTGACTTGGTGAGGATGTCTTAATGGTGGCAGAAGGTTGAGGCAGCTTGTCGCATTGCATTTGTAGTCGATTAGGAAGCAGAGAGCAATGACTGCTAAGCTCACTTTCTCCTCTAAGGGCCCAGCTGACTGAATGGTATGGCCTACAATTAAGGTAGGATCTCCCACCTTATTGGAGGCCATGAATTTAAAGGTGGTGGGCAGACATGGGAGGTATAGGAGAAAAGAGGGGAAGGTGATGTAACTAGATTTTAATTAAAATAAAAAATAACATATGATTTAAATTGTAGTGGCCAAGAGATAAAAACAAATGCTGGCTTATGAAAGGTCATGGTGTGTTCTCCAGTTAGACCACCACCAAGTTCCTTTACACACCAGTTGTTCCGTGCCCAGGCTCTGTGAATACATCACCAAATCCATTCAGGTGTGCCTGTGGTTACTGGGGGAAAACCAGCTTAAAGACACTCTGGAAGAGTAGATAATACCTCAGATCAATCAGAGAAGGGTATTTGTGGTGCCAGGCAAGGAAATGTTGTTCTTGTGGCATTATACAGTGTTCACTAAAAACAGTAATGGTGTTTGAATTGAGGAAAGGGAAATTCTTAATTATCATACTATTGACAAATAAAGTAACAGGAGTGATTTCTCTTCTCTGTGTTCTGGGGTTTTTTACTTCATATTAATCCTACCCCCTAGGAAGGATGAGACCAGTGGTAGTTCTATTTTCACTGCTAGTGTTCCTACAATGTACTAACACCTTAGTAAGTGTTTCATATGCAACATCTCGGTTATTTCTAAATCCTCTATGGAGAGAGCACTTTGGAAGAAATCTGAGGTTTGGAGAAACAATCCAAGGTTATATGTCTATAAATTCTGAATGCAGGCTCCAAACGAAATTCTATCTGACTACAGGAAAAGTACCTTATATCCATATGGTATACCTAAGCTAAGAAACTCCTTCCATCTAACAGGAAGACCATGTATGGACTGGCCTGTGGAGCAAGTCAGCAGCACTCTTGCATACCACAGATACCACAGTTGACTGACGTTGTCAAATGCAGAAGTAAACATTGAAATCTGCTCTTATGGTTAATGTTCTTCCTGATAGGTAGCATTTACACCCACGTGTGTGTGTGAGAGATGGGGGGGGGGAGGGAGAGAGAGAGAGAGAGAGAGAGAGAGAGGGAGAAAATTATTTCCTAAATAATTTTCTTGTCCAAAGACACAAAAAGAAAAAGCCCAAGCTAGCAAGGGTGATGCATGCAGGCATGACTCATGATGGGTGGGCTTCCAAACTAGTCTCACTAGAGGTGAGACTGATCCCTTCAGAATGACTGTGGCCCTGCCTGTGTGGAGGGGCTGCTGCTGCCAGCTTCCACTGCCATCTACCACAGTGCAGGGAGAGAACACCATTAATAATCATTAGCATGAGGCTACAGGTGCTACAGCAGATGTTGCCTGGCAGGAAAATTGGCAGCATCTGAGAACACAAACCAGGAAGTAATTTTCATCATGGGACAAGTCCCAAAAGGTGTCCAATCTAATTCAGAATGTGTTCATTCTTCTAGCCTTCCGACGATGGGGAACTTCACCTAGTCTGACTTTCTCAGGCAGTAGATGTCCCATATCTGCTAATTATGTGTCCCCCGTAATCTTCAATCCCAGTGAAGTGTATTAGGACACTTTTGTTTTTCCCCCGCTATATTATAAGATCATAGAGAAAATGGAACATTTTCCCTTCAATTTTGTGCCTCTAGCACCCAGAATGTGACCTGTGCTTAGGTATTATTAGATAAATGAGAGTATAAATGAAGAAATGAGCCATCAGGTTAGTGGGCTGGATGTGAACAATGGCAGCCATTTCTTCATTCAGTCTTCACCCTTGAATCTGACGCCCTCAAAAATGACCTGGGTAGCACTCTGCTTTCAGAAGAGTGTCACCTGGCCTTTGAAAACAATTCACCACTTTGCAGTGTGGCTGCAAAGCCACAATCTTGTTTAATCATCAAACCAGTTATGTGTGTGTGTGTGTGTGTGTGTGTGTGTGAGAGAGAGAGAGAGAGAGAGAGAGAGAGAGAGAGAGAGAGAGATGGAAAATGTGTGATCACCAATTTTGAAGGCAGATCACAGAGAACACTTACTGACGTGGTGCAGTAAGTACTGGCATCAGATTTTAATCGGACTTTCATATGGACCCCATGGAGGTTTTTCCTCTGCCACATTGCACTCCTAGCCAGCATTACTCTCCTTCAACTCTGGAAGCTGCCTTTCTCACAGTGACACTCCTCTCTAGGACTGCAGCCTGCAAGAGCTGAACAGAGATCATTGCAATATGAGCACAAAGCTCATAATCTTCCCTACCTACTCGAGTCACTGCTACCAAAAACTGGGGTTCCTCTCACCCTAAAGTGGATGACCAGAGAGCTGTGTTTAGGATAAAGAATATGTACCCCAGGAGACAGGAAACTCCCTGTAGGGGCAGGATGGTATTTTTCCAGTCTGCAGAGCTAACAGCCTACTACTAAACTAAAGTTTGGAGGAAACTAATGTAGCAATGTCAATATCTGTTCTTCGTTGGCTACTTGACTACATCTGGAATTAAATCCAAACAGCTGGGTACACCTGTGAGGGATTTTTCTTAATTAAATCATTTGAATTGAGAAGACCCACCTTTAATCTAGATCTTTGAGGTGAGAAAATCCATCTTTAATCTGGGTCACACTTCCTGGCTTATATAAAGAAAGGAAACTCTTGCTCTTTGCCTGCTTGCCCTTACACTGGCAAGGTCATACTTTTACTGCCATTAGAGTCTATTTCAGTAGTTCTCAACCTTGAAGTCATGACCTCTTTGGGGATCAAAGAACACTTTCACAGGCACCATCTAAAACCACCAGAAAACATAGATACTTACATTATGATTACGGTTATGGAATAGCAACAAAAATAATTTTATGGTTGTCATTGCCACACATGGGGAGCTGTATTAAAGAGTAACAGCACTAGGGCAGTTGAGAACCATGATCTACTTCTTTGAGACTGTAGCATGTACTTAAGACCAGTTGAGACACCCAGTCACACAGACTGAATGAGTTACTGGATTCTTGGGCTTTCCATCGACAAACAGCCATTGTTGGACTAGCTGGACCACAACCTGTAAGCTACTCTAATAAATCCTTTTTATACACACACATATAAATATTAAATGTGTTTATATACATACATACATTTATTCTCTCAGTTCTATTCCTCTACAGAACCTAATATAGATACTTAGCTAAACCATCTCACTGCACTTAGTCACATAATCTATAGCATAGACAATTACATACAGTACCAACTACTTAATAATCATGCTAGATGGCTGACTTCCTCATTTATGTATCTATTATACTGTATATCTTTTCATTAGTCTAGAACATACTCTTACTTAAATATTCACTGTAAGAAATATGAAAAAAGGAATAAGACTGTCAGGAAGAATACTATATAATATACAATAAGAAAAAGTGAGACCAGAGGAGCAGAGAACCACAGAGACCAGTTCAATAAAAAGCTGAGTTCCTCCTTCAGCTATGGGGAAAATATGTATTGTAATGATTCTCCCAGTTCTTTGTCAAAGTGACCTATGGCCACTTAGTTGAGTTAGAGTTAAACTCGCATTGGACTCTTGGCCTCTGAAGTAAGATTTATTGAGTGTGGAGTGATCACGTATAATCTTCCCAAACTGAGCTCCTCTCTCATGCCTCAGATCATAAATTGCAAACAGAGTTGCATCCTGGGGAAAATGTCAGGCTACTTGCATTCTTACATAGTTAAAGGATTTAGCAAAGGCAGTCCATATAGCTGCATTTAATTCTCACATCACCCTTTACAGAAACTGGGCTGTTGCTGAAGGACTGACCCCTACAGCGAACTCCCTTTAGCCTTATCATTGCCACCACGTAGGTCAAGCTGCTGTCAAAGTAAATTAGCTTGGAATGCAGTGGTTTTATTTCTATGCGGGTCAGTAAAGGAGAATCAAAACAGACCACCTGTGGATAGACGCCACTTTTGCCACCACACTATGCTATGACGCACCTGCTGTGCAAAAGGCAATGGCATGCGGGAGGTGCGTAACTAAGGATAAAGCAGAGGTCTCATAGATCTGTCACCTGAGAGACAGAAGCAGCTGAAAAAAAAAAGACAGGAACATAGCAAAAGAACAAAAGGGGACCTTCATCTTACACCTTGCACCAAAATCAACTCAAAATGGATTAAAAACATAAATCTGAGACCCAAAACCCAAAAATTCTAGAAGAAAACAGGAAAAGATAATTGGCATTGGCCTTAACAATGAGTTCTTGAATACAGTATCAAAAGTACAAGCAATAAAAGCAAAAATCAGTCGTCAGGATTACACCCACATAACAGACCTTTAGAAAGCAAAGACAGTTAATAGATGAAAAAGACAATCCAGAATAAGAGGAAAACTTGAAAACCAGAATCCAATACAACATTATGTGTATAATTAACCAGAAATTTCTACAACTCAAAAGTAAAAATAAAACTTCTTAGGATATTTCTTGAAATAGCCTACAGCTATATGACAAAATGTTTGCAATGATTTGGGCACAGTTTGTCCCCCAGATGTCATGTGTTAGGTGGTTGCTTCAACTGTGGTACTGTTATGAGATGGTGGGACGTTTAAGAACTGTACCTAACAGAAAGCCTCCATGGGATGTCCTTTATCTGTAAGAAAAGAAAGGATTCTGTTGTCTGAGACAGCACGATGAGCCTGGGGATATGTTGATATACGTAAATAAGCCAGACATAAAGTAGCAGTACTACACGGTATTGCTTTCTATCCCTGTGACAAAAATAATTTTGGCAATAAACTTATAAGAAAATGTTCTACTTTGGCTTGCAGGTTCAGGGGAATGCAGTTCGGCTCAGTTGGAGGCACTGTCACAGACAAAGTTTAGGGAAGCATTTTAGGACCCTAGTTGTTTTTCATGAGAGCTTATTATTAAGAGCAAGCCCCACCACCCTCCTCATTGGACTTTCTGTTGGTTAATATCTCTTCCTGTTGTGTGTGCCCCCACCACGGTGAGTCCACCCACTGTGAAATGATGTAGCCACAGAGGACCTAACATGAGCCTGAGTATCTGTTAATATAAGTATTAACACTAATGCCTATGTTATCATAAGAATTGTATTAGCTATATATTAGTATTAATATAGGCATTATATTAATTATTTAAGTGAGTATAAGTATTAAATATAATATACTAAGGCTAATACAAGTATAATGCCACATTGTTTGGATTGTAATCTAAATAAAACTCCTCCCCTCATAAGTACTCAGCCCAAGGCATTTCATTCTAACAACCAAGAACTAATACAGTGCTCAGTGTCACTGGTCATTATGGAAATCAAAAGTCATAAGGAGAAATTGCTCACACCTATTAGGATGGACACTATCCAAAAGTAAACAATAAATATTGATGAGAGTGTGTATAAAAAGAAACCCTTGGGTATTCATTGGTATGAATTTGATTTGGTACAATCACTCTGCCAACCCCTGTGGAGGTGCCTCAAGAAAGCTAAATTACATCTCTCAAAAATACCCACTAGGTAATGGTGGTGGAAACCTTTAATCCCAGTTCTCGGGAGACAGAGGCAGGTGGACTTTCGTGAGTTCAAAGCCAACCTGATCTATAGAACGAGTTCTAGGCTTACACAGAAAAACCCTGTCTTGAGAAGCAAAACAAAACAAAACAAAATGCTCAAAAGAATTGAAATCAAGAACTCAAAGGGACATTGGCTCGTTCAAGTTCATTGCAGCATTATTCACAAAAGACATAAAAGCAACGCAAATGTTCATGAATGGATGAATAGAGAAAGGAGATGGGCATGAAACACATGCGGTGGGATACCATTCACCTTAAGAGAAGAAAAGGTCCTGCGGAGACAGCATGAATGAGCCTTGATATAAAAAAAAAAAGCCCTCAGCCTTCTAATAGTGGATAGGGCATAGAGGGAAAGCCCGGGATGTATAAATGACCAGAAGTATCTAAATTTTCGCTAAATGCCCACTAAGTTTCCTTGCTCCAGCTTCTTTCCTTTTTGGTGATATAGCATTTCTTAATTTTTCTGTTCTCTGTTTTTTTGCTACTATCCCACATCCCTGTCCATTTCTGTGTTCCAGGCTGCAGGAACCTGGAACCTCTCCAGAGGTGCTCATCAAATGCTGATGTTCGCAGATGTTCAGTGCCAGGCTCAGCTTTGGTTTCTGCTCTTCACATTTCGGGAGTGCTGAAGTGATAATGGCCTGATTGGACTTGCTAAGTGGGGACGGTGTCCTTGATCCCTTGCTAAGCGGGGAGTCTGTGCTTTTAATCCCAAGGAAAGTTTCGCCACTGCCACTAAACTCACGCGCCCATTTTTCCAGCTATTAAGGGTGGCAGCTGACAAGGCTGGCTAATATCAACTGACTGATTCAATTTATCTAATTGGAAATTTACTGCCTCTTTGTGGTAATTGCTTTCTGATAGGTGTTAATGGGTAATGCAAATATCATCAGAATCATAAGTGTGCCTGCATTACCCTCTTGTGCTTGTTCCCATATCTCCTTGTCTGCCTCAACCTATTACCTTCTTGGCCTTGACCAGGATCTAAGATGTCACTGGTGCGCCACTCAAGTGCCACACAGCAATGCTATGTTTAATAATAAACTGTATACAGGTTGCTAGTCCCTCCTACTCTGCTACACATCAGAATGCAGGAGGCTGTCAAACGTTTCCTCTTTGAAAACACTGTTTTCATACGCTAATTTCGCAGCCTTTATGTGAGACTTGGATCTCACTTGCCACCCCATTCTGTCTTAAAGCTCTTTCAAGAGCCAGGATGTCAGAAATCCTCCAGAGGTGCTGAATGATAGTTTGGTGCTTTTGAGGGTCATACCTGCCTAAGAAGGACCACAAAGCTCTCTCTAGACTTCCCAGGGAGGAGGGGGTCTACCTTCTGCAGTAGAAAAGGGCTAGAAGCCCTGCATCACAAGGAATTGAGTCTGGAAACTGATGTCAGACAACAATCAATGTTGACAAAAAGGTTAAAAATACAAGGTCCAAATAAAAGTAACATGATTATAGCAGCCAATGGTCTCAAAGACATAAGGTCTAGGAAACCACGCCAGTGTTTTGTTCTCAAGAGAGCTTGCTTATGTGTATCTCCCAGAAGTGAGATTCCCCTAGATTGAAAACAAAATAAACAAATAAAGTAAAATACTAATGGTTATATATTAAGAATTTGGTAAAACCGAAATAATAATTCTCGGAAGGAATCCAAAACCAGAGTGGATTAAAAGGAAAGTACGTGAAATTGTAATCAATGAGCATAGATTATAACAATGAGGTCAAAATAAAGGGTGTGGGGGGGGAGAAAACCAAAACAAAGAAAAGTTACAACTCCTGACAGATTGATAAATAGAAGTTATTTTTGCATTAGAAACTAATACATCACTTTTCCTTGTTTGAAGAGAAAGTTTAACTCACTGAATAGTTTATAGCAGTGGTTCTCAATCTGTGGGTCACTACCCCCTCGGCAAATCTGTTTTCAAAAGTGTATTTGCATTACAATCCATAAAAGTAGCAAAATGACAGTTGTGAAGTAGCAAAAAAATACTTTTTAACTTTTTCTTTATTCTTTATGTCTTTCACATCATGCATCATGAGCCCATTCATTTCTCCATCCCTTTGCATCCACCCTCTGCCTTTGCAATCTCTTCCCCCAAAATAATAAAATTTAAGAGAAAAAAAATGGGAGAAAAAGGAAAAATCTCATCATGGTATCTGTAGTAAGACAAGTGACTCACACAGTAAACCCTTTTGTTTGTATTATCCTTACTTGCAAGTGTTCATTTTAAAGAGCCATTGACCTGGTTTGAGGCTCTGATTTCTGGTACACTATCAATACTGGGCCCTCACTGGGACTCCTCTACTGTGTTGCCCAAGCAAGGAGCAGGACCCACTTTCCTGAGTACTGGTAAAGGCGAGGTTTGGCTGGCTCATCTGTCATAGGCGGTGAAGGGCAAAGAGTAAGGCAAGGACATCCCTCACCTGCCCACACCACCACATGGCAGACAAATGGTGGGGACAGCTCTCCCACACTCTTAACTTTGGAGCTGGCTCACCCACAGCACTGCCAACAGGGTGGGCTCTTCTGTGTTGCCCATGCAAGGTGCAGGGCCTGCTCTCCCAAGTGCTACAGCTGCAGAGGGGAGGGATCAGGTGGCAAAGTGGTGAGGGGAGGAAGACATCTTTGGCTCAGCCATGCCACTACATGAAATACAAGAGGGCATGACCTGCTCACCCATTCTCACATCCTTAGGGTCTGCTTGCCCATGCCCTTTCAAAGAGGGCCGGCTCTATTGTGCTGCCCAGGTGACATGTAGGAACTCTCCTGAGTGTTCAGTGGGTCAGAGGCAGGACCAGTTCTCTCTAGTGTTGCAGCTAGTGAGGGGCAGGGGCAACTCTGTACAGCCATATCCTCTCAACCTTTGGGGGAATCAGGAGCCACGGATATCTGAACCTAAACATGGGCCCCAGCAGTAGCCCAGGCCCAGACATCACCATGGCCCTAGGTGGCAATCAAGCCACCCACCTCAGCCCACTCCTCACCTATTTCACCTCTTCAGATATGCCTCACTCCACAGGACCTAAACCATTCTGTCTATCTGTCTCTCTCCCATACCACACCATACATTTGTGCACCATGATAGTGTCTCTCTGCCTGGTGCCACAAGGTTCTGGGTGATCCCATGCTTTCTCCTCAGAGCCCAGGGCAGACAGGCCCAGACCTGTATGTGGGTCTCCTTGTCCCTCCTAGTCTGTCATGACACTGGGTATGTCCATGTTTCCTCATCATAAAGAAATTATAAGAGTGTCCAACCACACCTCTGTCTTGTGGTTGGTTAGGAGGTGTGGTTGGAGTCCTCTTGATGGCTAGGGCTAGAAAGCACAGGCTGCATTTGGTTGAGTTCTGCCCACCCCAGCAGCATGACAAGGGGCAGAAGTAAGGCTGGAGTCACCCTGCAGGCCAGTGTTAGAAAACCCGGACTGTCACAATGAAATAATTTTATGGCTGGGGATCACCACAATATGAGAAACTGTATTAAAGGGTCACAGCATTAGGAAGGTTAAGAACCACTGATATAAGTGATTATACATATATTGATATAGAGCACCATATATACATATATAAATACTGATATTGCTAGATATGTAATTATATAGTTATGTATATAATCACAGATAAAAGCAGATTGTTTTTTAAGATGCTCTGGAGGCTCTAGAGACTATAAGAAAGAAGTTTTATTTTAGAAAAAATGACTTTTTGTGTTTCTTTCCACCTGGGTGGGATATCTCTGAGAAGGTGTGAGAACACACCAGAAGATATTTGTAAGTTTGACAAGGCTTGTCTCCCAACATTGTTTAGCTGCACAGTTTACAAGTAACCTACCTGATATCCACACATTATACAGTAGCCGGAGAAGTGAAGCGTGAGTCTAGAAATGTCTCCAACTTACAGGTGAGGGTGTGAAATGCTGTGCTTTGTTTCTAAGCCATTTATAGAGCAGTTCCCAAGGCTGGGGCTGGCTTTGGGGCATTCATCGACATTTGCTCGTTTCCTTGTTCGTTTCTAAGGGCTCCTGTGCTATTGATTGAAATAGAGAATGAAACCTCAATATGAGAAAAAAAAATTATATTTTACCTGTAGTTAGCCAAGGACCCTCAACGCTTCCTTGTCTGTAGTTGCTTGTGTTTGGGGCTTCACTCAGGAACCTTGGGCAGTATCAGGCCTTCAAATACAGCCATCACTAGAATTGAAGACCTACACTCTCTGGAGCAAAAACCATTGTCCTTCACAGTGCTTTCTCTTTTTGTAAAGGTGACATATCCCTGAATTTTAGAAGCTCACTGAGGGCAGTTCTACTGCAGTGTCCTGGCTTATGGGAACTATTGAAAGCTTTTTCCTTTTGGTGTCTTCATTGCTCAGTCTAAGCTGTGATCTGCTTGGGGAAACAAATTGTTCCACTTTGCTAAGGGTATCGACTGGGTTTCCTTTTTTGTCTGTAGTCACTTCTATTGGGTCTTTTAGACCCTCTGCTTATGTTCTTGAAAACTTGAAAAGTCAAATTTGAAAGTTAACTTGGAGTATCAGGGGTCCCAATATCTCTCTCTCTCTCTTTTTTTTTTTTTGAGTTTCTTGCTTATATCCATATATAAGGACATCAAAGCACAGAGGTAAGTTATTGTCCTTAGGTTCCAGAAACAGCAAAGCCTAAAAGGACAGCCTTAGATGAAGACAATCCTCCATGAGGGAAATGTTGGACAGTGGAGAAAAAAACAATAATCTCTTGAAGGCCAGGCCATTCCCTCAAGCAATGTCATTAGACCTTCTTCCAACACCAAACTAAGACAATTATAAATGCATCTAGTTCTCTGTTTAATTTTCGTTACTGTTGTTGTTAAATTAAAAGTTAATATCACTTGACAAAGCAGGTCAGCAATGAAACCAACCCCCTACTTGTGATAATCTCTCTTGGCCACTGGGACATGCACAGAGTAAGGAGTTCCCCATTTTATTTGCCTATGATACGTCTGAAGAATTAATCAATCCCAATAGAAATTGCCTCAGCCTTTGTACAACTATTGCCATAATTCTTTAAAAGGCAGCCTTTAATCCCAGCACTCGGGAGGTAGAGGCAGGCGGATCTCTGTGAGTTCGAGACCAACCTGGTCTACAAGAGCTAGTTCCAGGACAGGCTCCAAAACCACAGAGAAACCCTGTCTCGAAAAACCAAAAAAAAAAAAAAAAAAAAAAAAGAGGCAGCCTCTAAATGGGCAGCTGGGTGGCAAACCCCTTGGGATACTTTCCACAGCCAATACGGGAGTTTTCTTCTTTCTTAATAAGCTTTGTCTTGCTGCTTAACTCCTCCTCTGTTTTTGTCTTTATCCCTCATCACTGAGAAATGATGCACCCTCGAGTCTGTTTCAGGTTGACTTTTGGTGACCATTAATTGCCTAGCACCTTAGTCTCTGGATCAACCTCAGCTGCGTGGAGAAGGCTCCATTAACTCTCAAAGACCTAACTCACTAACAAATAGAGCGAGGTAATTTAGGACATACTATACTTCCAAGAGAGGAATCAGGATGAAGGGGAAATTTGGAAGCTTTAACAAGGACAACACTACACAAAGGACTGGAGATTTTATGGGTCACTTGCACAGTATGAGCTTTTTCACCCAAGCTCTATTGGTTTAATATTGGCCTTGGTCAGGAGGTTTCCAACCTTATTTTTTGACAACAGATTTATTTCTTATGCTAATTTCAAGCCATTGGGTAAGGTCTTCTTTAGGACTCCCCTCTCCACTCTACTTTACTGTCTACCATGATTCTTCAAGAAGAAGATTCAATTGCTCAGATGATAGCATACTGGTTTAAACCCAGAAGATGCCATGATACTTTTCACCATAAATAGGTTCTTGGTCATGAGTTTGCCTTTTCTGCTAACATATTTTCAGCCATCATGTTCATCCGGGGCCAAGAAAGAGCCTGTCTTCCACATCAACCTGGTTTTTAACCAGATGTCCCAATTTCCTGGGCTTGAAACTCTAGATCATGTACATAATCACAGAGCTGATGGAAGAAAAACATATAGCAGCACCAGAAACAGCTGGACTGAAGCAGTACTGCCATGCCTTTGGTTTGCAAACCTTCCATGGACTAGTAGCATGGAAAACTTAGAATGGCAGATAAGACCAAAATTTTACTATATAGTCTTTTCCTAATCAAAAGCATTTTGAGAAGCCATGCACACTGCCAACACGAATTAATATCTGTTCTCACCGGGGAAAGAGATTTGGCAGAGCGAGTTGGGAGCAGCAGCTATAGAAAAATAAAATCATTCATGTTTGTATCTTTCTTAATTGAGAGTGCTGGGTAAAGTGGCTGCATTTGTTGTTTCCTGCCCATCATCAGCTGGGACCATTCTGGGAAGGCACAGATGTTTCACCCCTGGCTTACAATTGGATGCCCACAGACTGACATTCTCTAAAGATTTCCTTTTCTCTAGTGGCTGCTGAATTATTCACTTTCCCCAAGTGCTTCCCCAGCACGGCTTGTCATTATTAAGTGTCCCTTCTGCAACACCCACCATCTCTCCCTCCATAATAGAACCTTCTCCCCTATTGTTTTCCTCATTTGCAATTCATTCTCCTAATCATCACAGCTTTGTCTGCGCTAAAGAGCACCCTGGACTCTTTCTACATCATTTCTTCTCGCTTCAGTTCTGGGAGGGAGAGGCAGAAGCCGATGCATTTCAAAAATCCACTCTTTAAAAAAAAACTGCATTGTTGCCTGATTGTAAAACACTTTAAATAAAGTATCCTAAATACACTTAACTGCTCCTTCATTTTAATTTAGTATTGGGAGGTTTTTTTTTTTTTTTTAAGACTCAACTCCTCTGGAAGGCTGGAAAGTTTTAAATGGTTGTAATGCTACAGAGTTTGGAAATGTCATAGAACGAGAACTCCTCCATTGGTTATTTTCAACCCTAGAAAAAAACCATTTCTGCTAGGTAGGTGTGTATACAACATATATTCCTATGTGAATAGCCCATAATAATATATGTTAATGTATTTCATATATCAATATATATGTAAATGTGTGTATGCCAAGTAGAAGTTTTCATTTATTGTATTTACATATATGTGTATCTGCAATACACACGTTTGTTTACTATACAAATACATACATGTATATCTTATAGATATCCCAAACTGCAGTTCCCTGCAAAGATCCACAACTAAGTTGAAGAGTTGGCAAACAGATTGATGGGAAGTAAATGGTTGGAGAGATTTATCATGTGGCACATCAAAGTCAAAATGAACTTAGCTATCTTTAGTCTCCTTAACAGACAGTTACTGACCCTACTCTGTTCCAGATAGAGTCTCTTCTTTACTGCTAGGTAAGCTTCAGAACTGTACTAACACAGTAGACCACTAGCTTCTACCAACCTTGTAGAAGTGTTTCGTTATGGCTGCGAGTATCACTAAAGAGCATAAAAACATAGAGTTTTGTTTCTGCTTTGCTATTACCTCCTACTAGCCGTACCACCAATATACTTGGTGTATGATTGATTTATGACTTTCTTTGTTCTCTGAGCAGAAAAAGTTCATTAAGAACATCCATAGTAGAATATATCACCCAAGTCAACCTGAATGCATGTTCCTGGGCCTTGGTCACTCATATTTGGCTCAAAATAAATGATCATTTATTTCCTTTAGAGTACAAGTTGTGTTTTGTAGCAACAGAATTATGTATACACATTCATCACACACAAATTATATGTGTTTACATACACACACATGCACATATATATGTATATATCCAAACAATAGGAAATTTAAATTAATAAATAAAAAATAGTGCATCTATACCTTGACTGCATTCCTATTTGTGCCATAACTTATGCTCCCCACCCAAAACCAGCTCAACTCACACATGAACAAAATCTTACCTCTCCTCCCCTGTACAAGGACATCTGAGCTGCACCTCTCTCCTGCTGTCCGTTTATACTTCTAGCTCAGATTTGCTGCAACTTCCCAGATGATAACATAGCTGCTATCTTCCCTTAGTCTCCCTTCTTTCTCTCGCTGTTGTCTAATTTCTGTTCCCCATACATCAAACCTCCTTGTAGGAGGGGTTGCCCCTCTTCCTCATCTTGAGATTTTTTTTCACTCCATCCTTTTCTTGAATCGATGCCAATGGGTTTGTGTTGCCAGCATCACTGAAATTGTTCTTGTCAAGGTCACACTGTAACTCTTAGGCCAATATTAATTCTTATCTTATTTAAGATTACAAACAGTGATTAACACATTTGTTCATAATGTTCTTCTAAATACTGCCCCTTCCCTCTAGTACTGCATCTCTTTCTGATTTCCTTGAGACTCTCACCACACTTTTAGCACTGTCTATTAAATCCTATTTTAAGTACGACTTTAGGCCCCAAAGATGTAGTCCTTGAATTCCTTGGTATTCTCCTTAGATTTCTTGGTTTTATATTCCATCCAGATGCCAATCATTCCAATGTAAAAGACTCTCTAGCCAACCTTCTCCTCTGAACTGTGTATCCCATATTCATCTGCCTTGTGTAAGGATGTTACTAGAAATTTCAAATTTAACCTAGCTAACATTAAAATAATGATCCCCCTTTCCTCACCAAACCTGTTCTAGTAACCACCCTCCCTGGCTATTACAAATGTCCAACCTCCCTTAGAATCATCTTTGAGTCCTCTCTCACCTTGGCCAGCTCTATTGATCTCTCTCCAGTTCTATCTTCATTACATGTGTAGATTACTATTGTGGCTTCCTGTTTTGTCTTTCCCCATCTCAGCCTTCAGTTGCTTTCCATTTCATCACTACAAAAGCTAGATTTCTTACAGAGCCTTATAGATGCCCATCCCTAAGCTCTGATTATATCCCCTCTACCCCTCCCATTCCCTCTGCACCACCACAATAACCTTTTTGCTATTCCATCATGGGTAAAGCATAACCTTCCCAGTACATACAAATCTCTTGCACATACATCCACACAAGGAACTCTTTCGGTCTCTGCCCAAATAATGTTCTTTTCATAGAACCTCCTTTGATAATCGTCCTTCATCTTTAGCTTGTCTTGCTTGCCTGTAGCATTTGCGAACTAACATACTAACTCATTAGCTGTATTCTTTATTAGTCTTTTTCTAACAATGTAAATTACATGCAAACAAAGAAGTATTTGGATTTTGTTTTCTCCTAGCCCTCCTCCAGTGCCTAGAACACTCAAGTAGTAGGCATCTTAAAAAACTGTGTTGAGTAAAATAAAGTTTAGTTCAGTTTTCCTTAGCTGAGGATTTACCTCGTGGCAAAGCACTGCACTGGGCACTGGTGAAAAGATGCTGGAAGAACAGAATGATATTCCTGCCCTCATAGAAAGTATGGTAGTGGAGTGTTAATAAAGTTATCCTAGCAAAGAATGCCTACGAGACAAGGTTGTTCAACTCCTAAAAAAAAAAAAATCTTTTTTCCCAATTTACTTTACATGCAGGTTTAGTGATGCTTGAAATTCCATAATTAAAGAGTAAGCATTCTGCACTCCCATGACCATGAGCAAAGTATTTAACATCTATAAGTTGTGAATGTTGTATTTGTATTATGGGATAATATTACCCATCTCTTGGCTTATTGTGAAGACTAAATGAGTCTATCCTTTTTAAAAGCCTTAGTGCCATCTCCCAAATGTAGTAAACAGGACTGGATGTTAGCTATTATATCCATTTTCTTGAATCAAACTCCTTATCCCATCGGGGGAGGGGGAGGGAAATGGGAGGCAATGGTGGGAGAGAGGCAGAAATCTTTAATAAATAAATAAAATAAACAAAAAATAAAAATACAAAAAAAACTCCTTATCCTCATTAAAATGCAAAATCACTT
Organism: Microtus oregoni; assembly: GCF_018167655.1. Taxonomy (NCBI): domain Eukaryota; kingdom Metazoa; phylum Chordata; class Mammalia; order Rodentia; family Cricetidae; genus Microtus; species Microtus oregoni. The sequence goes on along the minus strand of NW_024543083.1, from coordinate 4,831,268 downwards.
TATAGAGATAATGGGTATAGAGAGCAGATGGATGCTTCACTCCTACCAGTAAGATTAAGATAGGATAAAATTAGGGTACCAAAAAGACACACTAAGAGGAGAGGCACTGATGATGGCTAAAAGAGGATGCTGTCGGGAAGAAATAAAATGGAGGAAAGAGGGTCAAGTGTAGCAATGAGAGGGAGGCTGTATGAGAAGAAGGTAGACAATGTAACTATAATGGGCATGACAGGGACCAAGATCTTCTCAAGAGACACTAGAGCTTCTCACTTTTTAAATGAGTTCTCCTTCTTTAAATCTTGTTTTTAAATTTTAAGCACTTTTTAAGGGAAAAAAAGGCATATAATTCGTGCATTATCATGAATTTGATGAATGGTAGGATGATTTTTAATTTACTGAGAATTTTGCATGTGCATAGAACATGTGACCAACAGACTCACCCCACCCCCTCCATTCCGGTTCCTCCCACCACTTTCTCATTCCACTTGCATTATACTCTGTTTTGCGGTGCTGCTCCCAACTATCGCTGAGTGTAAGTCCCTCCAGTAGCACTTGAGCAGCCTATCAGGGGTCTGGAGAGAACAGATGTTCTCTCTATGGCAAGAGCCAGCACGGATTTTCACAAATTTTTTTTTTTTTTAGTTCAAAATTAATTTTGGGCAATGGGCATTTTCATATCTGAACTCATTCGTGTTTGGAATTTTGTACTTTTTTTTTAAGCAGAAACAAAAAAAAAGAAAAGAAAAAGATGGGTATTATATTTGCTAAGTAAAAGCCAGTTCTCAGAAAAAGACTCCGAGAATTTATTCAGCCACAAATATGCACCAGCTTTTTAAACGTATTTTATACAATCTTATTTCTAGGACATGCCTAAGAGTTACGTGTTGTCTTCATTTTTATAGTCAAGGAAGCAAAGGCTTGGTGCCATTAAACTGTCCTAAGTCATAAAGAGTAAGCAACAGAAAAGACTAGAGTCAAAGCAAAGGTTCTCTGTCTAAACCCTGAGGCCCAAATCAAGCCTTTCTTAGTGGAGAATGTGGTTTCGAAGTGTGCAGCGTGCATTGTGGAGCCTGGAGGCACCAAGTACTACAATCTAAAACTGCCAGATACCAGTGCCTCTGGCCGCCATTCAAAGATTTGAAATGACCAGATGGATCTACGCAAAATGGTATTCAAGTGTGCCAGTCTCCTGTTACTCTGGGAAGATTCCTTCTGTCAATACCACATCAAGGACAAAGCCATCAGACCTGTTTTTTGAAACCGTCTCTGGCGTGTTTGGGGAGTGTCAGGGGAGAAGAGAGCAGAAACTCTGAGGACCCTTGCTTTCTGGAGAGGAGCATGGAGGGAGACTCGTCTTTTTAACAGATAGTCAAGGCTGGGGCAACTGCAGACAACCTCGCTTGTGCTAGTACAGGTACGGCTGGCTCTGGCCAGACAAGAACCCAGCATAGAAGTCAGAGCCTAGCGGGCTTGGAGAAGAAAGGCTATCTATGTCCTATCTTACCCACTCTTCTCCTTGTGCCTATAATCAGACCTTACTTTCCTTTCAGTTTTAACCAGTGATTGATGCTGAATCATAAAAAGCATATCAGGTGATGATGACTTAAAAAACAAGGCAAAATAAGGGACCGAGCTTGTGTAGTTTCCCCAGCAAAATGGAACCTTGTCTTCTTCTCATAGAGGAAGTGCCCCTCCCTAACCAAACAGACTTTTTGGATAATGGGATAAATAAGGAAAGGGTCCAGAAAGATTGTCTAAACCACCCAGAAAATCTAATAGGTATTTGCTGGAGAGTTATTTTGTTGTCGTTGGCTTGCTTTTTTGTTTGTTTGGGTTTTTTTTTTGGGGGGGGGGTTGTTTTGTTTTATGGTGGTGTTGGAGGGGTCAGGGTGGTGGTTTTCTAAATCGTGTTTCTTATTTCACGGAGGGAGAAGAGAATATCAAAAGAGTTTGGTTGGTTAAAACCGGCTAGGGACGTATTTCTTCCTGACACCTAGTATTATTCAAATGACAGCAGATATGACTGAAAGCATTTATCACACAGTCTGACTCGCTTTAATCTCCCACAAAGGAAGCTGCGCTCAGTGCACCAGGCAGGCGGGGGGGGGGGGGATAATGAGGCTGCAGACCAGGCTGCCAGAGTGGGGCATTGATTTTAGATGCCAAAAATAGAACCGGCTTTAGTTTCCAACCTGCCCGGTGTCTTGAAGGAGATTATCAGCTGAACAGCACCAGTGCAAGAAGATGTTTCCAGGCAATCAGACTGCTTATACATAGGGCATTAATTCTACGGAAATATGTCATGTTGTCCCAATCAAAATGGCTCCCTCTTTAAATAAAGCTTACATTCTGCAAGGCAGTGTTCGCGGTTTGGAACAGCAATAATGACCTCTGCTCGCAGGGCATGTTCTAGGAATTAGCACCTGGGTAGGGTTAATGATATAAAGCTCGGCTGCTCCTAACTGGTCATTAATCCCAAGTAAATACCCAGCAACTCGATTTCCCCAGCTTTAGGATAAAGCTAAAATCAAACGGCCTCGTCAGACCAAGTAGATTTAGTACAGGAAAAGCTAATGACCACAATAGCCTGTCCCCGGGGGTACACAGGAGAGCAGAGAGGGACGGGAGCTGACGCAAAATCGGTTTTTCCTTTCCTGATATTGCCAATTCAGGTTTCCTTGCCTCATACACTATGGAGAGATTGGGGCATTGCCAGCCACCATCTTCGAGAATGAGTTATAGGTTGTTTTGTTAGTTAGTGTAATGGATTTAGCTCATGCGCCTTCATTTCCTCACAACTATAATTAAACAACCTGTGGCTACAGGCGCCTGGTCTTACATAAACTCTTTTCTGGGACTAAGCAGCCGGTCAGGCTACCCTGGATCCCGCGGCTTGCCTGGACTCTGGAACCACCGAGCGGAAGCTACCCAACAGAAGCCCATGTGTATCCCTCTACTGTATAGATTACATCAAGCATCACATGCTGGAGTCTTTAAATGGAATCTGTAATCGTTGAAGCTTCATAGGAGATGGTGAAATTTTTCTAGAGCAAGGCGCCTGCAGGAGTGTGGAGACAGACCAAGAAGGGTCAATATTTGCTTTTTTATTCTCTTTTCCCCTTCTTGGGGAAACCCCCAATTCCCAAACAACAGAGAGGTAACAACAATGGACCCAGGATGAGTAGCATTGCAAAAGAAATCTCAGTTATATGATATTAGGAATATATATAATTATATAAAGAAATAATATATTCCTCAACTGAAAGAAAGCAAATCTTTTATAAAGGACAGTAGGGTTGTCTGTCCTCTGCTCCAGAAAGAGGAATGAGCTCTATGATTTATGACCAAATACTGCACAGTCTGAGGAAGACGACCCGCAAGTACAAGCTGAGTCTTTCCTCCTATGGTGTATAGAAATTTATTAAAGCCATGGAGATCACCCCCCAGCAGGGCCGCAAATGAAGACCAGAACCTATAATCCACCTGTCTGTGGATTTAAACTTAATGATAGAGCTTTCAATAGCATAACAGCAATTATATAACACGAAGATACAAACACTATCTTAATTTGTCAGCTGGCTCTAATTTTAAAAATATTTTTATAATTATCATAGTATAAATTCTGTTTATTGATGTTCAAATGTCTAATTAACCCATGTGAAAGTCACAGGTTTCGTGGGGATTACTAAAAAGAAAGAAAATATCACCAATTCTGACATTCCAGAAAAATGTGCTGAACTGGTAAAGACACACACATATCATCACTTCAACCAAACCAAGAAAGCTGAACAGCATATAACACAACTTCATTGAAAAATAACCAATCTTGACACCAAGAAAGAAAATTCCACAGGTGCTAGAAACACAAGCAAACTCAAAATTACAGCAATAAGTGTGAACTAAGAAGAAAATTCCTTGTGGTATTTTGCTAACCAAAAAAACCATCAATACCCGGGGAAGAAGGTAGTTTTCGACCCTTGCAGAGAATAGAATCCAGGCCATTATTCTCAAAAGTACAAAGCAGTCACCAAGCCTTGTCTGAGTGGTGACCCAGGACTACACTGGCATTTCCTGGTACCCAGGAATGAACAGTATTCAGGTCACATTAAAAAAATAAATTCTAAAGTCAAAGTAATGCCATATGCAAAACTAGAACCCATATCACACATCCAGAGTATTCTATAAATTCCCAGATTTGTTGGTTAGACCTTTTCTCATTGCCAAAAATAAATAAATAAATAAATAAACAAACAAACAGACCAACAAAAAGAACAACTTCATAGGAATGATTCTTTTTACCTCACAGTTTCAGAGGTCACCGTCCGTGGCTCTGTTGTTTCTAGACATGGGAGGCAGAGTGTCAAGACAGGGAGAGCATGAAGCAGAACCCTTTGTCCTGTCATGGTAACCCAGGAATCCTGGAAAAAATCAGGATGAGAAATAACAGTTAGGATACACTTAAAGGGACTTACTTCCTCCAGCTAGAATTCTTAATTTTCCAGAACTTTTCAAAGTAGCCCAAACAATTGAAAACCAATACTTCAACACATATGCTATGAGGGACTGTCATATCCTAACCATAACATTCTTCTCCTAAAATTTGAGGCTATCTCATAATGCAAAATTCATTTTACCCATCCCAAGGCATCTCCAGAGTCATAAGGGTTCCATCATGGATAAAAACCCAAGTTCATTAACTCTTCTGAGAGTTAAACTCTTGTATGTATTAGAAACCTCTATAGGCTCTCTATGTACAACTCCATTCCACACACCAGAATAGAAGGAAGAGGAGGAGGAGGAGGAGGAAGAGGAAGAAGAAAAAGAAGAAGAAGAAGAAGAAGAAGAAGAAGAAGAAGAAGAAGAAGAAGAAGAAGGAAAGAAAGAAAGGGGGCTGGGCCACTGGGCACTCACAAGGGTCATGGAATGGAACCAGGACAAAACTGAAACCTAGAAGGAAAATCTAAGCCTTGTAGCCATATATCCGGCCACACATATATATATATATATATATTCAGCCCACCTGATATTTAAATGAGTGCTAAGAATCTAAACTCTCGTCCTGAAGTTACACGATGAGTGCTTTGTCAACTGAGACCTCTCCCTGACTGCCATCTGCAATTTGAAAATCATGTCTTTCCTTTTTATTTTCTTTGAGACAAGGAACAGTGTACCTCAGGTTCCAGATTTATTACATAATTGAGGACAACCTTGAACTTCTGGTCTTCCTGCCTATACCTCTCAGATGCTAGGAATATCAGGTAAAGTGTGTGCCACCACACTCCACGTCAAACATTGTCCTTGCCTGACCAAGCAGCAAGCATCTGGGAGCTCTGCTTTGGGTCCACAACTCTCAGTCCGAGCCAGGCTCAATAGACGTTAATGCCCACACCACCACCTGAATGCCAGACTGCCCTTGAAAGGTGCCCTATCAGGTGCGTTTAGGCCATCATTGTTAAACTGAGCATTCCACACACTGTCAGGACAAGGACATAGTGTGCACAAGTTCCTTGACAATCTGTCACACAAATAACCCAAGGCAAACCAACCAAAAGTTCAGGAGTAAGCATTTACCGTTCACCTTCCTGTTAACATTTTTGTCTTCTTCTAAAAGACTCCCAAAAATTTCCCATTAAACTCTACATATAGCCATCTGGACTCTTTTATTTATTCTTTTATTAGCTCATTTCTCTAAACTTCTTCAATTCCTCCCACAAACCAATCCAATTCAATGTTCTTTTAAGAATTTTTTTATTTTAATTTTTTATTCATTTTATACACCAACCACGTTCCCCTTCCATCCCTTTCTTTTCATCCCTTCCCCACCTCCCCTTACAAGCACCACCCCCCATTCACTGCCATATATGGCCTTCCATGGGGAAACAACAGAGCCTGGCACAATGTACTGAGGCAGGGCCAAGCACCTCCCCCCTGCATGGAGGCTGAGCAAGGTATCCCACCCTAGGGATGGACTCCAAAAAGCCAACTCAAGTACCAGGGATAGATGTCTCAATGCCAGGGGCCCCTCAAACAGACCAACCTTGACAACTGTCACCCCTATACAGAGAGGCTAGTTCAGTCTAATTGCAGGCTCCCCTGCTGTCAGTCTAGAGTCTTTGAGTTGCCATGAGCTCAGGTCCACTGTCTCTGTGGATTTCCCCATCAAGATCTTGCTTGCACTCATTGCTCATATGATCCCTCTTCCCTCTCTTCCAGCACTCTGAGACACATGGTCAGTTAGTTACAGAAGTGATCCTACTTCTCTATGGGAACTATGAGGATTATGAGGTGTCTCCTTCCAGATGCATTGGGCTCACTCTGCTCTGTGCCAAGATCATGAGCTTCACATGCACAAGAAGTGGAAGCTGACGATTTAAGATGAAATTTCTTCCCCAAATCTCCTTGATTGCAGGTTTAGCCTCTAGCTGTTGCTGTTGCTTTAGGGATCTAGAAACTTTAGAAGGGGGTTGCTGAAAAATGTAGGTCATAGGTCATCCTTGGGGACTGTCAACATGGTAAGCATGTTTAGATACTGAGATATTACCCTTGACATCCACAATGCTTTTAACTCACCCCACATCTGTTTATTCTTCCATGACCAACAAGCTTAACATCTATAATTTAGCTCCTACGTATCATCCTGCCTAAACATGCTTCATGTTTGCCTACATATGTGTATATCCTTATAACACATCTGCCTAGACTTTTCCTATCCCCTTTTCTGTTGATGTGGCAAGATTCTCTCCCTCTTTTCAGCAGTCAGTCTAATCTTTCTCCTTGTGACCTTATCTGAACTATAAAATCTGTAGTGATTATTGTCTAACGTATACTACAAAGCACTACTTCATTTCCATATTTTGAAAAACATTGTTTTCTCAGTATTTCTATCACTACCGTTTCTAGATGGTGAACGTCAACACTAGAAATGGTTTCCAGTCCCTAGTGTGGATAATAGTGTCCATATTTTCCACAACCTATGAAAATGATAAAGACACAAAGGTCATGAAAAGTATGTTTTATAAGCTGCCAAGTGTTCTGAAAATGTATGTTATGTCATTATTAATATAATATGAAGGTTAAGTTAAATACTCCAAAATTTCTCATACGAAATGAACTGTACCTGTTTTGAAAATTGCTGAATGTGCAAACTCTGAGAGATAGAATTTATCTGAGCAGTATGAGGACAGATGAAGTTTCTTCTTCCTCTGAGAAGAGGAAAAGAGAAAAGGGAGGAAAAGACTAGTATCTGGGAAATACATAAAACTCTACTTGTGCTGTGAGCTCTCTACACAAATCCTTCTCCCTGTCACCCACCCCGTATCTTCAACATGACCAAGCAAATAAAATGACTGAGAGGAAGACAATGAGAGCTGGCACATGGAACTCAAAGAAATGAAGTATCTGGCGTGACCCTTTGGTTGCCTTACTTTTAGTTTAAATGGTGACCATGAAGGCAATGGCCCCTGTCTGTAAATGAGCTGAACAATATTTATAAAAGACTCATTTTCTGAGTGAGAAATAATTGTCCTATTAGAAACGTGGAGAACAGTTAGAAAAAGTGATTTCATTAATGCCTTAATTTCATAATGTTCTTAGTGTGGAATTCTTTACTAATAATATTTGCTGCTGGTCTCAGTTACACAAAGAGTTACAAACAATAAACAGTTTCTCTGGAAGGATTAATATTGCATAGTTTGGTGGAAAAGAATTTATTGCTTGTGTAATAGAATGTAAAAAATTGAAGCTTTAAATAAAGGGCCATTACTAGAGATCCACATTACAGATGTTAATGTGGATGAGTCTTGCATAAAAATAAACGAGAAATAATTGAGATGTGACTCCTTAAACCTCAGATTTCTAATAAGAATCAAGGAAAGAAATGGTGTCAGAAAGCAGAGAAAGAGATTGGAAAGCCTTTTTTTTTGCCAGAGAGCTGTTCAACATCTGAGACCTTTCAGACAAGGAGGGAAGCAGCACTGATGAGAGGGATGTTAGCATTTAACTCACGGAGAGTAGCGATGGCTTCAAACAGCATCATTCCCACAGATGTCCAGATCAAGTAAGCGCCCTGTTGTGGCATGCTAAAATGTCTCTGTTGATTAATTTCTTCATAATTTGAAAAGAGAAAACATTTATGAGACTGTGTTCTGGCTAAAATATGGACAGGAAAGAGACTGCTGCCGTGGGCCTTTAAAATTCCATCCCCATCTTCAATAACATCATAAACACCCAGGTATGGTAGTGCACACATATAATCCCAGCCATAGGGAATTGTCAGTGAGGGGAGTGTGAATTTCAGTCCAGCTTGACCAATATACTATGCTCCAGACAGTCGATGGTGTTTACGGAGACTTGCCTCAAAACAAACACACAGGAAGAGAGAGAGCAAGATCAGACAGAGCAGATACAGTCACCCACTGGAGACTTGGGTTTGGGACATGGAGGGCAACGGTCACACAGAGCATGTCACTTCTGCATCTGGAATTACAAAAGACTAGAAACTCTGACAAATCTATGAAAGTATCAAGAAAGTCAACTCTGTCCATTGTCCAGGCTCAGAGGGTTTTAAGTTGCCCATCAACCTAGGATCTTACCTTATTGCTTTGCCCTAATCTATCACTTCTGACAGAGGGGCCCAAGGCTGTGAAATCTGCTAACTATTGAAGGGAATGAATAAGGGGGAAAAGGAACCAAGCGTGAAGGTAGGCTGCTACTAACTCCACACACAACGAAAAGAAAGATGTACATAGGTAGGAAGAGAGAGGAAAATTGATTAACATCTCAAATGAGATACATCCCAGTTACCAAGGAAAAGCAGGGCTAGAACTTTATGACTCTTGATCATATTACTGTCACTTACCTGAAAGGACAGGGAAATTATGAGATATGTCAAATTTCCCATCTAAGGACAAAGAAAAGTAACTCATCCATACAAAAACATGTTAATGATTTAGAGTTGGCTAAGAAATAGAGTTTCACTTTTATTACCTCCAGAGTCCCCCCTTTACCATGCTAGCTAGACTATATTATAAAAGCCTAGAGCATCGTTCTCTCTGGAGCTGCCAGAAGACTGGAATCTGGAATATCAGAGATCTAATAAGCCATCCAGTAGTTATCCTTTATTCAGTAATCATTTATTGAGTGCCAACCTTGGGCTGAGCACTCTATCACAAGTTTGCACCTACATAATATAATTTATAACAGCCACATTCACTCTTCATTGTTGCAGGAGGCTAAGGCCAACTCTAATACTCCGTTTTACCTAACACAGTACTCAATGCACAAACGCAATCGGCTGTAGGGAGAGTGGAGTGACAATCGCCTTCTTTTCCCAGGAAAATAAAATGAGAAGAACTAGACAACTAATCAAATAGTATTTGATATTTACTTATCAAATAGTAAAGTGTGAATGATGGATGGGCTTCTAGCCATCACCGTTGTGCTGATCCTCTCCTGGATTTTGTCCATGCAGCTTTACCACTGACATACCTCTTTCAAATAGTACCATAACATGTAATTGTAACCATGTCCATTTATGGTATAAACTGGTATGATAGTTTATCTCAATTGTCAACTTGATTGGGTTGAGGAAATGCCTAGGAACTCACAAAGCACAGTTCTAAGAATATCTGTGTCAATTCCCAGGCATGATCAGCTACTGAAGGTTCTGACATGAGAGAAATCAATGCCCTGAAGGATTCAAAATGTAAAGAGACTATTGGGCATGGTGGGTGAAGGAAGGGGGTCATGGTAGATGTGTCTTCGAGAGTTAAATTGTTCCCTGGACCTATCCTTTTTACTTTTCAGCTGCAATGACTTGAGTAACTTCCACCGATACTCCTGCCATCATGATGTTCCATCTAACACAAAGGGTCTATGAAACTATGAGCAAAAACTAAATTTCTCCTCTCTTTGGTTGCTTCCAAAATACATTTTATCAGAGCAATAAGAAAATTACCTAACATACTTGATAAATCTTCATATGCAAACTTTATCTCTCATTTCTTGGTGGCTTATTTGACTACCCTGAGTGCAGAAGTTTGGACCTTCATCCCCCAAACTAACATGATAAAGACAAGTTTTGAGAGCATATTATTTTCTCTTTGTTTGGTTGTAGCCTCATTTCCTTCTATTCCTTCCAACTCATGTATGAATATTAACTCTTTCAAAGGACTCCTGTCAGAGGAATCTAACACAATGCAAATCCTTACAAAGTAATCATTTCAATTCTAGTATCTGTCAGTCACTCCTGAGCTAATAAACTTTCTGTTCATATTTCCTATTATCTTCTTTGAAATAAGAGTCCTCCTCCCATATCCCTAGACAATCTGTTCCATTCTCCCCTGTAGAAACCAAACTTTTTGAATGCTTAAATTCAATATATAAAATTGCAAAGGATTTACATATGATCTGTACACATCCTCTCATATACATTAAACCATCTCTAAGTGACTTGTATCTCATGCAATATAAATTCTAAGTGGTTTTTTTTTTACTATATTGGCAAGAAAATAAAGCATACACATGATCAGTACAGATGCAAGGTTTTCAAGTATTTTTGAACAATACTTGATTGAATCCACCGACATGTAAAATGGACAAGGGAGGCCAACTGTACTCCAGTCTCTGTGGGCATGAAAAAGCCCCAGACTGGCTGCTTAGACAACAGAAATTGATTTTCTCACTGTTTTGGAGGCTGGAATTTCAAGAGCTTAGAAGTCAATAATTCCTTCCTTACAAGTAAGATTCTGGACAACCTGAAAACCAACTAGCATGTTAGATACATTAGAGAATTGAGGTCTCAGGAATTGCAGTTACTACTGCAAAATTAGACATGGCTGGCTGGCTACAGACCAGAAGCCAGCAACAAAAGACAGTATTTTGGGGAATACTTTAAACCGACAAGTTACTAAGCTCAGTAAAAGTGGTTTGTGGGATAAAACCTCAGAGGGGCCCCAATCTAAGGATTATTGATATTTCAGCTTCACTTCTAGGAGCCCTGTCTTGAGCTCAGTGGTTACAGATTATGAGTAGGGGAATGAATGACAGGAGGGGTTGAGGAATGTGAAGAAATGTTTAGTTTAGGTGTGATGTAACACAGCATTGTTTGAAAAGAAAACAGGACTAGCCATAAATGTATTTGCAAGTTTTCTGGCATCTTAGTCACTGTTCTATTGCTGTGAGGAAATGCAACTATTAAAAGAGAAGGCACTTGATTGGGGGCTTGCTTACTTTCAAACATTCAGTCCATTATTATCAAGGCAGGAAGCATGGTGGCAATCAGACAGGACTCTGAAGCAGTAGCTCGGAACTATATCCTGAACTGTGAGCACAGAGATCGACTCAAAGCCCACCCCTGGTGATGATAACACACTTTTTCCAACAAGGCCACATTTTCTAATCCTTCTAATCCTTTCCAATAGTGCCACTCCCTGGTGAGTAAGCACTCAAATGTATAAGTCTCTGAGGCTGTTCTTATTCAAATCACCACACATGGCAACTGAGTCAAAGGATTCTTTAGAATTGGGGCTATACCTCTGTGGTGCTGCTCTTCCTAACTACACATGCCCTGGATTCAACCCCCGAAACAGAGAGGAAAAGACAGAAGGAAAAGAGAATCTTTCTTTGTTCTTTTTTTAAAAGTATAATTGATATGCTAAGAGAAAAAATAGTCACATAATTTTTTTGTTAAAATCAAAGAGGACAGAAAAATATGCAAAAGCAGAAGCAGAGTAACAGGTAAAAAAAACATTGAAATAGAGGGCTGGATTGGATGCTATCCTTAACTGCTGGGACAAGAGTCTTTAGAAAAGCAGCTTCAGAAAGGAGGACCTTATTTTGACTTACAGTTCAAGAGCTGTAATGCATCAGAGCAGGGAAGCCCTAAATCAGAAAAAGCTTAAGGTACAGAGTCCTGAAGCAAAGAAGAACACAGAGACACAGTCAGGAAGCAGAGACACAGTCGGGAAACAGACAAATTCAGAGGCACAGAGAGGAAACAGAGATGAATGCAGAGACAGAAAGAGGAAACAGAGATGAATACAAAGACAAAGTCAGGAAGTATAGATGAACACAGAGATATAGTCAGGAAGTATAGAGGAACTCTGACGCTCAGTTTGCTCTCTCCCTTTTATTCAGCAGAGGACCAAAGCCCATAATGATAGACTTTCTTAGATGGCAGAAAATTGAGTATTCCAACCTTAAAATAGAATCTAGTAGATTTCATGTTAAGATTGTTACCACGCCAGAGTTGAGTCTGTGAACAAAAGCACCACCAACAAACCTGATGACCTGAGGTCCATCCTCAGGAACATGGTGGTGGAAGCAGGGACTCAGTTGACCCCAGCAGTCTGTCCTCTGCCATCCACATTCATGCTGAGGCACACTGGTATATACATGTGTTTCAAAAATGTTGCTCTCATCAGCTCACCTTTCCTGAAGGTATTTTTCTAGTTTCTTTTAAGGTTCATTTTCACTTTTGAGTGCTTTAGCAAAGTATAACTACCAATTTCTCCAGTTCTCAACATCATTTAATTTCTGAACAAGTGAGGACCATAGGCTCCCAAAACTTTCCCGGGATCTGATGTGTGTTCAAACTTCTTAATCTCATGAAGCCACTGTGCCTCTCAGAGAAACCAAGCAACTAGGGTATGGAAACTGTCACTGCCTGCAGAGGGCTCGGATCAAGATGGATCCAGGTTTTGAAACTATTACACCCTTGGAGACCCTCTATAAGAAAATGAACATGAAATTTAGAAGAAAACAATGAGCACACTAAAGGAAATTAAAAGAAAAAGTTATTCAATTCTGGCAGATACCACAACAAACATCGCAAAAATGGAGAAAAGAGCATGATATTTAATATTCTCATTAATCTTCATATATATATATATGAAACATTTCCCCACATTCTTGATTGCTTATATTTTGATCACATCTTTACATAGTAATTTCATTTAGACAATTTTCTATAAAGTAAGGAGGAAAAGATGAGCAATTTAGCTCTGGCTGCTCATCACATCCTTTTATTACCAACAGTTCAGAGATTTTTCTGCACCACCACTCAATACTGGTGATACCTGTGTTTTTATAATTGCCGTCCATGCTCTTTCAGGATTCTCCCAGCTTGAAGCTGCAGGACTTAAAGCATCTTATATGTCCTCGTGTACTAATCAGTTTAAATCTGCTGTTGAATGATAGCAACGTATTTACTAGATAGGTCTGTAGGGGACACAGTCAATGGTCGAAATATTCCTAGACGTTTCCCTAGTGCTAGATGATTTGAAGTAATTGTGCATGGGAGGGACAGATAATTCAGCGAACGTAGCTCTCTAAATCAAAACTAACTGTACTCTCAACCCTTTGGGGAGAGCCTTAAAATGCCAAGAGGTTATGAAGTTACGGAAGAGCAGGAACTGTGTACAGGGTCTATGTTCCAACCCCGGACGTGCCACGGATGGCTAGGGACAGTAGGTCATTCAGAAAGTTGAAGTAGATACAGCAATCATACTCTGAAAACAATCTTACTTCTTACAAAGTTTACAGACCTATACCCTTGTGAGAAGCACATTGCCAGACCTCTTCTCAAGACCTTGGGTGAGTGCTAAAATCTGAGCTTCACGCTGTGTCTATCTACAGGTGAGAGTCCAGGTACTTGCTTTGGTTGAGACTAAGCCATGTAGATGTGCATTTCTGTGAGCCTAGGGCACTACAGGTCCTTTCCCTCTTGCTCCATTTGCCCTGGATTATTATAATATCTTTTAATTTATCAAGACCTTCATTCTCATTTTCCTCTTTATTCATTAAGGCATACACCCTCCCTCTCCCCAATTCTTCCCTGTGGAGGAAGATACTTTTAAACCCTTCCCTTTCCACTTCACCTTTACTAAAGAGGATCAGTAAGTCTGTTTTGAAATGCAAACTCCTGGTTTCCAACAGAGGGAAGGTGAAAACAATGGAAATGAAAGGTCAGAGCATCCCTCAGGTGATAGCAAAGCTACTTGTGTTTACACTCTGAAAAGTGACAGCGGAGATGCTTGAATGGGAAGGAAAGAAAACCCACAAGCCTGTGACATGATGGGCTCCAAACCTTGGGTAGCAATGCGGAGAGAAAATGAGAGACACCTTCACTGGAAGGACGAAATGGTGAGGAGGCAGAAAGGGACATCACAAATGAGGCCACGGGGCAGGTCCTGGATGATATACCAAGAAAAGTAGGAAGAAACACCCAGAAAGCAGCAAGCCACTGGGCCCTGACCCCCATCCTAGAGTCATGTGAGTGGGCCCAGGGAGGCACTGACATAAAATTAGACTTTGGGGGTCATTTCAATAGTTCAGGGAGCACTACAGCAAGAGTGTCTCCACTGGACAGTGACTTGGCTAACAATTTAATACAAAAATACCCTTACATCCAAAATAAAGTAATAAGAAGCAAATTCCCACAGGCCAGCCTGTTCACGTGACTGTCAGCCCGCTGTGTCTGCGGGTTCAGGAGCCATTGATTCAATCAACTTCAGATTTAAAATATTTGTAAACAAATTTACAATTTTTTTCTGAATATCTACAACCCCTTTTTATTCCCCCAACTAATAGAGCATGAGCAAACACAGCAAGAGCACTGAAGTAATTGAGAGATGAGTGGGGCAGGAGGTAGGCGCACTGGTTAGACTCAGAGTCACCATTTTGAGTAAGGGACTTGAGCTGCCTTAAGCTTAAGTTTGACAAATAGACTTGCCTTCTTCAACCTCTGCGTTTTTTTTAAATGCTTTTGTTGCCTTAAGCAACTCTGAATTTATATACAGAGATATAAAAGAGACTCCCCATAGATACATAATCTATAATTTATATAGTTTTGCAGCAAAATATATTTTAATAGTTGAAAGAATACTATTTAAATGTGGTGATAATATGGTTTCTTTGCCTTTCTTCACCCAAATTTTGTTGAAAGTATGGAGACTCATATTCAAACAGAGCTTTGTTTCCTGAAATTTTTCAGAGGCTGTCTCATGACAGCTGAAATTACTTAAAGAGTGTGATTTAAGCATATCATCTGAAAGCTACTATGCAGGTAAACTAAGTTTCCCAGTCACCAAATGCCAGGATGACCCAAATAGACCAGCGTGAACCCCTTTATGCCACCGGGCAGTTTGAATGCGGATTGAATAGAGATTCCATTTTAATTTTTAAACTGGCATTGCTCTTTTGCAAAGCCCCAGGGCCTGTGAAGAGTAGGATATACCAATCATTAAAATATTTAAATTCAGCAGCAATGATTAATAAAACATCAAACTGGAATGGTTTACAAAAAGTGCTCCCAGTATGTCTTACCTCTACCCAGCCCTCTCATGCTCGTCAGCCCTCTTCACCTCTGCAGACGCCTTGCACTTGGACAGCTGTATGTTAAGGACTTTGGCATCTCTAAGATTTGAAATGTGACCATCTCTCATTCTTTGAGCATTTATAATTAGCAGGGCCAGTTTGTTCTTACTTAAAGCGCCTGATTTGCTCATTAGCCAGCTTATTCCAGGAATCATATGTCTCTGCTGTCCATGGCTGGAAATATGGGAAGACAACCACACCATTTAGCACTTACTTGAGTTCTGGAGATACGAACAATGGTCCTCAGCATACAAGGCTAGTGTTTTACCCACAGAGCCATCTCCCCAGCTTCCAACTTTTCAAAAGCACTTATTTAGTAGTTTTTTAAAGAGATAACACATGATCTCCATCTCTCTCTCTCTCTCTCTCTCTCTCTCTCTCTCTTTCACACACACACACACACACACACAAACATACACACAGACACACATGTGCAGTGAGAGAGGGTACACACACACACACACACACAGAGCAAGGGAAGGAGGGAAGAAGAGAAAAGGGATACATTGGGCTCAGTTTTCACTTTTACAATGCTCAGTACCAAAGAGTAGCTATGTATTGTGTAAGGATCTTGAGGATCTCTCTAACCTTATATATGGGTGTGCATGTGTATGCCTGTGTACATATGCACATGTGTTCTTGCCCATGCATGTAGAGGCCAGTAACTGTTATTAGATGTCTTCTTCATGGCTCCCTGTCTTACTTTTGGAGATAGGGTCTTTCATTGAGGTTGGAATTCATTGTTTAACTAAACTGATTTGTCAGGAAGCTCCATAGATCTACCTGTCATCTCCTACCAACCAATGCCCAGGTAACAGGTACATGCCAACACACTTATCTTATACATGGGTGCTAGGAATCCGAACTCATGCTTGTACAGAAAACACTTTTCCTTTCCCCACTGAACCATCTCCCCAGACCCTCTGAATGATCTTCTTATCTCCCATTTTCTCCTATTTTTACATACTCAGCAACTTAACATTTTCTGGACACCAAGCTGGTTCATGAGTACTATTTGGGCTTGTAACACAGGTTACAAACAGGACACAGGATTTAACAGGATTAGGTTACATGCTACCGTAGACAGAGGAAACATGACTTGTGTCATGGATGAATAGTTCTTGAACCAGAAACTGAGAGAAAGAGTATTGTACCCATAGGACTAGATGGAAGGGGGATTCCTGAAGGGAGATCCACAGGGGCAATGTGAGAGAGATTGAAAAGAGAAGACACTGAACATGCCTGGTAGTCTAGTATACACTTCTGTGTAGAGAGAAGCATGGAGCCACACCTGATAATCAGCTCCTAATTATGGCTAAGACCTGACTTATGCTGTGATCATGTAATGATTGTCAGCTGCTTGTATACGCATGGACCTATGGGCCGTGCCCATCTGGCAATGCGGGGTTAGTGGCCCGTGCCTTTTAAAGGGCTGGGAGAGGTTTGCCCGGGGAGAGAGGGAAAGAGAGAGAGAGATACAATTGTTAAAAAAAAGGTCCTGAATAAACTGCTAGCAGGAAGAGCTCCAGGTGTTGTGTCATCCTTGCTGGTCGAGGCTGAACGCGACACTTCGGTCCCATATTCATGATGAGCAATAAAACGCTGAAATGTTTGGCAACATACAGCATGGATACCCACAGTTTGACTGTCTCAGCCTTAGAGATGTGATGTGGTCTGAAACATGCTTTAGGAGAACTTCCTTTTCAACCTTAGGACCCACAAGAATCCCTTTAGTTACTCCTGTCAACAATCCCCCAGCCGCAGAGTTGCTGTCCTTGATTGTATTGCCTGCCTTTTCCAGAATGTGAACTCATCAGGAACATCATATTCCACCAACAATTTAGAGCACAAGAGGCCTCGGGATTCCAGAGAAGGTAGGAATATGGGTGTGTTAGAGAAGATAATCGAACTTCCTATCAGAGGACCAGAGTGTTTATCAAAACTCGCCAGTTACTGTGCTTGCAGGCAAGTACCAGGCCCCCTGTGACATTTCCTATAGAATGTTAAAGATGATAACCTTTTTCCTACAGCTAACGTTAGAATTAAAATGCAACAAATGGTGAGTGTTTGAAAACACTTTGCAAACAACATAATGCATTTAATATAGAAGTTATGGTATTTTAGATGCATGGGGTTAGTCAGCTTCTAGTTAGATTTCCTTCAAGTCTCTGTTCTATGAAGGAGACTTCCATACTTTTAATCCAAATCTTGAGCTTTTTATCTTTGTATATTTATTTATTTTTGTTTGCTTTGTGTATACATGTGGGTTGCATATTCGTCTTCTGGTACAGATTTGTGTGGATGTGTTTGCACGTATGTATATGCCACAGGACAGCCTCATTCCTCAGCATTCATAGGGTGCTGCCCACCCTTCTTTTTCTCAGTGTTCTGCAGTTTGCCAAGCAGACTAGGATGGCTGGCCAGTAGTCCATGGATCTACCTCCATAGCACTGGAATTAGAAGGCTGTACCATCATGTTTAGCTTTTCTGTGTGAGTCCTGCAGTTTAAATTGAAGTCCTCCTGTTTGCAAGGCAAGCACTAAACTAGTTCCTCGGGC
Source organism: Microtus oregoni (assembly GCF_018167655.1). Lineage (NCBI taxonomy): Eukaryota > Metazoa > Chordata > Mammalia > Rodentia > Cricetidae > Microtus > Microtus oregoni. Next base: position 4,813,335 of record NW_024543083.1, on the reverse strand, counting down.
CTCGTTTTCTTTCTTTCAGTATGACCTTTAGAAAGTCATCCCACATTGGTTCACTTTAGACCCAACAACTGAGTACCATTGTCCTTCTCAATGACCTACCACTTCATTCCCAAATCGTGTCTCACAGCTTCTGGCATAAATGATAAAAAATTCTCTCCCTTTCCTGAACAGAAACAGAGGAGGAGTGGATTGAGGAGGAGGCTATGGGAGCAGAGGGATGTAGAAAGGGACTGGGAGGAGAGAAGGGAAGGAAAAGTGTGGCTGGAATGTAAAATTAATTAATTAGCTAATTAATTAATTAATTTAAAAATGCTCTCCTTTTCGTGATTCTGGTTTTATCAACATAATTCTTGCTATTGATAGCAATGTTCTATTTTCTCTAGCTTATATAAAATATCCCCAAATAACGAGTTGGCTACAATTTATCTAGATAAATGAACTGTAGAAACACTTGAGGATTTGAAGAACACACAGAGTAATGGAGAGCAATATTTTGAAAGAATGACTATCAATAAATGTGTAAGATGAGAACTGAGCTACATAGTGGTGGTTGCTGTCAGGGTAGCTGCTGGGTCCACAAACCTCATTCTCAGTCATTGCCACTAAAAGGATGCAGATTTAGAGGCCAGGGAGATTGGGGGAGGGAGAACTTCCTCAAACAAAGTTGAGGCCAGCTAAGCCAGAGTTCAGCAGTTCCTCTTCTCCTCCTACCCATGGAACTTCAGAAGGCTAACTCTAAGGGGAGAGGAAAAGAAAATGCAGAGCAACAGGCTCTACAGAAGTTCATGATGATCCTGGGTAACACTATGTCATAGAAGGCTAAGAGATGCTCCAACTTTAACTTGCTCTCTGTCAATTCATTATGGAGCTATGTACTGATATCCGATAGAAATATAAAGCTTCTCCATTTTTACAAATTTCTCCAGAGTCATAACTAGAAATCAGTCTGCTCTGATGGCTTTTCTGTGGCTGTGATAAGACCTTCTGATCAGTGTAACTTAGAGAAGCAAGAGTTTATTTAGGTGTATGTTTCCTGAGGGTTAGAGTCCATTGCAGCAGGGAGGCATGCTACAAGTTGGCCTGGTATCAGGAGCTGAAAGTTCACATCATCAACAGCAAGTATGAAACAGAGAGAACAAACTCAAGTAGCTCACAGCTTAAAATCTCAAAGCCTACCCCAAGTAATGTACTTCCTCCAACAGTGTCTTACCTCCTGAGCCTCCCAAATGGCTCCATCAACAGGGAACCAAACATCTGAGCCTATGTGGGTCATTTTCATTTAAAACACTATATAATCATATATGACACTGCATACCATGAAACTAGACTATACAAGCATGAACAAAACGTGACAGAAGAAACAGACCAATAACGGCTTTAATCTAAAAAAATGGTAAGCCTGAATATAAGAAAAAAATAAGACAGTATTAGAAAGGAGAGAGTCTGAAATGCCACATAAAAGCAAACTTGGCACTGTAATCATGTCTCACGCTACTCAAGTTGCTTCAGGAGAAGGGAGGAAAAGAAGAACACAAAGAAAGCATCGAGTAGGTGGAGGGGTGGAGAGCATGATAGCATATCAATGCTGTCCTATCTTAGCATCTTTGTGGTTTTGCTTTTACCTTACTTTTTGAGAAAGGCATTCACGATTTAGCTCAAGCTAGTCTTGAACTCCCATCCTTTGTGCTGTAGCTTTTCCATACTGTGCTTAGCAGGCACATGCCAACAGTCCCGACTCACTTCTTAGTTTTTCTGAACCTTAATTTCCTCAGCACATTCATAGAAACACATTATCCCAACAAGGATTTCAGAAGGGTGATGAGTGGGTGTCTTAGTAACTTTCCCTTAACCATGATAAAAATATCCTGGTCAAAATAACTTATGGGAGAAAAGGTTTATTTTGACTTACAGTTCCAAGGGATATAGGCCATCATGGTGAAGGACACATGGAGCTGTTCACAATGCAGCTGAACTCGGGAAGCAAAGGAAGAATAGGAAATAGGACAGGACTATAGAATACTCAAGGCCTAACTCTAGTGAGTCACTTTCTCCAAGAAGGCTGAACCTCACAAAGATTCAATAATTTGTCCAAATAGTGTCAACAGCTGAGTATCACAGGTTCAAACAAATGAGCTTGTGTAGGACATTTCACATTCAAACAATAATAGCTGGCCTGTGTAAATAGTTGCAAGACTTTCAGTATTTAGCAACATCAGCTACTTTTTCACAATTTCTGACCAGGAAGGAATAAATCACAGGCATCTGAGTGCCACTATTATACAACTTAACTATTATAGAGGATTATTAGAATGCTATATCATATTGTATATCTGTTAAATAGCTTATTGCTTCATAGAATAGAGTGGTTCAATATTCGTGCCTCGAACATAAACTCCTATACAACTTCTGATCCTAAAAGAGTCTCGTGGTTTTCAAGTGTCTAGGACTAGTTTAATACATGGAAAAGGTTGATTCAGCCTAGGTGTCTAGGGGCTGCTCTACCAGCAGCCAAGTCTTCCTGACTGCAGTAGAAAATCAAGTTATCAGGGAGCCACCATGATCACAGACCTTCTTCTAGCTGCAATGACATTGGGAGGAAGAGTGGGCAGCCAAGACTGAGACGTTTCTTACAGGTGCCCTTATAAATATGCTTCAGGAGTCCAGAATAATTGCCTCCAATAAAGGCCAAGTGCACAATTCTGACAGGGTTGTCCTTATGAGTTTGTGATGCTTATAGACCTGTCAGAATAGATGTCTCCTTGCATTTCTAGCCTGCAACCAAGTTAACAAGCCAGTTTTTTTTTTAAGGAAATCATTTCATATGTTGCATTCAAATGTTGTATTTCATATGTCACATTGAGCCCCAGGGTCCTATAGATCAATTAGACTTGTTTCTTGATTGACTCCTGTAAGACTGGGGTGCAGGCTCCACCCAGATATATGCATCTTTTTTTGTACTTATCTTGGTAAATCTACCACTGTTTATATGAGAGTTCTAGGACTTAGGAGTAATCTTCTAGTTGTTTTTGTTCCAAAACACTCAAAGTAACTGGCCATTTAACCTAAAAGCCCTGCTTTCTAAAGACTTCCAATCCATGGCTATGCCTGAATGTCACTCACTGTCCATTCAGGCTGGCAGCACCTCTCATTTGAGGTAACTGTAAGATTCCTTACTATCTACCACCCTTCTATGTTCTATCCTTCACCTCATCCCTTGGAACACATTATCCCCCACCAACTGATCATAAGAAAATACAGCTTTGAGAAGTTACCATCTTATTTAAAATCATGGATTGGATCACCACTGCATTCAAGAAACAACTCCAGCACTCCGTCCTGGCCCAGAGTTCTCTGCATTACTATTTCCTTGACCCACCTCCACAACCCAGATCCTATGGTGATGTGGGACTCTCCTCTGAATGCTGTGAATACCATTGGTTAATAATGAAACTATCTTGGGCCTGTACAAGGAATAGAGGTAGGTGGGGAAAACCAAACTGAATGCTGGGAAAAAGAAGGAGGAATCAAGGAGAAGCCATTGAGTAGTTGCTGGAGACAGATGTGCTGAAACTTTGCTGGTAGCCATACCTTGTGGTGATGCACAGATTAATGGAGATGGGCTAAATTAAGATGTAAGAGTTAGCCAATAAGAAGCTAGAGCTAATGGGCCAAGCAGTGATTTAAATAATATAGTTTCTGTGTGATTATTTCAGGTCTAAGCTGCCGAGCAGCCAGGAACCAACAATCAGCCTCCTTGCAACCCTATGTAAGCTATTGATGGCGTTCCCAATTCAAGTCACATTGTTCTGAGCTCTGTCCCCCAGTAGACTGTCTTTGTTTAACACACTGTTTAACCAGGCTCTGAAAATGACACTCAAGACAATAATGCTCAGCTGGAGGAAAAAAACTATTTAAATAAAACCTTTAAAGACCCATTAGACTGAAGACTTCCACCCCGTACTTCTGACAATGATGCTCTGCCTTATTCTACACTGCATACTGAGTGAAACAGTAATTCACTTTCTGCCTCTCCAGTACCCAGCACTACAGACCAAAGCCAAGTTGTCATAATGATGTACTTTCGAACTTAAAATGGACAGGTTGTACCATTAGGCATTTTCAAAGCCATACAATTCATACCCGCATAGCTTTCACCATATCCTGAGAACAAGGCTGCTGAACCATGAGCCCCAACCATTTATTTATTTATTTATTTATTTATTTATTTATTTATTTTTCGAGACAGGGTTTCTCCGTAGCTTTTGGTTCCTGTCCTGGAACTAGCTCTTGTAGACCACGTTGGCCTCGAACTCACAGAGATCCGCCTGCCTCTGCCTCCCGAGTGCTGGGATTAAAGGCATGCGCCACCACCGCCCGGCTTGAGCCCCAACGATTGATAAAACCTTTCCCTCACACACACTGGCAGAAGAGATGGGGATACAAGCTCCCTGAAATGGGAGAAGGGGTTTGTCATCTAAAGGCTTGACTGAGGTGAAATAGTAGATACTTTCCTCTTCATTTATGAGTGTGTGTGTGTGTGTGTGTGTGTGTGTGTGTGTGAGAGAGAGAGAGAGAGAGAGAGAGAGAGAGAGAGAGAGAGAGAGAGAAGAAAGAAGATAGGATCTGTTGGCTCTTGGGGCAAGTGCTTTTGGAACCAGGATAATATAATATAGAGAAAAGATCACTTCCTGACCTTGTGGTTTGGCAACCACAAATGTGAAAGCATGTGATGAGGAAGTTTTCAAAGCCTCTTCTTTTGTACAAGTCCTCAATATGGACTTGACAGACCAGCTGAGAGAAAACTGTCAGAACTCCAGAAACATGGGGAAAGTGTTCACCAAGTATCTTTGCAAACAGCTGACCAATAGAGTAAATCAGTCTTGGAAGCACACAGCAATGTTGTTCCCAAAACATGTCCTGTGCTGAAGAAACACTCCTTATATTTCTAACATCCGTCTTTAGGGGGCTGAACCTCACTGAATCTGGCAGGAGAGCCCACCCAATATGTTAGTACAACTGAACAAGGCTGTGTTTGAGAACCCTTGCACCCACCTATGTTTTAGAGCCAGGGATGAACACCTGCCCAAGACAAGCTGGAAGACACTCCTACACATCCCAGACACAAAGTCCTCCTAGGTTTGTTTTCTTCCTTCGTCCTGTCATACACCTAGCTTGACATCTCCAGCTCTGATTTTACTTTTCCAATGTACTTTTTCCTTGTGCTAAGAAATTCTTGCTGAAGTGATAACTAGCAAATAGAAATACCTGTTTCTTATATGGCAGATGGCATGAAGCCTTTAGTAGCATGTCTGACCCAAACTTAGACCTCACATGATTACAAAGCATGGTTCCTTATACTGTCTCATGACTGTAACATTTATTAACCTAGGTTTTGGGACCTGAGAGTTATTTAGACTATCTGTTTTATATATTGTTCATCATCTATAGCATAATTCTGTATTTAATTGTGATTGTTATTTCCTATTATTCTTAGAAAGACTAGCATTCCCCACTCTCCTGTGGTCCTAAAGATTTCTTTTTCAGGGTTCATATTATCAGCATCAATAATTTACATGTTAGACACTGAACAACTTCATAATTCATTTATATTCAAATGAATGGGCTTCTCATGCCTCAAAATTATCCAGTGTAGGTCATGGCTATCTTTAGTTTTATGTACAGTTCTAATCATCACCCTAGATACAAAGAGAAGAGAGGCATTTAAGATGAGAAGGGTGGAGAGTCCAGTTGAACCCCTTTCTCTTCTCAAACTGCTTCTTCTCTGAACACCCCTCTCTTGCCAGGCCACTTATTCCTAGGACCCGAGTAATACTCACCACCATAGCAAGTGCCAAGTCCAGGTGGCCTGTGTAGGAGTCCCCACCCACTTGCTAATCAACACATTTTTCAAAGTCAGTCTATGCAGAACTAAGCTCATCTATATCTTGACTTTCAGACTTCCTGCGCAGGGTAGCTCAGTTAATGATATGATAATCGAGTCCATCCCCTAAACCAGGAGGAGTAAGAAAAGCAGTAATGTGTCCTTTGGATGGTCCTTCTCGCTCATCTCACACTTAGTCATTCCAAATCTGGCAGTCTCTCTCTTTGCTATTTCTTAGATCTTGCCTCTCTATTTCTGCTTCTGTGCTGTAATTCAAGCCGCCACCATCTTGTACTGCCTGACAATGATCTCTCTTCCCTTACTCTGGCCATTTCCAATTCAGTTTTCACACTGAACTTGAAATGAAATTTATGCCCTGGCAATGGTGAAGCGTTCATGGGCCGCCTGTATATGGCGGTACTGTTAAACTTGTCCATATTGGGTTTCATGGTCTAAGTTGATAAGGATGACTGACCAGGTCTCTTCCTCAAGAGGGCACCAGATCTCATTATAGATGGTTGTGAGTCACCATGTGGTTGCTGGGAATTGAACTCAGGACCTTTGGAAGAGCAGACAGTGCTCTAAACCTCTGAGCCATCTCTCTCCAGCCTGAAAATGGTTACTCTTCCCTTACTTTGACCATTTCAGATTAAGTCTTCACACCTAGTACAATCTCTCTAAACAGGAGATAAAACATGCCCTTCTCAACCTTAAAATCTGATTCTCCCATTGCTATCCAAGGATTTGGCTTCTTCTTTCTCATCAGCTCCAAATCATCACCAGCAACTCTTTAAATCTGTGCTCCAAATACACTGGGTAGCTTATTTGCTACAATGCAGCCGTCCTTTACTTAGTACAAATATGCAGATGCTCTCTTTCCTCAGAAGGCATTCCCTTACTATCCTCTGCCTCATTCGGGCAACTACTACCCCATACTGCTATAGTTCTGCATGACTAATGCAACTGGTCTCTATTTCATCTGTAAAATGGGGTTAATAATAGTGCCTAGCTCTAAGGTAATTCATAAGTTAACATACATAACACACAAGACAATAACATGTATAACGGTTATCCAATAAGCTAACTAATATTGTTACTATCATTGACTTTTATAGTTCAAGTTCCATTTTCTACTATACTACCCACTGGCTTTCCAAAAGGATGTGTATGTGTACATTTGATTTATTGTTTTATTCAGTGATTATGTCAATGTGCAATTATTATTCTCCTATTGTGCTTAGAAAAATTAGTCCTTTCCAATCTCCCATGTTGATCCTAAATTATTTGAGTACATTAGTCCAAAAGTAGATATAACCTGCCCTTCCCTGAATATAGAAAAAAATTAATAGGTAAGTTTTCTTCTGTACCCGTATACTGGGGAATTCTATTATTTATGACCTTTGTATAAATGGTCCTCGAATTGCTGAATCATCAGTATTTTCTGTCCATTTTCTCCTCTCTCTTATTTCTAAACAGAGATTACCAACAGTTTTTCATATAAATGATTTACCTTTTGGCTAGGCAGATATTTTTATTTCCATCTCAGAAGAGACAAAAGAATATGCCAAAAATAAGAGAGATACAGGAGTTTCCCCGTTGTAAATTTGTGATACCCCTAATACTAGACCAATGTCCTAGTTTTTGTCTAGTAAACTAGCTTTATCTGCTTGGTACCAAGCGTCCTATCTGAGCTATGCTTTTAATAGGCAATTTTTTTTCCCTAGGCTCTGTGTTCAATTGGTTAGAACAAACTAATGCTGGACCCAACAGTTGTAGAAAACAGAGTTCACTCAGAAAGATTCCCTTTCACAGCTGTATGTGACATTGAGGCCCCAGCCTAAACTCTCAAACATCTGCCCCAGTATCAAGAGGGGGACTGGTATTGCAGAGATGTATAATTCCTGAAAACACAAAATGTACTACAATTTCACACCTATCGCTTACTGCAAATTCATTTTGTGCCAGAAACTGCATAAATGATTTTCATATATTAACATTTTTCATCTTCACAGATCCTTTAGTCTTTACTGCAATTTAACCCTGAGAAAACCAAGAGAAGTAATTTCTTTCAGGTCATAGTAACAGAGCTGAATGAGGACTCCATTTCTCACCTGACACTCCAGAGTCCACGTCTTCATGCACACTGTGACCTTTTCAGCACGGGTGCTGCAAAATAGGTAGGTACAAAGCCATCTAGGACATTGTCTTTCCTTTTCTCTCAAATTCTCTGAATGAACTTGGAAAAACATTGCCCATTCAAGGTTGGGTATGACAAAGAGATTCCAGTAGGTGACACTGAAGATGCCACTGCATCTGGAATGTCACTCAAATAACCCTGTCTTGCTGTCTCTGCCACTCCTCTTCTTAGGTTCTACACCGAAACCCTCCCAGTCTCCTAGTGGCCTGTGACCTGGAAAACCACCTGTTCATCTTGCCGTGTGTGCTTTCGGATGCTCACCCTTCCCCATTGCTTTTTTTTTTTTTTTTTTTTTTTAATAATTTTTTTATTAAGAAAAGAAGAAAAAAAAACATAAACAAAAAACAAGTTTCCACCTCCTCCCAGCCTCCCATCTCCCTCCCCCTCCTCCCACCCTTCTCCCCCTCCTCCCACCCTTCTACCCCTCCCCCCACTCCTCTCCCCCTCCCTCTCCAGTCCACAGAGCAGTCCAGGTTCCCTGCCCTGTGGCAAGTCCTAGGTCCTCCCCCCTCCGTCCATATCTAGGAAGGTGAACATCCAAACTGGCTAGGCTTCCACAAAGCCAGCACATTAAGTAGGATCAAAACCCCGTGCCATTGTCCTTGGCGTCTCCTCAGCCCTCATTGTTCGCCATGTTCAGAGAGTCTGGCTTTATCCCATGCTTTTTCAGTCACAGTCCAGCTGGCCTTGGTGAGCTCCCAGTAGATCAGCTCCACTGTCTCAGTGGGTGGGTGCACGCCTCGTGGTCCCGACTTCTTTGCTCATGTTCTCCCTCCTTCTGCTCCTCATTGGGACCTTGGGAGCTCAGTCCAGTGCTCCAGTGTGGGTCTCTGTCTCTGTCTCCATCCATCACCAGATGAAGGTTCTATGATGATATGCAAGATATTCGTCAGTATTGCTCTCGGATAGGGTCATTTCAGGTTCCCAATCCTCAGCTACCCAAGGAACTAACTGGGAACCTCATGTTGGGCACTTGGGAGCCCCTCTAGGGTCAAATCTCTTGCTCACTCTAAAGTGGTTCCCTTAACTAAGAATTGTGGTTCCGTGCTCCCCTATCCACCTTTCCTTTATCCCAATTCTCCTGATTCCCCAAGTCCCCCCTCCTTCCCTTCTACCTTTTCTCTCCCCATCTCCCCTTATCCCCATCCCACCCCACCCCCAAAATCCTAATTTTCTCCCCGGCAATTGGGTCTACTTCCCTTAGCCAAGAGGATAACTATATGTTTTTCCTTGGGTTCACCTTCTTACTTAGCTTCTTTAGGTTCACCTATTGTAGACTCCGTGGCCCTAATTTATGGCTAGAAACCAATTATGAGCGAGTACATCCCATGTTCATCTTTTTGGGTCTGGGACACCTCACTCAGGATAGTGTTTTCTATTTCCATCCATTTGCCTGCAAAATTCGAGAAGTCATTGTTTTTTACCGCAGCGTAGTACTCTAGCGTGTATATATTCCATACTTTCTTCATCCATTCTTCCATTGAAGGGCATCTAGGTTGTTTCCAGGTTCTGGCTATTACAAATAATACTGCTATGAACATAGTTGAACAAATGCTTTTGTCATATGATAGAGCATCTCTTGGGTATATTCCCAGGAGTGGTATTGCTGGGTCCAGGGGTAAGTTGATCCCGAATTTCCTGAGAAACCGAAACACTGACTTCCACAGTGGTTGCACAAGATGGCATTCCCACCAGCAATAGATGAGGGTACCCGTTCCTCCACAGCCTCTCCAGCAAAGGTTATCCTTGGTGTTTTTGACTTTAGCCATTCTGACAGGTGTAAGATGATATCTCAAAGTTGTTTTGATTTGCATTTCCCTGATTGCTAAGGAAGTTGAGCACGACTTTAAGTGTCTTTTGGCCATTTGAACTTCCTCTGCTGAGAATTCTCTGTTCAGTTCAGTGCCCCATTTTTTAATTGGGTTAATTAGCATTTTAAAGTCTAGTTTCTTGAGTTCTCTATATATTTTGGAGATCAGACCTTTGTCTGTTGTGGGGTTGGTGAAGATCTTCTCCCAATCAGTAGGTTGCCTTTGTGTCTTATTGACTATGTCCTTTGCTTTACAGAAGCTTCTCAGTTTAAGTAGGTCCCATTTATTCAGTGTTGCCCTTAATGTCTGTGCTTCTGGGGTTATACATAGGAAGCGATCTCCTGTGCCCAGCTCCTGTAGGGTACTTCCCACTTTCTCTTCTATCAGGTTCAGTGTGTTCGGGCTGATATTGAGGTCTTTAATCCATTTGGACTTGAGTTTTGTGCACGGTGATAGATAAGGGTCTATTTTCATTCTTCTACAAGATGACATCCAGTTGTGCCAGCACCATTTGTTGAAGATGCTTTCTTTCTTCCATTTTATACTTTTAGCTCCTTTATCGAAAATCAGGTGTTCATAGGTTTGTGGGATAAAATTCGGGTCTTCTATACGATTCCATTGGTCGACTTCTCTGTTTTTATGCCAGTACCACACTGTTTTCATTACTGTAGCTCTGTAATAGAGTTTGAAGTCAGGGATGGTAATGCCTCCAGAAGATCCTTTATTGTATAGGATTGTTTTGGCTATCCTGGGTTTTTTGTTTTTCCATATAAAGTTGATTATTGTCCTCTCCAGATCTGTGAAGAATTTTGATGGGATCTTGATGGGGATTGCATTGAATCTATAAATAGCCTTTGGTAGAATTGCCATTTTTACTATGTTGATCCTCCCAATCCAAGAGCAAGGGAGGTCCATCCATTTTTTGGTATCCTCTTCAATTTCTTTCTTCAATGCCTTAAAGTTCTTGTCAAATAGATCTTTCACTTCCTTGGTTAGATGTACCCCAAGATATTTTATGCTGTTTTTGGCTATTGTGAATGGTGAAGCTTCTCTGATTTCCCTCTCTGCTTCCATATCCTTTGTGTATAAGAGGGCGACTGATTTTTTGGAGTTGATCTTGTATCCTGCCACATTACTAAAGCTGTTTATCAGCTGTAGGAGTTCTTTGGTGGAGTTTTTGGGGTCGCTTATGTACACTATCATATCATCTGCAAATAACGAAAGTTTAACTTCTTCCTTTCCAATTCGAATCCCCTTGATTCCATTATGTTGTCTTATTGCTATTGCTAGAACTTCAAGCACTATATTGAAGAGGTATGGGGAGAGTGGACAGCCTTGTCGTGTTCCTGAGTTAAGTGGGATGGCTTTGAGTTTCTCTCCGTTTAATTTGATGTTAGCTGTCGGCTTGCTGTATATAGCTTTTATTATATTTAGGTATGACCCTTGTATCCCTAATCTCTCCAAGACTTTTAACATAAATGGATGTTGAATTTTGTCAAATGCTTTTTCAGCATCTAATGAAATGATCATATGGTTTTTTTCTTTCAGTTTATTTATATGCTGGATTACATTGATAGATTTTCGTATGTTGAACCAGCCCTGCATCTCAGGAATGAAGCCTACTTGATCATAATGGATAATTTTTCGGATGTGTTCTTGGATTCGATTTGCCAGTATTTTGTTGAGGATTTTTGCGTCGATATTCATGAGTGAGATTGGCCTGTAGTTCTCTTTCCTGGTTGAGTCTTTGAGTGGTTTTGGTATCAGAGTAATTGTGGCTTCATAAAAGGAGTTTGGTAATGACCCTTCTGTTTCTATCTTGTGGAATACATTAAGGAGTATAGGTATTAGATCTTCTTGGAAGATCTGGTAGAATTCCGCATTGAAACCATCTGGTCCTGGGCTTTTTTTGGTAGGGAGGTTTTTGATAACCTCTTCTAATTCTTCGCGACTAACAGGTCTATTTAGATTGTTCACCAGGTCCTGATTTAACTTTGGTATATGATATTTATCTAAAAAAGTATCCATTTCCTTTACATTTTCCAATTTTGTGGCATATAGGCTTTTGTAGTAAGATCTAATGATTCTCTGAATTTCCTCTGTGTCTGTGGTTATGTCCCCCTTTTCATTTCTGATCTTATTAATTTGCAAATTCTCTCTCTGCCGTTTGATTAGCTTGGATAGTGGTTTGTCAATCTTGTTGATTTTCTCCAGGAACCAGCTTTTTGTTTCGTTGATTTTTTGTATTGTTTTCTGTGTTTCTATTTTGTTGATTTCAGCCCTCATTTTGATTATTTCCAGTCTTCTTCTCCTCCTAGGTGAGTCTGCTTCTTTTTTTTCTAGAGCTTTCAGGTGGGCTGTTAAGTCTCCAATGTGAGCTTTCTCTGTTTTCTTTAAGTGGGCACTTAGTGCTATGAACTTTCCTCTTAGGACTGCTTTCATAGTGTCCCATAAGTTTGAGTATGTTGTTTCTTTATTTTCATTGAATTCCAGGAAGACTTTAATTTCTTTCTTTATTTCTTCCTTAATCCAGCTATGGTTCAATAGTTGACTGTTCAGTTTCCATGACTTTGTATGCTTTCTGGGGGTAGCATTATTGTTAAATTCTAACTTTAATCCATGGTGATCTGATAAGACACAGGTGGTTACTAATATTTTTTTGTAACTGTGGATGTTTGCTTTGTTACCGACTATGTGGTCGATTTTCGAGAAGGTTCCATGAGCTGCAGAGAAGAAGGTATATTCTTTCCTATTTGGATGGAATGTTCTATAGATGTCTGTTAAGTCCATTTGATTCATTACCTCCACTAATTCTCTTATTTCTCTGTTAGGTTCCTGTCTGATTGACCTGTCCATTGGTGAGAGAGGAGTGTTGAAGTCTCCTACTATTAGTGTGTGCGGTTTGATGGCTGCCTTGAATTTTAGCAATGTTTCTTTTATGTACGTGGGTGCTTTTATATTAGGGGCATAGATGTTCAGGATTGAGACTTCATCCTGATTAACTGTTCCTGTTATGAGTATAAAATGCCCCTCTCCATCTCTTCTGATTGATTTAAGTTTAAAGTCAACTTTGTTAGAGATTAGTATGGCCACACCTGCCTGTTTCTTAGGACCATTTGCTTGATAGGCCTTTTCCCAGCCCTTTACTCTGAGTAGGTGCCTGTCTTTGTGGTTGAGGTGTGTTTCTTGTAAACAGCAGAATGTTGGATCCTGTTTTCGTATCCAATCTCTTAGCCTGTGCCTTTTTATAGGTGAGTTGAGTCCATTGACATTAATTGATATTAATGACCAGTGGTTGTTAACGCCGGTCATTTTTTTTTTAGTCGTAGAGTTTGTGAGTTTCCCTTCTTTGTATTGTGTTGGTGAAGGGTCTCTAGATGTCTGAGGTATTGTGGTCATTGTTGGACTCCTTGGTTAGTGATTTTCCTTCAATTACTTTCTGTAAGGCTGGATTTGTGGCTGCGTATTGTTTAAATTTGTTTTTATCCTGGAAAATTTTATTTTCTCCATTTATAGTGAATGAAAGCTTGGCTGGGTATAGTAATCTGGGCTTGCACCCATGGTCTCTCAGTTTCTGCAGTACATCTAACCAGGACCTTCTGGCTTTCATGGTTTCCATGGAGAAGTCAGGTGTAAGTCTGATAGGTTTACCTTTATAAGTAATTTGGCCTTTTTCCTTTGCAGCTCTTAATATTCTTTCCTTATTTTGTATGCTTTGTGTTTTGATAATTATATGGCGAGGGGATGTTTTTTTTTGATCCAGCCTATTCGGTGTTCTGTATGCTTCTTGCACCTTCATAGGAAAATCTTTCCTTAGGTTGGGAAAGTTTTCTTCTATAATTTTATTAAATAGATTTTCTGGACCATTGAGCTGCCCTTCTTCTCCTTCTTCTACTCCTATTATTCTTAGGTTTGGTCTTTTTATTGTGTCCCATATTTCCTGAATGTTTTGTGATGAGAGTTTGTTGGACTTGCTGTTTTCTTTGATCAGTGTGTTTATTTTCTCTATGGTATCTTCAGAATCCGAGAGTCTTTCTTCTATCTCTTGTATTCTGCTGGTTATGCTTGTTTCTGTAGTCTCTATTCGTTTACCTAGATTTTCCATGTCCAGACGGCCCTCTGTTTGTGTTTTCTTCTTTGCCTCCATTTCAGTTTTCAGGTCTTGAACTGTTTCCATTATCTGTTTGATTGTTTTTCCTTGGTTTTCTAGGGTATCATTCACTGATTTATTCAATTCTTCAAACTTTCTGTTATATTTCTCATCCATTTCTATAAGGGCGTTTTTTACATGCTGTTTAAGGGTGTCAATCACTTTCATGAAGTCAATCTTTTCTCCTTCCTCTTGATTAAGGGGTTCTTGTCCTCCCGTTGTGAGGTCGCTTGTTTCTGGTAGCTTCATGTTGCTTTTCAGCTTGTTGGGCGAATTCTTGCCTTGACGTCGGCCCATCTCTTCTTCCAAATGCTCCCTATGGATCTTCTTTTACCGGATTAGGTCTCCTTGCCTACCAAACGCTGTCTCTCCCCAATGTTGGCTCTCCCAATGCTGGGACTCCCCAATGCTGGGTCTCCTGGCGCCGAAAGATCAGGCCTCCGTGCTGGTTGGGCAGCTCGCAGACAAAGCGCCTACCCCGCTTGGTGCAGGCAGGCCACAGAAACAAAGGAACTGCTGCCCTCCGGGAGCCCCGGCTACTCGGACTCAGCGCCCAGATAGGCTGGGCTGGGCGATGCCACGCGCCAAAAGAGGGCAGTGGGGGCGAAGTGGGGAGGGCTCTGGATGGAAGCTGGGTGGGCCAGGAAGAAAGAGGCAGCACCCGGGGAGTAGAGGCCCTGCAGAGAGCCCAAGCAGGACAGGGGGCCAAGAAACCCCCGAGCTCCCCGTCCCAGGCTGGCGCCGTGGGCCAGAAACTCACCCCAATGCTGGGTCTCCTGGCGCCGAAAGATCAGGCCTCCGTGCTGGTTGGGCAGCCCGCAGACAAAGCGCCTACCCCGCTTGGTGCAGGCAGGCCACAGAAACAAAGGAACTGCTACCCGCCCGGGAGCCCCGGGTACTCGGACCCAGCGCCCAGATAGGCTGCGCTGGGCGATGCTACGCGCCAAACGAGGGCAGTGGGGGCGAAGTGGGGAGGGGTCTGGACGGAAGCTGGGTGGGCCAGGAAGAAAGAGGCAGCAGAGAGCCCAAGCAGGACAGGGGGCCAAGAAACCCCCGAGCTCCCCGTCCCAGGCTGGCGCCGTGGGCCAGAAACTCACCCCAATGCTGGGTCTCCTGGCGCCGAAAGATCAGGCCTCCGTGCTGGTTGGGCAGCCCGCAGACAAAGCGCCTACCCCGCTTGGTGCAGGCAGGCCACAGAAACAAAGGAACTGCTGCCCCCCGGGAGCCCCGGCTACTCGGACCCAGCGCCCAGATAGGCTGCGCTGGGCGATGCTACGCGCCAAAAGAGGGCAGTGGGGGCGAAGTGGGGAGGGGTCTGGACGGAAGCTGGGTGGGCCAGGAAGAAAGAGGCAGCAGAGAGCCCAAGCAGGACAGGGGGCCAAGAAACCCCCGAGCTCCCCGTCCCAGGCTGGCGCCGTGGGCCAGAAACTCACCCCAATCCCCCATTGCTTTTTTATGGTACTATGCCCCTGCATCTCTGACAGCCCGATCCTGGAAACAGACTGGCAAATTTCTGCATCACTTAACTGAGCCACTCACTGTAAAGAGCTTTGGAGTAGATTAGCTCTGATGTAACTTTGAGCTCCGACACATTATCATTAGTAAAGTGTTTCCTAAAATCTCACCAGAGATGACTTCGCCAGAGAGCATTTGAGACTGGTAGCTCACCTCCCAGCCCCTGCTGTGTCAGCTCTGGCATGTCACCTGCTCATGGGTGAAAGACTCATACTTTAACCCAGCAGGATTCCTACTACCAAACATAAAAAACAAAGGTCTGGTCATTATACATTCAGAAAATGGTATTTCTTGAGTGAATGCTGCCCAGAAACAAGACATGGGATATAAAATATGAGGGGGAAGGAATTGATTTGGAGCAGCTCTATTTTTATATGATTGTATTTAATCAATTTGATCTACTCATTATTGCACATTCAATCCAAGGTTTTCACGACCAAAAGGGGGAAGCTGCTGGAAAGGATTAATTTCCCCTTGTTCTACTAATGGAATGATTTTCTACTTGTCATTCTGAATGTCTTAAAAGAGCCAGCATTTCCCAACCACAGCCAAGTGAAAACAAAATTGCTTGGGGTGCGTGGGCGTAAAGACATCCACCATCTTCCTGGCACCCGAATCCTCACACCTTACTCTAAATGTCAACTTCATTCTGGGCTTCATACCTCCCCAAATTAGGATGTCTGGCATCTCTCCAGAAGCATCTTCCCAGATTCCGGAGACAGGAATATACCTATACCTCCAGATGTCTTTTGAGCAGGAGCAACAATGATAATGGTACTGTCATTTACCCAGCTACTGAATGTGTTCTGGTGATGTCATCTTTCTTGTCTAAATGGCTCCAGAATGAGAGCAACAATAACACATTACGGACCTGCTTAGAAACCAAACAAGCCCATGGAGATGCCTATACTTTACAGCCAGAAGGCAGGATGTGACTTGGGACTCATGTTTTCTAACTGTAGTGCCTAAGTCATCATTTGTCACCTCTCTGTATCACTGAAGGCAATCCTTTAAACTCTCCAACCCACATATTTCTTATCAATTGACTGGAATAATAATTGCACCTACCACACAGGCAGTTATGAGGATAAAATTGTACAGAGCTACTTAGTGCCCAGGACAGAGCAAATGGTCAATAGATATCAGTTATTGTCAATTCTAGCATGCAATTGGGTAACGGGCACTTAGAGCCAATGGGCCATCATGATTTTGCCTAGTGTTTGTGTATTCTGTGTGTGTATTATATGGCAAGGAGGTGAGAAAAAGAGAGAGGAAAAAGAAAATAATTATTTCCTTGGATGGATAAAAGGGGAAAATACTAAGAGTAATATGGTCTTAATTCATGTGTTTTACAAAGACAGAGAAAATTTGGCCTATTTATAATGAGGTGCTCTGCCATTTCCCTATCCCCAGTCTTGTCCTTCTCTGTCTTATCACTTAATAGGTTTTGGTTTGCCCCCCTCCCCCCATCTTTTTTTAAAAGAGTCAACTGAGGAAATTTTAGATGGAGATTCATTGTGAGTCTTTAAGAGTGCATCAGGTCATAAAAACAGAATGGTTCTATCTATATGGAAATGTAGATTTCAAATATATCCATCCTAATATTCAAATTTTAAGGCAAATGTTCTTCTAATAGGAAGCTAATAAAAGTTGATTCTTAAAGCTGCCTGGAGCTGTAAGCAATAAGGAACAGATTTATATTATGAAGCTTTTCTGTTTTGTTCTCCTTCCTCCCCCCCCCCCCCCGACTTTCACGGCCTGTTCTAATAACTAGATGGCTCAAGCTTCAGTTAGCAGGAAATAGATTTTAAAAACTCAACATTTCAATTGAAAACTGTACACACATACACACATACACAGAGGTACACAGACGCACACAAAGAGAAAGAGAGATAGAGGGGTGAGGGACAAAGAGGGGATGTGCACAAGCACAAAGAAAACACAACATGTGCAAAGAGAAAGAAACACACACACACAAAGAGAAACACTCAATATACACACATACACACAGAGAGAAATGCAAACACAGAAGAAAGACTAAGAGAGGGGGAAACACAGGCTATGCACAGAGAGTATGAAACACACACACACACCCATGTTTGTTTATGTAACAGTTTGCCTAAAGACTCTGAATTTTTACTCCCCTTTGAACTGGATTCTCCTCTTCTGTGCAATGCATAAATACTCCCTGTGGGGTTATCGATTAGCCATTGAAGCTGCTTTGGATAATACGGAGACTGTTAACAGAACACAGAAAAGCAAATTTGGCATAACCAACCTTTATATAATACACAGGAAGGGGAAAGCAGATGATTTTCAAGTTCTTAATTTTCCAGATGCTCCCCTCGAAATGTAGTCATTTAAACATTATGTATCATAAGGAACTGTGTTATTGCTGCAGACAGAGCAGGAGGTAAAGGTGAGGAGAAGGAAACCAGATGAAAATTGATACTATCTTTGGGCTGCAGAATGACACAGCAACTCCTCCAGCTGAGAGCAGACACAGATTTTCCCACTGTTTACCATCATAATGACCAGCAAGACACAATAGCTTAAATACAATGGCAATTCTGCTGTCATAAGCAAACCCAGGCTGTTGCCCGTGCACGCAGTGAGGGTTCCCTGTATGTAGCTGAGGTAAGGGCCTTTCTCATAGTTGTTTGTTCTGTGACAAAATTCCTCAAGGTCAAGAAAGGGAAATACCAGAGGATCCCCAAGGGTAGAGTCCCTGACTGTGTACTATAGCTGATGGTGGACATTTGACAGTGGAATCAGGAACTTAAGCAATGACATTCAAAATGGGTTGGATATAAAGTGACCATTTGCTTCACCCAAATATTTTAGACTATCAAATATTAACTAGATACATTAGTTGGCTTTGGCGTGATGTTTCCATACAAATCTACAATATGCAGGTATCAATTCCAGCCTCTTTCTCCAACCCTTTCCTTGCTGTGCATCCTTCTCAATCCTTACTTTTGAACTGATTTTCTCAGCCTCCAAACATAAGAGAGTATGAGACACTTAAGTCTAGCTTATCACAATGTCCTGTTACATCTATTTTAGTGAAAATGACAAGACTCTATTCTTTGTGTGTAGTAATTAGGGGCGGCGGCGGGGCTGCGTTCCCAGCACCCCGGCCGCCTGCTCGGCTAGCTTATGCCCCGAAATAATTACATGGACACTGTATTCTTTTAAGCACTGCTTGGCCCATTCTCTTCTAGGCTAATTCTCACATATTAATTTAGCCCATTTCTAATCATCTGTGTGTGGCACCCCAAGGTGCGCTTACCAGGAAGATTGTGTCCATCCTGGGTCGGAGCTTCATCGTGTGTGTCTGCCAGGGAGCAGGGCATGGCGTCTCTGCTGAGGCGTCTGCTCTGGAGAGAGCTGTGGAGTCTCTGACCTCACTTCCTCTTCCTCCCAGTGTTCTGTCCTGTTTTCTCCTCCCACTTATCCTCTAACCAATAAAATGGGCCAGGGCAGTGCCTTTATTAGCCAATGACCTTCCTCCATCATTTGTGTCTATACAATACTCCACTATACATACACACTTTGAACTTTGGTGTTGTCTTTGAGACAGGTCTTGCTGAATAATTCTCTATTTTCTAAGCGCTGGAATTACAGGTATGTGTCACCATGTCCAGAAAATGCCATATGTATTTTTAGTTACTTTGCTGCTGATTGGGACTTGAGCCGACTCTACATCTTAGCTATTGTGCTACGGAATTTTTCTGGTTTTTTGTTTGTTTGCTTTGTTCTGTTTTTTGTTTTGTTTTGTTTTGTTTGATTTCTGTTGCTACTTTCAATTTCACACAGAGTCCACAACTCTTTAGATTGCCCAGAAGTTCAAACATTTCTTGTATCTTATACTTGGCTAGAGAGTCACACATTTGTGTTGTCTCTGTGTTCAGAATTTGACTTTGAGACCATGGGAGAGACTGGTTGTCGCTAAAGACTTTAGAGCACATTTTTGAGAAGCCATGCTTTCCCTTGATATCTACTGATGGGTGAGTCAGAATCAGTGGTGTGTGCTTGAGGAAAGATGAAGACATCAATGTCAAAGCTTAGAGCAAGAAGCCATGTGAGATCTGAAGGCAAGCCTGGCTTTTGAATGGCAGCCACTTACTGAGAGGAGCTATGGGGTATTTGAAATATGGCTTGTTTCCACTAAGATATGCTGTGGTAGACATAAGCATATACCAGATTTTGAAAAATAAAGTATCTTTTATAATTGTATGCTTATATGTGATAAAAAATAAATATTATTTGTGGTATGTTGTGGTTAGTTTTAATGTCAATTTACCATAATTGAGAATTACCTGAGTACAGAGCCTCAACTGAAAAGCATCCTGATTGTCTTGAACAACTTAGAAGGATCCAACACCAGATAAAAAGGGTGTGACAGAAGGAAGATGGAGAACGTTTTGCTTGCCTGACTTTTTGTCTTGCCACCACCTAGGTTTCCTCTAGTGAAATAGTGTTGTCAGGCTTCCATGAATGACTAAGAACTAAAAGCACCACAGAAACCTGCCATGTTTTAGGTGCCAGAGTAGGGTTGCTGAGGTTACTATCTTTAAGGACTGAGCAAACTATCTGAATTTCAGCTTGGGGATGCTTCAGCTATTGTTATGAAACCTGAACTAATTCTCTCTCTCCCTTCCCCCCCCCCCCTCTCTCTCTCTCTCTCACACACACACACACACACACACACATCCCATTCGTTCTGTTCCTCTCAAGAACCCTAATACAGGGTAAACTAGACTTACTATACTTTTAAATTTCCCCCATCGTTAAAATGGAACTACTAGGAAACTCAGTTCTTTTGTGGCTGGCATGATGTTTCTATAGGCAATATTGTCTTTAAAACAGCCATAACCACCTCTAGATGCCTACACTCATTAGCACTTGTCAGAATTCTCTAGAAGAGTTGAAGACTTCATTGGTTACTTCCATTATCACTGTGAGAAAATGCATGATGAAAGCTTAAGGAAAGAGGGTTTATTGTGACTCATGGTTCAAGGGAAATCCATCCTGTCAGGGAAGGAGTTACAGCAGGTTCTTGAGGCAGCTGCTTACATTTTGCCTCCAGTCGGGAAGGAGAAAGTGATGAAAGGTGGGATTCAGTCTGCTTTCCCCTTTTGAGGTAACCCAGTCCATGGAAACCGCCACTCACATTTAAGATGGGTCTTCTAACTCCAGTGAATCTAATCTACAAAACCCCACTCAGCAGTGGCTAGATATGTGTCTCCTGGGTGATTTTAGACCCTGCCAAGTTGACATAAGTGCCAACCACCACAAAGGCTGATGTTCAACACCACACCTTAGAGGTTTTATGAACTGAACTCTGTTCCTCTTGGAATTGTTTGTAGGCATCGTCTTAACCCTGAGCACCTCAGGTTGTGCCTGTATGCAGAAACAGGCCTATAAAAAGATAGTTAAGGCCAAATGTAGTCATGTGGGTAACTCCTAATTCAATCTGACTGGTGTGCAAGAAAGGGGCATTATACGGAGTGTGCACCTTTGAAAAAAAGGTTATGTGAGGACCCAATGAAAAGGCAGCCACTCACAGACTTAGAAGAGAGCATTAGCAGAAACTAGCTTTGATGATACCTTGATGTTGGATGTCCAGTTTCTACCTGTTGTATTTTGCTATGGCAATCTGTTTAGACTCATGGAAAAGCATATAGATCATGGGGGTATGTAGTAAATCATATAGTCAGCCTTTCATACCCAGTGCTTCAGGGATGACAGTTTTCCTTTAGTGATGGATCATTTTTTAATTGTGTATATGTACAAGTGTGAAAGCTTTTCATTATTCCCTAGATACTGCAGTAAAGCAACTACTCCCTCAGCATTTACATTGTTTCAGGTACTAAAAGCAATCTAGTGATGATTTAAAGTCCATGGAGGGGTGTACATGAGTTATAAGCAAGGACTATTTCATTTTATAGGAGAGACATAAATGTCTGCAGATTATAGCAGCTGCAGGCCGAAGTAGGGATTCTGAACCCAATGCCCAAGTATACTGAAGATATCTACTTATGGCTATCATTACATAGCATGAATTCTGATACACTTAAGGTCTTTTTCAACTTTAAAATATATACTATAATTAGTATACATGTCCCAAGAAATGAATGGACTCTACTGAACTGATTAAAAGAAATAATAACAGAATCATAAAGTACAATGATAATTGAATTACCATACTACACACGCCATCTTTATTTCTATGGGTTCTCTGAATACAAATGGAAAGAGACCATGGATCCCAACTCATTTTTGATCTTCACAGACCGACCACCCTGAAGGAAATAAAAGTAATGAACTTCCAATCAGATGATGGACATTGACACTGAGTCTATCCACACTTCACTGATGACCCAAAACACTCAGTTAGCTGCCATCAGACTCCCTTCTTCCAATACAGACCTAAGAGGATCACTGCATAATGACTGGGGGTGATTTGTAGACTACAGTTTTACTTAAAAGCGTGGTGCTGTATGCATGAGCTGAAAGCTGCTGTCACACCAAATTTCCATCTGCGCTCTTTCTCATATATTCAGAGACTTTCCAGTCTGCCCAATAGCTGCCCCTCTCCTTGAAAATCTTTCCTGTGCCCTGGAAGAAGCCATGTCACCCTAGATGAACTTAACCTTCCTGTGGTCTCCAACCCCTCAGAGATATAAAACAGGCAACAGTATCTACCAAAACAAATAAACGAAAACCCAACACACTGGTGATTAAAAACAATACTGTGGGAATTAAACATTAGTCACTACTGCAGCAACATAATCCTTGGAGAATATAGTGAGTATTTTCCTTATTTATAGGATAAATTATGAACTCTCTTATGGTAGCTTGTATTTCTATTCTCCAAACTGAGAAAACATTGTAACTATTCACTGAAGGTTTATACATGCACCAGACCTTCTTCATATATTAACTCACTCTCCTTTGCCCAACCCTATGCAATGTCTATGACCATGTTCATTTCATCAGTTGAAAAAAAAAATGCATGATCTACAGATAGTCACAAAATCAGGAATAAATACTTTGCACATGAGAAAAACAGGATTTAAGTCCTAAACCCATGCCTCCATGTCCTGATCACACTTAATCAGCCCTTGCCTGCGGCTCTGTCTACCTGTGTGTTCTGTAGCTGGCACAGTATACATTTCCCTTTACTCCTCAGTTAATTAATAGGACAGTTCTCCAAGGAAATTTAGGGTTTTAATCAAATGCACAAAACCCCATAAAAACAATGTAATTGTCCCATTGTTGGTTGTGGTGGATTAAGCTGACCTGTCTTTCTCTCATTTGTTGCTGTTTCTTTTTCACGAAGGAGAATACATAACAGGAATATATTGTAGGTAGATGTCCCATTCCTCCAACTTATTATTCTGGGTGAAAATATTGAGTGACATAATGCATCACAAGACTGCCATGACCGAGGATGGAATAATACATCAAAAAAAAGCATGGCTCTTAGAGAAACTTCCAACCAAGTCTTTTCTAATGATGGATTCTGTTATTGGGATAACATTATTAATACTAAGGGAGGAGAAATGCTTACTGGCAGAATGTGTTCCTAAACAATTGTAAAGCATGTTTCAAATTTGAAATACCACAGAACTGAGATATCCTTTGATAATGAAAGAACCTACAGAGGTCTCATTTAGCATACAGTTTCTGAACTTAAAGACTTCAGTGTGGATGGGAAAGAGAAGCAGAAAATGTGGCCTATGAAAGGAAAAAGGCAGAAAAGGGCTTAGAATAGTGTATCAAGGAGCTTAGCCTTCGCTAAGGGACAACAGAGTCACTACAGATTTCTACGGATAAGAATGGCATCAAAATGGCACATAATTCTAGATGGAGCAGCTGAGATTAAAAGAAAAATGTGAAGCAATGTTAGCAGCAGAAGGATAAAGGGATTTAAGGAAAATGTATGGAACGAAGAATCAGCCGGATAGAACAGCCATCTGGATTACATCATAAAGTGTGAAACATCAGGTGGAAGCCAAAGAGGTAGATTTGAAAGGAAAGAAAACGACATGTCTCTTTTGGGACAAAGAATGAGACTGATGGGGGAGAAAGGCAGCTGGTGTCTAGTTCCTGATATGGTACCACTCTGTTCCTGGAATAAGCAATAATAAGCCCTCCAGCCTGTGATTTGGTGAGTTATTTGGGACATAACTGTCACCTGTTCCATGCATGCTGTCGATAACACTAGGGCCAATGAAGGGTCAAAAATAAATCGCATATTATTTGGTTGTTGATTCTATTCTTGTGTTGTTTCTTTATTTGACAAAGACTTGCTCTATCCCTGAAGGAAATCCTGATGCCAAGAACTCTAAATGCCTATGCAGTCTCTAGAGACAGTGAATGGGCGCGAGCTCCTTGCAGGTAATAACTGGCGCTTGATTCATTATTTGGTTGACTAACTTCCCTAAGTCTCCCCCACCCCACCTCTTCCAATTTTTTATCCCATCAGCCTATCCTTGATCCCCCACATGCCTGTCCTTCAGCAGAGCAGAATTAGTAGATGTGTCGAACTAAATTGCCTTTCACTTTCTTCTCTATAGTGGTCTTTGTCCAGTGATGGACTAGGATGTGGAAGTGTAAGCCAAACAAACCCTTTTTTCCCCCAACTTGCTTTCCTTCATGTTGTTTCATCATAATAATAGCAACCCGAGCTAGTACAACTTGCTTTCAACTTTTAAAACAGAAAATGAATAAAAATCAGTAGATTTTTTTCTTTTAAAAAAATACAATCTTTTAATCTCCCTTAAAAATACTAGATAGGGAACACCGGGCCAGGCGGAAGGCGGCCGGAACACCGGGCGGCAGAAGGCGGCTGGAACACCGGGCGGCGGAAGGCGGCCGGAACACCGGGCTGCGGAAGGCGGCCGGATCACCCGGAGTCGGAAGGCGGCCGGAACACCGGGCTGCGGAAGGCGGCCAGAGGACGCCCAGCACAGCCAGCGGGGACCAACTGGGACAGGCTAGAACGGGCGGGGACCAGAGCAGCAGCAGAGGACACAGGCTGCTGGTGGCGGGAACCATCCCAGCAGCAGAAGCAGGCTGCAAGGACCACGCGAAACACCGAGAACAGATCGCCCCACTACAATTAAACCAAAGAGGTAGGCATTCGGTTGGGGAGGTCCCTGGCAGAGGAGGAGCCCGGTCCTATTCTTGAAGACCCTTCTGAGGGGTGAGAGGGATCTTGGCGCTCCCCCGGCAGGAACCAGGAAACAGAGCAAGGGCATTTTGTAAGAGGAGCCTCTGGCCAGCAGGGAAACCTGAACCAGTTTTAACAGACCCCTTAGATAGCATCGATAGGAGGAGATGGGCAGGCGTCAAGGAAAGAATTCACCCAATAATCTGAAAATCAGCATGAAAACACCAGAACCCAATGATCTTACAACAGAAGGTCTCCAACACCCTAACACAGAAGAAGTGGAAAAAATTGACTTTTTGAAAGCAGTAGAGTCCCTTAAACAACATGGGAAAAATGCCCTTATAGAAATGGATGAGAAGTATAACCAAAAATTTGAAGAAATGAGTAAATATGTACATAATACCCTGGGAAACCAAGAAAGAACGATCAAACAGGTAATGGAAACAGTTCAAGAATTGAAAACTGAAATGGAAGCAAGGAAGAAAACACAAACTGAGGACCAGCTGGATATGGAAAATCTAGGTCAACGAGCACAGCCTACAGAAACAAGCATAATCAATAGAATACAAGAAATAGAAGAAAGAATCTCAGATTCTGAGGACACCATAGAGAAAATAAACACTGATCAAAGAAAACTGCAAAGCCAACAAATTCTCATCACAAAACATTCAGGAATTATGGGACACAATAAAAAGACCAAATATAAGAATAATAGGAATAGAAGAAGGAGAAGAGTCACAGCTCAAAGGCCCAGAAAATATTCTGAGCAAAATTATGGAAGAAAACTTTCCCAACTTAAAGAAAGATATTCCTTTGAATATTCAAGAAGCATACAGAACACCAAACAGACTGGATCAAAGGAAAACATCCCCTCGCCATATAATAATCAAAACACAAAATATACAGGTTAAAGAAAGAATACTAAGAGCTGCAAAGGAAAAAGGCCAAGTAACTTATAAAGGTAAACCGATCAGACTTACACCTGATTTCTCTATGGAAACAATGAAAGCCAGAAGGTCCTGGATAGAAGTACTGCAGAAGCTAAGAGACCATGGATGCAAGCCCAGACTACTATACCCAGCCAAGCTTTCGTTCACTATAAATGGAGAAACCAAGACATTCCAGGATAAGAACAAATTTAAGCAATACGTAGCCACGAATCCAGACCTACAGAAAGTAATAGAAGGAAAACCGCAACCCAAGGAATCCAACATTGCCAACACTGCCTACAATAACTCAGGCATCTAGCAACCCTTCACTAGCACAACTCAAAGAAGGGAGACACACAAATTCTACTTCCAAAAACAACAAGAATATCCGGCATGAACAACCACTGGTCATTAATATCACTTAATATTAATGGTCTCAACTCACCTATAAAAAGGCACAGGCTAAGAGATTGGATACGAAAACAGGATCCAACATTCTGCTGTTTGCAAGAAACACATCTCAACCACAAAGACAGGCATCTACTCAGAGTAAAGGGTTGGGAAAAGGACTTTCAAGCAAATGGTCCTAAGAAAAAAGCAGGTGTGGCCATATTAATTTCTAACAAAACTGACTTCAAACTAAAATCAATCAGAAGAGATTGAGATGGACACTTTATACTCATAACAGGAACAATTTGTCAGGATGATGTCTCAATCCTGAATATTTATGCCCCTAATATAAAAGCACCCATGTATGTAAAAGAAATATTACTAAAACTCATGGCAGATATCAAACCACACACACTAGTAGTAGGAGACTTCAATACACCTCTCTCAGCAATGGACAGGTCAATCAGACAGAAACCTAATAGAGAAGTAAGAGAACTACTGGAGGTAATGAAGCAAATGGACTTAACAGACATCTATAGAACATTCCACCCAAATAGGAAAGAATATACCTTCTTCTCTGCAGCCCATGGAACCTTCTCGAAAATTGACCACATACTCGGAAACAAAGGAAACCTCCACAGATACAAAAAAATATCAGTGTCCACCTGCGTCTTATCAGATCACCACGGATTAAAGTTAGAATTCAACAACAATCCTACCTCCAGAAAGCCGACAAACTCATGGAAACTGAACAGTCAACTACTGAACCACACCTGGGTTAAGGAAGAAATCAAGAAAGAAATTAAAGTCTTCCTGGAATTCAATGAAAATAGAGAAACAACATACTCAAACCTATGGGACACTATGAAAGCAGTGCTAAGAGGAAAGTTCATAGCACTAAGTGCCCACTTAAAGAAAACAGAGAAAGCATACATCGGAGACTTAACAGCACACCTGAAAGCTTTAGAAAAAAAAGAAGCAGACATGCCCAGGAGGAGCAGAAGACTGGAAATAATCAAACTGAGGGCTGAAATCAACAAAATAGAAACGCAGAAAACAGTCCAAAGAATCAATGAAACAAAAAGTTGGTTCTTGGAGAAAATCAACAAGATCGACAAACCCCTATCCAAACTAATTAAATGACAGAGAGAGAACACGCAAATAAATAAGATCAGAAATGAAAAGGGGGACATAACCACAGACACAGAGGAAATTCAGAGACTCATTAGATCTTACTACAAAAGCCTGTATGCCGCAAAACTAGAAAATGCAAAAGAAATGGACATGTTTTTAGATAAGTGCCACATACCAAAGCTAAACCAAAACCAGGTGAACGATCTAAATAGACCTGTTAGTCGCGAAGAACTAGAAACCGTTATCAAAAATCTACCTTCCAAAAAAAGCCCAGGACCAGATGGTTTCAATGCAGAATTCTACCAGAACTTCCAAGAAGAGCTAATACCTATACTCCTTAATGTATTTCACAATATAGAAACAGAAGAGTCATTGCCAAATTCCTTTTATGAAGCTACAGTTACCCTGATACCAAAACCACACAAAGACCCAACCAAGAAAGAAAATTACAGGCCTATCTCACTCATGAATATCGATGCAAAAATTCTCAATAAAATACTGGCAAACCGAATCCAAGAACACATTAGAAAAATTATCCATTATGATCAAGTAGGCTTCATCCCAGAGATGCAAGGCTGGTTCAACATACGCAAATCTATCAATGTAATCCAGCATATAAATCAACTGAAAGAAAAAAACCATATGATCATTTCATTAGATGCTGAAAAAGCATTTGACAAAATTCAACACCCCTTTATGATAAAAGTCTTGGAGAGATTAGGGATACAAGGGTCATACCTAAATATAATAAAAGCTATTTACAGCAAGCCGTCAGCTAACATTAAATTAAATGGAGAAAAACTCAAAGCCATCCCACTAAAATCAGGAACACGACAAGGATGTCCACTCTCTCCATACCTCTTCAATATAGTGCTTGAAGTTCTAGCAATAGCAATAAGACAACATAAAGGGATCAAGGGGATTCGTATCGGAAAAGAAGAAGTTAAGCTCTCGTTATTTGCAGATGATATGATAGTATACATAAGCGACCCCAAAAACTCTACCAAAGAACTCCTACAGCTGATAAACACCTTTAGTAATGTGGCAGGATACAAGATCAACTCCAAAAAATCAGTGGCCTTCCTATACACTAAGGATAAGGAAACAGAGAGGGAAATTATAGAAGCATCACCTTTCACGATAGCCACAAATAGCATAAAATATCTTGGGGTAACTCTGACCAAGGATGTGAAAGATCTATTTGACAAGAACTTTAAGTCTTTGAAGAAAGAAATTGAAGAGGACACCAGAAAATGGAAAGATCTTCCTTGCTCCTGGATTGGGAGGATCAACATAGTAAAAATGGCAATTCTACCAAAAGCAATCTATAGATTCAATGCAATCCCCATCAAGATCCCATCAAAATTCTTCACAGATCTGCAGAAGACAATAATCAACTTTATATGGAAAAACAAAAAACCCAGGATAGCAAAAACAATCTTATACAACAAAGGAGCGTCTGGAGGCATTACCATCCCTGACTTCAAACTCTACTACAGAGCTACAGTATTGAAAACAGCTTGGTATTGGCATAAAAACAGAGAAGTCGACCAATGGAATCGAATAGAAGACCCTGACATTAACCCACAAACCTATGAACACCTGATTTTTGATAAAGGAGCTAAAAGTATACAATGGAAAAAAGAGAGCATCTTCAACAAATTGTGCTGGCAAAACTGGATGTCAACCTGTAGAAGAATGAAAATAGATCCATATCTATCACCATGCACAAAACTCAAGTCCAAATGGATTAAAGACCTCAATATCAGTCTGAACACACTAAACCTGATAGAAGAGAAAGTGGGAAGTACTCTACAACACATGGGCACAGGAGACCACTTCTTACATACAACCCCAGCAGCACAGACATTAAGGACCTCATTGAATAAATGGGACCTCCTGAGACTGAGAAGCTTCTGTAAAGCAAAGGACACTGTCGCTAAGACACAAAGGCAACCCACTAACTGGGAGAAGATCTTCACCAACCCCGCAACTGACAAAGGTCTGATCTCCAAAATATATAAAGAACTCAAGAAACTAGACTATAAAAGGCTAACCAACCCAATTATAAAATGGGGCATTGAGCTGAACAGAGAATTCTCAACAGAAGAACTTCAAATGGCCAAAAGACACTTAAGGTCATGCTCAACTTCCTTAGCGATCAGGGAAATGCAAATCAAGACAACTTTAAGATACCATCTTACACCTGTCAGAATGGCGAAAATCAAAAACACCAATGATAGCCTTTGTTGGAGAGGTTGTGGAGAAAGGGGTACACTCATCCATTGCTGGTGGGAATGCAAACTTGTGCAACCACTTTGGAAAGCAGTGTGGCGGTTTCTCAGGAAATTTGGGATCAACTTACCCCTGGACCCCGCAATACCACTCTTGGGAATATACCCAAGAGAGGCCTTATCATACAATAAAAGTATATGCGCTACTATGTTCATAGCAGCATTGTTTGTCATAGCCAGAACCTGGAAACAACCTAGATGCCCTTCAATGGAAGAATGGATGAAGAAAGTATGGAATATATACATATTAGAGTATTATTCAGCAGTAAGAAACAAGGACTTCTTGAATTTTGCATACAAATGGATGGAAATAGAAAACACTATCCTGAGTGAGGTAAGCCAGACACAAATGAGGAACATGGGATGTACTCACTCATATTTGGTTTCTAGCCATAAACCAAGGACATTGAGCCTATAATTAGTGATCCTAGAGAAGCTAAATAAGGAGAACCCAAAGAAAAACATATAGGCATCCTCCTGAATATTAACCTTCAGCAAGCGATGAAAGGAGACAGAGACAGAGACCCACATTGGAGCACAGGACTGAATTCTCAAGGTCCAAATCAGGAGCAGAAGGAGAGGGAGCACGAGCAAGGAACTCAGGACCATGAGGGGTGCACCCACACACTGAGACAATGGGGATGTTCTACTGGGAACTCACCAAGACCAGCTGGCCTGGGTCTGGAAAAGCCTGGGATAAAACCGGACTCTCTGAACATAACGGACAATGAGGACTACTGAGAACTCAAGAACAATGGCACTGGGTTTCTGATCCTACTGCACGTACTGGCTTTGTGGGAGCCTAGGCAGCTTGGATGCTCAACTTACTAGACCTGGATGGAGGTGGGGGGTTCCTTGGACTTCCCACAGGACAGGGAACCCTGATTGCTTTTCGGGCTGAGGGGGGGGGGACTTAATTAGGGGAGGGGGAGGGAAATGGGAGGCGGTGGCTGGGAAGAGACAGAAATCTTTAATAAATAAATAAATTAAAAAAAATAAAACACAGAAAAAAAAATACTAGACACTAGATGCACCACCAGCAGCATTGGGCTTTTTTCCCTTAGGACAACTCTGCACTGTCATTGAGGGGACCCATGCCCTTCAGACTGGAGGCGAGAGTGGCTTCCAGTTGGCCGCAGTCCTCACCACTCCCTTATAATATATTTCCTTAGACTTTGCTCTTCAGTCGCCAGCCTGGCACTGTGGCCATTCAGTTCTGCCCCTATAGTTAAGCATTGCTCCAAAGGGACAGCGTGTCTTCCTTTATGGTAGGGGTCTCTGAAGGTGGGTGGTTTCTATCTCCTCATCTGAACCCTGTGAATCCTTTTTACTGGGTCACTGAGATACACCCAGACCTTGATCATCCAGGTTAGCACGAGATAGCATCTGATGGTATACTCACGCGATCTGACCTCACATGCCCTTTGCATCCCAGCCTACCTACCTACCTCCAAGCCTCAGTCCCTTGAGGGCTATTTCCTTGCTCCACAAGACTAGCTAGCCTGAGTCCTCAAGTTACTGGCTTGCAGAGAAAGGCTTCTCTTTTCATCATCACTAAGACTCTCCAGTGCTGTACTCACTGCTGAGCAGAGAGCACGGGACTATGGACAGAAGAGCGCTGAGCAGTGTTCCCTGCATAGTACAAGATGAGAAAACTTTGAAAAGCCCCCCTGGACTTTGTGTATATGGGATATTTTGTGAGGAACTTGACAGAAACCTGTAAAACACATTTCATAGAAAGGCGAAGTTGAAAAGGGCAAAACAAGCTGCTAGCCTGACAAGGGGAAAAAGGGAAAGTGTCCAGTGAAATACTGAGACCGAAAGCCCTATGGCAAACAGCTGTTCTGACCTTTGTCCCTCCCTAGATGACAAGTGACGTCTCCTCCTCCTTCATTTCAGGGTTTGTCCTGGTGATGGATGACTTGCTGTTTGCTAGGGAAACTGCTGAAATGCCCCACATATAAAAACGGGATTTACATAGCACTTCCCTACAGAAAAAGTATATGCGCTTGTAAAAAAGCCAGAGAGGGGCCTGGGAAAAAGATAAAGGGAATCCAGAGACTGGCCAACTGACCACCATCTACCTGGGGCCCGCCATCTACTTCACTGTGGCAGTCACTGTCTTTAAAGGTCGAGATTCCACAACACAAAGACACTATCCTGTCCACTCTCCAGACATTATCAAGCCAGAAGATAAAGCTCTCACCTTGTGCCATCAGCCCTGATGTG
The DNA here is from genome assembly GCF_018167655.1 of Microtus oregoni. Taxonomy (NCBI): domain Eukaryota; kingdom Metazoa; phylum Chordata; class Mammalia; order Rodentia; family Cricetidae; genus Microtus; species Microtus oregoni. The sequence goes on along the minus strand of NW_024543083.1, from coordinate 4,781,621 downwards.
TATCCTACATTCCAAGCCTTTATGCCCCCCGTACCCCCATTATTTAAATCCTCCTTCCAATTCTACCCCATGTCTAGACTCTCTCCACCCAGGACAGCCTCTCCTTCTTCTAAGATCTATAACACAAAAGCCTGTGCCATGTCACATACCAATTCCTCCGTTGTAAGCATCTCAAAACCAGTCGGATGCACATCTGCCTTTTTAGACCAAATGTAATAGCTGACATCTAGCAGATGCTTAGTACATATTGATTTGAATGTGAGACTTGGCTGGACCCTTCATTACGTCCTCTCCTGTATACAGTTCTAACTCCAATAGTGAGAAGTTTCTTGAAGCCAAGGATCATGACCAAGTCTAAGGGGTACAAACCAAGAGCAGGTAATACACATTTGCTTGACAGACATTAGTGACGTGAAGGTGCGCAATGCTTTCCCAGGAGTCACACTGCAGTTGCAAGTGCGGTTCCCCTTAAAGAGTAGGCATCACTTTGTGCCTGGAACACTGTCCAGGCTCTGTACAGTCCAGAGCTGCTCAACGATGCGTTTTCACTAAGCTCCAGGGGAAATCCCCAAGTTTGCCTCAGGGACTGTCAAGTCCCACCTCAAGATGGGTGACTGGCATCAGGGTGGGCAGCCACAACTCTGGTGGCACCTCAGATCTCCCTGAGCTGATCCCCAAGTAGGGGAAAAGAATATCACACTTAATCAGTTCACACGTCAAAAGACATTTGATTTTGTAAATGCCTTTGCTTTGGGCTCCACCTGGGACTTGGCCTTGCATGCCACAAGAGCTCATGCAGGACTCTAGGAAGAGGCTCAGCTGTCAGAAGAAAATGAAGCCTGCTCCTCCTTGATGCTTCCCCCGCCACCTTGAATCTCCTTAGCATATTGAGAAAAAAACATTAATGATTATTTGCAGATACATTTGCAGGTCTTGGGTAAGAATGCACTTGGAGAAAGACTATCATTGGGATGCTTTCCTGTCTGTCATAGCTGCTCTAAGACCATAAGCTTTTTAAGTAATAAGTTTTGAAAACCAAAAATTTTAGATACAATTTTGCATAAGCAAATCATTTGTGTGCACAAACTCTATATTTTTCCCCATGCAAACAGCATTTACACATGCAAATTGGGCTGTTGGGGCTTTAGCTAATTGAGCAGCGGGTGTAATTCAATGAGTTTTGCAAACACAAGTGGGAAACCATAGTGGTACAGTACCAGAGAATCCTGGATCGGGTGGCTGGCAGACAGCACTACCGCTGCCTTGTGCCTACAGCTAGATGGCTTGGTTGCTTTAAGATTCTGCAGCTCTCTTAAAAGGCCGAGTGGACCAACTGTGGAAGGTGAGTACATTTTCAAGTGAATTACTGGTTATTTGACCACCAGAACAGCCCTCACCATCAACTAAGCTTACTTCAGCCTCAGACTTTCACTTAGAGCCCAAATTAGCACTTCAAAGTAGCTTGGAAGAAATAGTCCAACAGGATGTGGCTGAGTGCCTGTGAGTGCTCCTGCCTGGCTGCCAATCTCAAAACTGCTTGAAATGACAACTCAGTCAAGTTGGACAGTTGAAGAAAGTGTCATAAGGTGTCTTTACAAGGGAGTGGGAAGGGATTCAAAGTGGTAGGGAGGGATTGAAAATTCCTCGGGACCAGTGGTGCAGTTTCCAGAACCAACAGAATAATGAAGTACATTTGTTCCCACGACCTAGAGCTCAGTCATACAAAGAAAACCACTGGTCTTAAGTTAATGATCTTTTGATTGACAGAGCGAGCAGGTGCATCAGAGTCCCCAGGAGGAAGTCAGAAGGTTCGAAACTTGACTTCATTCTCTCTCCTTCTGCTTTCTCGGGAGGGTTTCACATTGATTAAATCCAGTGGAAAGAGGAGTCCAAGGCATCTTTGAGATGATCTAGATTGCCTCCCTAGCACAGGACCTAGAACATATCAGGAGTGACAAACTTGCCCCATTGTCCTGAAGTCTCCAGGAAGCTCACTTTAGTTTATATTTTAGTGTTTCTGGGCTGTGGCACACCAAGGTCTGTGAATGTTACATCACAACATGTAGTAAGTGGTACATCACTAACACCTGAACCACACAGGGAAACTTCCTTGATTGGGAGAGCTTGTTCTCAATGTGTAGAAATCATGAAATCCCCAATAATGTTAGCTTATAGTTCTAATGTAGAAAAGGATGTGGCATTTGTTAAACAAGAACTGGTTGATTTGATTTATTCCCAAACCATCACCTACAGAATATAAACTGATTATGATTATGAATGGGGACCTTTTCTAACTCTTTATTGTCCACCTAGTGTGTTTTCTAACTCTTCCTTATCTCAGTCATCATCTAAAATAATTAACATTTCATATTTCAGATTCAGTTGTCTGGTGGTAACCTAACAGGACCCTGCCTTTGGATTTTTCTCATACAAGCATGTGGAGGCTAAAGAGTGGCCATTTAAAGAAATACCTAGTCACTCATCTCATCAACACCCTTTTCATTCTGGGCCTATTGAGTTCCAGTTCTTTCCAAGCTCCCTAGAGTCTCTCCCTCTTGCTATCACTTTGGGTCCCAGGAGTAATACATGTAACTGGTATACAGCTTAAGACAAACAACCTTCCTCAAGAACCAGAAGTACTACTTTTGGGTATATATCCAAAGGATGCTCAATCATGCCACAAAGACATGTGCTCAACTATGTTCATAGTAGTATATTTTGTCATAGGCAGAACCTGGAAACAACCTAAATGAACCTCGACCAAAGAATGAATAAGGAAAAAGTAGTATATTTACACAGCAGAGTACTACACAGCAAAGAAAAATAATGACATTTTGAAATTTGCAGGCAAATGGATGGAGCTAGAAAATACCACATTGAGTGAGATAACCCAGAGCCAGAAAGACTATTATCATATATACTCACTCATAAGTGGTTTTTAAACATAAAGCAAAGAAATCCATCCTACAAATTACAATTCCAAAGAACCTAGACAACAATGAAGACCCTAGGAGAGACATACATGAATCTAATCTACATGGGAAGTTGTAAAAGACAAGATCTCCTGAGTAAATTGGGAGCGTGAGGACTATTTGAGAGGGCTGAAGGGGAGGGGAGATGTAAGGAGGGAAGCATAGAAAATGTATAGCTCAATCAAATCAATTAAAAAAAACAGAAAAGCAAAAAAAAGTATCCAGTATTGTTCTAGTTCTGATAGCCAGCATGTGCAGAAGAGCTTCCATGAACTTAGCACTTTAACAAAAGTATAAGTTGTCTCAGGACATTGGATCACGTCAAGCACAAAGCATGTTTATATGACTGTGATTACTTTTAAAGATTTTGAAATGGAAAGAAGGGGGTGGAAAAGCAAAGAAGAGTAGCAAAGCACGTTTCTTGTCAGTAAAGACACTGCCTGAAGCCTACGGACAGTTGTTAGACACGGAGTAAGCAGAATTGCTGGATGATAACTGACTTGATCCATAACCATAAGCTGTATTGCGCTGCTAAAATGCCATGAAGATAATTGGCCTCTGGGTATTTAGGATGTGGTCTTTGTCCTTCACTTTATAGATGATTCTGAACATTTTTATGTGTCATAAGCCAACTAGATCTAGGCGATGCCATCATTTAGAGATGTGTGTCCTAGGAGTTATAAAGACACACATCAAATATACCCATAAACACCTGTCAGATAGTGAGCAATAAAGAAATCTTCCTGACCAATTAATCAAAGCCCCAAAACGAAGCCTCGGTGCACTATTGCCCTTAGCAAATACAGTGGAGGGACAAGGCTGGCTTGTAACTAATCAATCGAGCATAGCCACCTGGAAGTTTGGAGGAAAGTTATTTTCTTAAATAGCATTGGCACACATTAAGAAAGATCTTCATCTATCAATTGTACTTTGACCTGATGAACACAGTGAGTTCAATAGTGGTACCTTTTCTTTTTATGAGGTGTATCCATACAACCAAGGACTTCTGAGCCCACTCCAGTTAAAGACAGAGGATTTTGAGGAAAGGGATACATATAAGCACATTGCTTATTCAGCTAGCATTATTTAAGACAATTAAAACTGCTTGCGTTTGTATTCACTTAGTTATATACAATAAATGAATCATATTGGCTAATGAGTATTTATACTACTTACTAACCTGACAGAATTTAGATAAGTAGATAAGCCTTGGGTACTCCTCTGAGGCATTGTCAAGGTTAAGTGAAGTAGTAGAACCATCACTTTCTGCGTTGGGGTCCTAGACTGATTACATAGGGAAAGGCACCTGAGAACCAATGTTGGTTCCCACTCCACTTTTAGACTAAGGATGTAAATGTGACCAGTTGATATATGCTCCTTTAGCTGTGTATTCCCACATGCTGGTCTGTCTTTCCTCCTGTGATGCAGAGATCACCTCAAAGTGTGATCCAATGTAAGCCCATCCATCCTTAGGATGTTTTTGTTAGATCTTTTGTAACAGAAGCATGTAAAGTAGCTAACTGACGCTGAGCTCTAAAGACAATGTTATTCCCGTCTGAATAGATCACTGACTCTGTCCTTCCACGTTGAACCATGAGCAAATTTGGGGCTGCTGCCTCTGTTTTCACCCTTGCCACAGACCCAGGGACTATCTGGAACACTAACTTTCTGAGCTAAACCTAAAAAATGGCCATTCCATGTTTGTCCACTCTGATGATTCCTTGTGAAATCCTCAGTTCTGCCTAGACCTTCATGTTTCCTGATACAGGTATGTACTATGGCTGCCCCTCTTGGAAACATGCCTATTCACTGCCTGGGCTGGGTAATAATTCAGAGATGTCCCCTGACTTCTTGATCTCTGTCCACGTATGACCCAATGATCCTTGTAGCTCCTTTTGATCTATCTTTTCTATTAACCTAGCTTCTATCAGTCTGTATAGCCATCCCAATAGTTCTGTCTCTCTGGATAACTCTGATGAGCAGGAACTATATACTACTCCTGTTATTTCTCTTGTCTAGTGTCAGGAACCAGGTATGAAAAGAGTCAGTAAGATAAAATAAGGTGCTGAATCAATGAAGATACATTGTCAATAAGGATGGTCCCGAGCCATGTGTGCTATTGAATTTAAATCTCAAATTAAGATCAAATAAAACTTAAAATTAAGTACTTCATTTGCTCTGGACATGAAAAGAAAAATAAAACCAGTTGGTAGAATATCTAAATACAATCAAACATATGGGTAGTGGTTACCATATTGGTAGCGCAGCTATAGCACAATCCTGTTCTTGGAGAACAGTTTGTGCCAATGCTGCATAGGACCCATCCTCACAGCTCAGCTTTCCGCCCCTTTCATACAGATATCAGTTTATATTATGCCTGTTTTTTTCCTTTGACTGTATCTCAGAAGATTCTTGTGTTTATGAGTCGCTGATGCTTTTTTACATGCTTTGCTGTATAAAGTATGCTCTTAAATATTACCTTGGACACTAATTAGTGGGTTTGGAATGTGAATAGACATTGGCATTGTTGAGGTTAATGGCTTAATCCTTTAGCACAGGAGAATCCTTGTAAGGCTTATTGGAAAGACTTATTGGTGCTCAGGGAATGCACTGTTCTATTATCCACAAGCACTGTCTGTCAGGATGCTGCATCTATATGTCCTTTGAGTAGCTGGGGTTTAGAAAATGCTTCTGAAAGATGCTTGAATTTCTTACCAGGAAAGTGAGAAGCTAATTTAAAAAAAAAAAAGACAAGCTTTTTCTCAGATACTTCTAGAATTACCATTGTCTACACCTGGTTTTTAATCTATGCCTTTAGACTAACAAGAAGTAGTTAATTATACGTTACTGAGATAATAGAGGCAAAAGAAACATCTAAACACAACTAATTGTTGGAGAAATTCTAGTTCTTGTACCTACATTATTTAAGCATTTCCAAATACCTGATTCTGAAGAATAAAGATTTAGTAGAGAAGATAGATGTTGACTAAGTTTTTTGGGAAAAGAGCCATTTGGAATTGTTTTGCATGGGACCTCTGATTCTTCCCTTGTCTGAATTATCCCTACACAGAAAATGCATATTATGATTTAGCTGATGAAAGTTGCAGACACTTTTGAAACCTAGTGGTACAAATGAACAAAACTGTCCAAATGTCAGAAAATAAAGTGTAGTTGAGGCGAGAGCAGGAGTAGAAGGGAAACGTCTTCACCAAAGGGACATATATACAGCACAAGGTATATTCACCAACTGCCAGAATGTGATGTCTAAATAACAGGGCACTCATTCATTGTCTTTACTACCAACTACCAACTGCCTCTATTACTTTAGAGGAGATAAGCCCCCATATGTATGTGTGTGCATGCATGTGTGAATGTGTGCAGGTGCACTGTTGAGGGAGAGGAGCCTGTATTTCGTCCTGGCTGCCCTACTAGCTTACACCCAAAATAATCACACAAAACTCTATTCATTTAAACACTGCCCAGCCCATTATCTTTAGCCCCTTATTGGCTAACTCTCACATATTATTTTAACCCATTTCCATTCATGTGTATCACCACTTGACTGTGGCTTACCGGCATGAGTCTAACCAGCGTCCATCTCGGGCAGGAGAACCATGGTGTTTGCCACTCTGCCCTTCTTCCCAGAATTCTGTTCTGTCTTCCCCACCTACCTGAGATCCGCCCTATCAACTAGGCCAAGGCAGTTTCTTTAATAACCAATGAAAGCAACACAAATACAGAAGGACCTCCTACACCTGTGTGCATTTATGAATGCATATGTGGACGTCAGTGATTGATGTCAAGGGTCTTATTTGATCAATATTCACTTTCATTACTGCAGAAGAATCTCTTAGTGAAACTGGAGTTTGCCAATTTAAATAATCCTAGCTACTTTGACCTGGGGATCTCCTCTCTGCCTCCCTCACAAGTGGACTACCACGCTTGACCCGTTTTAATGTGCCAGATGTGGATCCAGACTCTAGCTGTCACAGACTTTCAGGGCCAGCATTTTATACAATGAACCTTTGTCCCAGCACTCAGACTTCATTTCTTAACCATCTCTTGCATCCTCCAGTGTCTAACACAAACATAAAAACATACCAAATGTTCATCAATGATTACTACTAATTATCAGGTAGTGTGTATGCAAAGTAGTGGCCCTGTCTCTGAAGATGCCCATGTTCTGAATCCCAGAGCCTACAATGCTGTATCTTGAGGCAAAGAGAAATTAAAGTTTTTGATCAGCTGGCCTGAAACTTGGTAAACCCCACAGAAGGAGAAGAGGAAGAACTGTGGGAGCCAGCAGGGTCAAGGACATCAGGAGAACACAGCCCACAGAATAAACAAAACAGGGCTCATAGGGGCTCACATGAGACTGAAACAGCAATCATAGAGTCTGTATGGGTCTGAGCTAGGTTCTCTGCATAAACACTATGATTGTGTAGCTTACTGGTTTCTTTTTGTTTTTTTGTTTCCTTGTTTGTTTTGGTTTTGGTTTTGGTTTTTTGATACTCCTAACAGTGTCTCTGACTCTTTTGCCTAATCTTGGTACTCTTTCCCTCTTACTGGGATGCCTCACCCAGCCTTGATTTGAGGGTTTATGCCTAGTCTTCTTGTATCTTGTCAGGCCACATTTGGTTTGTATTCCTGGGAAACCTGCTCCTTTCTGAAGAGAAATGAAATGGATCTGGGGGAGAGGGGAGGGGATCTCTGGGGGGAGTGGAGTGAGGGGAAACTGCAGTTGGAATGTGTTGCATGAGAGAAGAATAAATTTTAAAAAGATTATCATGCATCATCGCACTGTGCCCAGTGTAGTCACCTAATCATTAAGAAAGGAAAGAGGCAACAGAAGAGTCACAGCCTGGCAGTGGAGGTCTGTAGCATCATGCAGGAATGTCTTGATAGTCTATCCATTGCTGACTTTGAAGGGAGACCCAAAGACTTACAACCAGAGAGCACAATGACCTCCAGGAACTGTGAGGAAGAGAAATTGATGCTACCCTGAGTCTCCAAGAAGGCTTGGCCAATGCCTGATTTTCATCCAATAAGACCTCTGTTCGGCTTCTAAAGCACAGGACTGTGAGCTGATAAATTGTGGCTTGCCACCACGAAATCTGAGATAATTTGTTACAACCCACATAGAAGATGAATGCAATTGAGATCTTTCTCTTTGATTCTTAAGAAACGACACTATCACTTTGTTATTCCAACCACCCCCTACAGCCATGAAATATTCAGGTGTCAACCCGGAGTGCAACACTGATGCAGTATGTGGAGAAAGAAAATCCGGAGCATTGTTCAAAGGAAAAGCTGCTTCCTCATTTTGAAATTGTATCTTAGCCTCCACCTCTGGTGGCTGGCTGTTTTAAAATGTAATTGTCCACTTAAAATACTCTCTTACCGGGAATCTGATTCCATTTGCTTGCCTCTCTGTCTATCCCCGCGGTCAAGCACCAGATTGGTAAGTACATCTCATATGATGATTATTAAATAAAAAAACAGAAAAGACAATGCTTTTTTTTTGAATTTTCAAGACAGGGTTTCTCCATAGCTTTTTGGTTTCTGTCCTGGAACTAGCTCTTGTAGACCAGACTGGCCTCGAACTCACAGAGATCCGCCTGCCTCTGCCTCCCGAGTGCTGGGATTAAAGGCGTGCAATTCTGGTATACTTGTTTCAAAACAGAAACTCTTCCCTTGCCAGAAGAAGAAGAAGAAGAGGAGGAGGAGGAGGAAGAGGAGGAGGAGGAGGAGGAGGAGGAGGAGGAGGAGGAGGAGGAGGCGGAGGAAGATGACCAGATACTAGATACCTGGAATCCCTTTTGCCTTGGGATTAGGAAGGTGTGACTCTATTAAATGCTTAGTTTCTCTAAAGAATAGGAAACTAGTGAATAAAAGAAACCTGGCTGAGATCAGTATTCTATAGAATAGGAAGAATCCTGGAGTTGCAGAGATTGCTCAGTGGCTGAGTACATGTTGGTTCTCACAGAGGACCTCAGTTTATTATTTGTTTCTCAGCACCTATGCTGGGTGGCTCACAATGGACTCTAACTTCAGCTCTGAGGGAACCAGAGTATTTGCAAGCATGGGTGTGAACATAAGCACACATACACAGAGACACCCACACACGAATACACATAGTTAAATATAAGATAAATATTTTTAAATGAAGACTTTGATCATAAAATAGTACAATTAGACTCAATATTGAAGGATAAAGTCCTTCATAGTGTACTGTATTATTGTGCCTGGTTATATCTAAGATCTCTTGGTAACAAGGAACATGTTAAGGAAATTACTTATGTGGCCTTCCCCAGGGAAGAGCACACCAATTGGTTGTCCAATGACTGAGAGTTATCCCTGAAGACACACATACAAGTAACATATGGACTGAACAGGTTATATTTAAAAACAGATATGTATACATAGTAAACAAAGAGACTAAATTTGAGGGAGAGTGGTGGGTATATGGGGGGCTTGGAGGGACAAAATGGAAGTTATAATTATATTATAACTTCAAAAATAAAATAAACATTTATTTCTAGCACCATTGGCATTTCTCTGCCTCTCATCTACCTGGCATTCCTTCCCTGTGCTTTCATCCTTCCATTTACCCCTATTCACATTTCTTAAGTGTTGCCTCTACCTTGAATAAACCACACCAGGCACCTACCTGAGACAAGCCTCAGCCTACACTGATGGAGTGTTGCAATGGCCGCGTAGATCTAACCAGCTCCATGGGTAAAAGAGAGAAAGGACTTGCCCCATGAAGTCAGCTTCTGGCAACAAAGCATAGGAAGGGAGAATAGCAAAGAGATTCAAGGAAATGGATACGAAACACAGGCCAGTCAGAACAGGTCTCATATCAGGGCATTGGAAGCTCATCCATTATGGCTTTGAGTCTATTGCAATGCTAACTCTTCTGCACAACATCTCGACTGTACCTGTGGTATAATTTTCTTCCAAACCACAAGGACACAATCATGCTGCAGTTTCTACCTCCCTTCTTCCTCTGTTTTCCTTCAAGGTATTCTAAGTGGGTACTTTCTCTGGGATTTCTACTTGTTTGTTTGTTTATCTTTTTATTTGTTGTGTATGCTACATTTTTGAAGGTGCTCAAGGAGCCCAGAAGAGGGCATCAGATCCTTTGGAGCTGGAGTTGTAAGCAGTTGAAAGCTTCCAAATCTGGGTGCTCAGAACTGAAGCCAAGTCATATTAAAGACCAACAAACAGTGCTAACCACTGGGCTATCTCTCTAGCCCTCTCCTAAAGTACCTCCTGCTCTCACTTTTACTATGTCAATCAACCTGACTGCTCTTTCCTGCACTGGAGCACTTTCTCCTTTGCATATTCACCATCTCTCCACCATGGGCAAGTATATTTGAAAAATGTTTATTAGTTGTTTTTTATTTTCATTTCTCTTCTGAGCAATCCAAGTACTAATTAAATAAAGAGAGACCTCGGAGATAACAAGGAAATTTATAGATTAAAAACAGCTTCATTAATTTAATAAAGATTTTTAAAGCTAATTTCTAGTTTATTAAAAGAAACAAAGAGGGTGATAAAGAAACAAGCTAACCAACATTTAAAAAAAAAATCAGGCAAATTAGAATGTGGGGTGCCCTATGGGAAAATGCTTCATTTCTAACAGTCAATGGAGAGTAAAGGGGCACACGGGACTTTTTTTGAGTCCAGTGAGCGTTTTCTAAAGAAGGCAAAATGGAAACTATTTTGTGTTCAAAGGCCACGTCATCACTACTGAAACTACCCTTATTCAAAATCCATAGATGACATTTCAGCAATAGAATGATTGTATCCAATAAACCTTTATTTAAAAACAAGCTGCAGACCAGATGTGCCTAACTGTGGATATATAAAGAGTTTAAGAAATAAAATAGGTACAAAATAAATAACAGACACTTTAAACTTAGACGTTTTAAAGAAATCTGAGTATTGGGGAAGACATGGAAAGGGCACCATGCTGTTTCAGGAGCACAGAGTGGCTAACAGGAAGTAGAATAGCACTGTGTTGGAGGAGAGACTAACAAGGCACTTCTGGATAGTTATATTTTTTTTTATTTGCAAATCTCGAGGTTTTAAATTTATATATATTCTTTTAATAGCTTCCATTTTGGACTTCAAAATATTACAACATAATTTTGCAACCTTTATTAAAAATGTGGCAATTTTTCCAGTGTATTTAAAGGATTTTCCACCACTCTTCCCATTCCATGTCTCCCAACGACCCCCTCTCTCTCCAGGGTGGTGGGTATGACCTGTGAGCTTAAAGTCCTCTTGATACTATACTAAGGAATTCTTCTTAACATCATTGAAACAGATTGTGAAAAATTATAGGACCCCAGATTAACTCTTTGCAGAAGATTATGAGGCACATAGTTCCATTGATAATCAAGGTACAGTTACCTCAAATGGTGGAATCCTCTCTATTGTTTTTATATAACAGAGGCTGCAAGTTTTTGTTTGGTTGGTTGGTTGGTTGGTTTTGGTTTTCCAAAACAGGGTTTCTCTGTAGCTTTGGAGACTATCCTGGAACTCACTCTGGAGGCAAAGCTGGCCTCAAACTCATAGAAATCCGCCTGCCTCTGCCTTCTAAATGCAGGGTATAAAGGCATGCACCACCACAACCACCCAGCGGGGCTACAAGTTTTAATATATCTCAACATCAAAATTTTTCATTAACTATAGAGCAAGTGTGAATCACATATGTTTAAAATTATCTGGTAACTTCAAAAATGAATATAATGTATTTAGAACACATGTACCACCCACTTCCTTCTCCAACTTAGATTTTTCCATCATTCTTATATTATCTAAAGCCTTTAACTTCTTAAAATTAATAAGATCTGATATTTACAGTATTAACTTAAAATTATACTATTAATATTAAGATTTTTATGAAATGTCTCTGTATAATAACTAAGAGAATACAAATTATCTTATTTAGAAAAAACACATCAGAAGGTGTTAAATAAAACTCTGAGACCTATACCTATGTGTCATTGCTTAGGAACATTCACAATAAAAGACAAGGCAAAAGAAAAGTTGCTTTCAAAACAGAAGGGATTTGGTACCATCTGAAAAAGGAATTGAATGCCATGAGGGATCAGGTGTGGAGAAGACGTCCCGGATTGAGACAGAGGTAGACTCAGGAAAAGGGAGAGAGCAACAGAGAGGGCCATCCCATCAAAAAAAAATGCAATGGAAACAAAAGAGTAAAAACATAGAACAATATGATTTCTGCTTAGCATCTTAAGTATCAACTGTCATTTTTATATCTACTTTATTATAATCAAGATTTGTTTCATTGTTTTTCCTGATTAAATTTTCAAGAAAGTAAACCATATATTTTTATGATATCTGTACAGGTTCTGGATTGTTTGGAACAAAAATGCTATGCAAATCTAAGATATAAATGAATCTCATCAGTTACACCATCTGTGAATTTTAAAATTAGAAATATGCAATTCAGCATTGAATGAGCTTACTGTCCTCACTAGGACACATGGGTGTGATTCAGATATGCAAAGTCTATGCGTTCTTGCTTTCTGTAATGTGTTAGAGACACACCCCTATGCACACACACCATAATTAAATGAAAATCTATCACCATCGGGTACATAATGGGCTGGTGAAGTTGATTAGTCTTTGGTTCCATATCTATTTTTCTTATCTATTTGTTAAATCACAGTCTCTCTTATTTTCACTGTGGCCTTTGATTTCTTATTGTTTGGATGGTTTCCAAGGATCTTAGCAGTTGTCAGTCAGCCCTATTGTGCTTGTAGGCATTACCCAAACCCCTTATCTTTCAAATTCCCAAATCATCCCATTTTAACTGCATTCCTACCATCAGAACATTTTCCAGTGTCTCAGTGGAGATGTTTTTGCCATGTGTGAGTCAATGTTCCATCATTGGAACTAATCTGAGATAATAAATTTACAAAGACAGAAGGCTCATTTTGACTCACAGTTTAGCAAATCCCAATCCCTTACCTATTAACCTCATTGCTTTGGGGCCTGTGGCAAAGCAGAAAGTTGTGGCAGGGAACATGTGCCATGGCAAAGTCCATTCAGCTCATGACCAGGATATTAAAATATAACAAAAATCTTAGAGTTCTACAGTACTTTGAAGGCAATCCCCAATGACCTAAAGCTTCCCACAAAGCTCCTGCTCTCTGAAGTTTACCATCTTCTCAAAACAAGTCTAAGTAGGGGAGAAGCTTTTGGCACACAGATCTTAGAGAGACACTGAAGATCCACATGACAACATACTATCTTGATACTGTATGCTATTATGCTCTGTTTGAATTGTTTGAATGCTGAGGAAGCAGCAACAGCTGCTAAAAGATATTGGTTTATAAATGCTGCTGAACTAATCCAACATAGATATTTTGAAAATGCCTTGACTTTGAAATTTGGATCTAAGGACATGATGCTTTGGAAAGGAGTTTCTTGTTTTGTTTTCACAGAGGGTGAGAGTCTGTGGATCGCTTCTTGCCCAATGTGGTATGATAGACCACGCCCTCCTAAAAGGTTGCTGTGAACACCCTCAAAAAATTGCTTCTCTCAACTGTCAACTGAGATGACCCTGGCATACAGGTTACCCCATGAAGGACCTCATTAACGATGCCCCCATTCAGCAGGAAGCAGTTTGGAGAGAAAAAACTGCGCCCATGTTTCCAAATATGGTTTATAAATGTTCTTTTACATTTAAAGGGGGATATGATAGAGATATGAATAATTCATATTGATATGGATTTTGTTTTAGTGATTTAAATTTAAGGTCAATTTTGTTATATGTATATGTGTTTCTGATCTTGATTAAGGTACTGTGATTGTGTAGTTCATTTAAAAATGTAATGTATAATTAGAAATATAGATTATTAATAGATAATCATAATAGTCAAGTTTGTAGTCATGTTAGTTAAGATTTTCTAGATGTACATAGAAATATTTTAGATAGGCATTCTTCATATCTTTCAAAGATTATAGAATATGGCATTTTAAATGTTTTAATAACTTAGGGTTTTTCATGACAATGAGACACTCTGCTCCTGGCAGCACCAATCTACTTTAAGAAGAAGATGGGCATCGAAGAGGATCCTTAAGGAGTTTGATAGCCATTTGGGCAAGAAACTGCTCTTGCCTCGACTATTGCATAAACTGGACACAGAGAACTCACAGAGAGAGGACTACTGGACTTGCCTAAAGGTGAAATGACCTTTCGGGGTTCCTGATTCATGAAAGAGTCTGTGAGACATTCCGCAGGACCCAACAGAGAGTGACTGAACTGACTTTGAAATGTCCTGCTTCATGGAAATGTCTCTGGATACCATGGGCCTGTAAGCTGAAGATGGATTCCCCAATGGTACAGAGGAACTTTGGGTGACTGTACAGGCAGCGAGATGTCTCTGTCATTTCTAGAGTTTGAAAGTTGCTTACTTTTTGTTTGCTTAGGTAATATTGTATCTTTCTGGAGTCTTTGATGGAGTTAAAGAATAGTTAGTTATAGTTTTCCTTAGTTATGATAAAGATTATTGTAATTTTTACTTGATAACTGTTTTGTTATATGTAATTTTGCTATGTTAAGTTAAAGCCTTCCTTTTTTGTTTAAACAGAAAAAGGGGAAGTGATGTGGGAGTGTCATATCAATCTGTTGATTTCATTGGTTAAGCAATAAAGAAACTGCTTGGCCCTGATAGGTTAAAACATAGGTGGGAGGAGTAAACAGAACAGAATGCTGGGAGGAAGAGGAAGTGAGCTGAGACTCGACAGCTCTGCTCTCTGGAGAGGAGACACTATGCTCCCCTCTTCCGGGCAGATGCGATTCAGCTCTGACCCAGGATGGACAGTAGGCTAGAATCTTCCCAGTAAGTGCACCCTGGGGTGCTACACACATGATTGGAAATGGGCTAGTCCAGGTGTGAGAGTTAGCCGAGAAGAGGCTAGATATAAAGGGTCAAGCAGTGTTTAAAAGAATACAGTGTCCGTGTAATTATTTCAGGGCATAAGCTAGCAGGCAGCCGGGGTGCTGGGGATGCAGCCCCGCCACTCCTTTTACAACAAGTCTTGAAAGAGGGGTGATCATAGGACGGGGAAGGAAAGGGAGAATGGGAGGGTTACAGTGATTAAAGCATCTCTAATGCTTGTGTGAAAATGTCACAGTGGAACCCATTTTTATGAACAGTTACTATATGTTCATAAGAGATGAATGCAACAGGAAAACAATGAAATAAAAATAAATGTCATCACATTATATGAAAGTTCACAAACATTTCTCATATATAAACACATATTTGTGAGCTAGTCTTTTCTCTGTAAATAATAATCTAGTATCATTTTTTGAAGAAAGAGGAAAATAAGAAAGGATATGAGGAGGAAGAAGTATAGAAAGAGAGGAAAGAAGCAGAGAAAGTTTAAAAGTCTAAAGGGATGCTCAATCATGCCACAAGGACCTGTGCTCAACTATGTTCACAGCAGCATCGTTTGCCATAGCCAGAACCTGGAAAAAAACTTAAATGCCCCTCAATCGAAGAATGGATAAGGAAAATGTGGTACATTTACACAATGGAGTACTAAACAGCAGAAAAAAAAAAACCGACATCTTAAATTTTGCTGGAAAATGGAAGGAGCTTGAAAACATCATTTTGAATGAGGTAACCCAGACCCAGACAGAAAATTATCACATGTACTCTCTCATAAATGGTTTTTAAACATAAAGCAAAGAAAATCAGCCTACAAACAACAATCCCAGAGAACCTAGACAACAATGAAGACCCTAAAAGAGACATACATAGATCTAATCTACATGGGAAGTAGAAAAAGACAAGATCTCCTGAGTAAATTGGGAGCATGGGGACCTTGGGAAGAGGTTGAAGGGGAGGGGAGAGACAGGCAGGGAAGCAGAGAAAAATGTAGAGCTCAATAAAAATCAGTAAAATTTAAAACATAAAGGAGACTGGAGGCCACTTCAAGTCTGGCATTATTTACTAGGTGACTTGTTATTTTAGAGCCTTCTAGACCAGAGAGAAGTGCTCAAATTGATAAGCGCTTAGATACAAGTTCCCGTGACACTGGGGAATTTCAGACCGTTGTAGCTGTAGAAAGTTGGGGACTACAGACAAGATAAAGACAATAAAGTTGAATTCTACCACTCAGAAAAAAAAAAAAGTCTAAAGGGATGTCCAAAACCAAAGTCCTCTTAAAAATAAATAAATAAATAAATAAAAAAAAATAAAAAAATAAAAAAAAATCTTACAATGTAGTCAAATGGGCCTGTCTAAAATCTTTTCCAGACTCACTTACTCATTAGCAGGAAGTAGCACACGTGTGTGGACACACAGATTCTTGACATGGATGAATGTAGTAACAATACATGAAGGATGTCAACTAGGACTGAGGGCTGTTCTCATACTACACACAGCAAGAGATTCAAGTGGCTTAAACTCGCCCTTACTCCTGGCTCCTTTGAGAACAGCAGTTCTACCACCATACACGTTAATTGCTATTGGCAAGTCAGGTGAAGAGAGCATCAGTCAGGAAAGCGATGTCTTGGAGCTCCCGGCAGGACGTTCTTGCATGCATTCACAAGTTTCTATCCATCTTTTTGCTGCAGAGAACTCAACCAACCAATGGTGAAAACAAACTTTTTCCCCTAGATGAACAGGGTTAATACCTTGCCACTCAAGGACATTTACATTTTGTGACTGACCACTTAGCACAATAATAATTAGTAAACGCAGAGGAAAGATCTTAAGAAAAACTTTTTTTTATTTTTATTTTCATTTTATTTTATTTTATTTATTTATTTTTGTTTTTCTTTTTTTCCATTTTTTTTATTGAGAAAAGGAGAAAAAAAAAACAAACAAATTTCCACGTCCTCCCAGCGTCCCATTTCCCTCCCCCTCCTCCCACCCTTCTCCCCCTCCTCCCACCCTTCTCTCTCTCCCCCCACTCCTCTCCCCCTCCCTCTCCAGTCCAAAGAGCAGTCAGGGTTCCCTGCCCTGTGGTAAGTTCTAGGTCCTCCCCTCTCCATCCATTTCTAGGAAGGTGAACATCCAAACTGGCTAGGCTCCCACAAAGCCAGCACATTACGTAGGTTCAAAACCCCGTGCCATTGTCCTTGGCGTCTCATCAGCCCTCATTGTTCGCCATGCTCAGAGAGTCCAGTTTTATCCCATGCTTTTTCGGTCACAGTCCAGCTGGCCTTGGTGAGCTCCCAATAGATCAGCTCCACTGTCTCAGTGGGTGGGTGCACCCCTCGTGGTCCCGACTTCTTTGCTCATGTTCTCCCTCCTTCTGCTCCTCATTGGGACCTTGGGAGCTCAGTCCAGTGCTCCAGTGTGGGTCTCTGTCTCTATCTCCATCCATCACCAGATGAAGGTTCTATGATGATATGCAAGATATACGTCAGTATTGCTCTAGGATAGGGTCATTTCAGGTTCCCTATCCTCAGCTGCCCAAGGAACTAACTGGGGACCTCAGCTTGGGCAACTTTGAGATATCATCTTACACCTGTCAGAATGGCTAAAATAAAAAACTCCAATGATAGCCTTTGCTGGAGAGGCTGTGGAGGAAGGGGTACCCTCATCCATTGCTGGTGGGAATGCAATCTTGTGCAACCACTTTGGAAATCGGTGTTTCGGTTTCTCAGGAAATTCGGGATCAACCTACCCCTGGACCCAGCAATAACACTCCTGGGAATATACCCAAGAGATGCTCTATCATATGACAAAAGCATTTGTTCAACTATATATATATATATAGTTCATATATATATATATGAACTATATATATATATATATATATATGTTCATAGCAGTATTATTTGTAATAGCCAGAACCTGGAAACAACCTAGATGCCCTTCAATGGAAGAATGGATGAAGAAAGTGTGGAATATCTACACATTAGAGTACTACAACTGTGGTAAAAAACAATGACTTCTCAAATTTTGCATGCAAATGGATGGAAATAGAAAACACTATCCTGAGTGAAGTAACCCAGACCCAAAAAGATGAATATGGGATGTACTCACTCATAATTGGTTTCTAGCCATAAACAAGGGTCACGGAGTCTACTATTGGTGATCCCAAAGAAGCTAAGTAAGAAGGTGAACCAAAGGAAAAACATATAGTTGTCCTCTTGGCTATGGGAAGTAGACAAAATTGCCGGGGAGAAAATTGAGATCTTGGGGGTGGGGTGGGATGGGGGTAAGGGGAGATGGGGAGAGAAAAGGGAGAAGGGGAGAATGGGGGGAACTTGGGGAAAAAGGAGGATTGGGATAAAAGAAAAACTTTTTAAAAATAGGCTCAGGGTCGGACTGATGGCTCAGCAGTTAAGAGCACTGCCTGCTCTTCCAAAGGTCCTGCGTTCAATTCCCAGAAACTGCATGGTGGCTCACAACCATCAATAATGAGATCTGGTGCCCTCTTTTAGTCTGCAGGCGGAACACCATATATATAATAAATAAATCCTAAAGAAAAAAGAAAACTAGGCTCACATTTGCATCGCCATAAAGCATACTTTCTAATCTCGGAGTAGTAACAATTTTCTTTGGGGCTCATCAGGGTGCATCCAGCATTGAGTTAGCAAAGCTAAGTTCCTGGCAATGCACTGACTGGTGGTGGAACACAGTCCCTGAACTTTAAAAGTTCAAGTGTGATGGAGCTTTGAACCAAATGCCGTCTAAGGTACACTTGACTTTAAAATGTTGTTTCACAGAATTCCTTTAAAAAAAAAAAGTTGTGATCAGCAAAAGTAGAAGTCAAATGTTTTGCATTACACAGAATCAGAGATTAGATAATTTGGTAGGCCTGGTATAAGCGAGATGTGTTGTTATTAGCAAGCCAGGGTGTTCCAGGCATAAATCCTTGAAGAGTAATTACATCATAAGTGATTTCTTACAGCTGTAAAATTGTCATTGAAATTTTTAGAGCCAGATTTATACCACTCAGGTTTGAGGGCTTGACCTATCAAACAGTGAGGTTGTTTTCAAGCAGGGCTGGTTTCAACATTTCCCCTTTCTCTTTCCGCTCTTAGAAGCAATAGCACACTGAAAATGAACCTTTCGTTTTTCTCATCTGTCAAACAAGTATAATCACAATTAGAGTCCTGCAGAGACAGTTTGAGAATTTAATGAGATAGAACATGTGAAATGCTTTGTGTGATGTCCACCAACAGCATTCAATGAATATTCTATCACTTTTCTTAAACGGAGGAATATTTGCCTGAAGATACAGATATTTATCAGATGGACATATTGTTTTGAACAGGGTTCTTCAAGAAACAGATTCAGAGACTGTGCATACGCACCAGTTTTACCATAGGGTATCCTCTGGATTGGTATTTACTTATTTTGGAAAGTAAAGGAGATATATTTGAACAGAGATGGAAACAGCACCAGAAACAAAGCCTGGCTCCAAACCTGGAATTATTCTTCACAGATGCATACCAACAATGAATGGTACAAACCGTCCCCACTCAAGGAATATGACCAAAGAAGATGTTGGAATCTTTGGTTGGCATGTGGCAGGTTGGAGAGCTGAGGGAAATGGTAGCTAGATCAAGTTCAGTAAGTGGAAACTGTGATCACTCCACGGTCATTAGTTTTGTGGACGGGTCAGAGGAATGCCTGATAAATCAGATATGGCCTCTTACAGCAGAATGGTACTAGGTCTGTGCAATTTAATTGAATCTAACAGAAGTGAGAGCCCAAGAGCAACTCTATCTATCTAGGATCCTGAGCATCTCTCAATGAGATGTTCTGCTCCTCCTGGGGTCCTTTGATACATGTACACTTATTTAGGTGACACATTAATTCTCCATTACAGAAGTCATGGCATTGTTCTAAAAGCCTAGAAGACTGGGTTATAATTCCAGTTTCGGCCTGGTCATCAACTCTACCCAGTACCTCTCCACCCCTTAGAGCATAAAAGGTCAGATGGTTTATTTGTCTCTCATGGAGCATATAGCGTCGTATGATTCAAAGATCAGTGCTGTGAGACCAGAGCTGCCTACTGTGAACCCAAGTCAAAGCTGCAAGCCTTTCACCTCACCTGGAATGTAATATGGAGTGAGTTTCCTCCAAACTCTCACAAGGTCTGTCTGCTATTTTAATTTCTGAATTGTGGGAAAGAAGAGATGCAATCATTTGCCCGTTCATTTTGGATGGCTTGTGTTGGTATGCCACAGACAACTTAGCCCCTCCATTGATGCAATGCAGCCTTCAGGATGATAAAGCAGGTTTTATTTTTTCAGTTTCCGGGATTCATGTGTCTAGCTAAATTATTTACATTCGAATGCTCATCTGCATGCAATAACATGAGTATCGTTACACCAGTGCCATGCTCCATGAACTATCCACATGGACCAGCTTCTTAGGAATACCATATTACAGAAAATGAGACTGAGAGTGTTCATACCACTTTCCATCCACAGTGGGTGTGAACCAGGTTATAGATTTTTTTTTAATAGGAATGGATGGAATACATTTTCCAACGGCGGTATCCCATGTGTCTGAGACCTGCGAATTTGCTTTCATAAGCATACTACATCTGGCAGAGGTTGAGCAGACCATTGTCATTCCCTAGGATATGTTTCATTTCCATTGGGTACAAAATGAGAAATTGAATGGTCATCTAACATGGTTCTCACCCTTGTATCCTTCACAATTTTAAAAATGTCACAAATTGTCATTTTATTTATTGTGGCTTTTAAAAACTATGAATGCTGCAATATTACTCGTTTAAATTTAAATATATCGGATTGTGGTATGTTTCATTGGTTCCCACTTGGCCTCTCTCACTACTCAGACCTACAAACCATGGCCATAATGTAGAACTTCCACCAGCTCCAAGGTGTATCATTCCAACCATATATGCAGGCCTAGAGAACTGGCTGCTAGAGGCTCCCTGTGGACCACTCTGGTCCAGGATCCTGTTATCACATGGCCCCCATATACTGACATATGAGGTCCAAGATGACACTTTATGTTGCCTGCTATTTGTGTGGATTCTGATGACTGACCTATTTGTTTATTTTCTTTTCTCTAAGACTACCCAAATAAATGACATCAGACCCACTTACAAAGTCCTAGAAGAGCCATTTTGGTATATGACTGCTATAGAAAAGCAGGCCAGAAACCAGGAAGCTTCTCAACAAGTAGTCTCATGGCACATCACCCTCCTCCTCCTAGGTCTCCCTTCCCTCTGTCCCCAAATGGGACCAAGGCCATCAATGCCTTCTGCTGCCCCCTCCCTCACAGCAAGGACTGCCCGCTTGTACAAGCCCCCTCACTCCCCTCCCACACCTAGCCTTGGAGTGGACTCAAGAGTTCTTACCCACTGTTATAAACACGGTTTCTCCTGGAATCATCTTGGGAACAGTATTGCTCACTTAGCATGCCAAGTTCTCTGTGTGTCTTACTAATTTTTGCTATGTGTTTCCTCAGCAACTCTCTCACTTCTAGTTCCTTCAGAATGTCCAAAACCCTCTCTGAATTCCCAGCATCACACCAAGCTAGTGACACATTCATATTATCTCCAAAGGTTCCTGCCAGTTTCATTAATTCGGTGTTATGATTTTCTTTCCCACAAAAAAAAAAAAACTGCTCCTTTAGCCAACCTCATATCCCATTTTGTGCCTTAAACAAGAACTTCAGATGTCATCCTTTAGCAGAAGAAGTGAGTTGCTTCTGTGGTCCAGGATTATTCAAAGGGATCTGTAGACTTGGGTGTCAATTGTATCCATCCAGATGTCTTCATCCCATGCCTGATGAAGGCACTGATCTTGCAAGAGAATGAAACTTCAGCCATTTCTGCAACTCAGTTACACTGATCACTCAATGCTGGGAAGGGTCTTCAGTATTTTCTATTCCCTGGACAGAGGTACTCATTCAAAATCTTCAACAGAGGATTTCCTGTGTTCAAAACAAGCCTTTACCTGGTGATAAATTACCCCCAAACCTCCCTATCCACTTTTGTATTCTTATGCAAATTGTCCCCAGAAAATCCAAAATCTTTATAATTACTGCCATTTCAAAGTCCCCTAATATCTCAGGTACTGCTTTTACCAAGTCTTTGCACCAGTATAAGCTTTTGGCTTATTACCAGTTATGGGTGCTTTTATTTTCATATTTATTTTTTATATATACGTGTATATACCTAACTATATGTGCACCACCATGTGAAGATCCCTGAGAGGCTAAAGAGAATGTTGGATCCTCTGGAATTAGAGTTGCAGAGATTGTAAGCCAGCTGATGTTGATGCTGGGAGCTAAATTAGGTCCTTCGCAAGAACAGCAAGTGCTCTTAATTGCTGTGCTCTCTCTCCAGCTCCAACCAGTGACCATCTAAACAAGTCAGTCTCCTATTAGAAACCATCCATGCCTTTCAACAATGACTGGGCCTTACTGTAGCTTTGCCTCCTCATATAATTCTTAATATTAATAGTTCAGGAGCAGACTCTGGGGTGCATCTAGCTGCAGAAAGTTTATTGAAAGGTATCTTCAGGGCTTACACTAGTAGATTCCTCCTGTGAGCAGCTCCAGATCCAGAACTTAGCAGAGTTGCACTAACTTTAGACAGGAAACTAAAACTTTTATAGACCTGAATTGACCAGCCATTGGTTGTGGGCCACTCCTGGAAAGGATTTTTGAATTTGACAGTTCTGTTTAGCTAAACCAGGAGGTCTCAACCCACTCCACAGGGGCCAGCTGTCAGATATTTACACTGTTATTCACAACAATAGCAAAATTACAGTTATGAAGTAACAATGAAAATAATTTTGTGGATGGGGTCGCCATCACATAAGGAACTGTATTTAAAAATCACAGCATTGGGAAGGTTGCGAACCACTGCTCTTGAAGAAAGTCATGGAAAGAAACCCAGCTGAGACTTGCCCCTACCAAACTCTCTGCATCTGGGGAAAATCACTGCTCCTGTTCTAAAGATGGGAATGGTACCATAGCATCCAGTATATTTAACTTATCTTGATGATAGGCAGAACTACAGCCCTTGGAAGAGATTCACACACTGAACATCACAAGCTATTATTACGTTACTCCACATGGCAGACAACTGTAAATATGATTAAGGACCATGGACAGGGGCAGTTGTTCTGGATTATCGGTCTGAGCCAAATTTCATCATGTGCATTCTTAAATGTTTTCTTTCTTCATGTGCACTGGAGTCAAGAAGAGATCAGACTATAGAAGTCTGATCAGAGAGATGGAAGACAGCTACCCTGGAAAAAAGTGAAAGAGGCCACAAGCCTAAGATGTGAGCACACTCAAAGAACTTGTTTTCCTACTTCAAAGATCTGGATTAAATGTAGTTCTTCCTTCTTCAAATTAAGGGAAAAAGAAAGAAAGAAAGAAAGAAAGAAAGAAAGAAAGAAAGAAAGAAGAAAAGAAAGAAAGAAAGAAAGAAAGAAAGAAAGAAAGAAAATCCCAGGTATACCCTCCATGTTTGGGTTTTAGTTCCAGATATAGCCAAGTTCACAACCAAGAAAAGCCATCGTGAGTTCAGGAACAGGATGATGTACATGACTCTCCTAATTACTCTTCATGGTGTCTGGAGAAACCTTTGTCCTTTTCCTGCATGCCAACCCAATGGTCAGAAACTCACCATGTCATTCTCAAGATCCAAGCCAGAGAGATCCTTGATTTCCATGGAATCACACTGTTGAGTTGATCTCTACACCTCGAACAGACTCTTCCAAGCTGCCGTGCCCAGTGGTGCCTTCACTGGCATCTATGAGCCCTAGAACTCCATGACAGTGATAAGATGTGCTACATGGGTGTCTCAAAGGCTGCTGAACATGTCAGCAAAACTATGACACCTGCTTTGGTTAGCAAGAAACTATTGTAGAAGAGAAGATCGAAAAACTGATGGTTGAAATGGATGGTTCTGAAAATAAATCTAAATTTGGCACAGATGACATCCTGGGTGGGTCCCTGGCTGTCTGCAAAGCTGGTACTGCAGAAAAGGGGGTACCCTTTTACTGTCATATCACTGACTTGACTGGCAACCCTGAAGTCATCCTGCTGGTCCCAGCTTTTAATGTGTTCAACAGTGGTTTGCATGCTGTCAACAAGTTGGTCATGCAGGAGGAGTTCATGTCCTCCCTGTGAGGATGTCCAGTTTCTGGGAAGCCATGGGCATTGAGGCAGAGGTTTATCACAACCTAAAGAATGTCATGAAGGAAAAATACAGGAAGGATGCCATCAATATGGGTGATGAGAGTGGGTTTGCGCCTAACATCCTAGAGAATAAAGAAGCTCTGGGATTTCTGAAGAACACAATTGGGAAGGCTGGTTACTCTGATCAGATTGTCACTGGCATGGACCTGGCTGCCTCTGAGTTCTTCAGGTCTGGCAAGTAGGACCTGGACTTCAAGTCTCCTGATGACTCTAGCAGGTAGGTCCATCACACCCAACCAGCTGGCTAACCTGTATAAGTCCTTCATCTAGGAGTGTCCACGGGTGCCCATTGAGGACCCCTTTGACCAGGATGACTGGGAAGCCTGGAAGAAGTTCACAGTTAGTTCAGGCAACTGGGTGGTTGGGGATGATCTCAGAGTAGCCAACTCAAAAAGGATTGATTGCCAAGGCTGTCAGTGAGAAGTCCCGCAGTTGCCTCCTACTTAAAGTGAACTAGATTAGCTCTGTGGCTCCATCTTTGCAGGTGTGTAAGCTGTCCCCATTCAATGGTTGGGGTGTCATGGTGTCCCATCACTCTGGGGAGACTGAGAATACTATCATCGCTGAACTGGAGGTGGAGCTCTGCATGGATAGATCAAAAGTGGTACCCCTTGCTGATCTGAGCACCTGGCCAAGTACAATCACATCATCAGAATAAAGGAAAAGCTGAGCAGCAAGGCCAAGTTTGTCAGCAGGTCCTTCAGGAACCCCCTGGCCAAGTAAAGTGTGGGTGGAGATCCCTGGAGTCAGCACGTGCTTTTACACAGGTATGAATTATCAATTTATTCAGGTAGAGCAGGGTATTTCACTCTTTGCCCCACTGGCACTTGGGGACACACTTGTCTGTTGTGACAACCTATTCTGCACATTGCAGAATTGCTGTCTGCTTTCCATTATGTTCCCAAGATATATCACTAGCATCCTTCCCTTTCTCCCCAACCACAGTGGTCAGCTTGGCTGGACTGAAAAGATGCCTCTGGGTCTGTCTGCGAGAGCTTCTCTAGAGAGTAATGACAGGTCAAACAATAGAAGTGAAAGACCCATGCTGAATGTGGGTGGCACCATCCAGTGGACTGGGACCTTGGATGGAATACAAATGGAAGATGAGGAGTCCAGGGAGCAAATGTTCCATTCTACTCTTCTAGAAAACCCCAATTAACAAAAATAATCAATAAAAATATCTTCAGGTATTGGGAAATATTCCCCAGAGGAGACAGTTGGAACTATTTGAATATGTCCAGTATTGGAACAAAAACAGAATTGCAGATCATAGGACTAGTAAGAGCCTTAGACACTATTCAGCACTGTAGTCTAACTTTAAAACATGGGATGCACATCTCAAGGAAGTAATGTTCCTTGTCCACATCCCACTACTTGGTGGCATGTTCCACAGTTATATACCAGTCTGCCATCTCCCTGGACTTCTGGAATAGAAACTGCTTCTAATTAGCGTACTGGGCTCCATTCACATATGCAGACAAATCAAATAAAGCACAGGAAGTTGACCCAGTTTTCTTCTCCTTTCAAGTATTTAAAGTTTCCTTCTTCAGAACTTTTGTGGCTAAATTGCTGCTAATGGTGGTTGTCAGGGAAGCGTTTCTGCTAATTAGCATTCAGGACATGACAGAGATATACAGAAGAGGTGGTTCCCCTAACATCCACCTCCCTCCTTTCCTTGAAGTGAAAAGCCTGTTACTCGGTGTGCTCTGAGACACAGGGGGCTCAGCAGTCCCTCCTTTCTGGACAATAGGTCATTCCTAAAACTGCCTCTGAGAGTCCTTCATCAATAAGCCCATCAGTTGCCCGGGGTTGGTTTGTTTTGTTAATTTGCAGTTCTATTTTTCACTGCACAGAAAAGTAAGATCAATAGCAACCATAGGGATTTCTAGGCAGCTCCACACTCGGCTCTTCCTTGCATCTGAAAGCATAACGATGTCAGCAGAATTAATTAAATTGCCATCACCGTGTCTCTCTCATCCATCACTCACTCATACACTCCCGTGTTAACACACACTGAAATCAGCAGACTACACATTTACATCTGCACCCACCTACGCATGAAGGAAAATATGCTAATTTTTTTTTCATTTGTGTCTGTGAGTTTCGATCACCTGAAAGCATATTTAAAGCGTACAGCAACCGTGAGACAACTCGGCTTTCGCAAAATGCCAAACACAGAACAACTTGAGGAGTCTTTGTCAGCCCCCTGAAAACATGGCTCTATTAAATGATGAATCAATACCTAATCAAACTTTGATCTATAAAGTCAAGGAGAGTGGGATACTATATCCCAATTAATTTGTGTGGTATGGCCAAGCTGAAACCAGGAAAGGGTTGAAACCCTGAGGAAGGAACAGCACTACCCAATAATAAGATAAAGTGGCGTTTGACCCAGAAAATCCATTCATTTGACCAGTCAGCAGGGCAGGAAGGCATGAGGCAGTAGAGGCATGGCCAGTATAGTAGCCATGGAAGAGTATAGCGATGAACAGCAGGTTAGTGCAGGTATGGTTAGCAGGGCAAAGAGGCATGAGGGGTGTAGGTATGGCCCTCATAGAAGGGGTGACTGGGGGTGTATAGGTATGGACTTTAGGGTAGGAAGGCAT
Organism: Microtus oregoni; assembly: GCF_018167655.1. Lineage (NCBI taxonomy): Eukaryota > Metazoa > Chordata > Mammalia > Rodentia > Cricetidae > Microtus > Microtus oregoni. Next base: position 4,754,828 of record NW_024543083.1, on the reverse strand, counting down.
GGGGGAGTGTGCATGTGGCTAGCACCAGAGGGACACATTGAGAGTGCAAATTTGAAGTTTCTGGCATCCAGCTGAATCTTTATCAGAATTCCCTTGATCCTTACTCTGTTTTCATGACAGAAAGGACACCCATAAACTGAGATTCTGCATGATTTATAATGAGGCTGGCAAACTCAGATTGCAGCCACGACCATCACAATTCCTGACTTCCATGTATTGTCGTCTTAAAACTCCCTTACATAGTGATCCAGTCAGGAGTCCACCACTCTTCCTGGATATCAAAAACGTGCATAGTGGAGCCTGGATGTTCCTTTACTTCTCCTGACAACACAAAATCAATCTTTGAGCTTCACCCCAAGTCCCACTTCTCAGCCTGTGGCTCACAGGTTTGCAGCCGCTGAATGGAATCCCACATGACCTCACGGAATAGAGCATCCCCCTTTTATGAGACCTAACTTCTGCTTTGAACTTCAGGCAGACAATGCATATTCTCTTTGCAAAGAATAACTAATATAAGACTCCAAACCATTATTTGCTTTCTGCGTCTATGAGGCAAAGTAGTGCTAGTTAATATATGTTGGTCATTAGCAATATGGCTGTAATTATGGTAAATATTTCCCAATTTCTTGTCCTTTGACATCCAGAACAATTTCATAGCATAGGTATTACCATTATTCTCATTTAAAATATGAGAAGCTTAGGCCATATTTGCCCAAGGGCAAGCAAATTATCTCTAGTCCCTCATTTCATTGGCCATCATCAGTAGGAGTAATGGAAACAGAGCTGGGTCTACCCACACACAGGAAGCACCAGAGCCACAGACATTAAACAGCCCACATTTCCCACAGTTTAGGAAACAAAATCCAAACAGCTATGGTGTTTCTTCTATGGCCAGGGAGCTAGGAAGCTGTGTATAGGTCCTCCTGTCTGCTTGCAATCACTTCCGGTGCCTGGTCTTTCTACCTTCCCATCCTATCAATCTGCAATTGATAGAGATCCATCCCTTCCTTCTCTTCCTGCTCCCATGTTCTCAACATTGATGCAGTAACCGCCTTCAGTGATGGAGAGGATTTAGAATCGCCTGACGGGTGGGATAAAGGAAATAAAGACTGAATTTAGGACCTGAAAACTGCCCTCAATAAACAGGATAAGATTTTTTTTTTCTAAAGGCACACTAAAAAATAGACTGTCTTTACAAAACGCTGCTCTTCTTCACCCCCAGGAACTTCAGAGATTTCCAGGATACAAGTCTGACAACTCAAATTGGGGACAGTCTCATATAAGCCTAGCAACCCCGACAGGTCCCCAGATTCTCCTTCAGTGTGTGGACCCAGGATTAGTACGGGAAAGCTTTCTCCATGCTTTGCCCTTTGCTGTCTTTTGTGCTTGGGCAACTGAGCTTTCATCTTTAGCAAATTGAGGCGAGACCCACAGGCTCCCTAGGCGGGAACAATAGCAGCCAGAGGACAAATGTCGAGGCGGCCTACCACGTGACGAGCTTCGCGGTTCACTTTTCTTCATTTTGGAAGAAAAACTATTTTTAAAATCACCCAAGCTGCTGTCAGGGAGCCTGGCAGGATGATAGATAGCAGGAGTCATCTTCATGGGGGTGATCTCAGCAAACGCTTTCTTTTTCAAGTAAATGTGAGAGGTGAGAACTTTCGAGAGGTCCCTGAGCTTCCCCTGGGGGCGGCGGGGAGGGAGCAGTCAACTCATTTCTTCAGCAATATGGGGCTGGTCTTGGTCCACATGAACCTCCCTTGTTGCTGGAAAGGCTCGCTCATTAACATATCAAAACTCATCTGGTCCCTTCCCTCATCTCATTGAGGGAATGCTTTCTGCAGCTTCCCCCAGGCCGCTCTTGGCTTTGGCTCCATTCTTAGCCGGCCCTGTTTCCCATCTTTTTTTCTGGTGGACTCCAGGTGTTGCTGTCTGTTAGAACACATGTCTGGTAACCACAGAGTGGCCAGGCTTAAATAAGAACCAAGACTGCTCTCGTTTATCTCCTCGCAGACAGTGCAATTTGTCAAACTCAAAAATGCCCATCGGTGTAAAGGATTTAGGGAAAGCAGAGGATTGAGTGAGTAACAAGAGACTGGGGTGTCAGATGAGCCTTTGAAGCAAACTGCTTAGATCAATCAACTGCAAGACATGACCGGCGCCCTCCTCCACCCTGAGCAGAACAGCGCAGACTCCTCTCTCGCAATTCCACAAAGGAGGCAGGCCGGTGCATCGCATCCAAAGAAAAGCAGACACAAAGTCGTTCAACTTTTCGAAGGAAAGTTTCGATTTATAGCCAAACTGAATGCTCTGTGGTTTGAGATCATGACTCCAAAGACAAAATATTCCTGACTCTGCCCCGAATGTCCAACCTGGAGGCATTTGGATCTAAACTCCAAAGATGTATAAATCAGTTTCATGTTACTTGTAACATTATATCTGAAATCATCAGTTAATAAGAGATAGGGTTTATTTTGTTTCTCAGGTTCAGAGGTTTATGTCCAGGACAGCTGACTCCTCTGCTGCTCACAGCCTTGGGTAGCACAGACACATGTCATAAGAAGCACGAGGCAGAAGTCAGTGGACCTCATGGTATCTGAAAGCAGAGACAGCTAGGAGCATTGGCTTGAAGATCACCTTCAGGATACAATTTCATGCTCTACCTTCTCACTAAGCCCAATATCTTAAAAGTTTAGGTCTTTCCCTATGACTCAGCAGGCTACAGAAGAAGCATTTAATAAATGGGCCTCTGGGAGACACTAAGCCAAACTACAGCAGTGAAGTCGCCATCAAGATACCAATAAACATTTTCCCATGGAGTACAACTTGCTTGTCTCCTGGTCACTGTACTCTCCCTGATGTCTAAGTGACTCAGTTAAATGTTTTTTTCCGAAGTATACTCCTCAATACATTGAAGCCTGTGGGGGACAATGGGACAAAATTCCCATCAAACTTGCACTTGTCATTGTAGACTCACAGCTAAACTACATTGCCAAGACTCCCTTGCAATTAAAACCCTAAGACAGAACTTATCCAAAAGGGGAATGGATGGAAAGGGTTTTTGTCAGTCCAAAACCAGCGGTAAAACCTCACACAGGTTTCCTTGTCTGTCATGTGTATGATCTTCAGCACTATTCAAAGGAAAACACAGAGGAGAGCAAACTTCAGGACTCCAAGGAATTATTGAGATACTAGAACCCAGAAACTGTTTCTGAGAAACAGGGCTCCTCAACCAACGTGTACTGTGTTCTGACTTTAGCAGAAACCATGAACGTTTACTAAACTATCCATTGATGTTTGGGAATTTCTCACCACAGCACTAAGGCTGCCCAAGTGAACACAAGTCAGCAGGAGCAGTGCCCATGCCTGTGTCTGCCCTGTGATTACCTTGAAGACACCTGCAGTGGATTCCATGAGAATGGCCCACATAGGCTCATATATTTTACTACCTGGTCTCCAATTGTTGGAACAATTTGGGAAGGATTATGGGGTATGATCTTATTGAACGAGATGTGCCATTAGAGGCAAGGCAAACTATGTGGTTTCAGAAGCCTTTATTCCCAATCTCTCTCCCTCTTCCCTCACTTCCTCTCTCCCTCCCTCTCTCCCTCCCTCCCTCCTCTGCTTCATGGTTCTGTCTCAAGCTCTCAGCAAGTGCTCCAGAGCAATCCCTGCCCACCTGCTGCTATGCTGTCCTCTGGGATGGTCATAGACTCTAACCCTCTGAAACTGTAAGCACCAAATCAACTCTTTCTTCTACAGACTTACTATAGTTATGATATGTTATTGCTGCAATATAAAGATAACTAAGACAAAACTAAGTCACTTTATATCTCAGCCTATGACAGAGAGTGTGTCATACCATTATTTAGCAGAGGGTAAAGGATTATGGAGAACAAGAAAATAACTATGAAACCTAGATAACGCACAGATATATGTGATATGGCAAAATTAGATTAGCTCTACTAGATATAAAATGTACATTGAAAAAATATTATGGGATAATTGTTAGTACTAGGGAATTCTACAAACTTTTCATGAAAGGATCTCAAAGGATAAGGTGATTTTTCACAGTTGAACAGCGAAAAGGACATTGAAAGAAAAGATAAATTGTGAAATAAGTAAAGCCATCTTTGGGAGCAAGGCACAGCGGGCATGTCTCTTATACTAGAACTTGAGAAGTGGAGGAAGGAAGATCAAGAGTTCAAGGCCAGCTTGAGTACACAGTGATGCTAATGCCAGCCTGAACAAGCATCATCTCTGGTTGTGTGACTGTTCTAAGAATCCTAACAGAGGAATCTGTGGCATCAAACGTCTGCAATTCCAGGATGTAGAAGGCTAAGGCAGAGGATTGCAAATTCAAAAAGCTGGCCCACTTGGAAAGACCTTAACTCCAAGAAAAAAAAAAGAAAAGAAAAACCATTCTAAAAATGAAAAATGGAATCCTGAAGAACAACTGAGAGTGATCAGAAGAAGCAGCATTATCTTTCCCAACATTTTGGGAAACTGGCTCAGTTATTAATTTAAAGAGAGGCAGGGCATTGATACTAGATATCATTTAAGGAAACATTGCAATAATGAATGGTGAGAGGAACTTACCTGAATACTTTGAATGGCTTCTCTAATAGATAAGATAGGAAAAAAAATCACTTAGTGTGGCATAAAATTGTCACGAGACGCTAGGAACGTACAGCAAACACCACCATGCAAAGTAGATAAGGCTTATTTATCAATTTGGGGACATTTTTAAATCAAATCACAACTATATATTTCAATGTATCAAAGAAGATTCCAATGTATAGGCACTATACATTGTTACTCCAAGGAACCTTTGCTTTCCTCTTATAAAAATTGTTTCCCATGGGTAAGAGCTGACAGTGACCAGAAGGGAACTACACAAAACCAGGTTACCAACCATAGCACCAAGAAAGCCAGTGGAAACCAATGGAAGAATTCATCTACTTAGGATATTAGAATCATTTAAAGCACCTCCCAGCTTTCAACCTGCCCAAAACTTCCCACATGGCAATTTTGGGACCTAATACATATGAATAATCTGAAATACTAGTCAACTAGGCCCACTTCTATTCACATCTTGAGCATGAGCTAATAGTTGACTCCAGAGGCAATACAAAATTTCACATTTTTATCATCCCTACCCCTTTATATGATCTTCAAATGTTTCAGAACGACTACCCTGAAAATAATGTTTGAGGTTTTTCAGCATGGTGCTTATAAACTCCTTCATAAGCCTGCTCTGACTGTGCTGCTTTTATCCTCATTCTTCCCACTAGTCCTAAATACTAACACACAAAATCAAAGAACACAAGCAGAGAGAGCTTTTTTCCATCCTCACAACCCAATGCCCATTGGTCCCCTTGCCAGACAGCCTCCTCTCTAACAGTTCCACAAACTCCTCTTCATCCTAATGAATAGATGCTTTTATGATTCTGAAAACATATTTGAAAATCAGCACCCAAGGCTTTGACTAGAGCTTGGCTGTGAGCTTATTATGTTTCATGTCTGAAATGTTAAATGAAATGTGATTTAGTAACCACAGAGTTGGGCCTGGATATTCCGTGGTCATACAGTCTCAACTGGGGTAGCTCTTCCATTTCTGAAAACCCCTTGCCCCCTGGAAGAGTAGATGATTTTAGTCACATATGAAAGATTTTCATTAAATGTTTGAATGAATGATTAGATCAGAAGAATTATCTTGATCTCCTGTTTCATTTTGGCTCATTCAGACAGTTCTCATGCCCATCCAAATTATGGCCAATTCAGTCAAATTATCAAACTGTTTCAATGTTTTGAACATTAAACAATGAGTTGATTGAATGAAATTTTGATTCCAAACTGGATTTTGCTTCTGAGAACAAGGCTGATACAGAATACAAGGCCAGACTCCCATCCTCTGCCAAACAGCTACTACAAGTACAGGGCAGACCTTGTAGAAAAGTCTAAATAGGCCTATATTATTTACACAGGTGAAATGTGGCCCATCATGCCCACAGTCTAGGCAAGTGAATAAAACTATAAAAGGGAAAGATGCATGCATCTGTCTCCATGGTTACTCAGCATAGTTAACCACAAAACGTGAAGAGGCCAAAAGCTAAGGAGTCCTGTGTTTTCTTGATGGATGCTATTGGAGGTAGATTTCTCATAGTACACAGGGTCTAGTTGGTATCACAATGTCATCAATATTATTGAGAAGCTAAGAATCATGCTGTGGTGGGTTGAGTGGGTATAACCCCTGTTGGAGAAGGGAGCCGCTTATTGGTTCCCAGCCACCAAACTAGCTTAGACCCAAAATAATCACACAGAAACTGTATTAATTAAATCACTGCTTGGCCCATTAGCTCTAGCTTCTTATTGGCTAACACTTGTATCTTAATTTAACCTATTTCCATTAATTTGTGTATTGCCACATGGCAATGGCTTACTGGCTAATGTTTTCAGCGTCTGTTTCTGGTGGCGGCTCCATGGCTTCTTCTCTGACTCTGCCCTTCTTCCTCTCAGCATTCTGTATATTTTTCCTTGTCTAGCTCTATTCCCCTATACCTCTGCTATAAACCCAAAGCAGATCCTTTATTAATTAATGATATATCCACAGCATATGGAGGGAAATCCCAAATCACCTCCCCTTTTTTTGTAAATAAAAAAGGAAGATTTTAACTTTAGGAGACTCCCACATCAAACCCCCATAGACTCATGTGTTTGAATTCTTGGCTCATAGGAATTGGTACTATTATGAAGTGTGGCCTTGTTGGAATAGGTGTGGTTTTGTTGAAGGAAATGTGTCATTGTGGGGGCAGATTTTGAAGTCTCATATATACTCAAGCTACACTCAGCACATGGGGTAGTAGTTTCTACTACCTGTGGATCAAGATGTAAAACTCTCAACTCCTTCTCCAGCACCATTTCTACCTGTTTACTGCCATGCTTCACACCATGATTGATAATGAACTAAACCTCTGAAACTATAAGCCAATCCCAATTAGATCTTTTCCTTTATAAGAGTTGCCATGGTCATGGTGTCTCTTCATATCAATAGAAACCCTAATTAAGACAAATGCCACTGCGACATTTACCTTCTTCCTGCACTGAGTCACTGTCCGTGTAATCACCAAGTTGTTCTTTTGCCAAGAAGTTCAACTTCAATTAGGTGGGCTTCAAACTACCAGGGAAAATATACATTCCTTGCATCAGAATAATTCTCTCAAACCAAAAAATTAGTGTTTTGATATTTTAGTGCTCTCCCACTTGTGGTCCTTGTCTGAGTTGCTTTCTTCCTTTAACTTAACTGGACAATTCTCTTCTTCCTATAGCAAAAATGAATATCAATGTTTTATTAGCCATTTCCTCACCACCCCAGTCATCTGTCATATAACTCCTGGAACTCCACCATTATATCTAGCTGCCTCTTTGTTCCTTACTTGTTTCAAAATATAAGAAGGCCCATGAAAAAAAGATGTGTTATAGTGATATTTTATTTATGTTTTATAAATAAAGCTTGCCTGAAGAACAGAAGGTAAAATTAAGCCACTAAAGGCCAGGCAGTAGTGTCACACCCTGTAATCCCAGGATTTGGGAGACAGAAGCAGATGGATCTCTGTGAGTTCAAGGCTACACAAGATCAATACAAAAACAGATTCAGTGGTGGCAGCTCACACCTTTAATTCCAGCACTAGAGAGGATATATAAGCTGCAATGAGACAGGAACTCATCCTCCTTCAGTCTGAGGACTTCTTAGAAGTAAGAGCTCTCTAGTGGCTTGGCTACTTTGCTTTTCTGATCTTTAGGTTGAACCCCAATATCTGTCTCTGGGATTTATTATTCATGGTACAATGTGTTTGTTATGTTATTAACTGCTCTGTTCACAGTGGTTAATTCAAGGACTTGGTGTATAGAAAGTATTCTGAGTTTATTACTTGAATGGGCAACGAAGACAGCCATCTCCAGAAGGATTTAGATTTTTGGAAATGTGTCTTTTTAAGCATCCAGACCAAACAACCACCAGTGAGAAAACAAAAGATTCCCTGTTGACCTTTTCTTTGCCACTATACCTGCCAAATATCTTTGAATTACAGTTCATTGCCATCCAATAGACACAACAGCACAACCAGAGACTCCAGGTGCGTGTTCCATCTGCTATGCCACTTTCTAAGACAAAGTCCATAAACCAGACAAGTGGTATCTGCCAGAGGACAACACTCCCACAGATACTTCATTTTCTTTGCCCCTTTCCTATTCCGGGTTGGGCCAGATTCACAGTGGAGTGGCTCCAGGGGCTTTGAACATTGGCTCCAGTCACTAAAGTTGCTGCAGTGCCCATAGAGTTAGAAGTATGTACAAAAAAAGAATGAAAGAAAACATGACTGCTTTAAGTTCTCAGTGTTTTGCCTACTAGTGTTTACTACCATCCAAGCTTGATAATACAAAGTAAAATATTAATGCACCCACTTAAAACTAATGTCCATAATGATAATGGATGCTTTTGTAGCCAACTTAGTGCCTGGAGAACAGAATGTTATCAACATAATTCCTTAAGCTTTGTTTTATGATTATTAGTGGTAGATGGCATTAAATCTTAACTACCCAGCTTCAAGAGAGCAAGGAAAAGCACCAACCCCCAACATGAGTTGCCTTAAGGATAAATACAACACTGCAATCTTATGACGGAAAACCCACTAAAAGAACTAAAAGAGATAGACTTGCTTTTTTTGTCATTACACACACACACACACACACACACACTCATACACACACAGGGTGGGAGTGATTGCTAAGGAAATATAAACCATACTAAACAATAACAAATTCCAATCTTTTTCATGGCTAGAAATCAACATGCTAAGAGAAATTTACAACAAAAAGGAAAAAATGCAATGGGTACAGGGAGCTTTGTGATTTTAATCTCTAGTGAACAAATGAGCTTCCTAAAAATGAGAGTCAGAAAAGAGTTCCAGCAAACCCCAACCCCCCGCAAAAGAGAATGGAGGATACACACAGTGTTGCTCTAGAACAACTTCACAGTTGTCTAGAGCCCTCCTGGGGTCAGCAGGACCTTGGCTGTTTGCATGGCCTCCAGAATTACTGCAGGACTAAGGAATATTTTTATGAAACTTCTCCATCTTTGAGTCAGAAATTGATCCTCAATCTGCTACCACAGGCTGCCAAGTGATTCTGTCAATGCTGAGATAGGGAGAACGCTGCTCTGAGCATTGGTAGAGCAGGTTAAGAGTCTTATGTTCCCTGGGGTTTAACTCCTAGTATAGCATTACTCCTTCAACAAATCTATGGAAGACGGGCAACAAATATCCAAAAAGCACTGGGGAGCTGACACCTGCCGTCCATTTGTCCGGTGTGATCATTTTACTGATTATCTTAGCCAAGACAGCAGAAACCTTGCTTTGTTTCATGTGCACAGCATTATGGACCCAGCTCTATCTTCCAAATTCAGATGCTAACCCAGCCTCTAAGACCTCAGCATAAAACAGTATTTAGAGATAGGGCTGTAAAGAGATAATAAAGTTAAAAATAAGCCATTATGAGGGGTCTTAATCCAATATGGATGGTGTCCTTAAAAGATTAGGACCCAAAAAGAGACACCAGGGATGTGCAGACTCAGAGAAATGAGAACACAGTGAGAATACAGTGATAAAGTGGCCATCTGGAAGCCAAAACGAGAAGGCTCCAAAGGCTTGACCTCTCAGGCACGTTGATCTGAGACTCCAAGGTATTAAAGTATCAAAGAAACATGTTTCTGTTAGTCATGCTACCCACCTGTGGTGCTCTGCTGTCTAGCTTGGTTTCCCCCATCCCTTTCCAGCTCTATCATCATCTTCTATGCTTTTACAAGTTTCTCTGGGTGCTCGTGTGTGAGTAATCTGAGATAGCAACAGCTCCTACTCAGCACTCTCTTCTAAGACTATCTCTTGTCCAGCTTTGATTCTCCAACTCCCAGTGCCCTCACTCAGCACAATCATATCACTTACACAACAAAGAGGAAGAATCATTTGAACTGTTAAGTAGACTGCATTATCTACTCAAGAAAATTAATTCATATAATAACGTTATCTCTGCTGGTTGAACTTATGGAGTATGAAGGCCTTCACTGAAATCTTTGTCTATATTGAACAGGTTTTAAAAGACCAGATGGAAATACAATTGACCTTTCTGTCTTTGCTTTGGCACTTACCAGTCATGTGACACTGAACATGTTTCTGACTTCTATTTGGTTGTTTTCTCACAAAGTGTGGACAAAATAATAAATTCTCATAGGCAGATACAGTGAGGATTAAACAAGATAATGCTTCAAACAGTTTAGTATTGTTAATTACCATAGGCAGCTGGTATTTACCAAGCATTAGTTATTAATGAACAAATACCTCTCAGAAGAAAACAATTTAAGTGTTCTGTGTGGATTTGTGAATTTTTATTTGTTGTTATCAACTCACCACAAGCTAGAGTTATCTGGGGAAAGGAATCTCAACTGAGAAAATGTATCCAACAGATCACCTGTAGGAAAGTCTATATGCATTTTGTTGATTAATGATTAATATGGGAGGGTCAACTGGGAAAGTGCAACCTCTGGGCAGATAGTCCTGGGTTATGCTAAGAAAAGAAGTAGAGCCAGGATGAGTAGTTCACGAGGAGCAAACCTGTGTGTATGACAATGAACAGTTACATTTGTGCCTTGTACAATAGTGGTCAGAAAAAAAAGATACCCAGTCCCCTGGAATTGAAATTATAGACAGTTTTGAGCCACAAAATGGGTGTTGGGAGTCAAACCCTGATCCTCTGGAAGAGCAGGCAACGTTATTAACCTCTGATTCATCTCTTCAGCCCCTAGGATGTTGTATTCCAAAGTTCAAGTTTTCATTTTTTGGAATAATGAAATTTGCTACAAGCCAATAGAAGTAATTAAAGCAGCATACTAGAAAAAAACATCTAGCTAAGGGTATCTTGTATACACTTGTATTTTTCACAATACAACTTCTTTGGGCTTCAGTTTCCTTATGCATAAATGGCTTTCTGAACTTGTTTATGTAAAGAGATCATTTAAAAGTATACTTTTCCTAATTTCTTAAGATCCAGTTAGATCCAAAGGCACTAATTATTATAGATAAAAAGGAAGCTAAGAACAGTATGGTGTGTATATCAACCAGAGAAAAGGTAAGAGATGTAAATCAACTGGGAGGAGACATAAATTTTTACTGAAGTAGTTGAAGCTTAGTGATCTACTTGCATAACTTAGCCTATAGGTACTACCTACCTAAGCAGGTCAAAACCATAGAACCAAGTGACACCATTTATATAAAGAGACAAGTCTGTTGGAGGGAGGTCACTTGTTGGTTCCCGAATACCCGGCTAGCTTAGACCCAAAATAATCACACATAAACTGTATTAATTAAATCACTGCTTGGCCCATTAGCTCTAGCTTCTTATTGGCTAACTATTACATATTAATTTATCCCATTTCTATTAATCTGTGTTTCTCCATGCGGCTGTGGCTTACTGGCTAAAGTTCTGGCATCTGTCTCTGGCTACATGTCATCTCTCTGACTCTGCCCTTCTTTCTCCCGGCATTCAGTCCAGTCCTCCTTGTCTAGCTCTGCTCCACCCCACCCTGCTCTGCCCTGCTATAGGCTCAAAGCAGTTCTTTATTCATTAATGGTAATCACAGCATACAGAGGGAAACCCCACTTCAGAAGTCACTGTAATTCATTAGATTGTAGAAAGGAGAATCTGGATCGAACTACACCATGCATGCCTCTGTTCCTTGACATCAAAGGATGTGTTTATTCTGCATATATCTACCTAGTCATCACCTTCATATCCTCAGGCTCACACGGTCATCAAGTATTGCTCATAATGACTGCTGTCTTTGTGCTTTTTTCTAGTAAGTAAAATTAGCATTCTCTCATGACCTATAAATTCTAACATAATTGCTAATAAATTCTCTGGAGCTTTCGTTGCTTGATGAGTCCTTCAATATATTTTATCAGAGTTTAGAGCATTAAAATATCATAACTTATACTCTTAAGCACAATAATTCCCTTAAGGATTGACCAAAAGTGTAGTTACTTTTTAATTAACTCAAGAAAAATCATGGATGAACATAATCAAGTGACGAATCCTAAAGAAAAGTCCTCTTCCACTTCTATCTATCCCCCTTCTTTCTCTTCTTCTTCCTCCTTCCCTCCTCTCTCTCCTCCTTTTCTTCTTTACTTCCTCTTCTTCTTCCTCCTCCTTCTATTTCATTTCTCACAAGTAGAAGTGAACCACTCATAATGAATTCAAATTTTATGTAAAAAACCAAACAACTGAAATCATAGACAAAGGTTGTACTTTACATAAATCATTTTAAAAGTCATATATGTGTTAATTATCATTAGCTATGATCATCCAGAAAGAATAAAATTTTACACTTTGTTTGACATGTTCCAGGTTCTGAATATGATGGAACCTAATTTAATCCACTAGAAAAGAAAAACAATTTACAATAAACCTATGCATATTAACTTTTATTTTCTTCTACAATGCCATTGACTCCAGAGAACTAAGATACACTAAAAAAGGAGGTGGCAATAAAGAATGTGAACTAGTGATGTGTCCTAATGGTGGGAGGTGGGAAAGTGTTCTTGAGGCAACTGTAGTCTCAAGAGAAAGCGTTCTTTTCTGCTTTACCCACAAATGAAACTCCAAAACGCTGCCACAGACTGCTACACCTAAAATATTCTGAAGCTAGAAGAAATTACCCCAGGAAACAAAGATGAAAATGAGCCATCAGACGTGAAAAACCTATCACTTCTACCTACACAGGAGTGACATCTACTGCCCATGAGAAACCCTCCCCAAATTCTATGACAAAATTCTGCCCTGGTCCTAAGGAGCACCAATATGCTAGGTAAAGCCAAATTACTATGAATAAGACAGGGTGAATGTCTGATCTTCCCAAGGCAGCAAGAGCAGAAAGAAATCAGCGCACTTAGGCACAAGGAAGTCAGTGGGAATGAAAACCAGGAAGGACAAGAAGTGGGAGGAAGCACTACCAAAGGAATTGGCTATCAGCAGCCTTGGAGAACTATAGGCCAATTTTATTGGAAATAAAGAAGCTGGAAGCACAAAAATATGAGAAAGAATCATCTGGAAATTCCAAAATTGGTGTCATGAAAGAGTACACCTATCATACTCTAAAAGGACCCCTGGCTGCCATGCTCTGAGTGCCAGTGTCTTCCTGAACTCTCGTGTTGAAATGTGATCCTCACAGTGGTAGCATACAGAATAGGAAACTTGAGCACATGTTTAGATCATCAAAAGATGAGTAATAATATGAGTGCCTTTATTTTAAAAGGGCCCCTTTCCCTATGCAAGGATGCAACTAGAAACTGTCTTCTATGCTCAAGGATGTAGACCTTCATTGTTCTTCAAGTTGACCAGCACCTTAAATCTTTGACTTTCTACCCTGTAAAACTGTGAAAGCCATTCTTTTTAGAATATGCTTTTAACTGAATATGATTGCTGGGAGCCAGCCCCGGTGGTGAACAGGTCCCAGGAGAAAAGGTAAGGAGATGGTGAGGGACGAAAGTAAGACAGGTCATGATGGCTGGGATACTCTTGTAGCCTGACTGACTAGCAGGAAGAGTGCCTCTTTATTTATGCAGAATTTAGTAAGTATGGATACATTCATGTTGTTCCAAAACATAGATCATAACATTTTTGGTTTTGAGCATGTGTTTCACTTCTTCTTTTAGTCACCATTAATAATCACCACAGAACAAAGTTATCATTTCCAATCATTTTCCCTCAAATTTTGACATCATTGATAAACAGAGCTGATGTGAGATTCCCCTCTGTATGCTGTGATTACCATTAATGAATAAAGAAACTGTTTTAGCCTGTTGATAGGGCAGAACTAAGGAAGGTGGGGAAAACTAAGCTGAATGCTGGGAGAAAGGAGATGGATTCAGAGAGAAGCCATGTAGCCCTGCCAGAGATAGACACCAGAACTTTAGCGGGTAAGACACAGCCACATGGCGATACACAGGTTAATAGAAATGGGTTAAATTAATATGTATGAGTTAGTCAATAAGAAGCTAGAGCTTCTGTGTGATTATTTCGGGGATAAGCAGCCGGGAACCAACAAGTAGCCTCCTCCTACACAGAGCTATCATTGTTGCTCATTAACCCTATAACCCAATTTTTAAAGAATCTAGACACATATGTAAACTTGTTCTCAAAGCTGGTAGCTCTGCTTGCTTCAAGGACCCTAGACCAAAACAAAATCTCCAAGTTAAGTCTGAGCAGATTGCAATGTCCTAAGCAGTGTATTATTAACTCTTAATGCTTAGAGTGCCCAAGAAATATTCTCAGGCCAAAGCTGCTACAGTTATTATTCAAATTCTGGTATAATACAATGTTTACATTTTATATCTTTATAGAATTTGTCTATATGTCTAATCCTGGCAGTCTATTGTTCCTTGGTCATACAACACCACAGTGGCTCTGCATGAGATTACTTTTCTAAGAAAGAGAGGTGTGGTCCTGACATCTCATTCTTTTATCATCTGTCTGCAACATTCTTTGCCCACCAATATGAGTCTCTGTGTAAGATAGAGGTAACTTCAGCTAGTCTAACTTTCTTGCTGTATCTGCCACATAATTGCCTGAGTGTAGAGTAGGAAGAGGTTTATAATATGATCTGTGGCCAACTCCTCTAGCCCACCAAATCTTACTGACCTTTTAAAGTTTACTTTGTTTTGATTATCTTGTTCCTGAGTAAGTACAGGGATAGATGTTTTAAGAATTCCTCATAGCCTCATAAAGAGACCTCTGGCTTCTTTATGTGTGTCACAACCTCCAAGGCACAAGGAAGTCCTTCAAGTTGGTAAGGCTATCTCCCTAAAGTGGGAGGAATAGTGTGTTCAGGACTGTCCTCGGGAAACTTAGAAATAGCATTCCTGGGAGAAGGCATAAAGGATTCACAAGAAATAGTCCATCAATTTAAAATCCCCAAATTGTACAAATACTAAAAGTTTTCCAAGTATGCAACAGGTAAAGATGACAACTAAATGTGGCATAGAAGCCATCGTGTGGCTTGGCTTCTAAAATTTCCATAACTTCTTCTTAGATGATCTTATATCTCATGCTCATTAGTACCACTCAAGTAATAATTTCTATAGAAGACTCAATTTCTTACACAACTAATTCTTCAAAAAAAATCACCATAAGTTTTATTCTTAACATCAACTTTCCCGAGAATTGTTACATTGTCCCAGTTCTAGTCTTTGGTGAGGGGCTCTTAACAGCAAAGAGTTCAAGCATTAAACACGTCAAAGACATGGGCCAGAGTTGTGCAGCAACTTTCGGCAAGGGCACTAAAGGGTCAGTCCAAGTCGTCTGAGCGCTGTGATTTTTGTCCAGAAGCAGCTCTGGGACACTTGGCATCATCATATGATGCATCGTTCTCCTTTGCTTTCCTCCCTCCAGCATCTTTCAGGTCTCATTTCTCCAGCTTCTTCTCTGTCCCACCCACTTGCAAATTTATAGTCTCTTCACCCCCAAGTATTATTGCTACATACATATATACATATACAGATATATAAATACAAGCTGATGAGTTCATTGTTGTTGTTTGTGTATATATGATTTCAGGGATGACTGCTTTATATTGGACAACCAATTAGGGAATTTATCCTTGGTAGAACTCCTTTTCTCTGGGCACGATGCCCTGAGATTCCCCCCACCTTTCTGTGTTAGAATGCCTACTGATGTTGCCATTGTTAAAATTTCATTTATGCAGCCATTTGTACAAGAAACTGTATCATAGCATATTTTTTAGTATTCTGGAACTTATCTTTCCACCCCATGTTCCTGGATCTTTTCCAGCTGTGCATATGACAGAGGATTAGTGTCCAAAATATACAAAGATCTCAAAAACCAGAGAGTCAAGAAATAAATGGTTCAATTTTAAAACGGACTAGAACAGTTACAAACTCTTTGATCTGAAAAGATGATCTGCCTGTAAGATATGCTAATGCATATTTTTGTTTGTTCAACTAACTACATACAGGCAGAAACAGCTACAGTTGGTGGTTCAGCAAACTATACCTCTGGTTTGCATGATGAAGTCCTTTCTGACAAATTTCTACTGCATTAAGTATATTTAGCAATATCAGAGAAGGTTTATGTCCTATTGCCAAAATCTCCAAATCTATGAGCACAGGAGGGAATATACCTGGTCCTGAAACCTCAGAACCAACCTGTGAAATGTGATGAGCTTTTTTCTCTGACTCAGGAATAGTCTGTGTGTTGCTGTGGTTTTCTTACTCTCTATTTTGAAGGTTCTGCATTTTTCAAAGGAACAGGTGTATAGAACCTTTAGTGCGCACACCTTGTCCATGAAATAAGACTCCTAGGTGTGAAGTAGAGGTGGCCCTATCTTTATCCTTCCTGGTACTGGCTCAGGTTTTAGGAATTGGAATGCAGAAACAGGATAGTATGCTTCCTGCTGAATCAGAACTATTCTTTGAGCTGGACCAGTGAAAGACATATTGCAAAAGGTGTGAAATTTATGTTGGTTAAAGTAATAATAAAACGTTTTAAAATTTAAAAAACGAGCTAATGCAACAGTGGTGCAATGCTTGTGGGAGTAACCAACCAATATCTGACTGAATTTAGGGCCCACTTCATAAGAGGAACCCATTCCAATACTGTTCCAGTAGCCAACAACCTGAGACCAGTTAGGCCTGGCACCTAGAAAAAGACCAAACACTACTCTTCTGCTAAAGGAATGCAGCTCTGGAACAACTCTTAATGGCATTCTTCTATACTCATAGATCAGCTTTTTCTCAGTCATCATCAGAGAAACAGTACACAGGAATGAATACAGAGACCCACCGCTGGACAAGGTGCAGAGAATAAAACACCTTGGAATACTCAGCCCTAAATGAGATGTCTTCTTCAAACCCCTCCCGCCAAGGCTCCAAAGAGAGGTAGAAAGAGCCAGTGGGGATGGAGATCAGCAAGAAAACAAGGCCCCGTAAGTCAACAGTTTCAATATACGTATGAACTCAGGGACTGTGGCAGCATGCACAGGGCCTACACAGGTCTGGTCCTGATGAGCTCCAGCACTGAAGGAAGAAATGGACACAAAATCCTAGTCCTAACCCAGAAACTGTCTCCAACTGATAAACATTCAAAAATGAAAAATTCGCTAAAAGTCTTACTGGGTCTTCAAACCATTCATAAGGCCAGGTCCCATGCCCAGCATAGATGGCCAACCCAAAGTGAATTCAGTGGCATGTTTAGAGGTTGTTATTCTCATAATGTTTTTTCAAGTCATTTGTTGTAACTTTATAGATCCTCCCCAGGTATACCACGGCTTCTGGTGATGTATTTCTATGGGATTCCTGTGTGCATGAATGTGTATGTCTCTCCATCTATATGTGTTTTTATGCTTCTTCTTTGGTTCCTTTTCTTCTATTTGTTTGTTTTTCTTGAATATTACTTTACTTTATTATTTAGATGCCTGCTCATTTCCATTCAGAGACAGAAAGGGCATGGATTAGGATGAGGAGGGAGGTGTGAAGAATCTTATAGGATTTATAGGAGAGGAAGCTGTAATTGGAATTTATCGTATTAAAAATCTATTTTCAATAAAAGTAAAATAGACAGGAAAATAGGCTAGAGATTTAAACAGAGAGTTCTCAACAGGAGAAAGAAAATGGCTAAGAATTACTACAAAAAGTACTCTCAGCAATTAAGGAAACATAAATTAAAATAACTTTGAGATTTTACCTCAACCCAGTCCAAATGGCAAATACTAACCAAACAACTGACGACTGATGGTGGAGAGAATGTGGGGAAAGAGGAACCCTCATTCATTCATTGTTGGTGTGGGTACAAATTGATGTGGCATTCTGAAAAAAAAAAAAACACTGTGGGACACCCTACAAAAAACAAAACTAAATCTACCATAGGACCCAGTCATACCACTCCTTGGCATATGTTTAAAGTACTGGACACCTTAGTCCACAGAGAGTTGCTTAGCCATGTTCATTGCTGCCCTATTCACAATAGCTAGAAAATAGAAACCACTTAAATGTTCAGCTGATGAAGAGATAATGAAAATGTGGTACATATACACTACAGAACGCTGCTCAGCTATAAAGAAATTTTAGACAAATGGAAAGATCTAGAAAAGACTATTCTAAGTGGCGAGGTAGCCTAGGCCCAGAAAGACAAAATGTTCTTTCTCTTCTGTGGTTGTGATAGACAAAAGCAACTATGATGGCTCATAACCAGGACCAATCATTACCTCCTTTGTCTAAACTTGCTGAGGGAACTTTTGCAGTCAATGGCCTTTGGGATGCTAGCTACTTAGGGCATGGTCTCATGTACTATATATGCAGATGTAGGGGCATGTGTGAGCTCCTTAACTGCTGAATTTAGTTCCACTTCCCAGCACAAACAAAGGACTGAAGATCACGACCAATTCCTTGAGTTTATCCCATTATAAATAAAGCTTTATTATACTCCATTCTGGGCTAGTGTGGAAATATTTCTTATTGCAACATAGATTGCCTCTGTTTATACTTACTGCCTCAGCAAATTTATCAAGTGCCTGATCACACTGCAATCGTGTCTTAGCTTCAGAGGAACAACTCCCTACTTACTGAAGCTATGGGCTTTTCTAAAGCACCTAGAACCAGTGCAAAGATTCAGACAAACTCACCCTAACACCATATATGGGGGCATATGACTACAATCTTAGCACTTTAGAGGCAGAAGATATCGAATGCAAGAGTAACCTGGGCTAGATGTATTTAAAAAAAAAACTGTCTTAAAAAAACTAACACTGAGAATACAACTCAGTGGTACAGTACTTAATTAGCATGTGCATAGCCCTGTGCTCATTCTCCTACCCATGCACATGCACGCACACACACACACATACACACACACACACACACACACACTTATCCCTTAGGAATCAAGCTAATACTTACAGGTAATGAACAAAGTATCTCTTCTGGTGGCATGACACAGTCAGCTCCACATGAGCCACTCATGATGTTTTACAGCATGAAGTCCCTCATCAAGAATTATAGCTGGTTCTGAAAACCACTCCACTCTTGATAATACAAAACCTTCGTAGATACCATAGCTGGATTTGAAAGATGTGTCAATGATCTCAGGTTTACACAAGGTTGCTGAGGGTGGCCGAGCAGAAAAAGTCTATTAAATGAATTGAACATAACAAAGTGGTTGATCTGAAAAGCTTTCTGAATCCCTTATAGGCAACATTGCCCATGTCACATTAACTCCTTTCTAAAATAGCCACTTCATGTTACAAAGTCACAGCCTTTCTCCAGTTATTTGGATCTATTTCTTGGCCTAGTCCCATATTCTGTACTTTTTATCAAGTTAACTTTTCCATTATCTCATATCCCCTTTGACCAAAGTCACTCAAAATAATTCTAATAAATCTATGTAATGCTGAACATAAGTCAAGCTTTGAAATTGTGGGGACAGAATGTGAGCCATGTCCTGGAGCACCCAAAGAAAGATATGAGTTATCGAAGAACACATTCAGTCCCACTTATTAAAAATCTACATCATAGCTAGGGTTTTACGTAGAAATCTATACTCTAAAGAAAGACAACAAGTACAAAATATTGCAATGCCATTTTAATTTGAATGACAACCCATTGTGTGAAAAGAGACAATATAATTGCATGTTTCATTATTATGGGTTTTTTGGAACAAAGAAAGCTAAATATTCATAGTAAAGTAGATGTTTTCTTTTGTTTCGGTCTTCAAATTGCTAAATAGCAGACAATCTTAAGCTAAGACATTAATGTAAGGATTGACACACTACTTAATTTTCAATAAATAACAACAAGTACAAAGTATGATTAAAATAAAGAATCTTTTTAAAAACTTCATAAAAAGGTGGGAGGAAGGTAAAGGGGAACAGCAGGGTACTAGTGATCTGAAAAAAGGAAATGGGGAAATAGGGACTCCTTAGGGACTGGGAGAGAGGTTAATACAGAAGATAAGAGGAAATTAAAGGGGATAACAGGATACAATTGACAGGATAAGGGAAGTGAAAGGGTGGGCTCCATTAGGAAATGGAGAGGGAAGTAAATACAAAAGAAGGGAAATAGGTAAAACAATATGGATGACAGGAAAATTCACAAGGAATCATACAATTAACTATTGACACCCCCTCCAGAAAAACACTTATAATGCATGCAATTAGTTAATAAATATACGTACCTAGTTTTAACAAACCTTTTTTCATTTGGACTGATGAGACAACCTCCAAGAGCCAAAGACAACCTGCCAAAACCCTCAATACCAGGAATGAGTTATTGGCCAAGGCTATACGAGAGACTCCCCAAACATACATCCTGTCACTGTTGTCAGTAGTTAATGCCCAGCAGTAAATAGTAAGTCCCTATTGTTAAAGACACCATGCACTTAAGAAACAGGGCCCAGAGATACTTGAGTTGGAACTGACCTAACTGTTCCTTCTTTGAGGACTAGCTTCCCCAGTACCAGAAAATTACATACAATCTTCCAAAAAGGGAAGACAAACAATAGTCTTACCCAGATATGAGGCTGGGTGTTATGTGATAACGTGTCTCCTGGTGAGAGGAAACACCCATGACTCCTCACGCCAGACTGGGAACCCACAGCAGATGGAAACACGAATACCACCAAAGTCCAACGTGTTGAACTAATGAGTACTATTGAGGTTACTGACAAGAATATGGGTGGCTGGCACAGAGGCGCAGCGGCGGCGGCGCCAGACGCACAGAGGCGCAGCGGCGGCGGCGCCAGACGCACAGAGGCGCAGCGGCGGCGGCGCCAGACGCACAGAGGCGCAGCGGCGGCGGCGCCAGACGCACAGAGGCGCAGCGGCGGCGGCGCCAGACGCACAGAGGCGCAGCGGCGGCGGCGCCAGACGCACAGAGGCGCAGCGGCGGCGGCGCCAGACGCACAGAGGCGCAGCGGCGGCGGCGCCAGACGCACAGAGGCGCAGCGGCGGCGGCGCCAGACGCACAGAGGCGCAGCGGCGGCGGCGCCAGACGCACAGAGGCGCAGCGGCGGCGGCGCCAGACGCACAGAGGCGCAGCGGCGGCGGCGCCAGACGCACAGAGGCGCAGCGGCGGCGGCGGCGGCGCCAGACGCACAGAGGCGCAGCGGCGGCGGCGGCGGCGCCAGACGCACAGAGGCGCAGCGGCGGCGGCGGCGGCGCCAGACGCACAGAGGCGCAGCGGCGGCGGCGGCGGCGCCAGACGCACAGAGGCGCAGCGGCGGCGGCGGCGGCGCCAGACGCACAGAGGCGCAGCGGCGGCGGCGGCGGCGCCAGACGCACAGAGGCGCAGCGGCGGCGGCGGCGGCGCCAGACGCACAGAGGCGCAGCGGCGGCGGCGGCGGCGCCAGACGCACAGAGGCGCAGCGGCGGCGGCGGCGGCGCCAGACGCACAGAGGCGCAGCGGCGGCGGCGGCGGCGCCAGACGCACAGAGGCGCAGCGGCGGCGGCGCCAGACGCACAGAGGCGCAGCGGCGGCGGCGCCAGACGCACAGAGGCGCAGCGGCGGCGGCGCCAGACGCACAGAGGCGCAGCGGCGGCGGCGCCAGACGCACAGAGGCGCAGCGGCGGCGGCGCCAGACGCACAGAGGCGCAGCGGCGGCGGCGCCAGACGCACAGAGGCGCAGCGGCGGCGGCGCCAGACGCACAGAGGCGCAGCGGCGGCGGCGCCAGACGCACAGAGGCGCAGCGGCGGCGGCGCCAGACGCACAGAGGCGCAGCGGCGGCGGCGCCAGACGCACAGAGGCGCAGCGGCGGCGGCGCCAGACGCGGCGCAGCGGCGGCGGCGCCAGACGCGGCGCAGCGGCGGCGGCGCCAGACGCGGCGCAGCGGCGGCGGCAGCACGGCGGCGGCGCCAGACGCGGCTGAGCGGTGGCCAGACCCAAGCAGCTGGGACAGGCTGCAATAAGGAGAGCAGATCGCCCTACTACAATTGAATCAAAGAGGTAGGCCTTTGGTTGGCCAGGTCACTGGCACAAGGGGAGCCTGGTCCTGTCCTGAAGATCCTTCGGAGGGGTGAGAGGGTTCTTGGCCTGCAGCAGGAACCACAAAAGAGAGTGAGGGCATTTTGTAAGCGGAGCCCTTGGCCAGCAGGGAAACCTGATCCGGTTTCTAAAGGATCCATTGGATAGGATCAATAGGAGGAGATGGGCAGGCGCCAAGGCAAGAACTCACCCAATAATCCGAAAAACAACATGAAAACATCAGAACCCAATGATCTTACAACAGAAGTATTTGAACAACCTAACACAGAAGAAGTGGAAAAAATCGACTTTATGAAGATAATAGAGTCCCTTAAACAACATGTAAAAAATGCCCTTATAGAAATGGATGAGAAGTACAACAAAAAGTTTGAAGAAATGAGTAAATACGTACATGATACCCTGGGAAACCAAGAAAAAACCATCAAACAGGTAATGGAAACAGTTCAAGAATTGAAAACTGAAATGAAGGCAAAGAAGAAAATACAAACTGAGGACCAGCTGGATATGGAAAATCTAGGCCAATGAGCTGAGTCTACAGAAACAAGCATAATCAATAGAATCCAAGAGCTAGAAGAAAGACTCTCAGATGCTGAGGACACCATAGAGAAAATAAACGAACAGATCAAAGAAAACAGCAAAGCCAACAAATTCTCAACACAAAACATTCAGGAACTATGGGACACAATAAAAAAACCAAACCTAAGAATAATAGGAATAGAAGAAGGAGAAGAGTCACAGCTCAAAGGCTCAGAAAATATTTTCAACAAAATTATGGAAGAAAACTTTCCCAACTTAAAGAAAGATATTCATTTAAATATTCAAGAAGCATACAGAACACCAAACAGACTGGATCAAAGAAAAACATCTCCTCGCCATATAATAATCAAAACACAAAATATACAGGTTAAAGAAAGAATATTAAGAGCTGCAAAAGAAAAAGGGCAAGTAACTTATAAAGGTAAACCGATCAGACTTACACCTGACTTCTCGATGGAAACTATGAAAGCCAGAAGGTCCTGGATAGAGGTTCTGCAGAAGCTAAGAGACCATGGATGCAAACCCAAACTACTATACCCAGCCAAGCTATCGTTCAATATCAACGGAGAAAACAAGACATTCCAGGATAAGAACAAATTTAAACAATACGTAGCCACAAATCCAGCCCTACAGAAAGTAATAGAAGGAAAATCGCAACCCAAGGAATCCACCACTGCCAACACTGCCTACAATAACCCAGGCATCTAATGGCCCTTCACGAGCACATCTCAAAGAAAGGAGACACACAATCTCTACTACCAAAAGCAATAAGAATAACCGGAGTAAACAACCACTGGTCATTAATATCACTTAATATTAATGGGCTCAATTCACCTATAAAAAGGCACAGGCTAAAAGATTGGATACGAAAACAGGATCCAACATTCTGCTGTTTGCAAGAAACACATCTCAACCACAAAGACAGGCACCTACTCAGAGTAAAGGGTTGGGAAAAGGTGTTTCAAGCAAATGGTCCTAAGAAAAAAGCAGGTGTGGCCATACTAATTTCTAACAAAACTGACTTCAAACTAAAATCAATCAGAAGAGACCGAGACGGTCACTTTATACTCATAACAGGAACAATTCATCAGGAGGACGTCTCAATCCTGAATATATACGCCCCCAATATAAAAGCACCTACTTATGTAAAAGAAATATTACTAGAACTCAAGGCAGACATCAAACCACACACACTAGTAGTAGGAGACTTCAACACACCTCTCTCTCCAAGGGACAGGTCAATCAGACAGAAACCTAATAGAGAATTAAGAGAATTATTGGAGGTAATGAAGCAAATGGACTTAACAGACATCTATAGAACATTCCACCCAAATAGGAAAGAATATACCTTCTTCTCTGCAGCTCATGGAACCTTCTCAAAAATTGACCACATACTCGGAAACAAAGGAAACCTCCACAGATACAAAAAAATCTCAGTGTCCACCTGTGTCTTATCAGATCATCACGGATTAAAGTTAGAAGGCAACAACCACGCTGCCCCCAAAAAACCGACAAACTCATGGAAACTGAACAGTCAACTACTGAACCACGCCTGGGTCAAGGAAGAAATCAAGAAAGAAATTAAAGTCTTCCTTGAATTTAATGAAAATAAAGGGACAACATACTCAAACCTATGGGACACAATGAAAGCAGTGCTAAGAGGAAAGTTCATAGCACTAAGTGCCCACTTAAAGAAAACGGAGAATGCATACATTGGGGACTTAAAAACACACCTGAAAGCTCTAGAAAAAAAAGAAGCAGACGCGCCCAGGAGAAGTAGAAGACTGGAAATAATAAAACTGAGGGCTGAAATCAACAAAATAGAAACACAGAAAACAGTCCAAAGAATCAATGAAACAAAAAGCTGGTTCTTGGAGAAAATCAACAAGATCGACAAACCCCTATCCAAACTAATTAAACGACAGAGAGAGAACACGCAAATAAATAAGATCAGAAATGAAAAGGGGGACATAACCACAGACACAGAGGAAATTCAGAGAATCATTAGATCTTACTACAAAAGCCTGTATGCCACAAAACTGGAAAATACAAAAGAAATGGACATTTTTTTAAATAAGTATCATATACCAAAGCTAAACCAAGACCAGGTGAATGATCTAAATAGACCGGTTTCTCGCGAAGAATTAGAAATGGTTATCAAAAATCTCCCTTCGAAAAAAAGCCCAGGACCAGATGGTTTCAATGCAGAATTCTACCAGAACTTCCAAGAAGAATTAATACCTATACTCCTTAAGGTATTTCACAATATAGAATCAGAAGAGTCATTGCCAAATTCCTTTTATGAAGCTACAGTTATCCTGATACCAAAACCACAAAAAGACCCAACCAAGAAAGAGAATTACAGACCGATCTCACTCATGAACATCGACGCAAAAATCTTCAATAAAATAATGGCAAACCGAATCCAAGAACACATAAGAAAAATTATCCATTATGATCAAGTAGGCTTCATCCCAGAGATGCAGGGCTGGTTCAACATACGCAAATCTATCAATGTAATCCACCATATAAATAAACTGAAAGAAAAAAACCATATGATCATTTCACTAGATGCGGAAAAAGCATTCGACAAAATTCAACACCCCTTTATGATAAAGGTCTTGGAGAGAATAGGGATACAAGGGTCCTACCTAAATATAATAAAAGCTATTTACAGCAAGCCAACAGCTAACATTAAATTGAACGGAGAAAAACTCAAAGCCATCCCACTAAAATCAGGAACACGACAAGGATGTCCACTCTCGCCATACCTCTTCAATATAGTGCTTGAAATTCTAGCAATAGCAATAAGACAACATAAGGAGATCAAGGGGATTCGTATTGGAAAGGAAGAAGTTAAGCTTTCGTTATTTGCAGATGATATGATAGTGTACATAAGCGACCCCAAAAATTCTACCAAAGAACTCCTACAGCTGATAAACAGCTTTAGTAACGTGGCAGGATACAAGATCAACTCCAAAAAATCAGTTGCCTTCCTATACACCAAGGATAAGGAAGCAGAGAGGGAAATCAGAGAAGCATCACCTTTCACGATAGCCACAAATAGCATAAAATACCTTGGGGTAACCCTGACCAAGGAAGTGAAAGATCTACTTGACAAGAACTATAAGTCTTTGAAGAAAGAAATTGAAGAAGACACCAGAAAATGGAAAGACCTCCCTTGCTCTTGGATTGGGAGGACCAACATAGTAAAAATGGCAATTCTACCAAAAGCAATCTATAGATTCAATGCAATCCCCATCAAAATCCCATCAAAATTCTTCACAGATCTGGAGAAGACAATAATCAACTTTATATGGAAAAACAAAAAACCCAGGATAGCCAAAACAATCTTATACAATAAAGGATTGTCTGGAGGCATTACCATCCCTGACTTCAAACTCTATTACAGAGCTACAGTATTGAAAACAGCTTGGTATTGGCATAAAAACAGAGAAGTCGACCAATGGAATCGAATAGAAGACCCTGACATTAACCCACAAACCTATGAACACCTGATCTTCGATAAAGGAGCTAAAAGTATACAATGGAAAAAAGAGAGCATCTTCAACAAATGGTGCTGGCAAAACTGGATGTCAATCTGTAGAAGAATGAAAATAGATCCATATCTATCACCATGCACAAAACTCAAATCCAAATGGATTAAAGACCTCAATATCAGTCCGAACACACTGAACCTGATAGAAGAGAAAGTGGGAAGTACTCTACAGCACATGGGCACAGGAGACCAATTCCTATGTATAACCCCAGCAGCACAGACACTAAGGGCATCATTGAATAAATGGGACTTCCTGAGGCTGAGAAGCTTCTGTAAAGCAAAGGACACTGTCACTAAGACAAAAAGACAACCCACTGACTGGGAGAAGATCTTCACCAACCCTGCAACTGACAAAGGTTTGATCTCCAAAATATATAAAGAACTCAAGAAACTAGACCGTAAAAGGCTAATCAACCCAATTATAAAATGGGGCACTGATCTGAACAGAGAATTCTCAACAGAAGAACTTCAAATGGCCAAAAGACACTTAAGGTCATGCTCAACTTCCTTAGCGATCAGGGAAATGCAAATCAAGACAACTTTAAGATACCACCTTACACCTGTCAGAATGGCTAAAATCAAAAACACCAATGATAGCCTTTGCTGGAGAGGTTGTGGAGAAAGGGGTACACTCACCCATTGCTGGTGGGAATGCAAACTTGTGCAACCACTCTGGAAAGCAGTGTTTCGGTTTCTCAGGAAATTCGGGATCAACCTACCCCTGGATCCAGCAATACCACTCTTGGGAATATACCCAAGAGAGGCCCTATCATACAACAAAAGTATATGCTCAACTATGTTCATGGCAGCATTGTTTGTAATAGCCAGAACCTGGAAACAACCTAGATGCCCTTCAACGGAAGAATGGATGAAGAAAGTATGGAATATATACATATTAGAGTATTACTCAGCAGTAAAAAACAAGGACTTCTTGAATTTTGCATACAAATGGATGGAAATAGAAAACACTATCCTGAGTGAGGTAAGCCAGACCCAAAAAGAGGAACATGGGATGTACTCACTCATATTTGGTTTCTAGCCATAAATAAAGGACATTGAGCCTATAATTCATGTTCCTAGAGAAGCTAAATAAGGTGAATCCAAAGACAAACACATAGGCATCCTCAGGAATATTAACCTTCATCAGGCGATGAAAGGAGACAGAGACAGAGACCCACACGGGAGCACCGGACAGAAATCTCAAGGTCCAAATCAGGAGCAGAAGGAGACGGAGCACGAGCAAGGAACTCAGGACCACGAGGGGTGCACCCACACACTAAGACAATGGGGATGTTCTATTGGGATCTCACCAAGGCCAGCTGGCCTAGGTCTGAAAAAGCATGGGATAAATCCAGACTAGCTGAACATAGCGGACAATGAGGAATACTGAGAACTCAAGAACAATTGCAGTGGGTTTTTGATCCTACTGCACGTACTGGCTTTGTGGGAGCCTAGGCAGTTTGAATGCTCACCTTAGGAGACCTGGATAGAGGTGGGCAGTCCTTGGGCTTCCCACAGGTCAGGGAACCCTGATTGCTCTTCGAGCAGATGAGGGGGGGGGGACTTGATCGGGGGAGGGGGAGGGAAATGGGAAGCGGTTGTGGGGACGAGGCAGAAATTCTTAATAAATAAATAAATTAAAATAAAAAAAAAAAAAAAAAAAAAAAAAGAATATGGGTGGCTGTTACAGGAACAGAAATGACTCAAAGACAACTGTGTCACCAAGCCCACCCCAGCATGGATGACAGTTCATGAAAACTGGGAATCTGGAGCACCCTGCACAGCCTGCATGTAGCTCTACAGGTTGGAGAGCATCCTTTCTATATGCCTCAGTTGGTCTAAATCTCTTCCAGGCAGCTAGGCTGGTTTCTGCTTTTCTTGGGAGTTGTCCTGATCTCAGAGTCTTTGGGACTTTTCTCCTCTGAGAGTCTTCCTTGCAGCTCAGCTTCTTTTCCTCTGAAGAGAACTCTCAGCTTTTTATTGAGTGCTCTGGGGTTTAGTGAAGCTGGTAAGTTTCAGGAACTTCCTAAAGCTATTCTGAGTCGTTTACCTTCTGCTTTAGGAGTTTCCTTGCAGGATGAAATGTTTCATTCTCCAAGGACTATTAAGCAACAGATACCTATGAATCACACCAATAACCAGCATGGTATGATAACCCTAGGGATACAGTAACACACAGCTCTCTGATCTGATGTATTTAAGAGCTGCTCAATAAAAGGAAAGTCATGCCTAGTACTGGAAACCAACTATTTACTTAGTGCTAATGAAGTCATGGTTATTAGAAGAAAATCTACAACTACTAATTTATTAAACCATCATAATCGCTAACAATGATCTATAAACATTTGTCCTATACCCACAAATAAGTGTAGTCTTCACCTCTTATCAGGGAGGCTTCCCTATGGAACAGAGACTATTACAGAGAGCCATAACTAATCAATGTCTGAAGTTGTGGAACTCAGTTCCAACCAATGCGTCTGCAAAACACTCCTTTGGCCAAGGCTCAGGGAACACTGAAGAAGAGGGGCCAAAAAGATTGTAAAATTCATGAGCGTCTGTCTCCTAATAATATCAAAATCTACACCCTATACCCATAAAGTTTCACTAAATGTGATCTGAAACAAGGAGGACACCAGGAAAGCAGCAAAACTAGATGAGAGAAAGGCTATGAGGCTTCAGCCCTACACAATGAACTACAGGCAACTGAGTAAAGCTGGGAAAGGGAGAGGTGGTCCACCCCAGGGAAAAGCACACCAATGGTTGTCCAGTGCCAAATGGTCAGACCTGAAACGTACATACAAATAACATTATATGTACTAAATAGACATTATTTTAGACTATAATTGTATTTACATATATGCATGCAACAATAATTGATTAAGAAAAAGGCCATGTTTTTTTTTTTTCGAGACAGGGTTTCTCTGTATCTTTGGAGCCTGTCCTGGAACTAGCTCTTGTAGACCAGACTGTTCGTGAACAAACAGAGATCGGCCTGCTTCTGCCTCCTGAGTGCTGGGAGTAAAGGCATATGCCGACACCACCTGACAAGGGCATGAATTTTAAGAGAGAGAATGGAAGTTTAAGAGAACAGAAGGGAGAAATGTTGCAATTAAAATACATTCTCAAAAATAAAAAATAAATGCATACTTCATAAAAAGTATCTAAATGAGTACTTTCTCTTTGAATCAATTGTATAGATACTATCATTGTTTGAAATATGTTTGATATTTGCTTTAATATTGGCTTTAGAGCAGAATCATTCTTTCAGAATTCCTCAATGGTTGGAAGTTCCATAAAGTAGTGATTGTTTTCTCAGGAAGCAATAATAGTTCAGGATGATGAATAACATTGTCTAAGGTTAGTAATCAGAACAAAATATCAGCTCTAATAGGAAAAGATTAATTTTTTTGTAGTTCCTTAGAGGATGACAAATTACTGGGATAGAGGTAGTTTCTTAATACCCTGAGAAACCTTAGACATGAAATGATTCAGAAGAAAAAATACGACACTCCCAACCTTCCTTGAAACTTACCATTAAGAAGCTACAAAACCCTGAGCGTCTCATAGCAGGACGCAAAATCAACTTTTAAAATATAATGCCAATTGTGAGTTACTGTCACACAGTAGTCACACACAAAGAAAGCCATTTTTCTTGGTATAGTTTATTAGTTTTGACACAGTCTTGCTGTGTAGCCCAGGCTAGCCTTGTACTTAGGATCCTCTTCTGTTATCTCTAAAATGCTAGGACTATGGGTGTACAACACAGTACCTGGCCACTCAGTAAACTTCCACAGGATGAGAATATAACAGATAATTAAAAACTACTATTGTATTCACAGAAGGCAATAATCATAAGTCAAACAAACTAAATTTTCAGTCTTTTTTAAAGTCCAATCTTTTTAAAAAATCCAAAGTCTTTAAAATCCAATCTCTCAACTTTGGGGTCCAGTAAGATCAAAAATATTTTGAACTTTTTTCATGCAAGAGGCCATAGTCACAGGGCATAGTCACAATTGAATCAAAGAAAAAAATAAAACCCTAAACCCTCCACAGGACACATAGCTTGTCTTCAAAATCTAGGGAGACTCCACTCCACCTCTGTTGATGTTCTTGGTGGTTATTACATTGTACTGACCTCTCCAAAATGCTGGTATCTCTGCTACAGCTGGGCTACACTTTCACAAATAGCCTCTCATAGACTCTCTTCTTGGTGCCAAGCCACAGCTGCTCTCCATGACCCTTCATGTCTGCAAAGCCAGAATCACCTGGGTTACTCTCATGCTACCAAATTTGGTTGCCAGCATGAAGTACAACCTTAGTTCTGGAACATAGCTTGTATTGGAAAAGTTCACCTCAATGATTCTGGTCTCTTCTTAATTGCCACTAATCGCTTAGCTCCAGCTAACCAGCATAATTGTTCCAGTCACACAAAAGTTTCCCTTCAGGGGAGCTGGTCTCTTGCTAATCACAGCTGAATCTTCAACCCCAGCTCACCAGAAAGAATCTTAAGTCAAAATAACTAACAGCCCTGATAGAGGCTTTAAACTTACCTCTGAAACTTGACAAGCCAGGCCTCTATCATCTGCACAGCTCTCAACATTATCTCCCAAGCTCCTAAAGAACATCACACTGAGGTCTCATCACTCAATGACTTTTCAAGCCCAAAGCTCCAAAGTCCTTCCATAATCCTCCAAAAGAACATGATCGGGTCTATCACAGCAATACCCGACTATCCTGGTACCAACTTGTCTTAGTTGGGGTTTCTATTGCTGTGATGAAACACTATGACAAAAACACAAGTTGGAGAACAAAGGGTTTATTTGGCTTACACTTCTGTATCACTGTTCTTTGTCAAAGGAAGTCAGGACAAGAACTCAAACAGGCAGGAGCCTGGAGGCAAAAGCTGATCCAGAGTCCATGAAAGGACATTATTTACTGTATTTCTACTCATGGAATTCTTAGGCTACTTTCTTATAGAACCCAGAACCACTGACCCAGGGATGGCACCACCCACGATGGGCTAGATCCTCCCCTATCAATCACTAGTTAAGAAAACAACTGTCAACTGGATCTTATGGAAGCATTATTCTCAACTGGGTTCTCTTCTTCCACATAACTTTAGTTTGTGTCAATTTGACATAAGACTAGTCAGTACAATATATCCAAAAATATATATTCAAGAATACAGTCTCTTCAATAAATAGTGCTGTAGAAACTGGATATTTACACGTAAAATAATGAGACTGATTCCCTAGCTCTCATGATATATTAATCAACTCCAAATGGACCAAAAACCTTAATGTTAAAACCTGAAACTGAGAAAAAATTAACAAAAACATTTCAAGATATAGGCATAGATAATGACTTCCTAAACAGCCCTTAGTCACTCAGGAAATAATATCAACAATTAACAAATGTGACATTTCTGCAAGCAAAGGAAACAGCAAACCAAGTGAAAAGGCAGCCTTGAAAAGGGAGAGAATCTTTTCTAACTATATATCTGACAAAGAATTAGTACCTAGAATATATAAAGCACTCCCAAAAGTAAGTAGTAAATCAAACAACCTGGTCAATAAATAAATTAATGAAAGGAGCAGACAATACTCAAAATATAAATAGCCAAATCAACAATAAACATGAAAACCTCTCCAATCCCACTAGTCATGAGAAAAGGGCAAATCAAAACTACATTGCAATTCCATTGCACCCTAGTCAGAATAGCAATCACTCTATTGTTGGTTTTTACTCTTTGGCTCTTTTGGAGGCCCACATACTAAATAAATTCCAAATAAATCACAGAGAGAGGCCCATTCTTGCTTATAAATGCCCAGCCTTAGCTTGGCTTGTTTCTAGCCAGCTTTCCTTAACTTAAATTATCCCATCTACCTTTGGCCTCTTGTCTTTTTCTATTGCTGACTTCTGTATATCTCACTTTCACTCTTACTCCTGGATGGCTGTGTAGCTGGGTGACTGACCTCTGATGTCCTCCTTCTTCTTTTCTTGTTCCACAATCTCTCTCCCCAAATTTCTCCTATTTACTTTCTCTGCCTTACAGCCCCACCTATACTTTTTTTCCTGCTTTGATATTGGTTGTTCAGCTTTTTATTAAACTAATCAGATGTTTTAGACAGGCACAGTAACATAACTTCACAGAATTAAACAAATGCAACATAAAAGAATGCAACACATATTTGCATCATTAAGCAAATATTCCAGAGCATAAACAAATGTAACACATCTTAAAACATGGTGTGGCAGGTCCTTCTGTCTATGTGTTGCTTTTATTGGTTAATGAATAAAGAAACTGCTTTGGACCTATATCAGGGCATAACTTAGGTAGTCGGGGAAGATGGAACTGAATGCTGAGAGGACGAAGGCAGAGTCAGAGAGATGCCATGGAGCCACTACCAGAGTCAGACTTGCGGAAACTTTGCTGGTAAGCCACTGCCAAGTGGCAATATACCGATTACTAGAAATGGGTTAAATTAATATGTAAAAGTTATCCAATAAGAAGCTAGAGCTAATGGGCCAAGCAGTGATTTAATTATTATAGTTTCTGTGTAGTTATTTCAGGTCTACACTAGCTGAGCAGCTGGCAACCAACAAGCAACCTTTCATACAACAAAACTAATATTCCACAATGGAGCACAGAGGCACTATTCACAATAGGTAAGTCACGGGACCAGCCTAGGTGTTCAACACAGAAAGGATAAAGAAGTCTACAGTATATTTACACAATGGAACTTTTCAGGCATAATAAAAATGAAGTTATGCCATTTACAGAAAAACAGACATAACAAGAGACAATCATATTTTACCAAATTAAGTCAGTTTCAAAAAGATAAATATGTTTTTCTTTATTTGTGCTTCCTGGGTATAATATAGATAACACAAAATCTCATGTATGTTTGTGCATATGACATGAAAATAAAATCAAATGCATCTAGAAGGGTAATGGGGACTGTTGGGAAAGAAAGACAATTGGAAAAGTGGAGGATGACAGAAATGCAGTCAAGTTCTATTCTATTCTTGTATAACAATGTCCCTGTGTACTGTAGTACAGGTACCATGAGTATACAGTGACTATGTGTGTGTGTGTGCGTATGTGTGTGTGTGATTGTGCATGTATATAATTTCTCAATATAGACAGATCAATAGATGGTAGATAGATAGATAGATAGATAGATAGATAGATAGATAGATAGATCAATAGATGGAAATATATGATAGAGATAGAGAGATAGATAGATAGACAGATGAAAAGAGATGATAGAGATAGATAGATGATAGATAGATAGATAGATAGATAGATAGATAGATAGATAGATGATAGATAGATAGATCAATACATGAAAATAGATGATAGAGATAGATGATAGAAAGATAGATAGATAGATAGATAGATAGATAGATAGATAGATAGATAGATGATAGATAGATAAATCAATAGATGGAAGATAGATGATAGAGATAGATAGATAGATAGATAGATAGATAGATAGATAGATAGATAGATATTGAGAGAACAGGAGATAAGAGGGGTACCTCTCCCCTATCTTGCTGTCTCTGTGACTCTCCTTGTGTTTATATGTTCCCCTCATTTCTTAAATTACACCTCAAAACTTTGCTTTTACCCTGCTCCTTTTGCTTTCTGGAAAATGCTTTTGTAATTTGATGATAATGGCATATTTTTGGACTGTAATCTCCATTTCACTTATTTGAAGTACATTTTTATTCTCCTGAATTTCTCTTCCTTTCCATTTGGGCCAAGCTGCAAATAATAATAATTTCCTCTAACCTCCCAGCTCTGTGGCATTGTATAAATTCTACATTACTCCCATCTCTGTCCCCCATCCAGACCTTTGAAAATAAAAGCAACAAAAAGCCTCTCATTTTAAAGAAAGTTGGGCCATTCATTATGCTATGTGTTTAGGTGCTGTGTTTATCATGTGCCAACATTCCATGCATCTTGGCATCAAAGGGTACAGCTTTATTGTGACATTTCTGAACGAAAACTACGTGGCAGTAGCAGTTTGCAAAGAACTCTCATTTACCGTGGCCACATTTATGAGTGGTGGGGAAAAATACATAAAACTACTGCTTTGAGCAAAACGCTACAATGATTATTTAGCAAACAAACTCACATATGAGAAGGTAGAGGGGAACGATCGCTTCTGCAGACTAAATTACACTTTACACTCAGGCTCCGCTGAATGGCTTTCTACAGAGGTAACATTTAAATTATAGCTCTTGATAAGCAAACATCTCAGAATGTGTATGTGAATTTGAATTATGCATGTAACAGGAAGTGTGTTTATGGGGGAAAAGTCAAGTCTATAGATTGTTAAATTGCTACCACACTTGTAAGGGACAAAAAGAGCTGCAGTATCGAACAGTGAAGAACCTTGGGGAGAGGTCCTACTTACTCTCTAGAAAGAAAATGGCTTGGCAATTCTGGACCTCAGGGAGTGGTCAACATTTATCTTCATTTAAAGACATTCAGATATCTGTTTGGTTCTGTCTCTTTAGAAATATAATTTGATACCTTAGGCTTAGAGAGTGGACCTAGAATACATACGACGAACAAGATACAGTTGGCTTAAGCAAATTGGCCAATGTGAAACACTTAGATTAACAATCCTGCATAAACAAGCATTTAGCCTTTTTAGACGATGGCTCTCTCCCAACTATATAAACAATCTCGAAAGCCTGTCAGTGGGTTCCAGCAGAATGTGTCTTCTTCCCTGCATCCATGTGTTACCATGCTTTCTAAGTGTCAGGAGGCACAGAACGGTTTTCATATTTCCATGTAATCTGCATATTGTGTAATTCAATAGCTGGTATGTTGTGCATTTCTTCTGTCAATAGTTTTTAGAAATTTTATGATGTTTCATTAAGAATTACAATTATTCACATTGAAAATAAAATTCCATTTCTACCACAATAAATAAAGGTAGAGTAAAGGATCAGGGTAGAAGCAGGGTCTCTATTCTCTCATCAGTCAACAAATATTTCCCATGACTCCAAATCCTCTCTTCATAAAGAAGATAAGAAAGAATAAAGTACTGACCATCATATTACTCAAGCCAAAAGAAGAAAAGAATTGAGAACACACTATAAACCTCTTACCATTTATTAACAGAAAATTCACAGGAACATCTCACTATATGCTTTATATATGTGTATATATATGTGGGGGGGGTGTATGTGTGTGTAAGGGCAAGACTTTTGGCCTGGGAATGATCTGTATAATCACATTTGTATAATAGTCTTCAAATGCTGTAATTATAGAGATTTGCATAAACAATATTTTCTATATGGAAACTGCACTGTGCCACATATCAATAAAGAGAAAATAGACAGACAGATAGATAGATAGATAGATAGATAGATAGATAGATAGATAGATCACGAACATGAGGAAAAGAGGGAAAAGGAATACCCATGAATATAAAATGATCTTTATTGAAACCGGACTGGTCATTTTGTCCAGTGGGAAGGTACCATACAAATCTACTGTGTGTCAAAATTGCATAGAATTTCTTTTGCAATTTGGGTACACCCACTAAATTAGGTCCACCAAAATAATAATAATAATAAATAATTATAACAATAATAATAATGCATTGAAGTCCTCATCCCCAATACTTAAGACATAAAGGACATGCAACCTTTTCATAAGATGTCAATTATGAAATCTGGAGAACAGCTGAGTGTATTGCAATGAATGTTTATTCCCTCTACCCATGCGAATGCATTTTCAATAAAAGGAGGAAAATGGAAAGAATGGTTTTCACATTTCCAAGTAACTGTAACATATTCGTACTCATATTCTCATTATCTTTATGTACCATATCAATGTTGTGGAACCAGCCTATATGTGCATCAGCAGATGAACTGATAAGATGTGGTATATGTACACAATTGGTTACTTTTCAGCTATGGAGTGATTTGAATGAGGAATGTCTCACATAGACTCATGTATTCGAACATGTGGTCTCAAGTTCACAGTGCTGCTTGAAGAGGTTATGGAGTCTTTGGGATGTGGAACCTTGTGGAAGAAAGTTTGTTGTGGGGGGTAGTCTTTGCTGGTTTAGGGGCTCTCCCCATTTCTTGCCCCTCTCTGCTTCCTATGAGTGAGTCAGCTTCCTGCTCCTGTGGTCAGGCTTGCCACCATTCTGGGTGTTACCCCCATAAAGACTCTCCCTCTGAAACCAAGACCAAAACTAAAGTCTTCGTTGAGTTGCTTTTGACTGTAACTCATATTTTACTGCAGCAACGTAAGGGCAGCTAATAGAATTTGTAGTAAAAAAATATGTAATTTTCAGAAAAAAATAGAATCAGAGGTCATCATGTTTAGCAAAATCAGTAAGACTCAGAAGAAAGATATCTCATATGCTCTGTATTACGTAGTGTCAATGCTTCATTTCTTACTACATGAAGCCCTGCACTGCTGCAGGGTAGGACTCCATCAGCCTGAAAGGCATGACCAGTGGTGGCCACCAAGCTCTTAAACTCTCAAAGTCCTGATCCTTCAGCCCCTCAGTCCTTCACACCCTCAGTCTCTCAATGATCGTAGACCCGAACTAAGCTCAGATAACCTGTTTCATTTATTAGCTTCCTGGTTTATGCTATCATATTTTTAGCAACAGAAAATGGGGTGCTATATCAAGAAATTAGTGACAGCTGGAAGAGACATGGAACATCCTCCCCTGGAGGCTGGGGAGGAAGCCCAAGCCAAGAAACACCTTAGTATTTGGTGTCTAGTCTCGATCCCAAAGAAAAGAAAGTGTTCTGTTGTTATAAGCCAGGTGGTTCGTGATACCTTTTTATAGCAGCCTGGGAGAATTAAAAGAGAACTAGATGTACACACACGTGCAAATAAATGCACGTGGAACTTACATATCTGAACATCATCGGTGAGTGGACTATAGTGCCCCACTGTAATTGCACAAGCATCACCACTGGAACCTGGGGGTTGGGGATACACAAAATTTAACTGTATTGTTTCTCCCAACTTCATGTGAATCTGTAATTATCTCAAAACAAAAAGTGGGCTGACATCAAGTACATATTGGCTCCTCAAGTTGTCCTTGGGAAATAAACCAGAAAGATACATTCAAAAGCCCAGTTTCAAAAAGAGAAAACTGGGCTGGTGAGATGGCTCGGTGAATAAGGTGCTTGCTCCCAAGTCTGGTGACCTGAGTTAAAAACACAATATCTACAAGATGATAGGATAGAAAAACTCTTGAAAGTTGTTTTCTGTTCTCTGACATCTACATACATACTGTGGCAGAGGAGCACACACACACATACACACACACACACACACACACACACACAATTTAAACATAAAAATTAGAAAATTGGGGCTCCCCAGGGGGAAAAAAGGAGATTTTCTAAAATTCACAAGGATAGTAAGAAATTCAGTTTTTAATCTATGGCCTCCATCTGTAACCTTCATATGAATGTATCAATTGTTTAAGCTTCCTAGAGATGACAGAGACTTCCAGTTGGTAGGGAGCAGTCCACAAGGTCAGCAAATCAGTAATCATTGCAGAATGAGAATAAAAAACCTGGCAGCAGGGACATAACCCTTGCTGCCTTTCTCCCAGAGAAAACAGAGCTGGCGCTTGTCTGTATTATTAACTAGGGATGATGAGGCAAAGCTGCTCCAAAGCAGTTCTCAGAGGAAAGGCCTCAGGTCTCACACGGTCCATTCCTCTTTGCAGAGGAAACCGAGCAGAAATCGCTGCTGAAGATCCCGAAAGCAGATTGGGAACGGAAGCTGTGAATAAAGGAGCAGTGGGAATCAAAGTGCCAAGAGTTTGTTCACCACCAAACTGCATGCATTAGCCCATCTCACGCAGGCTATCACCTCTTAATTGCATCCAGTGGTGTCAGGAAGAGAGAGCTGTTTGTCAGCCTTATTACCTGCTCTGCCCAGCTGTTATGTGCAGCTCTTGGGTAGCCTAGGTGGTTTATATGAATGTGGAAGATGTAGAAACATTAGCAGCTGAACCGTAATTTGGGGAATAAAGGAGAGAAGGGGTGAACCCCTTACACACACACACACACACAATCAGGGGAGAGACTTCTTACCAAGGCTTAACAGGAAAATGGGGAGAGATGCAGCAAATTGCATTAATTAAATGCACACATATATAAGAAACGATAGGCAAAAGATGATAGCATTGTTGTAGGGTTCTTGAATTAATGTAGAACTTTTTCTACATGAGACGGTTTACAGACATAGGAAACCTTCCCTAGACATCTCAGGGCACAAGGATCAGCAAGAGAGAGATGCTAATACGGCCCTCTCAAGGAGGTTGAACAACATCGGGATTTCAGGTGCTCACACACAGTTTCAGGAAATCTTCCCCGGATCCTGGCTTTCTACAGCCACCATCGATTTGCAGCTTCTGAAGAAGGGGCTTTACTGGTTGACAATTCCCTTCTGCAGGTCAGCCGTCTCCCTGGTGAAAGCGGAAAGCTGTTCAAATGAAGTCTGAAAACCCTGAGCCAGAGGAAAGCCAGAGCAGAATCCTCAGACACTTGGTTCCTCCCTCTACTGAGCCACTTTATGTTTCTGGAATTGATAAAAAGGAGAGACAGAAACAGCTGTGCACAGGCCCATCCGAGTCTTTGCTTGGAGTCTCCTTCCATATTGACTCTCAGGCTCCCTACCCTGAAATATGCAATTGTGGAGCTGATTAGTCTGCATTCCTTTTGATGTGGAAGTGATCCAAGGATATGTTCCGTGGCCACTTAAGTTACATGAACTGTATGTATATTCTCACAGTTACAACTGCACAGAAAGAAAGCATTGGTATCCATGCAAGTGTTTTGCTTTTTTTACCAGTGTTTCTTAAAGCCTAGTGTGGAAAAAAAAAAAAAAAAGATTACCTAGAGATCGGGTTTATGTCCTGGTTCTGACTCAGACCCTATGGCGTGAGTGCTGATAGTGCATTTCCTATGAGCCTCAAGGCACCACTGAGCCGCCTACTCTCAGAACATCCTTTGTGTGCAAAGATTCCAAGCTAACATCTGGTGTGCAATTCAGGTACATGGGTGCTGTTTTCAGGACATCTGTGTAGGTGTGTTTGGTACATGGGTGCTGTTTTCAGGACATCTGTGTGGGTGTGTTTGGTACATGGGTGCTGTTTTCAGGACGTCTGTGTGGGTGTGTTTGGTACATGGGTGCTGTTTTCAGGACGTCTGTGTGGGTGTGTTTGGTACATGGGTGCTGTTTTCAGGACGTCTGTGTGGGTGTGTTTGGTACATGGGTGCTGTTTTCAGGACGTCTGTGTAGGTGTGTTTTTCTCCTAGGCTAAACTCATTGGTTCTCTCCATTTGACTATGAACGCGAGGCAGGCTAAAGAGTAAAGCAAGTTACGTGTGTACTCATCAACTAGAAGCCAGAATTGTTGGTGTTTGATTCTCACCAGTCCCAATCCCTGCCTCCATTTCTCCCTCCTTCATTCCTCTCTGCTGCCCCATCACTCACTCACACACACACACACACACACACACACACGCACGCACGCACGCACGCACATGCACATGCACATTCTCCCTTAACATCGTCTCTGCTTGCCCTCTGCCTTATTCCTCCTTCCCTCAGTCCCTCTAGGTACGAGCCTTTCTTCTCCAGCCACATGAAGTTGAAGATTCTGTGATTCTTCACCCATAAATATTTCATCTTGTATCTTCCAAGGATAAAACTATTTTCAATTAATTAATGCACTTCAGAAACTATACAGTAATTCCAGTTCTGTACATTAACTAAGAGCTCGTGCATATTCAGGTGCCCTGACCTGTGCCATTGCTGTCTTTTGTAGCTACTTTGAAAGGATGATGTGACCTTGTTTAGGAATTGCTTTAACAGTGCCTTAACTCACTACCCCCATTCTTCTCTCTGTGTCTCTCTGTGTATATCGCTCTACCTGCCTTACTCTCTGTGTCTGTCTGTATGCATCTCTGTCTGTTTCTATGCATCTCTCTATCTGTCTCTTCTGCTTTTCTTCCTCTTCTTTCTCTATATATTTATTCTTTTATGACAATAATATTATTTTAACCAAACGAATTATTTTTGAGGTCATCTCATCATCTACGTCAGTCTTTCCTTGTGATTTTACTGAGCATTGCCTTTGAATGAATATTTTGCCTAGATACTTTTTTTTCTGGAGACAGGGTCTCCATACTATAGCTAAGGCTGGTCTGGAATGTATGCAGCCCAGCTGGTCTCAAACCCACCGGAGTCCTCTTTCTTAGGCCTCCAAAGTGCTGGGATATTACAGATATACACCTCTTTGCAGAACTATGCCTTGATCAGGGAATGGGTTCCCATTTAGTTGCTTTAGCCAAATCTAGCTCACAAGTGTGATTCTTTGCTTTGCATTGCATTGTCTCAAGAAGATCACGGTGTTAGCTCAGCCCACTGTCAGTAATATGACAGCCACTGGGTTGCAATCATACCTAGCAGATTTTTCTGTTGTAGAATGCATTTTTCCTTTTAATAACTAATCTGTAAGGTGATGCTCTTTCTTTTTGTGAGTGTTCTACTTCCAAACAGTCCATCAAACAGCGTTAGCGCTGACTATTGATGCTCACCTGAATTAAAGAGGCCTCTACTCTGTGTGAGTTGAAAGGGTGACTGCGGATTCTATCATTCTTCTACATTTATTAGCTAACGTTGCTCGGCACTAAAGTCAGGCCCATCCTGACATTTTGTTCATTCCACAAGCGGTAATAGACTATCGTCATTATTTTTTGATCCTCAGACTGCCCCAAATGGACTCAGTGACAGCTCTTCAAACTGACTTCTCTGTCCCTCAGAGAGAATCTCATTAGTCGTTGAGCACTTTATTTCATGCCACAAACTACCCACAAGACACTGCCTTGTGCTGCCCCAGCCCACATGACATCAGTCATTTCTTGGAGATGCTCTGGCTGTCTTTTCCTGGGGAAAGACAAGGCCTCTCAGCGTACCCATTGTCCTTCAAGTGTCCATGTTTCAAAAGCAACATCCACGTTGGTATTTCTAACCTGAATTCAGATTGTAGCACTTTTCTTTTTTACTTTCTCTTAGGGAAAAAATCTGAATATATTAACTTATTTACTTTAGCCTATAATGTATTTCATAGATTTATTTCTAATCTACAGTTTTCACTGCTACCAATAAACTACTTGATGAAATTTAAGACTTCGTTGCAGACAGTTTTTCCCTTAAAATACATCTTACTAAATATGGGCAAGGCAGGACTTTGAAATCATTGTTCCCCCTGTGTCAGTTTGATATAGAATTTCTTTTTCTATTTATATTCGATTTCAAGTAAGTTTTGGAATGTGTCAAATACACACGGTTATAGTCCAAACTGCCTTCTCAGAGGCATCCCAGGCCACTTCTCTCCTCATCCCTGTCACACACACACACACACACACACACACACACATTCACGCACAGTCATCACACACATTCACGCACACAACTATTGGTAACCATTTTCACTAGTTGCTAGTTTATCCTCTTTGTGTTTCTTTTTCAAAGAGTGTTTAAATACTTGATCTGACTTCTCTTTTCCCACACAAAAGAAAGCTCCAGTACACTGTGCTCTGGGAGCTGCTTTCCCCCTTTATGTATTGCCTAGAAACTAGCCTCGGTCCACCAGCACGACTTCATGCCCATCTCGGATCTACACGGAGCTTCGGCTTGGTGATGTCCTAGTGTTCACTCAAGCAATTACTGCTGAAGTGCCCTGGTTGCTTCCCCAACCTCAATATTGCAAATGAAACCACACTGAGTATCTGAGTGGCTTTCCATTATGTTCCCTACGGATTCTCCTTGAGATAGACTGAGAGGCCCTGATCAAAGTCTACCTTGAATTGTGTTGGATTGGGGAAATCCTTCATACAGGATTTGTTTCTCTGCAGACAGCCAGCTCCCATGTAGGAAAGCCTCTTTGTCCAGGGCACTGGATTTTGCAAGTGTTTGAATTATTTAGATGTCATAGATGAGAAATGATATCTCAGGGGAATTTCAGTAAGCATTTCTCTCATGAGTGAGGTTAAGATCCTTTTGTAGGTGTAAAGGCTCTTTACCTTGGTTTTCTTGTAAAATGCCTTTTGTCTCTTTTGTTCTTTTATTCATCATGTCTTAGGTCTTTTACCTACTTAATATTGATATATAAATGTCAGGCTATGTATACTTCATGACAAATGCGTCATCAGAGGGATAAACGTGCTGTTTCTTAATGCTAAGAAGTCCGTTTTAGACCCCACTGGCCCTGAACACACA
Source organism: Microtus oregoni (assembly GCF_018167655.1). NCBI lineage: Eukaryota > Metazoa > Chordata > Mammalia > Rodentia > Cricetidae > Microtus > Microtus oregoni. The sequence goes on along the minus strand of NW_024543083.1, from coordinate 4,712,340 downwards.
GAGATTGGCCAGCTTCTGCCTGTCTCCAGAGCATGGCATTTAAAGTAGTGCACAGTCATGCTTGAAAAAAAAAAGAGTCCGTTTTTCCATGAGAACTATGATAAATTTAAATTTGTGGTTTTATTACAATGCAGCTTAAAAGTATATAAAGAAAAAACAAGAGATGTAGACATGGCCACAGTCTGGGAGACAAGTTTTGTACCTCTCTTCCTCTCTGGAGGTATAGCGTAAAACAGAGAAAGTTGTTAAATGTAGAAAGGGTTTAAAGCATAGTCTATACTTCATGAGTTTCATATATGAAAAACACAATATCCAGACAGTTGTAGAATATATTTACACATGAAGCAAATAAATAAAAGTTCCTAAAATATTACATAAAGCATAGTGCTCCTGTCATGAAGTATGAAATCACCAGTCTAAAGACACAGCTTTGGATATATATATATATATATATATATATATATATATATATATATATATGCCTATACCAAGATCATGTAAACAAACACCCAAGAATTGCATGACTTACATCTCAAGCAGAGGGAGGGAGGCAAATGAGGTAAGGAGGCCTCATGGCAAGATGAAGACACTGCAAAGTTCATTATTTGGCTTGGGATGCTATCTTCATGAGCTTTTTAATAAAATAAACAATCAGATAAATTGGTATGTCAGAAGGCAGAGACTGTTGCTGAGGCGTTTCTGCGTATCTCAGATGTAGAGGAGACAAACCAAAATAAAAGTTCAGCACACGAAAGCTAATAAAACAACAATAGCCAAGGAATGAGAGGAAGAAAGATTAACAAAGATAAAAAGAGACATTAATGAAATAAAGCAATAACACGATGAAAACAGTTGAGTTGATCAATGTAAAAGAAAAGCTTGTTCTTTGAAAAGATCAATAACAGAGACAATTCTTTGGAGGATATGATCAGTAAAAGAAGCAGAGGGTCAATACCATGCCAGAATGTGTGTTAAATACACCATGACTCAGGTTTTGATTTACGAAAACACTGTTCAGTTTAGTCTACAGCATTCTCTCCTACCACAGAAGCAAAACTAAATTTTCTGAGGTCAATAAACAAAGGTGGGGCTCTGTTACCCCAAATCTATTTCCAAGCACTTTCAAAACTTTGTGTGTACTAAATCGCCTGCGTTTCCTAGGCCCGGGTGTTTATACCAGTTATTGAAGATAATGGGGGAGACAACTGCTGTGCTTTTTGATTCCCCAAACATTTGGTTTACATCAGAAGGAACGACGAGAAGTTTGGGGATATACCTTAGGAATTCTGAGTGCTCTTCCTGACTGCGTTTCCTCTCTCTTGTTTACAATGTAAACGAGAAGTTAGAATCATAATTGTTTTACTGCTACCCATGAAGATATGCAATTAAAAATCATCTTAATGAATAGATATTAATATCTGGCAGTGGCTGCTCTGACCTCCTGTCTAACCAGCCCCATTTACGTCTTGTTTGATGAAAGTTCTCCGCATCTGCAAAGCAAAAGGGCAAACTGATTTATGAACAAGACTTATCGTCACGGCGGCAGATTTGTATAATGAGAAATATATTAAATCTAATGAAGGGAGCGCGTGCCTACCAAGGCAGCAAGTCTGTGTTGTGATGAAGTGATTCGATATCCCTCAATGGATTAATTTAGACAATGCATCAGGGTGTAAAGCTGCTGCTGGACCCCTTTGCTCTCATGACGAATGCTAAGTAACGCTTCACGTTGCGCATATGCATTGGGCTTGCCAGGTGCGATGATAAAGTATGGTGTCATCCTAGAAACCTGTACATTAACAAGATGGATCCCAGAGACGCCTGTGTCCTACTGCTGGAGGACCAGGTAAATCTATCAACAGTGTCATCTTTTAATATCTGCTTACCGGAAGGTATTTGCTATAAAAGAGCCACACACCTCTACCTTTTAAACCAAGCCCAGCTTGCCGCATCTGACAAACACTAAATGCAGCCTGCATTATTTCCTTCTCTAGTTCTCAGCAGGGCTGAAGTCAGACCCAGGACAATCAATCATGAGCTCTGTTTTTTTTTTAATAGGAAAATGTTAGCTATTATTTAATTGTCTTCACTTGCAAGCCCATACAATAAGCTGTGTCACTGACTGGATTGGAAAGCATCCGTGAAGCTGTCAGATCTCAGCAATTGCCTTTCTTCCGTTTGGAACAAGTCCAATGTCTTCTTGTTTCATACCTTCCTTTATGACTCATAAACCAAAGCTCTCCCCACAGTTCGAGAGCATGGCACAATGAAAATAGCCCGATTCCAACCCAGGTGTGCACCACCCACAGCAAAGAGAAGAAAACATCCATCATTTAGGCCCTCAGAGCCACGTGGAATAAATACACAATGATCTAGGTGCCTACAGGTAATTGAAATATCTCTCTTATTTTCCCACATTCCCTTCTTCTCTTCTACGGGAATCAATTAAGAGAAAGGCATCTCTTGAGTTAAAGACACAGAAGGAAACAACCACTTGCTGACCCATCCGACAGCCTTAATCAGAAGTGGGGTCTCACGTCCTCACAGTCCTGTCTGATGACTCATGAGAAAAAAAAGATAAAATGGAAGATTCCTGCAGTAAGCAAGAGAAAGGAAAATGAGACCTCTGTCTGAGGCCTGTGGTGGGAACCTCTATCAGACACTGCTCTGCTTGGACTCTTCCATTCTTCCATTTCGATGTCCAAAGACCATTGTGTTAGAGGTTTATTCTCCAGAGTTTCTCTATTTACAGCTTGTAAAATCTTTAAGGGCCAGAACCTAGTGGCAGACTTTACTCATTAGTGGGCCCAGGGCGGTGGGGTGCTCCCTTAAAGTTTTGGATCATAGAATCCTGATCTTTTCCTCTTTGTTTTCTTTGCTCCTGTCCTGGCTATAAAGTGCCTAGTTTTACTCTGTCTCCAGTTTCCATTAACGATGAGTGTACTACCTTTGCACAGTCCTTAAGCAACAGAGCCAACAGATTGAAAACTCTGAAACCATGAGCCAAAGGAAGCCTCAGCCCCGTGTAAGTTGTGTCTTGGCCACTGTTCTGTTGCTATGGAGACACCGCTATCACCGCAACTCTTATGAAAGAAAGCACTTGATCAGAGCTGACTTATAGTTTCAGAGGTTCAGTTTATTATCATGACAGGGAACATGGTAAGAAGAAGACACACAGGGTGTTGGAGAAGTAACTGAGAGTTCTACATCTTGAACCAAAGGCAGAGAAAAAGACATTAAGCCTGCATGGGCTTTTGAAACCTCCAAATAACATACGTCCTCCAGCAAGGCCACACCTCCTAAACCCTCTAATCCTATTGAAGAGTTCCACTTTGAATGACTAAGCATTCAACTATATGAGCCTTCGTGGGCCTTTCTTATTCAAACCATCACAAATTGGTCATTTCAGATTTATTAGAATAGCAGGAAGTTATCTCTCTCACTCAAGTGCTTAAGTCAGGAGTCAAGTCAGCTGGAATACAGGTCATTTGTATAATCTACTTCTCTTTGTTCCTTAAGGGATAACTGTCCCTACTAGTTTTATCATTCCTGATAGGGTGACACTGATATAACAAAACAAAAGCAAACCTCTTTCTCTTTATGAATAACCTTTCTCTGATCTTGAAAGCAGCTAGCTCTATGTAGTAAAAGAGACTCTGCCCTTCTCCCAAACCAGGGATGTGATCAGGAAGGAAATGCATGTGAGGACATAGAAGAGAGGGGGCAGCCAAAGATAAATTGTTTTGCATAAGCAAATTGTAATATATTGAGCAGCCATGGAGAAGATCCTGCCAAGTGATCACTGAGCCCACAGTGGCGGAGTATAAAAGTGTGAAGGCTGTGTGTGGAGAAAGAGAGGAAGCTTGAGGAAGGGACAGCTGGTACCAGCCCTTGTGGTTGTGAGCAGAAGGGCTTCAGAAACACTAAGCCCAAGGCAAAACAAAAACCTCCCAGGTGTTTTGAGATCCCCTCTGGCAAGATTTTTCTCAGAAAGCCAGCTGCTTACCAAGGAAAGCTTTTGAGAAGAGATTGCATAATATAAACAGAGATGCTCAGTCACATGGATTTCTCATCACCACACCCCCCACTGTGTCTTAGTTACTTCTTTCCTCTTGTCATGAAGAGGCATCATGATCAAGGCAACCTATAAAATAAAAAATTAATGGGGCTCATAGTTATAGAAGGTTATAGTCCATGACCACCATGGCAGGGGGGAAAAAGGCAGCAGATGGGCATGCATGGCAGGGAGCAGTGCCCTAGATCTTATATCTTTATCTCAAAGTAGGAGGTGAAGAGAGATAACTGGTGGTGGTGAGTCCAAAGCATCAAAACCCATACCTAGTGATATGCCTTCTCCAACAAGGCCACACCTCAAAATCCTTCCCAAACAGTTCCACCAACTGGAGACCAAGCATATGAACCTATCGGAGCCATTGTCATTCAAACTACCACACCAGGAAATAACAAATTCACTTCCAAATTTACCGAAACAGGGCTCAACAATGGAGGTAAAAAAAAAAAGAAAAAGAAAAGAAAGAAGGAAAGAAGGAAAAAAAGAAAGAAAGAAAAAGCAATGCTAGTAATGTAGTCCCAAGAACTCAGCAAGCTCCTCTATGGCCTGATGTGGTTGACACAATTTACACAGCACCTGCTATATATACCAGGCATTACTGTCTAGCCTTTACTGACTTTGACTCATTTATTCCTCACTATAAACTAACAAGGTAGATGCCTATACCATCTTCACCTTGTATGTGAAGAAACTCAGACATACAAGCACTAGACAAGTTCCCCAGAGATTACAGTACTTAGAGAGAGCCTGAGATCCCAAATCTATACTTTTATTTTATTTATTCATTTATTTATTTTGGTTTTTCGAGAGAGGGTTTCTCTGTAGCTTTGAAGCCTGTCCTGGAACTCGCTCTGTAGACCAGGCTGGTCTCGAACTCATAGAGATCCACCTGCCTCTGCCTCCCGAGTGCTGGGATTAAAGGCGTGCACCACCACCGCCCGGCCAAATCTATACTTTTAAATAGTCTGTATTTAACATCTGTATCTTTATCAATATTGATACAGATGTGAAGGAGCCAGGAAAAAGTCGATTGAAAGAAACAGATATGCATAGATTTCTACATAGATAAAATAAAATTTTAGATGTGGAAATGGAGACAAAATAAGATATAGATGTTGATACAGAAATATAGACATAAATCCTGATAAGTCACTAGGAAAAAATGTGTGTGTGTGTGTGTGTGTGTGTGTGTGTGTGTGTGTGTGTAAGTCAGGAAAAAAGGACTCAAATGCAGAGAAATGTGTTGTAATATGAGCGGCGGGGCTGCGTCCCCAGCACCCCGGCCACCTGGCTAGCTTGTGCCCTGAAATAATTACACGGACACTGTATTCTTTTAAACACTGCTTGGCCCATTATATCTAGCCTCTTCTCGGCTAACTCTCACACCTGGACTAGCCCATTTCTTATAATCTGTGTAGCCCATGAGGTGGCTTACCAGGGAGATTCTAGCCTACATCCATCCTGGGTCAGAGCTTCATCACATGTGTCTGCCCGGGAGCAAGGAGCATGGCATCTCTCTGAGGCGTATGCTCCCGAGAGGAGAGCTGTGGAGTCTGAGCTCACTTCCTCTTCCTCCCAGCATTCTGTTCTGTTTACTCCACCTACCTATGTTCTAACCATTAAAATGGGCCAAGGCAGTTCCTTTATTAGCCAATGACCTTCCTCCATCAGAAATGCACAACACCAACTTTGCTTCTTTCTTCAAACAGTTATTTCATATTCAGAACACAGTGGGTTTTTATCATTTTGTGGAAATGAATGAGTATGTGATGTTTTGCTGGTCCTAAAGTCTAATAATGCAGAGTTAAGTCTGCAGGCGGTAGAATACAGAGATCAACAATGATCAGGAATACTGACTGTGAAGGAAGAGCGATTACTATTCCTCTCTTGCTATAACCTAGGAAACAGGGTGGTTCACAAAACAATGGATTTCAGATCCTGAAAACAGGCAGCATTGACTGGTGACCCTTCAGACAAGAAAATTAGGAAGGCTTTGAAACCTGTCTCTCCAAGGACACTGTCCAATCTCAGGATCCCAGACTAGAAGGACGGCTCCATGGGGCTGAAGAGATAGGAATTCAGCCAGACAGAAAGTCATGGCAGCAGGATCCTGTAACATGCTCCCTTCTCATGGTGGCTAGGAACCAGGGAAAGAGTTGTATCTTTTAGTGGGTATTCTTGTTTCCCCCTTTTATACTATGTGGTTCCCTCAACCTATGGAAGGTAGCCACATTCTCACAGGGCTGGTCTTTCTATCTGTTTAATCTCTTCTGAAAATGTACTCACAGATTCAACCTAAAGTATGCTTGGCCAATTTCCAAGGTCCTTGGAAGGAGAGATCCCAGGATGATGTCAAGGCTTCATCACAGGAATTTATGACAGAGTAGTCCCAGAGAACATTCTGAGGGAGAAGAAGTATTCCATGTTGACTTGGGTGGTAGATATACAAATGAACAAACCTGTAAAATGCATTGAATTCATACTTAAAGTGTTTTTATTTTATTGAATATCAGCATTTAAACACTTGAAACATCTTGTTTTAACTTGATTTTTTTTATTTTTATTGAGCTATATATTTTTATCTGCTCCTCTCCCTTTCTCTCCCCTCCCATTTTACCCTTTCCCATGATCCCCATGCTCCCAATTTACTCAGGAGATCTTGTCTTTTTCTACTTCCCATGTAGATTAGATCCATGTATATCTCTCTTAGGGTCCTTTTTGTTGTCTACATTCTCTGGGGTTATGAATTGTAGGCTGTTTTTTTGTTTCATGTCTAAAAGCCACTTATAAGTGAGTACATATGATATTTGTCTTTCTGGGTCTGGGTTACCTCTCTCCATATGGTGTTTTCTAGATCCATTCATTTGCCTGCAAATATCAAGATGTCATTATTTTTTTTCACTATGTAGTACTTCATTGGGTAAATGCCCCACATTTTCCTTACCCATTCTTTGGTTGATGGTTATTTAGGTTGTTTCCAGGTTGTAGCTATGACAAATAATGCTGCTATGAACATAGTTGAGCACATGTCCCTGTGGTATGATTGATCATTCTTTGGATATATACCCAGAAGTGGTATTGCTGGGATTTGAGGCAAAAATATCCAATAAAATATACTGGCAACCAAATCCAAAACACATCAGAAAAATCATTCACCATGACCAGGTAGGCTTCATCACAGAGATGCAGGGATGGTTCAACATATTAAAATCTGTCAATGCAATCCACCGTATAAATAAACTGAACCCCAAAAAAACACATGATTATCGGTGTCAACCTCTGCCTGGCACACACACACACATGCATACCCATAGACACATATACACACACTACACACATGTACACTCTCACAAATGTGTCCAGAAAAAAAAAACAAAGTATACCTTCTATATGTACATACATATACACCTATTGAACAATGGAAGAAACAAAATGGAAAACTAATAAACTATAAATGTGGAAATAAGTAGTTGGTATGGGTGGGAAAACTACTAAATGGGGAGTCATCCATTAGGGATCTTTGTTCATCCCAAAAGAGATGGAGAGTAAGATAAGATGGGAGAGAGCAATATGGGGAGAAAGGTAGTAAGGAAGGAGGAAGGGAGAGAGGGAGGGAGGGGAGGAGTGTACTCTGCTGAGCCAAAAGCCTTTCTTCTCATAAGCACCTGCACTGTGCATGCACACAGCCCTCTCTATAAATAGTGGCCACAGGCACTGTGTGATGAGATAAAAATCATCTATTTTCCTGGAGGAGACTTACCTGTCAAAACTCCAATTACCAAATTATTGAGAGCTGTCTCTGTGCTTTTACTGCGGGCATCTCACGGTGTACTCCAGCACTTTCCCACGGTAAATGGCCAGATCTCTGATTCAGACTGTATGCTCCCCAGGGAGAATAAGCTGGCTATGCCACCAGTGCAGCGGAGACTTGATGCCTCGCCAGCAATGTCAACCAACCCACCTCAGAATGGGCACAGATGCTCATGAGTTACCACGAGCCACACTCATACCTCTCTCATTCTCCTTTCAATAGCCAGGGTTCATCATCTGGAGTATCAGCCTAGACCCCTTCCCAGGAACCAAAATGAAAGAAAGCCCCTCTTCAGCAATGGGGCTGTCCATGGAGCGTCTGGAAGACGAAGGCTGGAGAAGCCAAACATTGATAAACTTAATTAAATTTCTAATGAAAACAGAGGCAGCCTGTAGTGATTACTCTCTGTAACTGAGACTAATATTCCAATTAGGCTAATTCATCCCCTGATGCTCCAACACAGTTATAGGTTTAATCCATATTTCTTCCTTCATGTCAACAATAGATTTCCATCATTTTGGAAGCTGGTTTTGGTACTGAGCACAGTAGCACTTGGGCCTATTTTTCTACATGATTTTGTGTGCGGATGGAGTCTGCCTGGGGCTTTCCATACAGTGAGGTTGAATTTTCTCTCCTTTTCTTTTCCTGAGACAATAGGAATTTCCTGCATCTCTCAGACACCCCATTTCAGAGGCCCTTAACTATACGTTATCTACCACTGCCAAGTTAATTTTCCCCAAAACTTAAAAATAAAATAAATAACAACAGAAAACAGGTTTCTTTTTTTCTACTGTCCCTTAATTGAGACCAAAAAGGTATAAACCATACGTGAGTTTCACCACACAAAGATCCAGTGCAACTGGCAGAAACAATAGGTCTCTCCTTGGGGTACACTAGCCAGAAATTACCCTATGGACTGGCACCAAACAGATCAGAATAAGGCAGGAGACTAGGCAGAGCCTCGCTGTACTGTTTTGGGCACACTTCTTCCACTTTCTCCCTGGAGAAGTTACTCCCCATTTCTAAGCCCATGTTTCCTCATGTGGAAAATGAGAATCATAACAGTTTTCTTGGGCTCTGTATATGGGTCAGCCAAAACAAAATAGCTGCTTTGGGTTGTGGATTCTTATGCGCAGGACAGAGAAATGCTGTTTACCTGTCTGATTTCATTTCTTCCTCTCAAAACCTCTTTGAGAAAAGGAAATCACAGCTCGTAGGGAGAAAAGGCTTTGGCCAAGTTCTCTAGCAGGGCCAAGAGAACTCTAGGCTGACTCTCACATCTGTTCCGCCTTTGACCAAGCCCTCCCAAATGTGATACGTTCACTTTTGGGAAAGGCCAAAACTGCAGACTGCTGGCTACTCCTAGAAGCTGTTTCCTTATCTTCCACTGAATAATTGACTTGGCGTGCTCGCTCAGGGAAAGAAAAGGTGCCACACATAAGTCTTCCTCTCTCCACTTTAATGAACATATAAAAGTCATTTGTACTGAGCACATTGTTTATATGTCAATGGGATTATGAAGAGCTTGAAAATAGTTTGTTTTCTTAATTAGATTTAACAAGCTTCCCACAATCTCCCTGACTTTATTGATTTACTTAATGAACCTTTTTCCCCCCACAGACAGTACAAACGTAAATTTTAGCTGGGCCTGGGAACAAATTATCTTAAATTCTGAATCAGTGGGGCCTTAATTAATGCGGCTTGACTCCTTATCACTAGTGAGGCACAGAAATTTATTTTGTGCTGTCATAATAAAGACAGTCCTCCATGTGTGACTGTGGAAGACAGCCTTGCCTGGGTCACTAGAAAAGGAACTGCTCTTCCACTCAGGTCACTTAAGGAGGCAGGCTCTTTGTCATGCTGGGACTCGGTAAAATGGGGCACACCGGAAGTAAAGCTAACTGCCAGGAACAAGGCCCTGCAGAAAGGTAAGGCCCAAGGCAGAATGCAGGGACAGTCCTAACCTGGCAGCTGCTGTCTCTGGACCAGTGACACCCGAAATAGGAATGCATTGCAGCCACCACTGATCCTGGCTGCTGTGTGCTTCCTGGAAAGTGTTTGCTTCCTGTAGTGAAGGTGAGAGAAGAGCAGGCCATAGCGACAGGTGTGTTCAAGGCAAGCAATGATGGTAAAAGGTTTTCTAAGGAGCAATAGAAAGGGTGCAGATTTGGGTAGGAGGGGAGGCTGGGAGGATCTGGGGAAAGTTGGCAGAAGAGAACCTGTAATCAGAATATAGTGTAGAGAAAAATTCTATTTTCAATAAAAGAAAATTCAGGGGGATAAAAAGGTGACTTTGGGAGGCAACTGAAGTGGGCTCAGTACGCACAGAGTGAACGGACAGAAGCTTGAGGACGACAATACCCTCGGTGGTGGTACCTAGGGCACCCCAAGGCACCCCAGTCCCTACAGCTTCAAGAACAGCCGGCTTGGCTTGGGATATCTCTGGCCACAGCTCTCAGCCTCACTCCCTCTATTAGCTGGTGAGAGAAGAAGAGGCAGTTTTCTGAAAGAGGGTAGCTCCTGGTAAGTTTACTGTACTCCAATGGAAGGCTACATGTCCAAGAATATTTGGGGAACACAAATTAGATGTAAAGGATTAAAAAAATAAACACAAAGTTGGATGGATAGGGAAAGAGTGTGGGTCTTAGAGGAGTTGAGGGAGGGAAGTGAATCAGATCAAAACATGTACAAAATTCTCAAAAACAAATACTTTTTTTAAAATAATAATACCCATCAAAGAAACTTCTCTTTGCAACAAACAGAGACCAATCTACAACCAAACAAAATGCAGACTCATGGAGTCCAGTCCCAATGGATACATCTACAAAAGAATATTGCATCTAAAGTTCAGTGAACATTGCAGAAGATGGGGTGGAAAGAGCATACGAGTCAGAGGATCAATGAGATTAGGTGAGATTCTGTGTCTTGGTAACATAAGAAGCAACAGCCCTAAAGTCTCACCAACATGATGACCCAAACAGGAGCTGAATAAGGATGACACCAACAAATATGCCAAACTGGACAGAGAAAAGTCAATGGGGCCTCAACCCTTCACAGAACTCTAGGCAATTGAGGAAATCTGGGAGAAGGTCTCTTCCAAGGAAAACCACACCAATTGATTGTCCAGTGCCAAGTGAACAGACCTGAAAATATATATTCAAGTGACATTAAATGGACTTATACGTACTGTCCTTAAATATTGGACTTATACATATTATATTTAGTAATATATTTGCATACATATACATATATATATATATATATCATGTATGCATGCAATAACAATTAGTAAAAACTGAGGCCATGAATTCGAATGAGATCAGGAAGGGATATAGTGGAGGTTTGAAGAAAGGAAATGGAAGGAAAATGCTGTGATTAAATTATAATTCAAAAATAAAAAATTAAAGAAGATAAGACATTTTATAAATTTCACCGGTGAATTTTTGGACTTTAAACCTCGGTGATAAAATTCACAAATAAAAAATAATCATTTTTATTGAAGCAAGAAAGAAAGCTCTACGTGCTTTCCATCTTCTTAGCCCTCTCTACTGAAGAATAACTTACTGGGAAAGTATGCGGATCATCTGGGGACCTGGTGAATTTATTATTTTTCTTATTTTCTGTATTAGAAAGTCTGTCATCAAAAAAGAATATCAACTAAAATTGCACATGGCAGTTGCAATTTCTAAAAGAGTCATTTGGCAACTTCTCTTACCTGCTTGTTGTCTGTGTAAACTTGGCTGGGCAAGTTGAAAAGTTAAACAAAACAAATCCTAGCCTTTGCAATTAGATGAATTTAAAAAAGATAATATAATCAATTATGTTTTTTAATTTTCCAGACATTACTTATAGGGCTTAATTTTCGGCTCCTACACCTTCCAAATTATCTCCAGGTGATGTTTGGAATCTAATAGGAAAATGTAGCACAGTTGTACTGATTTTATCTACGCGAATCCCTCATGCACTCGCCAACTCACTGTAGACCCCAGATATAGAAATGAAATGCTCATAGAGAAAGGAACGGAAGTCAGGAGGCATTTGCTTTATTTTCCTCTGTTATGGCCTTCATATCATCCCCTGCTAGCTTGCCTTCAAAATTATATGAAATTGCTTTCAGTAATGATAGACTGCAAGTACATAAAAAATACTCCACATAGACAATACATAATGCAAAAATAACTACTCAAGAAACAAATAGGAGACAGGGACAGACCTTAGAAAGACAGTTCCCTAGTCAAAAAACAAAACAAAAAATAGAATAGAACATGGGGTTTCAGTAGCACACCCCAGGTACACTGCTCTCTCTGGTGGCTTTGAATGAGGACTTCCCTAAAGTATTATAAACAAAATACCATAGTATTTAAACTACTTCTGCAGTTCAGAGGCCAATATGGGATTCAGATAAAAGACAACTGTCTCCATGCAAAAGAAGAACCATTTCACAGTAAACAAGGGCCACAAGCAGATCTTATACATCTGGGAAATGTGAAAGTGATGGTTGGTTTTCATTGCCAACATAGCAATCATCTAGATGTTTTAATTGAAGATCATCTAGGTTGGCCTGTGAGCAAATCTGTGAAGGATTACCTTGATTGTTGCCTTAGTTAGGGTTTCTACTACTATGAAGAGACACCATGGCCACGGCAGCTCTTACAAAGGAGAACATTTCATTGTAGTGGCTCACTTACAGTTCAGAGGTTTACAGTTTACAGTTACAGAGGTGAAAACCCGCTCCATGAGTTAGGTTATGTCCCGAAAACAGAAGAAGGATGAAGTTTCTAACCTTGTGGAATACTGACAATCAATCACCATAAATCAAGCCTTGGGGGAGTTGTAAGAATTAGCAGGAAATTGTAGGTGATGCTATATGCCCACAAAAGAGAAGGAGCTATTTCTGAAGATTTTAGTAGCATGTATATAACATTAAAAAACGGTATAAAAACAAAATAGCTGTGCCTGACAGTACACGCCTATAATTATAGCATTCAGCAAGATGCTGAAGAAGGAGGAGACTAAGTTTGAGGCCATCCTGAGCAGTAGAGTGAGTTCCAGACCTATCCTGTGCTGCATATTGATTCTTTGTCTCATAAAACCAAAAGCTAAAGGAAAAATATAATCCCTTTTTCTACCAAGCATAATCACCATTATGGTACGTATCAATCATCTTGTTGCTAGAGCAGATTTGGACCAGCTCTGCAGGTGCTTCGTCTTCACTAACAACGTGTTAACCCACAGCCTTAGCAAACTACATTGAGAACATTATTTTTAATGACCACATAGTATTATGCACTCAAATGCATCCTAATTTGTTTAACCAACTCCCTATGATCTGACATTTACGGTGTTTTCATTGTGGGCTTTTGTAAATATTCTGTGATAAAAATCACCAGACATAAATCTTTAACCCCATCTCTGATTATTACCTTAAGATAAATTCCCAGCCAGGGGATTGTGAGGTCAAAAAATATGAATGGATTAAAGGTCTTTGTAATATATTTGCCAATTTACTCTCCAAGAGGTTTCTGCCAGTTTACAGGCCTGTGATCCATGAAGACGGGTGACCAAGAATATTAAATGCTTGCTATAGCTAAAATAACTTCCAGGCCATTACTAAAACAGAAATGCATTATTTTTAACTAAGAAGTCACCCGAAAACCTATTGTCTTCTCATGTGAGATTAATTCTAAGTAATAGTTTAGGAGATAATATAGGATACTTTAATTCAAGTAAATTCTACTATTATGTATCATATTTCAAGCATTGATAATAAAGAGTTAGCAAAACCATAATTCTGGATATGAAACTCTGAAAGTTCATTCACTTATGATTTGGGGCCCTGAGGTTCTGCCCTCTGCAAATATTTCTTGCTTGAATAAAAATATAGAAAACACTTCTTATTTTAGTTTGCTGAAAATATCCCACAACTCAATTCCACAGAACCAAATCTTGTCCAAAGATTGAGATACATCCATTTTCTTGTAAACAAATAAACAATGCCAAATTCAATGCAACACCTTCAGATTTGTTTAGTCTCTCAATTATTTAACATGACAGAGAAAAATTCAGGGCCAATATTCCCTCTTTTCAAGTTGAAAAACTGAATCCAGAGCTGTAAAACAGCTTCACTAAGATCAGTGAATAGTAGAACACCACGAAGTAACTGTTTTTGTTTAGTGTATAAATATACATTGTTTAGTGTATAGATATACATATTAATTTATACAATAAGTAATACACACACACACACTACAGGCCCTTGATTGGCACCCTAATGCTCTTAAGAAATGAAAAATTAATCCAGTACTTGTGTAACTAGCATCTTTACAAGAAGATAAAATGTAATGTAATGGACAGCTGGCAGGAGCAGGTGGCTGAGAGAACATTCAGCCAGGGGCACAGAAGGACAGATGGGATCCATGCTCTGAGTCACATGTATTCAGTGATCCATCAGCCTGGGGTCCTGAGGAGGTCACGTCTTTCGTCTATATCTTCCTTTGGAACTGTAGCACCATGCAGACCCCAAACACAGAGATCAGAACTGTTACTGACCAGAATGGAGCATCTAAAAGGGAATGGAGTTGGCATTCAAGTAAGGACCTAAGGAGGATAATTAGAAGTTTCTAGAACTTGGAGGGCAATGCTGTTCTGCTGCATGTCTTTGTGTATTAAAATCTTGGCTAGTTCGCAAGTTCACTTCAAACATTGTCTTTCTTGGTTCTGCTGGCTCTGGGATCTCAATGTTCTCACTTCCCCACCCATTACTACACTGTACCTCTCTCTTCTTCTCTCTAGTATTAAGCTCATGCATGTACAAGTCATACTCTGACCTGGATGACAATGTAGTCACCTGCTTCTTTTACTCCTGAATGTCCATAGTACTTTGCACAATGCATTTGTCAACAAACTCCATAATGATATTTCATTTGTATTTTAATAAAACTTGTCAGCCTGACAGACCAGGCAGTGGTAACACACACCATTAATCCAGTAGCCACACTAGTCCACCATAGAAGCCAGGCAGTAGTGGTGCATGCCTTTAATCTCAGCCCCAGAGAGGAATATAAAATGGGAGGAGAGAGGCCTCAGCTCAGTCTCATTCTGAGGATTCTTGGAGGCAGGATCACCATTTCAGACTGAGGTAGAGGTAAAGTCAGTGGTTGACCGCTTTGCTTTTCTGATCTTCAGGTAGAACCCTCATATCTGTCTCTGGGTTTTTATTATTTGTGCTACAGAACTCTGGTCAAAAATATGTGTAATAGAATTACAGAAGATGAAAAGGCATTACATGGATATTTGTTCCTGATCCTATTAAATAACTCAGATTATAGTCAACACCTCTCTTGAACTTTTAAAAATTGCTCTGTGAGTCTGAGATGAATTATTATCTCAGTGCAGATTTCCCTAAAACACAAAGCTTAATTAATCCAGCTTAAATGTTTTGTTGCTATAAATTAAATTTAGAAAGAGCCACCGAAGGGAAAGACGAGAAATGATTGACAGCGTGTTGTGCTAACAAATCCACCTTCCTGGGAGGTCTTCTCAGCTGGTTTTAACACGGAAAGATTTTCAGTATTAAAAACATTAACTATTTTAATATTAATTATCACATCCTTGTACCGGCTGTTACAAGCACTGACCTTAACTTACAGGCTTGATACAGATGAAGATGCTTTTTTTGTGATGGCTAATCTTGGTTGTCCACTTGATGTAATTTCAATCACCACCAAACAAACAGAATATGTCTGCGAGGGGTTATCTAGATGAGATTAACTAAGAAATGAAGAAGCGCCCTAGTGTTTCCGGCACCACTCCATGAGGAGCGGGTCCAGCAGCAGCATTCACCGCCCTCTGCTTCCTGGTGGCTAATGCAATGTGATGTAACTTCCTGCCCCTGACACCACACTTCCACAGCCATGATGGACTCTACCCCCAAATCTGTAGCCAAAATAGGCCCTCCCTTCTTTAGTTTATTTTGGGTCCCAGCAATGAGATAATTAACAAACACCCTTTCCTTTTCGGAATGATGGATTTTTTAGGACATTGGTGGGTCCTCTTTCTTTATGAGTGTTAATCTCCTTCCCAGAGGCTTGGGGAGAGCTCACTCTATAGGCAAGGTCTCTCAGAAAAGGTTTCCAGAGCAACAATAAACAAAACAAGATTTTCAATCACAGAACCTTTTGAAGATACTTTAAGAAAGCTTCAGCTGATAATTTCTGTGCAAGGAACTACTCTGAGTCTATTAAACACCTGCCCAAACGTGACTGACAGGAGTACCCAAACACAAGAATGTCAAGAGCAGCTGTCCCCATGATGCATGCTACAAAAGTGAGTGAGCCACAAAGTCCTATGCAGTACAGGACAGAGGGCTACGCTCCTCGGCATTGCCACTCTCTGACCTCCACACCTGCACATACATAAACACCCACACATGTATATGTGCCCAAGCACATGAAAATGTGTGTGCAAATGTGCAGGCACCACATTTACACACACACACACTCACACAAGGATGCTGTCCTAAGTTAGCTTTAACTGTAAACTTAACACAGCTTCAAGTCACCTAAAAAGGCTTGATCGAGACATTACCTCAATCACATTGGACTGTGGGCGTGTCTAGGGGCATTGTCTTTATTATGAAATGGTACAGAATGGTTCACTCTGGGAAGCACCACCCCTAGGCATGTGGGTCTGGGCTGTCTAAGACAGATGAGCTGTGGTTGAGACTGTGACAAAAGCCTACTAGAAACATTTCTCTAGGGTTTCTGAACCCAAGTCCTGTGTTCTTACCTTGACTTCCCTCAGTGATGGACTTGACCTCAGTGTCAAACAAGTAAATTTATTTCCCTTAGTTGCTTTTGGTCAGAATGTTTTATCACAGCCACAGAAAACAAACAACAAGAGATGTTTTCCTTTTTATATGGAAGACAAACTTGTACGGGATAACAGATGTGTTACTTTTAATCCTGCGGAAAGCAATAGACATCTGTCCACCTTATTGTAAAATCAAATGGTGAAGTAACCTGAAGTCAGTCTCACACAGCTCCTTCTCCATAGGATTTCTCTTTCATTTGATATCTGTGAAATTAATTATATTCCATCTCAAGGTTGATTATTCCGTATCATTTTTTAATTAAAACTGTGAGGACTGGATAGATGGCTCGGCAGTTAAGAGGATGTACTTTACTATAGAGAACTAGAATTTGGTCTCTTTTCTCCTTGGCTAGCTCCTGTACTCTTGTGCACACACAAACACACAGACACATACATACACACAGAATTAAAAAATAATGACATACATGGGTCTATATAGCAAGGAGAAACAAACAAGATCTCCTGAGTAAATTGGGAGCATGGGGGACACAGGAGAGAATAGAAGGGGAGAGGGGAGTGTGGAAGGGGAATAGAGAAAAACATATAGCTCAATAAAAAAAGAATAAAAATTAATAAATATTTTAAAAATTGAGTTTCTTGCAACAATAAATCTTGAGGAAGATTTATTAGGACATTTTCTCATTAAAATTATTATGAACACATTTATTTCAACTTAATGTGTCTGTTTTCTCGAGTTCTTACCACTGGATTCCTTTACATTTGGTTTAATGGGGTTTTTCTCAGGCATCTTCTCCACTCCCTTCGCTCCACTTTAGAAACATCTATCTATTAACTGCCATCACAACTTCCCATTCTGACAAGAACTTTATGGTTATCTTTAGTGTCATCCTATACTTTGCACTCATGGGTTATGTTTGCTTTCTACTTTATCTTTGAACTTTTATTTCCTTTTATTGGAAGATTTTTCATTTAGAGCATTCTTTTTATGTCCCATCTAAAATACATTGAAGCTTCTATGTGTTTGGAGAGTTTAGCAATCCATTGTTCTAGCAGCATATGTACTATTGTGCAGTTACTTACCTACTACTGGGAGAGGGAGGATCAATCTTCCCCAGTTTTGTAGTACCAAAGGATTACCCTTAAACACATGTATATACAAGCAACACTAAATGGACTTGGCACATAATTGAAAAATCATGGATTTAAGAGGAAGTAGGAGAACACAGAAAAAGTTGGAGGGAAGAGGCGGAGGACTAGTAATGATGTAAACACAGGATTCATATATAATATTCTTCTAAAAGTGAAATTTAAAACTAAAAACAGAATAGTCAACAAATATTTAGAATGATACTTTTTAAAGAGTGATTACTGTTTCTGAAAAGTATGCTGGCACAATGGCCGTGTGGGTAAAGGCATCTGCCACCAATACAAATAGCCAGAATTCAATACCTCAACCAAACATAGTGGGGGAAGGAGAACCAACTTTGTTCTCTGACCCTCTACACACTCGCCTTGGCATGTGAAGTCAACACACACATACACAAATAAATAAATAAATAAATAAATAAATAAATAAATGTGTGATTTGTCTTCTCATCCTTTTACCTATATCTTTTGTAGAGCTAATGTTTTCAGTTTTAGCGAGCTAACTTATTGAATTTTTTAAGAGACTAAGTAATGATTTTGTAATATTTTAAAAGTTATTGACAAATTCAAGATCATCTCTATTTCCTCTAATATTTTCTTCTAGGAACTTTAATTTATTTTTTATCATTCTGTGGATAAGTCTCACAATCTAAAATACATTATTGGCCTTTACATGATATCAACCGTATATGTCATTAAACTTTTACTTTGAAAACCAAAGATATACATGTACAGTCAATATCAATGTGTATTTATATATAGGAATATACAAGGCACATGTTGTGAGTGTTGCAAAACTTCAAAATGTTTTGAAATTTTCTTGTAAATAATTGTATAAAATAGAAACACTTTAGGAATAATCATGTGCTTGGATGCCATAGCAACATCAAATTATATAAAAAGTTTCACATACCATAGTGTTTCCATGAGCATTCTCACTTTCCAATAGCTACCACTTTGCAGATCAGTAATAAGCATTTCACAGATTTCCAGTCTCTAATAGAGTGTTGAGTAACCCTGCAAAGTGGATCAGCAAAATCAAAGATTGTTCCCTTGAAAAGAACCCACCTTCCCACAAAAATCAAGAGGAGAGGAGTAGGCAATGTGGATTGTTGGGAGGAGTCAATTCTTTGAATTCTACAGACACAAAATGATACAAAATAAACAGTTTTAGGCTGATTGGATTTAAATGGACACTGTCACAGAAAATGTACCTCATTAAAACTGACAGGCAATATGGAATATGATTGTATCTTTTATTATCCAGAAATTGACTCCACAATTTCAAAACACCTCTATCCTTCTCCAGAAAGAAAGGGGGGGGGCTTTTTGCAGTGAGTGGCAGTGATGGCAGAGAGTCATAACTCATCTAAATGTTGATAATAAGCGAGTACTGAAGTGACTATTCAGCTCTAATCTGCACATATCCATATCCATCACCCCACCAAGGCTTGGAGAATAAGGGGTGGGAGGAACAAAAGAGCTGGAGATGTGGAGGGTTGCCCAGAAGGGGTGCCTCTGGACATACCATGACTGTTTGCATGAACTCAGTGCAGTGAGAGTTACCTGCAAAAACCCTGCCTAAGACAGTCCTGTCAATAATTCACCACAGATGGAGAAGGAGTTCCTGAAGACCCAGACATCCCTAAGGAGCATTAGGTGGTAAGGGATAACTGGAGGGATGGGGTTCTATTTCTCAGTGGGAGTAGCTGTCAGTAAATCGTTCAGGAAAATAATCTCTTCCCACCTATGTTCATGCAAGCAAACCTAATTAAATCTAATGGGTCACAACTCAAAAAGGTAATGACTTTAAGGTAGTTGAAGGTACTTGTTGTAAGAGAAGTGATGTGGGATTCCGCTCTGTATACTGTGAATAACATTGGCTAATAAAGGAACTACTATGGGACTATAGTAGAGCTATAGGGGAATAGAGGTAGGAGGGGAAAACTAAACAGAATGCTGGGAGAAAGAAGGAGGAGTCAGAGAGAAGCCATGTAGCCCCACCAGAGATAGACGCTGGAACTTTACCTGGTAAACCACAGCCTTATAGCAATACACAGATTACTAGAAATGGGTTAAATTAATATGTAACAGTTAGCCAATAAGAAGCTAGAGCTAATGAGCCAAATAGTGATTTAATTAATATAGTTTCTGTGTGATGATTTTGGCCCTATGCAGTTGGGAACTACCTAGCAGCCTCCCCACAACAAATCCAGAGACAGACATGCTGAAACTTTGCTGGTAGGCCACGACCTCATGGTGATGCACAGATTAATGGAGATGGGTTAAATTGAAATGTAAGTTAGGTAATAAGAAGTTAATAGGCCAAGCAGTGATTTAAATAATACAGTTTCTGTGTGGTTATTTTGGTTTTGGGCAGCTGGGATGAACAAGTGGCCACCTCCTACAGAGAAGAGATTCAGTTGGAGGACTGAGGGAAATAAGAAAAGATTAAAAATGGAGGGATATAACCAAAGTACACTGTATGTATGTATGAATGTAGTTATAAAAGAATGCATTTCAAGACCTCCAGGTCAGGTTTATAGAAATTCATTCAAAAGACTTTTTAAACACAAGATTGCTAATTATATATGACCAGCATAACATGAATTCCAAGAGAAAAATAATAAGCAAAATATTATAAAATATTAGCAAGCCAATATGTGATGTATAAAATAAGAATTCATTAGTACCAAGTGGGATCAATCCCACAAATGTACCATGTTAGTTAAATTATGGAATTCAATTAATATAACTAATACCTTAGCACAATAAGTTTTATAAAATCTCTATTGCTGTCTCAGTAGATCTGGGAAGTACATTTAATAAAATTTTATATAAATTTATGATATTTAAAAGCTCTTAGCAAACTAAAAATGAAGTAACTTTCTCCTCAGCCTAATAAAGGACCTCTGTAAAAATCTATAGAAAATTTAAATTTGGTCATAAGTGCTAGAACCTTTCACATATCGATACTAAGACACAGATGTCTGTCAACACCCTTTGCCCTCATTAGTATGCTGTTGTTTTAGCTAAGATAAGAAGTCAAAAAATTTAAAGTGCAAAGGTGTTAAAAAAAATAGACTGATTATTGGTAGACATATGATTATATACCATAGAACAGGCCCAAAAAACCACAGTTAGGATTCTTAAGCAGTTAAACAATCTTTTCAGTCATGTGGCAGTCATTATCCCAAACCAAGTTCCCTGATATAAAATTAATTTTGAAACCAATAACATTAAGCATTTATAATTTCATCCAAAATACTAGTGCCAAATAATACATTCAATGAAACATGCATAAGATGTCTAAACTGAGAACCAGAAAACAACATTAAAAAATTAAAATACTCGGGTAAATGTTTATAGATTAAAAGCACAGATACTTGGATGTGGATCTCTGCATCTGGTCCTGTCAGTTGTTTGGTGAAGCTTCTATAGCTGAACCATGATGTGGGATTCACCTCTGTATGCCATGAATACCATTGGCTAATAAAGAAACAGGGTAAAACAGAGCTAGGTGGGGAAAACTAAACTGAATGCTGGGAGGAAGAAGGTGGAGTTAAGAGAATCCATGTAGTCCCACCAGAGATAGACATTGGAACCTTGCTGGTAAGCGACGAAACTCATGATAAAATATTATAAAATACTGGATATGGGTTAATACTGGATTAAGAGCTCACTATCAATACATTTAAGTGATTTGCCAAGCAGTGATTTAAATAATATAGTTTCTGTGAGATTATTTCAGAGGCTAAGCAGCCAGGAAACAAATAAGTGGCCTCCTTACAATAGAACCAAGCTCATGGAAACTCAGGAACTGTAGACTAACAGCGGTGGACCTTCCATGAGACCAAACTGGGTTCTCTATATGTGGGAGATGGTGGTGAACCTTGAACTATCTGTGAGGTACCTGGCAGCAAGAGCAGGATTTATCACTGGTGCATGACCTACTGGAGCCTATTCCCAATGGTAGGATTACATCCAAGCTCAGCCTTAACATTGTGGGGAGGAGCTTGGTCCTGTCCCAACTTAATGTGCCAGTTGACTTCCCATGGGAGCTGTTACCCATTGGTAGGAGTGGATGGGAAGTGGACTTTGGGGCGAAGGGGAGGAGGAAGAGTGGGAGAGAGAACTGTGGGTGGAACATAAAATGAAATTTAAAAATAAACTTTAAAAGTACAAATACTATAAAGATGACAATTTTCAAATGGTTTATTGAAAATAGTCTCTATAAATCTTAGCAAGAATTCCCCTCCCACTGTTGAGAGAGCTGCGGGCCTATTCCCACAGCCCAGCTCCCAGCCGCCTGACTAGCTTATGCCCCGAAATAACAACACACAAATTGTATTCATTTAAACACTGTGTGGCCCATTAGCTCTAGCTTCTTACTGGCTAATTCTTACATCTTGATTACCCATTTCTAATAATCTGTGTAGCACCAAGGTGCGCTTACCAGGAAGATTCTAGCCTACGTCCATTCTGGGTCGGAGCTTCATTGCGTCTGCCCGGGAGAGGGGAGCAGGGCATCTGAGCTCACTTCCTCTTCCTCCCAGCATTCTGTTCTGTTTACTCCACCCACCTATGTTCTAACCTAGCAGGGCCAAGCAGTTTCTTTATTAATTAACCAATGACCTTCCTCCATCATCCCACTATATGTGTGTGAGAGGGGTGTGCATGTGTGTGAGTGTGTATGTCTGTGAGCATATGTACAAATGTTTGTGTGCATGCGTGTGTATGTTCTACTTAACCATGCTGATTTTAAAATTAAATAGAAATACAAAAAATTACAAGCAGCCAAGACAATGTCAAAATAGAAAAAAATCAACTGGAGATTTTTCGAAGTAGTGTATTGTTAGTATAAGAATGAAACATAGATGGATGGGGCAAGATAGAGTTCAGATATACATAAAGATCCATAGCTCATTCAAATAAAAACAGCACTGATGAATGGAGGAAGAAAATATCTGTTAAATCAATATGCTGAGTTGATGGAATTTCCATATGAACAACTAGATTCTGACTTCTACATCTCAGATAAAATGCACAGAAGCATGCCTAGTAGGTGTAACTGCATTGTGAGTCCAACAGTACAGTGGTCACATAAGAGAGGATCCACATCAGCCATGGTAAGAAAGAGCAGAGAATTACATGTGTCAAGGAAAACAGAAAGCTGGACTCCATTAAAACTGAAAACATGAAATGCTATCGTCTGGACCTGGCATGGATGATGCACCCGAGAATTCACATGTGCTCGGTACCTGCATGGGACAGGGCACACCGATACTTCATTATATGATTTGGAGAAAGGAGTTTATAAGACACTTCCCTTAAGGCCTGATGGACAGTTAATGGTTACTGAGGGAAGGGAGAATCACAGTCTAGGATGATCTATCAATCCACCGTGAGTTGTTTCTGCCCAAGGGGAAAAAAAAACCCAGGCTAATACAGTCAACCTCAACTAAATTCAAGAAAACACACAAAGACAGAGAAGGAGTTAAGTGGTTAAGTGGAAGGGGGTAAGGGATAAAAGACCATAATGGGGAAATATGACCAAAGAATTGTGTGTGTGTGTGTATGTGTATGTGTGTGACATATGAAATTGTGAAATAAATAAATTTTAATTTTATTAATTCTTTAAGAATTTCAGTCAGGCAGTGGTGGCTCATGCCCTTAATCCCAGCACTCTGGAGGCAGAGGCAGGTGGATCACCAAATTCAAGGACAGTATGGTCCACAGAGTGAGTTCTGGGATAGCCAGGGATACACAGAGAAACCCTGTCTCAAAAGAAAGAAAAGAAGAACTTATTTTTTTTCTTTTTTTTTAAGAATGATTTTTTTTTTATTGAGAAAAGGAGAGAAAAAAAAAAACAAGTTTCCACCTCCTCCCAGCCTCCCATTTCCCTCCCCCTCCTCCCACCCTTCTCCCCTTCCTCCCACCCTTCTCCCCCTCCTCCCACCCGTCTCCCCCTCCCCCCACTCCTCTCCCCCTCCCTCTCCAGTCCAAAGAGCAGTCCGGGTTCCCTGCCCTGTGGTAAGTACTAGGTCCTCCCCCATCTGTCCATATCTAGGAAGGTGAACATCCAAACTGGCTAGGCTCCCACAAAGTCAGCACATTAAGTAGGATCAAAACCCCGTGCCATTGTCCTTGGCGTCTCATCAGCCCTCATTGTTCGCCATGTTCAGAGAGTCCGGTTTTATCCCATGCTTTTTCGGTCACAGTCCAGCTCGCCTTGGTGAGCTCCCAGTAGATCAGCTCCACTGTCTCAGTGGGTGGGTGCACCCCTCGTGGTCCCGACTTCTTTGCTCATGTTCTCCCTCCTTCTGCTCCTCATTGGGACCTTGGGAGCTCAGTCCAGTGCTCCAGTGTGGGTCTCTGTCTCTATCTCCATCCATCACCAGATGAAGGTTCTATGATGATATGCAAGATATTCGTCAGTATTGCTCTAGGATAGGGTCATTTCAGGTTCCCTATCCTCAGCTGCCCAAGGAACTAACTGGGAACCTCAGCTTGGGCACCTGGGAGCCCCTCTAGGGTCAAGTCTCTTGCCCACCCTAAAGTGGCTCCCTGAACTAAGAATTGTGGTTCCCTGCTCCCCTATCCACCCTTACTTTATCCCAATCCTCCTATTTCCCCAAGCCCCCCCCCCCCCCGCTCCTTCCCTTCTACTTTTTCTCTCCCCATCTCCCCTTAACCCCATCCCACCCCACCCCCAAGATCCCAATTTACTTCCCGGCAATTTTGTCTACTTCCCTTAGCCAAGAGGATAACTATATGTTTTTCCTTTCCACCTTCTTACTTAGCTTCTATAGGTTCACCTATTGCAGACTCCGTGATCCTTATTTATGGCTAGAAACCAATTATGAGTGAGTACATCCCATGATCATCTTTTTGGGTCTGAGACACCTCACTCAGGATAGTGTTTTCTATTTCCATCCATTTGCATGCAAAATTTGAGAAGTCATTGTTTTTTACCGCAGCGTAGTACTCTAGTGTGTATATATTCCATACTTTCTTCATCCATTCTTCCATTGAAGGGCATCTAGGTTGTTTCCAGGTTCTGGCTATTACAAATAATACTGTTATGAACATATATATATATAGTTCATATATATATATATATGAACATATATATATAGTTGAACAAATGCTTTTGTCATATGATAGAGCATCTCTTGGGTATATTCCCAGGAGTGTTATTGCTGGGTCCAGGGGTAGGTTGATCCCGAATTTCCTGAGAAACCGAAACACTGACTTCCACAGTGGTTGCACAAGACTGCATTCCCACCAGCAATGGGTGAGGGTACCCCTTCCTCCACAGCCTCTCCAGCAAAGGCTATCCTTGGTGTTTTTGACTTTAGCCATTCTGACAGGTGTGAGATGATATCTCAAAGTTGTTTTGATTTGCATTTCCCTGATTGCTAAGGAAGTTGAGCACGACCTTAAGTGTCTTTTGGCCATTTGAACTTCTTCTGTTGAGAATTCTCTGTTCAGATCACTGCCCCATTTTTTTAATTGGGTTAATGAGCATTTTACAGTATAGTTTCTTGAGTTCTCTATATATTTTGGAGATCAGACCTTTGTCTGTTGCGGGGTTGGTGAAGATCTTCTACCAGTCAGTAGGTTGCCTTTGTGTCTTAGTGACAGTGTCCTTTGCTTTACAGAAGCTTCTCAGTTTAAGTAGGTCCCATTTATTCAATGTTGCCCTTAATGTCTGTGCTTCTGGGGTTACACATAGGAAGTGATCTCCTGTGCCCATCTGTTTTAGGGTATTTCCCACTTTCTCTTCTATCAGGTTCATTGTGTTCGAGCTGATATTGAGGTCTTTAATGCATTTGGATTTGAGTTTTGTGCATGGTGATAGATATGGGTCTATTTTCATTCTTCTACAGGTTGACATCCAGTTGTGCCAGCACCATTTGTTGAAGATGCTTTCTTTCTTCCATTGTATACTTTTAACTCCTTTATCAAAAATGAGGTGTTCATAGGTTTGTGGGATAAAATCCGGGTCTTCTATACGATTCCATTGGTCGACTTCTCTGTTTTTATGCCAGTAGCACACTGTTTTCATTACTGTAGCTCTGTAATAGAGTTTGAAGTCAGAGATGGTAATGCCCCTAGAAGATCCTTTATTGTATAGGATAGTTTTTGCTATCCTGGGTTTTTTTGTTTTTCCATATAAAGTTGATTATTGTCCTCTCCAGATCTGTGAAGAATTTTGATGGGATCTTGATGGGGATTGCATTGAATCTATAAATTGCCTTTGGTAGAATTGCCATTTTTACTATGTTGATCCTCCCAATCCAAGAGCAAGGGAGGTCCATCCATTTTTTGGTATCCTCTTCAATTTCTTTCTTCAATGCCTTAAAGTTCTTGTCAAATAGATCTTTCACTTCCTTGGTTAGATTTACCCCCAGATATTTTATGCTGTTTGTGGCTATCGTGAATGGTGAAGCTTCTCTGATTTCCCTCTCTGCTTCCATATCCTTTGTGTATAAGAGGGTGACTGATTTTTTTGGAGTTGATCTTGTATCCTGCCACATTACTAAAGCTGTTTATCAGCTGTAAAAGTTCTTTGGTGGAGTTTTGGGGGTCGCTTATGTACACTATCATATCATCTGCAAATAACGAAATTTTAACTTCTTCCTTTCCAATTTGAATCACCTTGATCCCATTATGTTGTCTTATTGCTATTGCTAGAACTTCAAGCACTATATTGAAGAGGTATGGCGAGAGTGGACAGCCTTGTCGTGTTCCTGAGTTAAGCAGGATGGCTTTGAGTTTCTCTCCGTTTAATTTGATGCTAGCTGTCGGCTTGCTGTATATAGCTTTTATTATATTTAGGTATGACCCTTGTATCCCTAATCTCTCCAAGATTTTTAACATAAATGGATGTTGAATTTTGTCAAATGCTTTTTCAGCATCTAATGAAATTATCATATGGTTTTTTTCTTTCAGTTTATTTATATGCTGGATTACATTGATAGATTTTCGTATGTTGAACCAGCCCTGCATCTCAGGAATGAAGCCTACTTGATCATAATGGATAATTTTTTGGATGTGTTCTTGGATTCAGTTTGCCAGTATTTTGTTGAGGATTTTTGCGTCGATATTCATGAGTGAGATTGGCCTGTAATTCTCTCTCCTGGTTGACTCTTTGTGTGGTTTTGGTATCAGAGTAACTGTAGCTTCATAAAAGGAATTTGGTAATGACCCTTCTGATTTTATATTGTGGAATACATTAAGGAGTATAGGTATTAGGTCTTCTTGGAAGTTCTGGTAGAATTCCGCATTGAAACCATCTGGTCCTGGGCTTTTTTTGGTAGGGAGGTTTTTGATAACAGCTTCTAATTCTTCGCAACTGACAGGACTGTTTAGATTGTTCACCTGGTCCTGGTTTAATTTTGGTAAATGGTATTTATCAAAGAAAGTGTCCATTTCTTTTACATTTTCCAGTTTTGTGACATTCAGCCTTTTGTAGTAAGATCTAATGACTCTCTGAATTTCCTCTGTGTCTGTGGTTATGTCCCCCTTTTCATTTCTGATCTTATTAATTTGCGTGTTCTCTCTCTGTCATTTGATTAGTTTGGATAGCGGTTTATCAATCTTGTTGATTTTCTCCAGGAACCAGCTTTTTGTTTCATTGATTCCTTGGATTGTTTTCTGTGTTTCTATTTTGTTGATTTCAGCCCTCAGTTTGATTATTTCCAGTCTTCTCCTCCTCCTAGGTGAGTCTGCTTCTTTTTTTTCTAGATCTTTCAGGTGGGCTGTTAAGTCTCCAATATGTGCTTTCTCTGTTTTCTTTAAGTGGGCACTTAGTGCTATGAACTTTCCTCTTAGGACTGCTTTCATAGTGTCCCATAAGTTCGAGTATGTTGTTTCTTTATTTTCATTGAATTCAAGGAAGACTTTAATTTCTTTCTTTATTTCTTCCTTAATCCAGGTATGGTTCAGCAGTTGACTGTTCAGTTTCCATGAGTTTGTAGGCTTTCTGGGGGTAGCATTGTTGTTGAATTCTAACTTTAATCCATGGTGATCTGATAAGACACAGGTGGTTACTAATATTTTTTTGTAACTGTGCAAGTTAGCTTTGTTACCGAGTATGTGGTCAATTTTCGAGAAGGTTCCATGAGCTGCAGAGAAGAAGGTATATTCTTTCCTCTTTGGGTGGAATAATCTATAGATGTCTGTTAAGTCCATTTGCTTCATTACCTCCATTAATTCTCTAATTTCTCTGTTAGGTTTCTGTCTGATTGACCTGTCCATTGGTGAGAGAGGAGTGTTGAAGTCTCTTACTATTACTGTGTGCGGTTTGATGGCTTACTATTACTGTGTGCGGTTTGATGGCTGCCTTGAGTTTTAGTAATGTTTCTTTTACGTACATGGGTGCTTTTATATTAGGGGCATAGATGTTCAGGATTGAGACTTCTTCCTGATGAATTGTTCCTGTTATGAGTATAAAATGTCCCTCTCCATCTCTTCTGATTGATTTAAGTTTGAAGTCAACTTTGTTAGAAATTAGTATGGCCACACCTGCTTGTTTCTTAGGTCCATTTGCTTGATAAGCCTTTTCCCAGCCCTTTACTCTGAGTAGGTGCCTGTCTTTGTGGTTGAGGTGTGTTTCTTGTAGACAGCAGAATGTTGGATCCTGTTTTCGTATCCAATCTCTTAGCCTGTGCCTTTTTATAGGTGAGTTGAGCCCATTGACATTAAGTGATATTAATGACCAGTGGTTTTTAACTCCGGTCACTTTTTTAGTAGTAGGGTTTGTGTGTTTCCCTTCTTTGAGTTGTGCTGGTGAAGGGTCTCTAGAGGTCTGAGTTATTGTGGTCATTGTTGGACTCCTTGGTTAGTGATTTTCCTTCTATTATTTTCTGTAAGGCTGGATTTGTGGCTACGTATTGTTTAAATTTGTTTTTATCCTGGAAAATTTTGTTTTCTCCATTTATAGTGAACGCAAGCTTGGCTGGATATAGTAGTCTGGGTTTGCATCCATGGTCTCTTAGTTTTTGTAGTACATCTATCCAGGACCTTCTGGCTTTCATGGTTTCCATAGAGAAGTCAGGTATAAGTCTAATAGGTTTACCATTATACGTAACTTGGCCTTTTTCCTTTGCGGCTCTTAATATTCTTTCTTTATTCTGTATGCTTTGTGTTTTGATTATTATATGGCAAGGGGATGTTTTTTTTTTTTTGATCCAGCCTATTTGGTGTTCTGTATGCTTCTTGAACCTTCATAGGTACATCTTTCTTCAGGTTGGGAAAGTTTTCTTCTATAATTTTATTAAGTATATTTTCTGGACCGTTGAGCTGCACTTCTTCTCCTTCTTATACTCCAATTATTCTTAGGTTTGGTCTTTTTATTGTGTCCCATATTTCCTGAATGTTTTGTGATGAGAGTTTGTTGGACTTGCTGTTTTCTTTGATCAGTGCGTTTATTTTCTCTATGTTATCCTCAGAATCTGAGATTCTTTCTTCTATCTCTTGTATTCTGCTGGTTATGCTTGTTTCTGTAGTCTCTATTCATTTACCTAGATTTTCCATGTCCAGCCGGCCCTCTGTTTGTGTTTTCTTCTTTGCCTCCATTTCAGTTTTCAAGTCATGAACTGTTTCCATTATCTGCTTGATTGTTTTTCCTTGGTTTCCTAGGGTATCATTCACTGATTTACTCAATTCCTCGAACTTTCTGTTATACTTCTCATCCATTTCTATAAGGGCATTTTTTACATGCTGTTTAAGGGTGTCAATCACTTTCATGAAGTCAGTTTTTTCTACTTCTTCTTGATTAAGGTGTTCATGTCCTCCTGTTGTGAGGTCGCTGGCTTCTGGTGGTTTCGTGTTGTTTTTCAGATTGTTGGGTGAATTCTTGCATTGGTGTCTGCCCATCTCTTCCTCCCAATACTCCCCTATGGATCTTCTTTTACAGGATCAGGTCTTCTTGCCCACTGATGTACCTTCCCAGTGATGTCACTCCCCAGTGATGCTTCTCCTGGTGTCCAGATCAGATCTCCTTGCTGCTTGGTTAGCTCGCAAACAAAGGGCCCACCCTGCTTGCTGCAGGCAGGCTATGGGGACAAAGGAGCTGCCACCCTCCCCTTTGCCCTCCCGATTCTGGTTCGGTCCCAGCGCCGAAGCAGGCTGAGCAAGGAGGTGCTATGCCACCAAAGAAGGGAGGGAGCGAGGGAGACAGGGGATGGGGGGATCTGGATGTAAGCTGGATGGGATAGGAAGAGAGAGGAGGTATCCGGCAGTATAGCCCCTGTAGGATGGCCAGGAAGTGTAGGCAGGCTGAGGTATGTTCCCGGCTGCCGCAGCACTCACTCACCACAATGATGTTTCACTCGGTGCCCAGATGGAAACTCCGTGCTGCTTGGCTAGCTTGCGAACAAAGGGTCCACCCTGCTTGCTGCAGGCAGGCTATGGGGACAAAGGAGCTACCGCCCTCCCCTTGCCCTCCTGATTCCAAAGAAGAACTTATTATACAGTATTTTGGTAATAGTCACCCACCTCCTCCAACTCCTCCCACATCTAGGTCCTATTTGCTACCCAAGCAACTTGTTCCTCATTTTTTTAAGACCAAGGTCAATTTGTGCTGCCCATATATGCTTGGCATTGCAGTCTTCACTATAGCATGTTAGAACTATCTTAAAGAAAACTAAATCACTTTCTCACAACAGCTAACAGTTACCAATACTACTTGACCTGGGATAATGTTTTGTGCCCCCCACCTCCTCCCATGCTGGGAGTTTCTCTGGATTGAACCCACACAGATCTTATGCATGATGTCATAATCACTCTGATTTCATACATTTAACTGTCCTGTTGTGTTAGGGAAATATTTTGTTGCACTTCTGGCTTGTACAAGTTTTCTACCCATTCTTCTACCATAACCCCTGAGCTTTGAAAGGAAGAGTTGTGATATGGGAGTCCCATTATGTCTGAGAATTTTCCAGTCCAAATTTCTCTACACTATGGCCAGCTATATGTCTCTGTGATAATCACCATCGTCTATAAGATGAAACCTCTCTGAAGAGGCCTGAAAGATGTATTAATCTATGGGTATAAGGACAAGTCATTAGGAGTTGGTTTAACACTATGCCTGTTTAGTAACTGTAGTAATTATCCCCTAAGATTCTTATCCTGTCTAGTCATGGGTTCTTGGCCTTGATAACAGTGCCAAGATAAGTTCCATCCTGCAGAGTGGGCACTAAATTCATTCGGAAAGTGGTTGGTTACTCCCTTAACATTCTCAACACTATTATGCCAGTGAGCACACCTTGCCCCTCTGGTCACTATTGTCCCTTAGAAGGCTCATAGCTGTATAAAATCACACATTATTTTCTCCTCCAAAAGTGTGTATAGCATCCTCAAACATTAAGAAAACTAGCTAGTAAGGATGAAGCTTCCAGGTTAGTGCTAGAATGATTTTTCCATGTTTCATGACTCAAATATGTGGTGTCTTCAGCAACAGGGTTTTGCCACCATTAAGCTCTGGGAGTAACCAAGAACAATTGCAGTTCCCTATAATGTTTGGGAGGTCTTCTAGAGGACACCACTGGCCAACAGCTCAAAAGAGGTAACTCATTCATTACACTGACCTTTTTAATTTATTAGCCTATATAGTACAGGAGGGGTATTATTATGCTTTTGTGGGTTAACTATTTACACTCTTTATATCCTTGTATGTTTATATTTTAGGGATCTTCTAGAGAAGTAGGTTTCCATATGGCTTTTTCAGAAAGTCTCTAATGTTAGCTATTTTCCTCTATTCCTTCCTCAACCCTGCCCAACCATCCCCTACCCCATTTAGCCTATCCTGATCCATTATTTCTCTTCCATCTTTATATGGATTGTTCTCTCTCACTTCCCTAAAAAAAACCTCTGGCCTCTTTTCCCTATCTCTGAAACACATACATCTAAATATTAGGGTTTTTTTTCATTGATTTGCAATAAACATAATACATTGGTGAGCTCTACTTAGTTAGACTAAGGTATGAAACACTTAGAATTCCCATCTCTTCCTTGCCTGGCCCCAGACTAAATTTTTCCTTTTCTCCCCAGTAACCATTTTGACATTAAGAAACCTGAGACTAATTTTGTTTTTAAACAACTTACAAATGAATAAATCAATTTTTTTTAAAAAATCGAAAGCTCCTAATTATCAAAATACACTATTTGAAAAGAATGCAAGAGGATATTGGCAACACAAACCAGTGAACAGGTCTGGATTCAGAAGAGAAAAAGAGCAGCTGCAAATCAGTTGGAAAACAATAGCCAACCTGTTTTTATAAATAGTACAAAAAAATGTAGACAGCGGTTTGCAAAAGCCGATATAGAGATAAGCACATGAATTGATATTTAATCTCATTTGTCACTGAAGATATTTAATTAAAACTGCAATGAGATAACATTAGACTCTCACCCAAATGGCTACAATTTTAAAACGCAGTATCGAATGTTAACAAGAACGTGGAACTCAGAAACTCTCAAGCAAGGCTTGGGGGACTATAATGAGCCACAAACACAACCACTTCAGAAATGTTTTAAATGACTAAGCTAATGCCACTAAATACACTCTGTGGCCTAATATCTGCACTGCTAGATGCTTCTT
The DNA here is from genome assembly GCF_018167655.1 of Microtus oregoni. Classification (NCBI taxonomy): domain Eukaryota; kingdom Metazoa; phylum Chordata; class Mammalia; order Rodentia; family Cricetidae; genus Microtus; species Microtus oregoni. The sequence continues at coordinate 4,679,868 of NW_024543083.1, read as the reverse complement.
CAAAAAAAATGTGCGCATAAATTATGTAATGATAACAAGAAATTCTCTTTTGATGCTATGCTGGTTAGTTGTTATCAACTTGACACAAACTAGAGTAACCTGGGAAGGAAACGCATCAATTCCTCTTGACAGACTGCCTTCATCAGTTGTTCTGTGGGCATGTCTAGGGGGTATTTTCTTGACTGATGATTGATTTGGAAGGACTCAGCTCACTGTGGGAGGTACTGGCCTAAAGAACTGTTACCTGTAAGCCAGATAAGCCCTTCTGTACACAAATGGCTTTGTCCTCATTTACCACAGCAACAGAAAGTGAACCAGAACAGATAGTTATGAACTCAAATCAGCCTAGATATTCATTAAGAGCATGATAGCCAAACTATGTTTACTGGATGTATATTATATAGCACTCGATACATATATAAACCCTTGCCATGAAGAGCAATATAGATGTTTTGCACCAATATGATGTTGAATGGAAGCTACACCAAAAATAAATAAATATATATCACATAATTCATTTGTGAGACATTTTAAAAATAGAGAAAATTAATCTAAGGGATTAAATACCAATCTAATTGTTATTTGAGGGAAAAAGGAAAGAAGCAGTTTGGAGCCAGACGAGAAGAGATTAACTGTAAGAACAGTTCATAACTTGGCCTGATTAAGTGACTCACAGCCATGTATTCAGTTTTACCACAGCTAACTGACCAGTATAGATGTGGCTGGTGCCAATCCCCGTGCTCTGCAGTTTTATCAGTTAGCAGAACGGGAGTCCTCACCTCACTGGCCTGCCAGGAGCATTTCTTCCTGCCCTTTTCGTTCTGTGTGTGCGCTGATATTCGACTTTTTCATTATATGATATTTCTGTAGACTGCCTTTCAACCATCTGCATTTAAGAACATGGCAGCCAGGACTAGTAGCACAAGCCTAGAATCTTAGCTACTGAAGAGCCTGAGGCAAAAACACACATCCAAGGCCACCCTTGGCAATGTAATGAGACAACACCTCCGGTGAAATAAATAAAGGGTGGACTGGTTTATAGCAGGGTAGGGGAACACTAGCATGAGCCAGATCCTGGGATCAATCCCCAATAACCAGCACAGAAAGAAAAATAAATACATTGAATCTTCTCAAATGATGCATGATATACACGGCAGTAACTGCTCCAATAATTAGTAAGCACACATTAGATGACAGGATTGTTTTTCCTGGGCTATAAATTTACAAGAATACAACTCTTAAAACACATGAGATTCCTGCCATCTCAAAACTCACATTTAAGGAGATCCGGGCAATGAATAAATATGCATCAAGTAATAAAAAAGCACTCGGCACACACCAGCTTACCTAGAATATCGTGGAAATGAGCAGAGCAAAGAGGTGGTGGAATAACAAGGAAAATGTCTGGAAGCACACAACACTTTTATTGATCAGGAGAGGTTAGCCATCCTGAGATCCGACGAGACTGCAGGCCTATTGAATGAGAAGCTTTTGAAGGTTTTCAATGTAGGATAATATATGATTCGGTTTTCATCTTTGAAATGAGCTTGCCCGTGTCTCTGGAAAGAACAGATTGTAAGCGGAAGGCGGGAAGCACAGTGTAGACCCGCTGCACGGATGGGTGAGGAAGCCATGTTGCGGCCAGTGGTGCTCGCTTAGAGGAAGGTATGCCTGCGTTTTTGGTGTGCCGGAGAGGGAACCAGCAGGGTGGGCAGGTGGATTTCTATGTAGGTGTGAGAAGTGTATCAGATAAAGGCTGAGGGGGAATTCAAGGATGAGCCATGGTTTTCTAGCATGATAACTAAGTAGAAGTATCACATATAGGTGGGAAGAGTGGGAAGAGAAATGTTTTGAGTAGAAACTTTTCTAAAACCATTTTGTGCTCCTTAGAATATCTATAGCCCCAGTTTAATGGTATCTGTGACCCAATATAGATAGGCAAGACCCATGAGACAAAAGGAACTTGAAAGTGTTATTATGGCCAGACGGTGGTGGTGCATGCCTTTAATCCTAGCACTTGGGAGGCAGAGGCAGGTGGATCTCTGTCAGTTCAAGACCAACCTGGTCTACAAGAGCTAGTTCCAAGACAGATTCCAAAACTACACAGAGAAACCCTGTCTCGAAAAATCAAAAAAAAAAAAGATGTCAGTATGTGTATAAATATTCTTAAATTCCTGGGTTTATAATTCATTCAGCTTCACAGAAAGTAGAGGTGGCAAAAGGAAGCTGAGTAGTGACAAATTTCAACATTCAGAAGCAAAGTGGAAAACAAAAAAAAAAGAAAAAGAAAGTAAAAGAGAAAGAAAAACAGCCAACACCGACGAGGGACCTGCTACAGTGGACAAGAGGGACAGCAGGAAGGCAGTTCTCCAAGGAGGATACTCCACCTGCCGCAAAGACTGCTGAGACAAAGACTAGAGCCTGCCATGCATCCTGCGCCAGAAGGGTTCTCAGTGTTCTAGTACATCATGGGTCTAAATGTCTGCGGAGAAAGCATCCTGCAAGGAAATGTGAGCCAGGAGCCTGGTTGCCATTCCCCTTAAAGAGAAGTCATGATGTACTAAGGAGTGATTTAGAATGCCCGCCTAAAGTGTCTCAAAGTTAACTATGAAACAGAAAAGTGTGTGTGTGTGTGTGTGTGTGTGTGTTCATGTGGTCACATTATATATTCACATTGCATATATGTAAATTTTAATATATGTACATATATTAAATACATACACCTATTTCTGCTTTAGTATCATTTGCTAGTTTTTCCTTGTCTATTTTGTTTCTGAGTATGGGAATTTCTCAGGTGTGTATGTGTGTGTGTGTGTACGATGAACTATCAGAGCTAGATGTTACAATAGTTTAGGTGTTAAAGGCTCCCAAATGTCACATACTAAAGGCTTCATCTGCAGTTCATAACACTATTGGGAGATGGTAGATCCTTTGGGAAGCTGAATTTGGGAGAAAGGCATTTATGTCACTAGACGTATATGGAAGAGATGTTGAGACCACATTCCTTTCTCTCTAGTTGGTTTCCAGGCTCCATGAGGTAAGCAGATTTCATCGCCACACAACCCTGCCAGGATGTGTGTGTCACCAGCAGTCCAAAAAACAGTCCAGCAACCATGAATGGAATTCTCTAAGACTGTGGCAAAACTAAACCTTTCCTTCAAATGAGCTGATTGCCTTGGGTATTTTCTCACAATGATGAACCTCTGACAACGCAGATGTATGTTTAAGACATCCTTATCTCTAAAACTAACCGTTGTTAACAAGTGGATGTTTGCTGTGTCACTTGGCTTCTCTCAACATGCTAGAAGCATCCCGTTGCTGACACTCCGCCTGCTTTCCAAACATCCACAGGGGACACTTAGTCTGCCAACTGCATCGGGAATTCAACTGGAGTCTTTCTCTACTCATCTTTCTGTTGAAGGTATCAGACTTAGTTGAAGGCTTGTAAACACAAATACTGCGTTTAAAAACATCGCCCTCTAATAGGAGATTTAAAAAAAAAAAAAACTTCATGTCCTGTGAAAGCATTTAGAATATAAAAATTAAGACAATGTTAACAAGAAAGGTATTCTGACAGATAGGCCTGTTGGCACTTCCTAGAAGATGGGCCAACATTGCCAGGAAATGCCAGCTGTTAATCTGGGACATGGTTGTCAGTGATTTAAAGAGAAGCCAGTGTTCTACTTTGTAATTTTTATGCAGAAATATTAAACTCCACTAATACAGAAAAGCTGGAGGTAAAAATTGGGTTTAGGTAGTGTTTGGGAAGAGAAGACAAGAAAGAGGTTAGCCAAATGGCATCCTTGCAAGAGGGGCTGCCTAGTGAGAATTTTCACTGGTCTTGTCCTCCTGCGGATGTTCACAGGAAAGTTGGTGGCATTTTTGAGACTGGCAGTGACACCTGAGCCATGGCTCTTCCATGTGTACCAAAGATAGATGGGGCTCATTAAGGAAGCCATGTCTGTCCCTGCCACCTTTTTCCTGTGCCCACCCCTGCTCTTCTACCCCTTGTCCCCCATCCCTGATACCTTCTTCCCATCCCCAGTTTCTGACACCTTCTTCCCATCCCCAGTTTCTGACACCTTCTTCCTGTCCCCTGTCTCTGACGCCTTCTTCTCATCCACTGTCCCTAACACCTTCTTCCTGTCCCTTGCCCCTGACACCTTCTTCCTGTCCCTGTCACCTTCTTCCTATCCCCTGTCTTTGACACCTTCTTCCTGTTTCCTACCCCTGATACCTTCTTCCTGTCCCTTGTCCCTGACACCTTCTTCCTGTTTCCTGTCTCTACCACTTTCTTCTCATATGCTACCTTTTCTTGGTTTTCTGCCCCCTTTCCTTCCACCTCCCCATATCCTTCTCCCCTCCTTTCTGTTCTCTACTTCTCTACCCTAAATTACTTTGTCACATACTTTTCCTTCCATACCTTCTTTGAGAAGGTCTTGGATACTTCCTGGTTCTTTCATGCTCCTGTCATCCTTCTGAACCCAGGGTTTGGGAAAATAGCAAGAACAAGTCCTCTGTGTCTTTCAGATGCATATATATATATATATATATATATATATATATATATATATATCCTCCTGTGCTCTTGTGTTTTAGCTTCTTATTTTAAGTGATGCCCATCCATCATGTGCTGGCTCTTTTCAGAGGTCTGCATACCTGTCATGCCACAGGCAATCAAAACACCTTATGGTCAAGTTCAAAGACACTTAATTCTTCATGACTTATATTCATTTGGAGAGAATGTCCACTTTGGATACCGTCCATTCCTGTCCTACAGAAAATTAGTTATCCACCCACAACCTTAATTTAAATGCTTCTAACCATTAGCAACGCAATTTCCAAAACGAGGCTGGTATGAGATGTATCCCTAAAGCCTAGATTCTCTGCAGGGATTCTAGAGAGATGAGTTCAGATACCACAGGACGCTCATCGACTCAGATGCCAGAAGAAGACGGACAACTCCAGTCTCGAGGAGCACTTCACAGTTTGTGAAATGCATCCACGAGTGTCACTTCTGTTTCAGTAGCTGTAGTAATTGGAGCAGCGGGGCTGCGTCCCCAGCACCCTGGCCGCCTACATGGCTAGCTTATGCCCCGAAATAACAACACACAAACTGTATTCATTTAAACACTGCTTGGCCCATTTCTATCTAGCCTCTTCTAGGCTAACTCTCGCACCTGGACTAGCCCATTTCTAATCATCTGTGTTGCACCCCAAGGTGCGCTTACTAGGGAGATTCTAGCCTACATCCATCCTGGGTCAGAGCTTCATCGCGTGTGTCTGCCCAGGAGCCGGGAGCATGGCGTCTCTGCTCCAGAGAGCAGAGCTGTCCGTCTGAGCTCACTTCCTCTTCCTCCCTGCATTCTGTTCTGTTTACTCCACCCGCCTATGTTCTAAGCTGTGAGCCCAAGCAGTTTGTTTATTACTTAACCAATGAAATCAACAGATTGATATATGACACCCCCACATCAAGTAGCGACACCACTGTGGAGGGCATGAGTGCCTTTCATTGCTCTGGGCACTCGGCTCACATCTCACCTTGCAGGCAGCAACGTTTGCCTAACCCAGACTGGAGCCTCTGGCCGGGGACTGTACCTTAAGCATTGCTAATGATGCCATTGATCTCCTGCACTGGCTGACACATCACTCCTTAAAGGAAAAAAATCTCCAAGTGGAAAAACCTGAAAATAGTTGAAAGGCAAAGCTGAGTAGCAACTGGAAGCGCCTTATATAGGAGTTTTAATTCATTCCCATCTTCTGCCTGTTCTATTGACAAACACACCACTTTAATCTCTCCCTGCCAGGCCTCTCACTCTGTGGTCAAGAGGCCACTTTATTAGGCTTGCTTTTTTTCATCCATTGGTTGTAAGAAAGGTTATGGGTACAAATACCTCGCAGCCCATATTAAAAGGACATACTGCCAGGGAAAAAAAAAAATTATATAGTCAGTCTTGCTAAATTAGTTTACCTAAAATTGTATGTGTGAGTGATTTTAATCAAAATCTAATTTCCCCTCTTTTTAGAGTAACTGAAATGAGATTTTTCTAATTTACTTTTCGCGGTTCAAGTCTCTCATAATTCTTCTGTGGTCGTGACAGTGCCGTGAACGCGTCGGCTGCGACAAAGCATTAAAAAAAATTAGATTTTCAAATTGATGTGCTAAATTAAAAATGTTTAATGTTTCTCATCAAAAGGCACGGGGTAGGCAGGGGCCTCCGGTACAGTTAAAGGCTTCGTATTTTCTTCATCTGCTTCTTTAATTCACAACCCAGGGCAAACGTACTGTGGAAATTAACAAGCTCTAAGTAAAGGAATCCTTGTAAACTGTGTCCTCTGAGAAGCTGCCTTTTAATTTCCTCCCATCCCTTGACACGGTGACCTTAAGGATGTCATAATAAAAATGGATGCTGCTGCCTCGGGGTTCGTGGTTTGTTTATCTGCTTGCCGTTGTGCATGTGTGTACAGCTTTCTCTCTCCTTCTGCCCCAGCCGGAGTTCGCCAGATGTTATTAGGGCTTGCGAGCCTCTGAGTGATTGTAACGCTCAAGCTTGACTAGCTAATTCCAATGATTTAGAAAATCATATTACTTCTGTAAATTGGCTCCACTTGTTATATTAAAATTCAAGCTTCTGCCTTTGCTAGATGACTGCTACCCAGCTCAGTTCCCGGGGTGGGCTGGGCGTACCCTAGGGTTCTCACAGGCAGGCTTTGCAGGGAAGATGACTCAGCAGGTTCAGAGAGTTTGGGAAGAGCTTTCCGAAGCAGCTCTGGATCAACTCCCCTGCCCATGAGGTTCTGTTCAAGCAGTATGGGAGAGTTGAGGATGGTGCCTTGTTGTGAAATTAAACTTTATTTCTAAGATAATGATGCATAGAGAATCCGGGTCTCAGACTCTACCTTTGTTTTGCTTTTATAAAATATGAGCAATTAGGGACTATGTAAATATGTCCAGTTAGGAACAAGGCAGGTAATTACCTGAACCACACCCACTTACATTACCTCTTTTTAGAAATTTAAAGAGAACCGGGTGGTGATGGCACACACCTTTAATGCCAGCACTTGGGAGGCAGAGATGGGTGGATCTCTGTGAGTTCGAGGCCTGCCTGGTCTACAAGAGCTAGTTCCAGAACAGCCAGGACTGTTACACAGAGAAACCCGGTCTCAAAAAAAGAAAAAAAAAAAGAAAAAAATTAAAGAGAAAGCAACTTTATAGAAAGGAACGGACACAACAGTACCCTTCCTATAAGGTTATTCAGGAGGGACAACAGCACAAGCTTGAGTAGCCATGACTGGGTTTGAAGTGAGACAGCATTAGGGTAGAGAGCGTCATCCCACAGGCAGCAGGGTGGAGATTTGAAGAGCTAGAAAGCCTTCCGTTAAAATCCTACAGTACTAGGGGAGTTGGGGTTCTGCATTATACGTGGGGTAATAGAGCCCTAATGGGAGAGCCGGCCCTTCCGTTCCAGCGAATAAGCAGATTTCTGACTCTTACAGGTTTGCATAGGGTGGTAGGGATGCTCCCTCCTATGTGATCTAGGCTGGCCAAGCCTACATGCTAGAAATCAGGATGAAGATCAGCAATAATACAGGGTTATCCTTTCACTAGGGATGGGGGGAAGGCGGTACAGAGTTTGTTCACAGCTCCAAGTGCGAGGGAGAAAAGGGTACAGCATCCTACCAACAGATGGAGGGTAAGTTGCAAGGGAGCATAGCTTCACATCTGGAAGAGGAGGAGAGGCAGCTGGAGGGATCTGTAAGCTAACAACTCTCATATGCACGGTTCCGATGGAGAAAAACCAAGAAGCACATATCCCATAGAAACCTACCTCTGTCCCCCAGTAGAATCCCTCAGAGCTTGGTTTAGTTTATAGCAAAACCATCAGAATTTCCAGCACAGGTGTCCGTCCCATACTGAGTAACCTCAGCTATCATTCTTGATCAAGAGAAATCAAAAAGAAACAACAAAAATAATGGTCTCGTCACCCTTCAATACATTTTCCCCCCCCCCTAGAGCTGTTGATACTTGAAAAGAAACCCATTTGGTTTTCTTCCCTTTTTGCTCCCACTCCCACTGCTCTCATTAAATGTCATCAGTTTGTTATCCTTCGTTCCTGGATCACTTTTCTATTCAATAAAGAATTAGGGACTTAATTAAAAAAAATCAGAAGCTTTGCTGGAAACCCTGTTTGTCGGTGCGATCAATTATTTCCTAGGTTGCAACTCTTACCCTATAGAGACTGGCATTGCCTGAGAACAACTAAAAAGCTGTGAAGTTGGAATCTCTGGGAGAATAAGACATGAGTAGCCTAAGGTATATTTAGATATTGAGAAAATTGCAACCTGAAGGGTAAGGAAGAGGGGAGGTCCCATGACCCACTGTGTCCAAGAGATCCAACTCCAAAGAATCTCTTTTCCTTTCAGCATGGGCTTCTACTTCGAGTTACAGTGGAATAAAAAACTAAAATTGGTCTACATGTGAAGATAAAGCCTGCAGAAACTTAGAATCCAGCTAAGTAACTGACACTTACTGTAGGGACCTCAAGATACAGCTTAATAATGATGCTTACACAGAAGACAAGTGCATTGGACACAATCTTACACTATCAGTTCATCATTAAGAATCATAAACACCATTTACCTTTGACTTTAGTCGTCAGACAATGAGTTAAACTTTACCTGGCACCAGTAAATTTCAGTTTCCCAAAGAAATATAAACAAATGTATGTAGATGAGTGATTTTATCTTTGGAATTGACTCACAGGAAGACCATGAACAAGATGAAGAACCAAGAAAATGGCCAGGCATTATAGTTCAATCCAGGGAATAAAGGGTCAAAACCAAGATCACTGATGTGTGAGGTTGCTTGAAACTACACAGCCCTTTCAAACGCACCGAATGTGCCTTTCCCATATCTTTCTGAGCTAGCGAGCTCCTCCATGAGTTGATGTCAGCCAACACTGCTGAAGGCAGATCTGACTCAAATATTCTTTTTACAAATACCTTCCCCAACATACCTAGAAATGATGTTTTACTAGGCATCTTGGCATTTCTTAGCCCAGTTGTGATAATTGGAATAAAAATGACCTCATAGGTTCATAGGGATGGCACTATTGGAAAGTGTACCCTTGCTGGAGTAGGTGTGGCTTTGTTGGAGAAAGTGTGTCATTGGGGTGGACTTTGAGGTCTCAGAAACTCAAACCAGGCCTAGTGGCTCACAGTCTCTTCCTGCTGTCTGCTGATATGGATATAGAACTCTCAGCTACCTTGTCAGCATCATGTATGTTTGCACATCGCCATCTCTTCACCATGATGGCAATGAGCTAAACCTCTTAAGTGTAAGGCAGCCCCAATTAAATGTTTTCCTTCATAAATGCTACCCTGGCCATTGTGCATGTTCACAGCAACAGAAACCCTAACTAAGGCACTAGTCAAGTTGATATGCAAAATTAACCGTCACTTAGGGCATCATGGCAATAGATGTATTCATAAAGCTATTTAAGGGAATAAATTGTATTTAAGCACTTTCGAAACACACATTGATGTATGGACAATAAAAGTTAATTACATATCATTCTGATACATTCACACAAAGATCTATATTTGGCAAAACATCCTGGTAACATTTTGTTAGCCTAGCATATTTACTATGCCCATTTGAAAGTAATAAAAAATGGCATTTCTGAAAAAGTGTACCATAATTCAATCTACTCACTACCCTATTCTCTGAGCACAGACCAGGGGGATCTCACATAAATCCAAGGAAATGTTCTGCCCCATAAAGTGCTACTGACTGGTGCTTCAGGTTGCATGGATCTAGCATGGGCAGAGCATGAATTCTACCTAGGAGTGCAACTAGAGTCACAAGTATCCATCACTAGACTACTGGAACCATGCCCTCAAATTCTGACATAACAAAGTCCAGGCTCCCATCTGAAAATAATGAAATCACATTGTGACCCTGAGTCAAACCATAAGATAGGAAGTGGAGACTTGAACTCACATGCTTTCTGTCATTCAAGCTGTTTATATTCAGAAGATTGTACTTTGTACTATTTTTTGTTTTTTGTTTTTTTTTATCTGCCTTCCCTGCCTTCCTGACTCTCTCTAGGTCATGGTTGCCATAATCCCATTCTCAGCTTCTGTGAGATCAGACATTTTAGATTCCACATATGAAGGGATTATACAGTGTCTTTCTGTCTCTGGTTTATTTTGCCTGGCAAAATAAACTTGGGTTTATTCAAATTGCTATGACAGGATTCTGTGCTTTTTCTGGCAAAATGGTATGCTATTGATACATGTACCACATTTTCCTCATCTATTCACCTCTTGATGATCATTTAGTTTGATTGTACATCATAGCTGTTGTGAATCATGCTGAAACAAACATGGGGGTTCCAATGTCTGTTTACTTTGTTAATTTTATTTCTTTGGGGTATCATCCAGTAGTGAAATTACTAGTATATGCTTTAGTACATCAAGTAGTCACTCTGCTATTTTCCATAATGGAATGTAACAGTTTATAGTCCTACCAACAGGGAATCAGAGTTGCCCTTTCTTTAGTGTGGGAGGTTCTTCTGTCTATGTGTTGCTTTTACTGGTTAATGAATAAAGAACTGCTTTGAGCCTATGGTAGGGAAGAACAGAACAGGTGGGGAAAACTAGGCTGTATGCTGGGAGAAGGAAGGGCAAAGTCAGAGAGAAGCCATGGAGCCACTGTAGACGCTAGGAACTTAACCTGGTAAGCCACAGTCACGTGGCAGTATACAGATTAATAAAAATAGGTTAAAATAAATGGGTTAAATTAATATAAGAGTTAGCCAATAAGAAGCTAGAGCTAATGTGCCAAGCAGTGATTTAATTAATACAGTTTCTGTGTGATTATTTCAGAGCAAAGCAGCTGAGAACCAACAAGAGGGTCCCTCCCTACATTTCTTTACATCTTCCCCTATGCTGCTGTATTTGAAGCTGTTGCAAATAATTCTGGAATAACAGAGAAAACTGCTGTGTGGAGCAGAAGCTCCCACTGTCTTCAGTATTCCTGCCACAGAAAGATGTTGTCTGCTCCTTTTTGCTTATCCATATAACAACTATACACGCTGTATCTTTTCTAAAGTCTAGCATGTGGATCTCTGCCCTCCATGGGCCTGTTTTGTAGATGGGCCTAATCATACAGAGCAAATTTCCTTACTTACTTGATAGTAGCACACTGAGAGGATGCATTTTTATCGTCCCAACTTAGCTGCAAAGCAATCAGTTGCCAAGTCCAGAATAGAGACCTGTGGTCAGGTGAAATACAAAGACTCTCTAGGTAGCAGGTGTTTCCCTTTTAATGACAGCTTAACTGGTGAAGGATTGAGCAGAGCACTGTTGTTTCTCCCTGCTGTTTGCATTGGGCTGGGAGCCAGCACCAATCTGCCTTGGTGACATTTCAGGACAGGCTATTATATCAGGAATTTCCTACACAGAAAATGGAGAGTGGAAAGGCTACTGCCTGTATATGTGGAGCTGGATGAAAAAGAAAAAAAAAGGAAACCAGTGGAATGAGGCACAGTCAGGGCTATGTAGTCTGATGAAGCTGTGAGGTGATCAAAGAGAACAGCATCTGGATTTGTCTGAGTATATTGATCCATGTACATGTATAAGGCTAAAGAGAAAATTACAGAATGAGGATGTTGCATGAAGGGAGAACAAATGAAATTGCAGAATCTGGTTGAAGACTGCTGGGACTTATCCTGTCATTCTTTGAGTCAGTAGATCCAAGCCATCCATCTATTTAAGCAGCAGAGAAGCAACTCAGTTGTGACAGTGCCTGAATGTTAATACACCCAAGTTCCACCTACAGAAGAAGTCTGATAGAGTAGGAAGGATACAAACACCTCCTGTGCACAACAAATACATCTTTTCTCTCAGAATGCTGCAGGGCAGACTTTGCTGATGTGGCTGGGAGTGAAGAGAAGCACCTAAAAGAAAACTGATTCTCCCTGTCTTCAGCTAGGGGTAAGATTTCATGCCTATCTCCTTTCACCATGATGGGTTTTAGGGACACCACTGTAGGTCAACTGTACTCTAAGGTAGGTCTCACACAAGGAAGGAGTTAGGCAACACAAACTGAACTCAATGTGTCTAAAGAAAAAGAGAGTCAGAGCCAGATTGTCCTGGGACAGTCATAAGCTTTCTTAACACAAGATGAATCTGTGGAGAGAATCTGAAAATTCTTGAAAGATAAAATGAAATGAGCAACATCCATGCCCTAGAAGTATTGACATGTGAGTGATTGCCAACAAAGACTGAGTTAATGAAGATGAATAAGAGTTTATTTTAATGAGGCTGAAGTTTCATGTCTTAGTAACAAAGACATCAAAGGAAAATTGGGTAGAAGGGAGCTGCTGTGATGGAAAGGCGGGGGCCCAGTCTTCCTCAGTGGCTTCTGGGATAACTAATGCACATTTGTGAAAAATGAAAGAAAGAGGGATATTTTCACACAAAATACTAGGACTTCATTTTATGGTGAGTGTCTAAAAGCTTGTGCCTATTAAGGTCAGGATCACCTCCTTATGTTTCCAGGCAACCTAGAAACTGATTATTATCATTTAATTCCCATGCCATTCTTCTACTGGGAGAAAATGTGCTGTCAAATAAAAGGGGCATTTATCCCCTTCAATTAATAAATTCCCATTAGGTTTAACACATCAATATCTCATGAACTTTCTATCCCAAGTTCTACAGCATGGCTGAGTTAGGTTTCCTGTCAGAGACCCCAATTAGGTTTCTGGGTTTGGGCGGTGGTGGTGCATGCCCACCACTAGGGAGACAGAGGTAGACAGATCTCCATGAGTTCAAGGCCAGCCTGTACAAAGGACAACTAGAACTGTTATACAGAGAAACCCTGTCTCAAAAAAAAAAAAAAAAAAAACAAGCAAAAGGAGTACTTATTATGAAGTTAGAATGTATGGGTTCAAATCCAGAGCTGGCATTTGCTTGCTCTGTGACTTGAAATAGTATCCTGATGCTTGTTGTATGTTCTCAGTAAAATTAAAGTAATACTACTCTTCAGCTCATAGAGTTAAGTTAATTAAGGTAAGACTACTCTTCATTTCACACAGTAGTGAATTACTATTTTTAAAGTCTTACATCAGCAACTCCAACTTGAAAATAAGACTAACTCTAGTCATAGGACTTGGACAGATCCAGCTGAAACTTAGCTGCAAACTCCTTCCTTGCTGGCTAGCCTTTCACAGTGCTGGGAACTGTTATGCAGGTTCCTGGGGGAAGGGACAGAAATCAAGGGACTCACTCAGCTGTGACGTTCACCATATATGACAACCCTAGGAAGATATTCTCAATAGTGCTATATTGGTATGAACGTTATGAGTGTAACCAACAGTTTTGCAGGTTGGATTTCAGGCCCTCTCCACAAGACAGAGCTCATACCTAGTATTGCAAAACTAGCTAAGAACCTGGGATGGGTAGCGGTCATATGTCCTAGGAGATCACCTACTACTGTTTTGATACATGGACTTAATATCAAAATACCTTCTGAATACTTACCCTTTTACATATAGGTTAGCACAGATCTCACTTCTTATCAGAGAAACTTCTAACTGCAGGTGGTTGTTGGAGAGAGTCACAATAGGTCAGAGTGCAGAGAATAACTATCTGTGGAATCCTTGACCCTAAACGGGACATCTGTATCACACCACCTCCTCCCAAGGCTCAAGCAACATTGTGGAAGAGGAGGTACAAAGATTGTAAGATCCAGAGGCCAGGGATGCCTAGGATGACATCATGTCTTATGGGCATTGCAAGGCTGCTGCACTCAAGAATGCTGTGCAGTATTGGCCACCTGTACAACACCTGAGCAAAATCAAGTTTGTCAATATTCCAGCAAGGGCAAGGAGGAGCTCTGGAGGCCCCAACTCTAGTTGAGAGCTATTGGTTATTGATAGGGGAAGAAAAGTCCATTTTCTTCAGAAATATGGCCTCTCATAGGTTTCCTGTGCTCCACTGGAGAGCCTTACTCCTGTGAGCATATAGATATTGCTAACTGGACTCTGTGGACTATTAAGAGGGGGGAGAAGATATGATGTTCGAGGAGGATGTTAGGGAGATATGAGAGAAGTTGAAGGGAGCAGTGAGGCTGGTTTAATCAAAATGCATCATAAGCATATATGAAGTTCATAAAGACTAGATAAATCAACAGAAGAACTTAGTGATCCCAAGGAGGCCAAGCGGCTCTGGTTGTCCGAATTGCTAGTAAGACTGTTGAACAATGCAACTGCTCGGGAAAACACATTGGTAGCTTTTGAAAAGTTAAACGCACACTAACCAGCAATCTCATCCCCACATAATTGGCCCTTGAGAAATGAAAACATATGTCCACATTAAAAAACCCTGCTATTTTACTCATTATTGCCCCAAACTGGAGGCAAATCAAATGCCCTTCAGTTGGGGAATGGATAAACAAACTATAGACGATCCACATAATTGAAAACTGTTTGTTCAGCACTAAAGAGCAGCTAACTATTGACAAACTCAGCAACACAAATGAATCTCAGATGCATTGTACCAAGGAAAAGCAGCCAGATGCTAACAGCTCTGTACTCTGCCATTGCAATGATATGACTTCTGGGAAAGGTACGACCAGGAGAACGGCCACTCAGCATTACCATGGACTAGAGCACAGCCGGCCCCTGGACACTGGCACAAGCAAATGTGGGCCCTCTGAGCTGTTCTGTGCATTGAGCGTGCTGGTGGAACACTACCAGATGAGTGTTTAAAAATTCATACACCTCTGTACCAAAGATACTACAATGATACCACCATTTTAAAATACAGAAAGTGGGAGAGAAGAAGAAACTAATGATGAAAGAATGGGAAGAAGGGCTGAAGGGGAGGGTGGGAAGTAAAGGAGGAAGCTAAAGTGAGAAAAGGAGCTAAAAGAAAACAAGGCCCGGTATGCAGTGGCACCATGCAAACAAATAAAATCTTAATATCTCCTATTCGAAAGTTCCACGTAGTTCCCAAGCATTGCTGTATAACAAATATTGGTAACACAATTAATTGATAGCCATAGATTTTATGCATATTCTAGGTTTAATGATTACATATGTAATTCATGTTCTTTATAGGAAATAAAATCGGAAGATCCAAATAAAAGACATACACTAATTCTATCGGTTGAATAGAACCACAGGTGAAACTAATTAATAGCCTGCCAAGTGTTTTACACTTGAAGCCTTTTTTTTTTATAATTATTTTGGCAGGGAAAACGGTTTCATCCCTTGCCTTTTGTGTTGAAACTGCTTTTCCCTTAGCAACGCGTTCTTTACAGAGATGGATAAGCAACATCACTTTTGACAGGTGCTAATTTATGCTACCAGGTCTCAGTTGCTGAACACTTAACTTGGTTCCAGTTTCTTAGCAGGATGATCCAGGCTGTGTTGAATGTCCTTGGTACACTTATCTTTTGTGCATACAACATTATTTCTTTGTAGCAAATGCCCATCATGAGAATTACTGGATGGACAAAAATGTACGTTAAATGGTGTTTCGCTCAGATTGCCAAATTGCTCTCTGGAAGATTACGTCATTTACTTGCAGCAGCTTTGAACAGAGTTGGTGCTGTGCCGGGCAGCCCTTTTCCTTCAACTAAGCAGTTATCATAATAATGTTGCATATTATAAATGTTGCTTTCTTAATTAAAAGATTACTAAATCAACTTTAAACACTATTAAAATGTGTTGAATTTTTTTTTTTACAGGAGATGCTCTTTTTCCTTTGTAAAATCTTGTTCTATTCCCTTGTACTTCCGCTGGTACTACGCTGTATTACATTTTTAACAATAGTTTCACCTTACAATATTAAAATTTTATTTACTATAAAAATACAGTATTAATATTATATGCAAAACTCTTTAAAGTTTTCATTCCTATTTCCCTTCATACATTCATCTTATTTTGTCTACACTTTCTCATTTCCGAGTAAACTTTCAGTTTTTGTTTGATGTCTTTTCTGACCCGTGTGTTTCCTCCCCTCTTCTTCACATTATACTTTAGTATAATCTGACATTATCACACTGGCTTCTTAATTTTTTTAGTACCCCTCGACTTTTATATTTTATTCTCCTTTGTAAGCTTACCTAATTAGGCTTCAATCTTTCTCATTATGAGATCTTTTTTTGTCCTGCTCTGTCTTCTCCTACTTTATAATCTTTGTTTTTTCTCCTCCACAATGTTCCACTCTTCCTCCCACCTTGAGATGAATCTTGCTTCTGGCTGTCCTTCTCCTCATGCGCCCTCTTTCTCCAGCTCATTTATGTACTGGTTCCACACCACACTGAATAATTTTTACCGCTTAGCACACTCTGCACCATTAGCTCTGCCATTTTCTATTTGATGGTAATTAGGGATATATTAGTGAGTTTTAACTAATCACGGTTTATTTCTTTCTCTCTTGAGTAACTTAATGCTGCTGCTGGCACTACAGTTTGTTTTCTCACTCATGAGTGACATGAGGAAATTAAAGCCTCAAGATTTGCCTGCTCGAGAAGAAAGCGTAAACTAAAACCCGAAGAAACATGAAGAGTACCAGTACATCTCAACACAAAACCTAAGAATTACGTATGCAAGCCAAAATGACTCTTCAAAACTATAATTTCGGGGCTGGAGAGATGGCTCAGTGGTTAAAAGCATTGCCTGCTCTTCCAAAGGTCCTGAGTTCAATTCCCGGCAACCACATGGTGGCTCACAACCATCTGTAATGAGGTCTGGTGCCCTCTTCTGGCCTGCAGGCATACATGTAGAAAGAATATTGTATACATAATAAATAAATAAATATTAAAACAAAACTATAATTCATAACACAGTGGCTATAATAAAGAATAGTGAATAGGTTAAGTGTTGACTGAAGAATAAAATATTTCCTAGTCCCTGGTCATGGTGATTCTTGCCTCCAATCCCAGCTTTGGGAAGATTGAGAAAAGATGGCTGCCATGAGTTCAGCTTGGGATGCGGAGTGAAAACAACAAAGCTTATGAGTAAAAGGGATCTCAAAAGAGATCAAACAGTAGGTCAAAAGGGACACAAACAAGTAGATGGATTTAGTCCAGAATCTGGAAAGAACGGTCAGCAAAATGAATAAGAAAGTCAGCAAAATAAATGAATGAAAAAGTAAGAAAAGTGGGATTAAATTCAGCCAGGAAATTCAAGTTTTGCAAAAAAAGAAATGTTGATAAAAGATTTAATTGATTAAATTAAAGAAACTCAGTGGAGAGCTTGACCAATAGTCTCAACCTAGTAGAATAAAAAATATTGGAGATAAAGAACAAGGTCAATGAAATAGTTTATTCAAAAAAATAATAAGTAGGTGGAACAACATCCAAGAACTCTGAGATATGCCCAAGGATCTAACAAAAATTCAGAATAAATTCTATTCGCATAGAAGAAGCTGAGACAAAAGCTAAAGACACAGAAGATCTATTCAATGAAATTATAATGAAAAAGTTCCCAAATCCAGAGAAAAGAAGGGGACATGAAACACAAGGCTTTTGGACCCCTACATAGATATGACCAGAGAAGAACAAGTAACACATTGTCATCAAGGTGACAAAAATACAAAACAATAGGAAAAACTATGAGAAAAACACCAACTCACCCCAAAGGCAAAATCATCAGAATAACACGAGCCCACATTAGCACACCTAAAAGTAAGGAAGCTTAGGATGGCATATTTCAAGCAATTAATGTAAATAGCTATCAACCAAGATGGTTATATCCAGCATGACTATCTCTTAAAATTGATGGAGAAATAAAGATGTTTCAAGACAAGCATAAAAAGGAATAGTTTGTGACCACTAAGTGAGCACTGTAGGAGGCAATTAAAGGGATACAATAAACAGAAGAAGAATAAAGACAGCTTCAATCATGAGAGAACAAAAAAGAAAAGATTTAATGAGAATGAGTAAACAAAGAAGAGCTAGAAAGGAATCCATCATATTTAGCATGTGCGCACACACACATGCAAACACAAGAGCAAATACATAGCACTAATAGGAAAAAATAAAAAACACATACAATGATCTAATGAACCAGAAAGCAATCAACAAAATTACAGAAATTAGTAAATAGCCCTCAATAATAACTTCAAAGGTAAATTACTTGATTTATCAACAAAGAAACACAAATGTTAAAGCTGGGTTTTATAATGACATTCAATTATATTATCTTTAAAAAAGAAAAAGCTTACTTCACAGGCAAAGATATCAACAGACCATAGTCAATAGATAAAAGTAGATCTGCTTGGCAAATGCAAGCCTAAAACAATTTGGAGTACCTATTATAATATTTGAAAAATTAGACTTCAAACCAAAACTAGTTAGAAAAGACAAAGAAGGCCACTACACATAAGTACAGGGAATAGTTCACTAAGATGTAATGATTACAAATGTTTTTGTTGAATATTGGAGCTCCTAACTTCATGAAACAGACTGATGGGAATATCTATCTTTAATATTTTGTTTTTGTTTTCAGATAGGTCAACCAAATTAGTAATCATCAAAGAAATTGCAGAGTTAAACTATACTGTAGATCAAATGAGTTCCACAGATATATGCAGTATCTCTCACCTAACAGACACAGAATAAACATTCTTCTCAACAATACATGGGACCTTCTCTACGACACTCTGTCCAAAATTATAAAAGATCAAAATAATTTTTAAGAACTTACCAAATCCTAAAAGGATAAAACTAGAAGTAAATAGCAAGTAGATCTAAAGAAAATGGACAAATATATTATAGGAAGAATTTAAAATATGAATGATCAGTATATCGTTGAATTAACCAGGGAGAAAAATTTAAAATTTGTCATAGAATAAACTGAAAAGAACAGTATATCAGAATCTTAGAAAATAGATAGCACAATAATAAAAGCAAATATATATTCATATGAATGAAAATTATATGTATTTACAGTTATATATCTTTTTTTAAAAGAGAACTCAATAAATAACCTAATGATGTAACTTAAATTTTTATAAGAAAAATAAGAGGCCAAAGCCAAAACAGTAGGTGGCAAGAAAGATCAGTATACTGATTAGTTTGTGTCAACTTGACACCATCTACAGCCATTTGGGAAGAGAGGCTCTATATAGAGAAGTTCCTATCATCAAGAGAAACAGTTTTCACCCCCAAAGGAACACAAGTCATGCTTTATTCTAAAGCCAAAATTTTGAGTAGCTATCTCGTCAGAACATACATACATTCAGTTCTCCCCAAATATAATGTTTCAACAAGGAAATAGTTTCACGGAGGTTTTATATAAACAGAACAGAGAGTGCTATAAACCAAGACATTTTAAAAACTACATTAATGGAAATAACAAAGGGAGTTACATCAAGATTGGGGAATCAATCCTACAGTCTCAGATGTGAATAAGACAAGAAGAGACATATTCCTATTTGCAGATATGATCTAACATGTGAAAGACTGTAAAAATCCACTAGAGAAAAATAATTAAACCCAATAAGACTTTCAGAAAAGTAGTAGTATGCAAAAAACATAACTTCACTATTGCATTAAGCAAATAGCAAATTAACCAGGAAATAAATCATGAAAAAATCTCAGTCACAATGTTTTCAAAAAATTCAGTAATAAATGTAACCAAATAGGTGCGAGATCTCTGCAATGAAAACCTTGAAACACTGGAGAAATTGAAGACAGCACTAAAAGAAGGGGAAGCTCTCATGTTCCTAGACTGGAAGGATTAATATCATGAAATGAGTTTGTTGCTGAGAGGAACCTACAAATTCCATGAAATCCCCGTAGAAATAACAAGAAAATTCATCCCAGAACTAGGCAAAACATATTTCCAAAGTTACTATCAAAGCATAAAAGACCTTAAATAGTCAAAGAAAGACAAGTTTAGAAGGTAATGAAATATATGAGCTCAATTAAACTATAGAATCATTCTAACAGAAACTATGATGCTAGGGGGTGGGGAGACATAGACCAATGGAATAAATTAGGGGACCCAGAAGCAAGCCCACAGAGATTATTTAATTAAGATATCTAATTATTTACACAACCACCAAAAACATTCACTAGAGGAAAAACTCTCTTTAACTGTCAGGTAAAAGTTAAAGAACAAAGCCATATCCGTATTGCTCAGTATTCCCAAAAATCAATTTAAAGTCACCAAAGACCTTACTAAAAATACCAGAAAACTGCTAGAGGGGGAAAAAAAACCATGGGTAAAATGCTTGAAGATGAAGTAATAGGTATAGACTCTCTGGGAAAGACTCTGCAGCAGAGAAAGTAATACAAAATTTGACGGATGAGATTTTATGCAATTAAACAGCTTCTGCGCAGCATAGGAAAACCAACTACGCCAAATACACACATGGTCAACATGACTGGATTTAAACATCTCTGGACATGCATGTGAGGACATGTCCAAAGAGATTTAACAGGAGACAGATGACCAGCCCTGGCGATGGGTGGTCCTACCTCATGGACTGAGGCCCCAGACTGAATAAAGAGAAATGGAGGAAGCCAGCTGAGAATCGCCATTCATCTCTCACTACTTGTTTGTTTGTACCATGAATGGAGCCACATGTTGCCCTGCCCTCTCCTCCATGCTAGACTAAAATCCTCTGGACTGTGAGTCAGAGAAAATATCCTCCTCCACCAAGGGGCCTCTTGTCAGGTATTTGTTTGAGAGCGATGAGAAAAGTAATAAACACAATCTGACAGAGAACTATTATATAGAATTTATAAAGAATCCCAATTGTACACTAAAACAAAATCACCTGAACTTGCTAGTTTTATGTCAACTTGACACAAAGTAGAGTCATCAGAGAAGGGAGACTATTGAGAAAATGCCTCCATAAGATCCAGCTGTAAGGCATTTTCTTAACTGATGATTAATAGGGGAAGGCCCAGCCCATTTGGAGTGGTGCTGTCTCTGGGATGGTGGTCCTGGGTTCTATAAAAAGTAAGCTGAGTAGGCCATGGACAGCAAGCCAGTAAACAGCATTCCTCCATGGCCTCTGCTTCAGTTCCTGTCTCCAGGATCCTGCCCTGCTTGAGTTCCTACCCTCACTGCTCTTGAGAATGAATTGTTATATGGAACTATAGGAGAAATAAACTCTTTCCTCCCCAATTGCTTTTGGTTGTGGTGTTTCATCACGACAATAGTAACACTAAGGCATCACCCAATCAATAAATGGGATAAGAGTTGAATAAAGAGTATTCAAAATAAATACAAATCACTAGGGGGTATTTGAAAAGGGCGTCTAACATGATTAATAATTAGGAAAATACAAATGTTTAAAATAAATTTGAGAGTCTCTCTCACCACCATTCGACTGGCTAGCATCAAGAAGACAGCAAATGCTGAATTAGGATATAGGTGGGAGCCTTTATTTGCTGCAGGCAGGAAGACAAACTTATATGATCCCTGTGGAAATCAGCATAAAGGCTCCTCAAAAAAAAAAACTCAAAATAAAATTTGTATATGACCAAGTGTCACCCTTGCTGAATGTCCCTGAAGAGCTTTGAGTACGCCTAGCACAGAGATGCTGCACATCTGTTCTCATACACAAGAGCTAAAGAATGGAACCAGCCTAGGGAGATTCATGACTAGATGGATGGAGAAGGAAAACATGGTGCTTTGCAGATATGAAGAAAAAGAAAATGATTTGCAAGAAAATGGATGAAACTAGAATTTATTGTATTGAGAAAAAGTCAAACACCAAAAAGTGCATACTTCTCATATGCAAAATATAGATTTAAAGTGTGAGTATGTGTCTGTGTGTGTGCGTGCGTGCGTGTGTGTGTGTGTGTGTGTGTGTGCGTGTGTGTGTGTGTTTTTAAGAGACCGGAGGTGAGGGAATACATATGACATTAAAGCCTAAAAGTCTACTGGTGAGCGTGACAAGATCCAGCAAGAAGGAACCAGGAAAATGAGGTTGCTTGGTAGAAGAAGAGGATGAATAATAACAAAATACAATAAAACATGTATATGAACTGTCATAATGAAAATTATTACTTATCATACTAATTTAAAATATTACTTAGAAAAAAAACATGACATATATGCCTGTCCTACTAGGCAGGCGCTGAAGGAGTGGCCTGCTGAAATAGTTCCTACCTATTAGGTTAAAAAAAAAATGAAAACTTTCTGAATTTCCCTGATTCATTTGGTTCAGATGATTTTACATGCCAATGAAAAAGCACCGCTTTTCAGTTGCCCTCCAAAATTTCCCCTGAAGCTAACATATTGTTTTATTTTTTATATTTTATATACTTATGTATATATGTATAATATATATAAATTATATGTGTAAAATTGCATTTTAAGAATAGCTAATAATATATAATATACATTATATTATTCTGCCAAAAAGACTTACTGCTTACAAAAGGAATAACCTTTTTGTACAATGTGAATATACATTGCTTTCATTGATTGATAACAAATCTGCCGTGGCCTATAACACAGCAGAATACAGGGAGAAAGAAGGTTGGAGTCAAGAGAGATACAAGACAGCAGCCCAAGAAATAAGATGCCAGCAGACCAGTAAATGTCACGGCCTCATGGCAATACATGAATTAACAGAAATGGGTTAGTTTAAATGTAATAACTAGTTAATAATAAGTCTGAGTTATAGGCTAAACAGTTTGTAATTAATGTAAGTTTCTGTGTGATTATTCCAGACTATATGGCTGGGAAACAAAAGCGCCACCTTCATTTACATACTGCTCTCTGCAAGGAGTCACATGGAGAAAGTCTCATCCTTTACCCCAGGCTGGGCTTGAACTCACTATGTTTCCCAGGATGTTTTCAAACGCATGTTAATCCTCCTGCCTCAGCTTCCTGAGTGCTAAGATTACAAGCATAAACCACCAATCAAAGAGACATATATATATATATTAAATTTTCATACCATAGTCACTTGATTAATCCTATTGTGTAGCTTCAAGTCATCTCTAAATTTATTTAAAATCAGTCTTAGCAAGAGATGAGAGAGAGTCAGTTTCACATTCAACAGCCCCAAAGATCAGAAGTAGTAAATGAAAG
The DNA here is from genome assembly GCF_018167655.1 of Microtus oregoni. Classification (NCBI taxonomy): domain Eukaryota; kingdom Metazoa; phylum Chordata; class Mammalia; order Rodentia; family Cricetidae; genus Microtus; species Microtus oregoni. Next base: position 4,656,787 of record NW_024543083.1, on the reverse strand, counting down.
TGAGCACGCAGTTTATTCAGTAAGAAAAACTGGGTCATTCCAAGAACTCAACCCTTTTTAAAGACAAAAGACAAAATCACTCCAGTAATAAATATTTCTGGGCAAAAGTTAGCCTGTGGGTTTCTAAAAATATCCAACTTGGAAGACCTTGAATTATTCCTCTTCAAATCTGATCTTTCCAATTAATTAGATTCAAATTCATCTTATATTCATATATTTCTAAGGATTTATTTTATTTGTTAATTATTCCCACTGAGATGTAAACAGTAACAGGCTGATAAGAACACTTGTGAATGAACCCATTAATTACATACCACAGTTATGATTGCTTTTCAATGAGAATGTTAACAACCACCCATGTGTTGGGCCTTGTGTGAGGCCTTGGGAAATCATAATATGTTCTCATAGTGAAGGCTTCATCGTCGTGGAAAGTGGGGTGCCTACCCTCTGTCACACAAGTGGACTGACTGACTCACACTTGTTCATGCCTGGTAAAGTGATTGGACGGAAGCAGGAAAAGGGATGTGCCTTCCGTGGCGGGTCACTGTGCACTTGCTACCTTCCTTAACTAGTTCTGTGATCAGGGGGAAACTGATGAGCTAAACTGTCTGCTGTTTTGCAAACGATGGCATTTGCAGGATGTGAATCAAACCGGGGTGGAGGGAGGGGGCCAGGCCTTAAATAACAAGATGGGAAAAGGGGGTTAAATCTTTAAGGGGTCTATGAAAGGTTAAAACCAAAGGAAAAACAAATACTTGTTCACCATGCTTCATTTCCCCTATAGAGCGGCTTACTCTTGAAAATGTCTTAAATAATTCTACAGACATAAGGGGGTAGAAGAGGAAGACAGGAGCCAGGAAACGCTGCCTCAGACAGAGTGAAGAAGAAACATCCTCCATGTCCTTCCTTGTATTAGTTAGCTTTCTATCACTATGATCAAAACAGAAAGGTTTATTTTGCCTCGGATGTTGCTGTCCATGGTCACTCGGTCCTGTTAGTGTTGGCTCGTGATAGCACAGTACATCATGATATGAATGCGCAGCAGAGAGGACTGTGGGTTCCCAGGACAGAAGGGGAGGTTGCGATCTCAATATCCCCTCATCTCCTTCAAGGGCACATCCAAATGACCTGACTTCCTCCCACTAGGCCCTACTTCTGCAGGTTCCAGTAACTTCAAATCAAGACTAGATATAAAACTTTTACTTGCACTTTTAGGAATATGTAAGATTCAACCCATAACAGTGTTTGGCTAAGAGTTTCTAAAACCAAGTCTCTGGAGTTGGGGTGGGGAGGATTCATACTCACCTTCCAGTGCTTGAAGGTCTCATCCAAGCCTTTGATTTTCACTGTAACTCTTCTTTTCAGGGTCTGTAGTCACAGGACTTAACACTCGGGAAGTCTTGGCTTTCCCTACCTTAAGCTTCTCATTTTACAGAGTTCTGTGGAATTGTCCCCACCAACTTTCTTAACTTGAGAGTTCCTGGAGCCCTGATGTGGAGATAGGCCTTTCTGAACATTTCCTGCACCCCTGCTGTCAAAGATGGATCTGTCTTTCAGGAAGCTGGTGGCACTCTCCTTTCTGCAGGTAGTAACATTGCAATGGCATCCGTGCCCACTCAGCAGTGTTGGCCAGTCTGATGAAATCTGGCGTGATCGAGCTCAGTCATCACTGCAATCACTGTCTACACTGGTCCATTGGAAATCTGCCCATGAACCTCTTCCTTGGCGTCCAAGGTAATATAAATCATATTGGGAACATAATACAAATCATATTGGAAATATAATATAAATCATATTGCTATTTTGCCATGTGTGGCCTACCCTTTTTAAATGCTAACTCAGAGAACAAGAGACCAGCCCCTTGCCTCAAATTCTAGCAAGTTTATTCCAAGTATCTCCAAACTTCCATGTTCTGGAGCACTGGCCCCTGGCCCCTGGCCCTTTGACAAGGAGAAGACAGTAAACACCTAAGAATATTAAAAAGCACTGTACCCTGGGGAACAGCTGTATGCTGGATAGTTTTATGTAAATTTGACACAAACTAAAGTCATTTAAGGGGAGGAAACTCAGTTGAGACAATCCTCTATAAGATCAGGCTGTAGGGCATTTTCTTAATTGGTGATTGATGAGGGAGGGCCCAGCCCATTGTAGATGGTGCAATCCCAGGGCTGCTGGCCTTAGGTTCTTTAAGAAAGCAAGCTGAGCAAGCCATGAGGAGCAAGCCAGTAAGCAACACCCCTCCATGGTCTCTATATCAGCTCCTGTCTCCAGGTTCCTGCCCTGCCTGAACTCCTGCCCTGACTTTCTTTCCTGTTGAATTGTGATGTCAAGGTGTAAGCCGAATAAACCCGTTTCTCCCTGAGTTGTTTTGGTCGTGTTGTTTCATGACAGCCATAATAACTCTACATAAGATAAGTCAGAAGACAAGTCATTTCTAATTGAGGTTACTGTTGTTCCTCCCAAGGTATAACGAAACCCTGAAGTAGTAACACAGAGGGGGAAGATCATCTGTGGAGAGGACATTCTGACTGGGACTCTCAACTCAGAACTCCAGCAGGATTATCAGAGGGGCTTCCCCGGTTATTTCTGCTGAATGCTGGGTTTGACTTGATGTCTTGCCACCTCTCTGCTACTTGATGTTGTTCTTATGCTTAGAAGTCTCACCCGAGGACAAGGATGTGATTCTCCTGAGACTCTCATCAGGAACTCTGTTTGCCTCAGTAGTACTTCCCCCGTCAATTTCTGCTGGATGGTATAGGTGCTGATTTCATACTGCTTTCACTTGTTCTCTCGATTGCATTACTCCGGTTATCTCTGCTGGATGTTGTAAGAGCCCAATTTGATTCTGGTTGCTATCTGCTGCTTGCTATTCATTATTTTACTTTTGATTGATATATGTTTAATACACCCATTCATTTCATACCAAAATTATAGCTGTCGTGGATCATTCTGGAGACAGAAAGGATTGTAAACTCCTTTCTGAATAGAGAGAAAAACATTTCATTTTTCCTCATTTCATGTCAATTCTATTCCATCACCTACCTCTATATGTCTTCCTTATCTGCCCAGCAGGCGGGGGATGGGGGGCAAAGAAGTTGAAATATCTGAAACATATACACAAACATATATACACACATACATATATACGCATACACACAAACACATATATGTACACACATAAAAACGTGCACACCTACACAAACATACACACACAGAGGCACACACGTGTGAGCCACTCTTCTGGCTTTTATTCCACAGTTTATACTGTGTAACAGAAATCACAAATTGTTAAATTGCACTAACCACTTGTTTCTGTTGTTAAAATCTGACTCTAAAAACAAGAGTTGAGACCTTCATCCCAGACTCCAGCCTGTTGATCCTAAGTGTGCTCCAAAGCCCCAATCCTGAAACAAACAGGTCCCTGGCCCTGTAACAGGAAGAAACAATAGCAAACAGCGAAGAGTATTAATGTGAACTATGCCCATATACATACGCAGACACACACATCACACAAAGATGCAAACATACATACACACTCATATATAAATTTACACATACACACATTTGCACATACACACATGCATGAACATACACATAAAACACACATACATACACACAAACATATACATAGACACAAAAACACCTCCCTCTCCTTGTAGGAAGCTGAACAAGTCATTCTACCCGCTTTCTAAAAATTATTCTGGCCAAGTCAAGGTCAACGGAAATGAATCCATCAGACTATATATCTCCAAAGGGCAGGAGCAGCACTTTGCGCCATCTTCTTTGGCCAGGTATCTACTTAATGTGTTAAGTATCTTTAGTATCAATTAATCCATTACTGAGCATGTTACAAACTAAATCTTAAAATATTTCCGACTTGTAGAGTGAAGATCATATACGTGGATCCATCCTTCGATTAGTTCTAGTTAGAATGTTTAGCCAGTTTCATACAATTTATAGTTGCAAAATAATAGCAGTTTTCTACGTCTATATGTAATGTGAATTGTTTGCAAAAGTATATAACGGTAATTACTATGTGGGGTCAAGGTAATTGCAAACTATTGTCCTACCAGTACCTGATGTGGGAGTCCCCTCTGTGTGCTGTGATTATCATCAATGAATAAAGAAACTGCCTTGGACTGTCGATAGGGCAGAACTTAGGCAGGCAGAGAAGGACTGGACTGAATACTGGGAGGAAGAAGGCAGAGTCAGAGAGACGCCATGGAGTGGCAGGAGAGAGACGTGCTGAAACTTTACTCGTAGGCCACGATCTCGTGGTGATATCCGGATTAATAGAAATGGGTTAAATTAAGATGGAAGACTTAGCCAATAAGAAGCTAGAGCTAATAGGCCAAGCAGTGTTTTAGGACATATAGTTTATGTGTGGTTATTTTGGTTCTGGCCAGCCGGGACGAACAAGTGGCCTCCCTCTTCTGCTACAAGTACCTAATTTCATATCCGATTTATGAACTATAGTATGAATTACTTAGTATTTAATACTAGGTGTCCTGATACAGTTTGGTTATTATTCATTAGTTTTCTTAAAACATGACGTTCACAAGGATCACTGTGTTTCAACAGACCCGCAAGTTTGACTCATGTTTTTGGTAACTTTAAAATTAAGTGTGAAGCTACTTGACAACATTAACCACAGCAGTGTTCAAATACAGTTCTTATCAGAATTCCAGTATTTAATAAACACACACACACTCCCTATTTACTTCCACAAAGCACTGCGGAATCCACATTTGCTCTTAGCAAAATTATAAGAGTGGGTGCTACTTACAACAAAACCAATCAACACAAATAACCCCTCTGAGGACCACACTAAGGTTTTCACACCATTTTCCGGCTTTCTCTGGGTGTCTCCCTCTCTTTCTCCCTCCTTTTCCTCCTTTTCTCCTCTCCCAAGCCTAGATTCCTCCTCCTACTTATTCTCTCTGACCATCAGCCCCACCTATCCCGCTACTGCCTACCTATTTGTCATTTAGTAATTCTTATTAGGCCAATCAGGTGCATTAGAGAGGCAGGGTTGTTAAGTTGAAAGCTTAGACCCCAGCCCCTCGCATCCATCCCATCCCCCAGGCCTGGGAGTTGTATCGGTCTGGACTCCAAATCTCAGCATGCCAGGTCCTGACCCCTCCCTGGGGGGAATCAGGCCCACTCCCACAGGGTATTTAAGTGAACTCCCAAAAGCCTAACACGGTGGTCTCTTTTCCTTTCTCCTGGTGGTCACTTTCAAGGCCTCCCGGAGTGCAGGAATCCCTTTAAACCTGGATATTTTTAATTTGGCTTGCTGTGATTTGGCTTGATTGGGACTTTTGCGTCGGCAGAGCGCTCGCATTAGGAAAAATTCCTAACATGGGTAAGCCGGCAACACATAGTAAAACAGCCTAGTTAAGCAAATGTGGCATAAACAAAAGTATCGCATCTTTGCCTGGTTAAACAATTATTCTGCACCACAAACAAATGTAACACATCATTACATAGCTAAACTAATATGCCACAACACACTCTTTCTGTAGTTGGGCATGAATGAATCCCTTCCCTACCACCAGTCAGGGGTAAAGTCAAAGAGATGTGAGTTTGAGGTAACTGCCCTAGGTTTGCACATTGGATTAAGGTTTGAGTGTGTGTGTGTGTGTGTGTGTGTGTGTGTGTGTGTGTGTGTGTATCTCCCATTTGGTGCTGTAATAAATTACCATGAAACTGATACTTTGGAACATAAATTTATCTCACACCACAAGAGATCAGAAATCTAACTAAGCAGATAGGGAACTTTGCTACTAGATGACCCAGAAAATAAAAATCCATTTCCTTGCTCATTCCCTCTTCTGGAAATCAGGTGGTTTCTGTGGCCTCTTTCCATGACCTTTGCCTGGTGGCTTCCACCTGCCGCTCTTCTTTGTCTTCACACAGCCCTGTAGATTGGCTCGCTCGCATCCTTCCAGAAGCGCCTGTGTGACTACACTGGACCCACATGGATGATTCTGGCTAATTGTGTCATTTGAAGATCCTTAATTGCATCTGAAATCTTCTTCTTGAGGCATATGGTAGCAGTCATAGCTCAGAATGACTCTCTTAGAGAGAACCTACAGGACTTAGTCTTTTGTTTGGAAACAATTCACCTGAGGATTTTGAAGACATTGGTGCCCTGTCTTTTCACAATTCTATGAGACCCTAGAATAGCTGTTGTCAACCTGTGGTCTCAACCCCTTTGGGATCCACTTATTAGGTATCCTGTATATCAGATATTTACATTACCATTCATGGAAGTAGCGAAATTACTGTTATGAAGTAGCAGCAAAATAATTTTATGGTTGGGGGGACCACAACCTGGGGAAAGGTATTAAAATGCTACAGCAATAGAAAGGTTGAGAACCACTTCACTAGAAGGATTCAGGTCCAGCAGAGTTCTTGGTCTTGTAAGTGTGACCTGATTTTCCATCTCAAAGACACATTTAGGAACTTCTCCCTCTGCCTCCAAACCATGATGAAGACCTTCGTGCCTGTCTTTTTTTTTTTTTACTATTATGTGTACTTAGTGATGTATCTTCATATACCAAGATAGCTAACTGCTTCCTTCCAGTTGCTTTTCTGATATTGTTAATTAGTAGACTTGATAGTTGATTTTTCTTGTCTTTGCTCCTGATGAGGCTGCTGCATTGTTTCAGGGGTACAAAGTCTGCTTTCTGAGAAAGTTGAACCCAGTTATTCTGTGCTTTGATTCTAAATTTTCTCTTGCTCGGTGCATTGTTTCTGGTCTTCAAATTTGCTTCCATTCATGTGGCTGATTTGTGCCACTGCCTTATGTTTGGGACTTGTCTTAATTGTGAAAAAATGAAATATTTAGGATTGAGCCTCTAAAACGTTGACAGAAAGTCTGTGTGGGGAGGTAGATTGACAGCAAGTGTTTTCATTTACCGTATGTTCTGGCCTGACCTTTTCAACACAAGGACACCAAATATCAGTTTTTTAAGAATTTTTCCCAAAGTTAAACTTCCATGAGGAGAATATCCATTCTGCCCCTCAAGAGTAGAGGCAGCTTGCCCCTGGCTAGAAGCAAAGGCAGAACTGTGAGACTTTTAGTGCTTAATCTTTAGCTTCCTTGTCCTGCCATTAGTAAGGCAATTGTCCTGCTCACCACCAAATCAGGAACCAGCAAATGCCAGGTTTCTGTAAAGCAATCCATTTTCAGCAAGAGTTTAAAAGTCCTTCCCAGACGTGGCATCACGCCTGCTTCCAGCCTCCCACTCCATCTCTCCTTTCAAAAGCAGCTGAGACCTGGATTCTCTGCAGCAGGAATTATCTGCCATTGTCTTAGCTCTGTCCAGGTTCTTCACTTCCAGTTTCTCTGCTCCATAACTCAGAGCTTACATTTCGACAGTGTGGCCAAGTGAACTTCATTTCCTCTCTCGCATTCTTTTTATCTATATGGATTTAAATCATTCTCCCCCAGAAGCAGGGCTACCCAAGGCGGGAACAGATGCTCCATGTGTCGTGTTTCACAGAAATTCCGAAGCATCAGTCCAGGCCCTGGTAGGAAGCAAATAATAAATTCCAGTGGGCTAACTAAAGCAATTGTCACGAAGAGTCTGTTCAGAAAGCTATGCGTAAGGACGGAAAAGCACTCAAGCTAATGGCAGCATGGAGCTGTTACTGTCCCTAAGAGTACAGAAAAGAACCCACTGAAAGCATTCCATGGAAAGAGATTTTGGACAAAACACTTGAACCTATAGCATCTTATCTCAGTAGCAGCTATATTTCACTTCTTCCCATATCTATCCTCTCCATGATACAGTTTTATTATTTGTCTCATTGAAAGCTAGAATCTATGTTGACTACTTTCTCCATCTTTAGAATATAGAATACTCGCGTGTTGTACTAGACAATAGAAATATAATAGATGTGAAGATGAAGCCTCCACACTCCTGAACACTTGCTCAGACCCCATGAGATTGACCCTGAGATAGCATCTTGCTGGATAACGAAAGTCATCTGCCCTGTCGTTGACCCCACCTAACAACCTTCCAACAGTAAGATTCTGAGGAGAAATGATCCTTAACCAGCTAGTCACCCTGCCATCCTACAAACTTGGTGAAGCTTTAGAAGTGACAGAGATCAGGACTCGGAGCAAAGAAGCAAATCAACTGAACCCTACAAAGGTGTGAGCTAAAACAGCTACCTTTCAGTCATTCAACTGATCAAGGCTCATTACGTAGCAGTAGCTGACTGGCGTAAGCTTCTAATCAGGAAACAGCCAAATGTAGCAACCAGTCAAGAGGGACAGGAACCTAACCCTCCTCTCCTCTCCCCTTCCTGTCCTCCTACAATGTTTCCTGTTCCTCTAGTTTAAGCTGAAGCAAAAGAGAATCCATTGAATGCTGTCCTGGTCAGTGATCTTTCTGGTCCTCAGCCAATAGAAAAACCTTGGGAAAAAAAAAACACCAGTAGAAGCCATTCACCGTGCATATGTGTCTACTTTCCAATTCTGAGAATTTCTGGAAATGTGGACCAAATACTTGCTGTTATATGGAAGACATCAGAAAAGATCAGAAAGTTGACTTAGGAACAAAGGAATATTGGCCAACAATAGAGAAAACAGATGAAAGACTTGGTAGTTAAGCTTTCTCACTACTGTGAGAGAAACGCTCAGGAAAGATTTCAGATCACAGTTTCAGGTCATCCACCATCAGTACCAACCATCTCTTACAATTCTGAGCCAATAAGAAGGCAGAAAGGAAAGTGACAAGAGCATCTGGAAGAGAAGATTGCTTACCTCACAGTGGACAGGAATCACAGCTAACTGGTAATAGGAAAGGGGCCATAACAAGACACATCCCCTGGGACATGTCTCTAGTGACCTGCTTTCTCCAACCCCACCCTACCTTTCACATTCTATCACACTCCAAATCTTTCCAAACTTAGAATTCATGATGAATTTTATAACAAAGGCTTTCACTACTCCAGAGCCCTCATGGCAGCCTATAGACATCAAGTCACCACTAAAGTATTGACTTCTGAGCAGATCCATGATGCTGAGGCTGTGAACATCTTCAACTATCAGAGATTCATTTTTCATAATACCCCTAAAGCAATAATAATAAATAATAATAAACCAAAAGCAATAATAAAAATAAACCAAAAATGGTACGCACAAGAAATAATTTTGACTGCAAGTTATAGAACATTGACTTAAACTTTGTAGAGACTGGTTTCTCTCTCACATAGAACCTTAGCAACGAATAGTTAGGATGCAGAGATGGGCGGATGAAGACACATGATCCCAAGGCACCTGCTGATCAGAAAATGTCCTGGATACTTGTGCTTTCATAAGCATCTTCAGTAAGTTGCTGTGGGTTGTTCATCTGCAGAAAGAAGGGAGCAGGGGTGCTGAGCTGCTACAAAGGTGCCAGGAGAGCAAGATTTATTAAGCTATTTATCTCCAAATTTGTTTTCCTAGGAACACAGAAACCTCTCATCCCAGGAGAATTCTAGCAGGGCCTTAAGAGATCAGGTACAAACACTGCATTGTCCCTCGGTGCTATTTACCCTCGGTTAAACCACAGGCCTCCAGACTACACTTTAAGAGGCAATGCTTTAAAAGCAAAAGTACAGTTGTTTAACCCCAGCTCATTGAAAGGTCTGTTGAACCACCTCCCCTTCACTTCAGGCTCACTGAGTCCTGCAGTTTGATATGCAGAGAACATGCTAGGTGGAGGGAGGTGACAAGCAAGAGGTGTACCATGACAGGAGGCAGGAAGATGGGAGATTGTAAAGTTTAATTTCTGTGCAGAAATGAAGAGTGCTTAAGATAATCACTTAGAAACCAGATGTCTGGTGGTACCCTTGGACCCCCTTCTTTGCAATGGCAGGCATCACTGCACCCCAGGAGCGTCTGACAGACAAGCAACCACACCTTCTTCCTTTTCATTCCTGCTGTCGCCATTCTCTTGATAGAAAAATTCTGGCTAACCCGGTGACTCAAATGGGACATTTGGCAAGGAGTATTTTGCTTCACATTGAGTGATTTCTTCCTAGGAAATTATCAGTGTTATAATAGCAAGGTAATTAGGGAAGGATTGAGAAGGATTTGATTAAAACGGCTTCTAATTTTTCATATCTAACAAGAAGCAAGCATCTGTGCCAGAATCATCAAGAGGTTTATATCTCTGATAGGTATGAAGACAGGTGGTACCCTTTAATAAATGTTTGCTCTCTGTCTCTCTCTCTCTCTGTCTCTCTCTCTCTCTCTGTCTCTCTCTCTCTCTCTCTCTCTCTCTCTCTCTCTCTGTGTGTGTGTATGTGTCTGTTGTCTCTCTGCCTCTGTCTCTGTCTGTCTGTCCTCTCTCTCTCTCTCTCTCTCTCTCTCTCTCTCTCTCTCCCTCTCTTTCTCTCTCTCCCTCTCTCCCCCGCCCAGCATGGCAACAATTAAAAAATATGTTCCACCATGCCAATACATAAGTCCTTGGTAAATCTGTATGTGGTCACATCTGTGATGTCCCATTGGCTAAAGCAAATCAGAATCACTATGGGAGAGAAGACATAAGTAGTTTGACAATGGAGCATGTAATTCCCCAGTGGTAGTTATACCATCGGTCGACCATATGGGCTAATGCTGCTCATCTGGCCGAAGATGATAGACACTAGTTTTTCAGATAGAGCGAGAAGTCTCTGAATACAGCCAATCAGACTCACGGGGGTGGGGAGGAGTGGCTGAAGGGACAGTTCAGTCAGTAATCTGCAAGCATGAGGGACTGAGTTCAATACCTAGTACCCACATAAGAAACAAATAAATCAGTAAATCCAGGTGTTGTAGTAGTCTTCTGTGATCCCAATGCTCGGGAGGCAGGGACTGGAGGATTCTCTGGGGCTCTACTTAGCCTAATTAGTGAAATTACTTTCTCTTCCCTAGAAAATGAGATGGATAGCTTCTGAGGAAGGTGGACCACTGACCTACACACACAAACACACACACACAAACAGAGAGGGAGAGAGAGACATACAGATAGACAGACTTGCTCACACATATCTGTGTGAGCTACAATGCTTTTATTCTATGTTCTATAGAGTGTGTTTTACCTTAAAAAACAGATTTTTGTCACGCGGTGGTGGCACACGCCTTTAATCCCAACACTCGGGAGGTAGAGGTAGGCAGATCTCTGTGAGTTCAAGGCCAGCCTAGTCTACAAGAGCTAGGTCCAGGACAGGCTCCAAAGCTAGAAAAAAAAAACCGATTTATATTTTTTTAACAAATATTGTGTTCTCCTGGTTGATTTAAAACAATTGCAGCCTCTTTAACACAAGACACATAAACTTCTTATTGTGGACAAATATGAGAAAGGACAGAGGAATGTGAGTAGACATTGTAGCCCAGCTCCTTCTCTTGTCAGCTGGTGTTTCCTATGGCTCTGACTTCCTGATGACCCTGTGCTGAGAGGCCTGACTCGTAGATTGACATTAGACTCTCAGGAGCCTTACTCCAGGTTTCCTCTACACTGAGCATCCTCATTCTGGTGAGGAATGCATTGTGACTGAGAAAGAGAACCGCTGAGAATAAGGAAATCAGACTAACAAGGCTGTATTTTTCCAGGAAGAGAAATCCTGAGAAAATAAATCAACCAAGCAGTCCTAGGGGGAGAGGGGCTTGTGGAGGAGCAGGTGGGCACTTTATTAGATGCTGTCTGTCTGAGTTCATGCTCAGGGGACCTGCATAAATCACTTTGTGCTACTCTATTCTTCTAAAAAAAAAAAAATCCCAGGGGGACAAACAAAGCAGGTACCACTGGCTCCTAAGTTTCTTGAATTTTATCCACAAAACTAACTTCCTGAACTGAGCCAAGCACCTTCATTTTTAAGCACACATGGATATTGTTTATAAAATTTTTAGTGCCTGCTTCAGGAGGGAGATATTTCCTCTGCTCCATTTTGGGGGATATATTATATAATGACATGACTTATTGCCATGACCTTCTTTCCAAACTCATTGGGAACATTCTTGTGTCTGTTCAGTCAAACTAAGATCTTTTAGCTCCAGAGAAGAAAGCTCTTTCTTTCTCACGTGTAGAAAGCTGCAATGGGAGAATGTAGAGGGACTGGGGTGGCTTCCTGTAGAAGGGAGGGAGGCAGCTTCCTGTAAACCCCATAGGAGCACAGCTGTCTGTAATGCCAAAGGTTCAAGACAGAAATAATTCCAAAGGATTAGCTTTCCAGTCTATTTTCAATGTGTGGGAAACCTAATGCTGTCACCAGCTCCTATTTAGTAATAACTCTTAAAAGAAAAGTTAGCTTCCCATAGTGGCATCTCTGAGAGGATAAGATCAACTATTTATCAAAAAAAAAAGTGCACCTTGGAATGGACAATGAATCCGGTGCTCTGGATCACTAATGATGTCTTTATTGAAACCATAAGACTTGGCCTTAGAAGATTAACGTGAAATTCAGTGACTCCATCTAACCAGATATTTTAGCCCAGAAATAAAAGCTTATGTCTAACAAAGTTAACTCCAAATAACACATTGAATTGAAAGTCAAATCTGCATTGACGCCTCATGGCAGATCTTGTCATCCTTGGTGTCTCACATATGCCAAAATGTAGCTGCTTCTTAACTGAGGTCTTGGCCCCAACACAGCAACCATTCCAGGTCTCTACCATAGCGTCCCACTTGCTTGCAAATACATTTCAATATGGCTTCTGACCTGTCTACTCCCCTTCACAGTCTTTCCCAACTATTCCAATGTTTTCATTATAAAACCCAAAGATTATGTTTGGTCTTTTTCTGATTTGATTGCTATTACCTTTTTCCATTTGACTATATTACCTTGAAATTGTAATTCAATATAGAAAAATAATCTTTGGAAAAAATTTAACGGTAGACTCGTGAGATAGTTGCACGGGTGAAAGCACCTACTGAACAAGACAATGGGAGTTCACTTCCTGGTCCTACGTATAAAGCAGGAAGCAATAGTACACACCTGTAATCCTTGCATCTCAGTGGCAAAATGGGAGGTAGAACAGCGGGGAGCTCCTGGAAGTTTGTAGGCTGGTAGCCAGGAATACTCAGTGTGGCAGAAACAAGAGGAGACTCTGCCTCAAAAACCAGGTAGAAGGATCTGACTCTTCACACACACACACACACACACACACACACACACACACACATGCACGCACACACATACACAATGTGTGCAATAACAATGAATAAAATAAATTTAAAATAATACTTTAAGTTATATGTTCACAAACAAAAGGAGGAACGAAGACATTTCTCTTAGATTACAGACAAAACCTAACTGAAATGGGATAGAATACCATGGAGGTTAACCCTGATTACCAATTTGATGGGATCTAAGATAAATTAAGAGATACGTCCCTGGGTAAGTCTATGAGGACATTTCTAAAAACCAATAACTAACTAAGGAGAAAATACCCTCCTTCAGAGTGAATGAATCCTTCCAAAAAAGTATCCCAGATATAACAGAGACTCCAGGAAAAAGCAGTATTACTTGTCTGTCTGCTTTCACTAACTGCTGGAAAGTGTTTCCATCTCTTTTCTTTTGTTGTTTTGCTGATACTGATGCTGATGATGGAGGTGGTGATGGGGATGATGATGGTGATTGTGGTAGTGATGATAGTGATGGTGATAATAGTGTGGATGATGGTGATGATGATGGTGACAGTGATGATGCCTACATCACACTCTACCTTCTTTGGCCTTCTAACATGTAAACCCAGTAGCCAGGAATCTCTCTAGCCTTCTACCTCCTACCTAGAGACTCTGATGCAGCCAACTGGGCAGGCAGAGCTGTTATCAGGTCCAGGTTCTCAGCTTCACCAGCTTGCAACTGTCTGTTGTTGGACTGCCAGTCTTTATCATGTAAACCATCCTAGTGACTCCCATTTTGTGGTCTATGAAATCCATCCTGTTCCTCTATAGAGAACGCTGCTAAACACAGATTGTGGCACCAGGAGCAGTACTAGAGCCGTAGTTCTCAACCTATGAGTCACAACCCCTTTGGGGTCAAACAACGCTTTCACCGGGGTCACCTAAGGCCATCAAACCACAGAGATTTACATTATGACTCATAACAGTAGACAAATTACAGTGGTGAAATAGCAAGGAAAAATAATGTTATGCTTGGGGGTCACTACAACATGAGGAACTGTATGAAAGGATCTCAGTGTTAAGAAGGTTGAGAACCACTGTTCTAGAGAAACAGATTCATAAAGAGAAATTCATTTTACTGGGTAAATGGTATTTGAAGCTGGCTCTCCGGTTCAACTATACCTAAGTTTTGTGTAGTTGCTAGGGACATTATAGAGAGCACTAATAACTGATTATGTGAACTGTTAAAGGAAACATGCAGCATAGATATGTTTGATACTCTGATTCACCTCTCATGAGAAGCAAAATATTTGCTAACTATATTTTTTAAAAAAAAACATTCTTGAACATTTCTGTAAAAACCAGAATATAATGATGCAGACTGGTTGCTTCTAACACCTCCAGGTAAAGTAACAAGAAAATGAGTGCAGAGATGAGAATTCCCTGCTGAAAGCTTGTGTTCTCTAAAGAAGAACCTCTTCAACCCTCATAAAGCTGAAATTAGCGTGAACCAAACCCAAGCCTCCATCATATGACTCGCTGCTTTATGGCACAAGTTTAAGAGCGCCAGCAATTCAGATGAGGGAACCAATGGTTAACGAGTTTAATAGTATATTCCTGAAGAGGCCAAAAACAATGAGTTCTCAAATTATGATTGGTTTGTTTTCACCAATGAAGTCATTTCTCCCTCCATAGTAGCAGATGCTCTCTCATTCCTGCAATATCATCCCCTTCATTGTTCCTTGAAGGAGTTAATCGTGTGCCATATATGGAATTGGCAGTGGTCTTCCCAGAAGAAGATGTCCAGTAAAACCATCTTGATGCCCCTAAGGAACCAACCTCCTACCCATATTCACTTCTCATCTTATAACCAGACTCAAGTCTTGACAGACCCCCAAGAGACAGAGTAACGCGTGATGAAGTGTTCTACATCTCTAAAGAATGGCTTGAGATTTTAATTCATACAAACAGGGAACTGGAAAATTGTGTGGAAAAATGATTTTAAGAGTGTGGAATAAATGATAGAGGGAACATAAAACTAGATCCGCTGACTTTAACAAGATGGGTCTGCCGAGCAGGGTTTGACGTTGAATAGTCGCACAGTTAAAGCAGGTGCTAACAATTTATTTGACTGCTGAAGTCTAGGTCAAAAGCAGTCTCCTGTGAATGAGCTAGAGGTGGCTGTGATAGCGACTTGATGTTAAAGGAAGGATTGAAAGACTCAAAAGAATTGGGAGACCGGAGCAAATTTGCCTTGTAAAGTCTGCTCGCCCACTGTGGTGAGTTCCAAGAGACACAGAAGAAGTGTGCTCACATCCCCGAAGAGCTCCGTCATGGCTCTTCTCAGCAACCTGAGAGTAGGAATCCAGGCTGCTCAGTGGGATAATTTAGAAGCAATGGGCTTAATTGGAACTGGGAATCGCAAGGGTCAGTGGCATCCCTGAAGTGAAAAGGACAAGGTGAGATGCTTGCCTTATTTAACAGGCAACATAGGCTAAGCTGTGATTGAGTGGTGTGGATCACTAAAGAGCTTCTGTCCTGGCTAATTATGGCCTTCCCAGGAGTGAAAGCGGTAGGGAGTCTACTAAGTCTTGCTCAAGCTCCATAAGCAGAAAATTCCAGAGCAAATAAATGAAAGGCTACCTTGAAGCATAGCACCTCAAACAATTCGAAGACCTGAGCTCGTTTAGAGACCCAGAACCCCTCAAAAAAGGGAGGGCGGGAACTTCGGAAGAAGGACCTTGCCGGAAAACCAAAAAGTTTTACAGCTAATCTTCCTCCAGTCCCTCCACAAAGATATCTAATGCCTTGGGGAAAGGGAAATAATCACACCGTTTGAGGCCTCTGGATTCTCATCGATTCCAAGTGATTTCAAACAGTGTTTGTGGCCCTCCAGTCAAAGTAGGGGTTTGGGAGGTCCAGTGATCAATGGAATTTTAGCTAATGTTGATTTGCTGTGAGTCCCCTGGGTCTCTGAACTCATCGTGTGGTATTATGCGAGCTCCAAAATGTTTAAATGAGATAGATATACTTGGGAGTTAGTAGAATTGATTCCCTGATTTGTGGAGTAAGAACTACCGTGGTTGGAAATGCCAGCTGAAGACATTAAGGCTGCTTCTATCAGAGAAATCGTGAGTCCAAAATAATAGTGCAACCCTACTGGGATTGCCGGGATCAGTGCCACCATTAAGAACCTAAAAGAGGGGGTTATAGTGGCTCTCAACACATCTCACTTTACCTCCCGTATTTGGCCAGTAACGAAGACAGATGATTCTTAGAAAATGACAGTTGATTATCTCCAGCTCAGTCACGTGGTGACTCCAGTTGTAGCTTCACTACGCCTGGTGGTTTCTTTGCTTGAGAAAATTAAGAACTCTCCTAGATTCCAATATGCAACTTTTAATCTCACAAGCAAGTTAGCACCTTTCCTTGTCCATAATAAGTTCGAGAATAAATCTGCTCTCGGCTGTCAAGGCCAGAAGCACACCTGGACTGCCCCACCTCAAAGACCTGTTCATTCCCCAGCCCGGGTTAAGAACTCAGCTTGCAGGCAACTTGTTCACCTATCTTCATCAAGTTACTGTACTCATCCGCTACACTGATGAGTTATGTTGCTTACACTAAATAAGAAGCTACCACCTGGACTTCTTGCTAAAAGACATACATATCAAAATCTGGGGTGGTGGGGGCGGGGGGAATCCAACCAAAATTAAGGAATTTCTACATTATTAAAATTCTACATTATTAAAATGGCGCCAGAGTTAAAGGCACTTACAGATATAGCCAAAGACTGGGGTTCAGTCTCCAAAAATTACATGGCTCACAGCATCCTGTAACTCCAGTTTCACAGCCTTCAATACCCTCTTCTGACCTCCTTTGGGCTCCTGCCTGCGGTCCACATACATACACACAGGCACACATACATACACATAAAAATAAATATAAAATAAATGTATAAAAATTAAATATCCAAGATTCCAGACCTCTGAGGCAGACAGAGCTATTTTTCTAATACAAAGAATGTGTTGGTGTACCTGGCCCCTCCTCCCACCAAGAAAGAAGCATGCGTACGGGGACTGTTTGGATTTTGAAGACAATTTATTCCTTACTTGGGTGTGTTACTCTAGCCCATACACTGAGTGCCCCAGGACTGCTAGCTTTGAGGGGCACCCAGAACAGAAGGGTCTGCCACAGGTTCAGGTGATGTTGCTGTTGCTGCTCTTTCTGCTGTCCCACTTCCCTGACAACAGTCTCCAGGTTTTCCCATCGTCTCCTGTGGCCTGAAGATCGGGAACACTCCAAGATCCCTCCAGGATATCAGTACCGTATGGGGACTCCCGACAAACCCTGCTTCCTGACCTAAGCAGCTACTGGGCTCTCAGACCATCCAGAATGTACATAACTGCTGCTGGAGTCCCAGCCTTTGTTGTGTAAACTGTTTCCTTGAACCCCCTTTCTGATGTACTTATATCACATACATTATAAGTAAATATATATATAATCACATATATTATACACATACACACATATTCTATTGCTTATGTTTCTCTAGATAATCATGTTTAGCACAAAGATCTAAAAAATTCTTACAATAAAATGTCAGAATAAAACTTTGACCTGGGATTTACTTCTTCGATATGATGCTAAAAGCATAAGCCACAAAAGAAAAAAACGTTTGATGTCATCAAGTCAGATGCTTTTATTCATCAAAGGATATTATCAAGAGAGTGAAAATACAACCCACAGAAAGACAGAGAATATTTCAAAATCCATGTAGGAGTCTCGTATTCAGACAACTTACAAAATTCTTTATAATTCAGTGGCAAAATAAATGCTACTCAATAAAAAAAATGAGATAAGGCACTAAATTGATATTTCTCCAGAGATGATATACTAATGGCCACCAAGCAGAGAAAGAGAGTCCTTACATCACAAGTCACTGGGGAAGCACAAATAAAAGTCACACTGTGGTATCGATACCATTTTGGACAACTAGGGCTTTTCAAAAGCACAGAAAATGAGTATTGACAAAAGACGCTGAGATGTTGGAACTTCCCATTACTGGTGAGAGCAGAAACTGATGTGCTCACTTGGGAAAACATTTGGTACTTTCTAAAACAATAAATATGTACAGAATCTTGTAAGGCCCAGAAATGTCACTTAAGTCTTAAAACATAAACAAATATTCATAGCAGAATTATTCCTAATAGCTAAAAGTAATGAGAAGAAAATAAAATACGGTATAATAATACAAAGAAATATTATTCAATAACAGAAACATAAAGTAGGAGCTGAGAGATAGTTCATTCAGTAAATTGCCTTGGTTGTTTGTAGCCCATTTCATGTGTATGCTAATTTTAAAATCAACATAGTTACACACACATGCACACACACACAGAGAGAGATTGCAATAGTCGTATCTGTTCTGTTCAATTTGATCAGGAATATATTTGGAGGGACATTCATATTTTCTTACAAAAACCCCAGGACTAGCCATAGGAAACTTTCTTTACAACTGTTAGTCGATGGGGGCCAGCAAACTCTAAACAATATAAGCTCTTTCTGTTGCCCTTGGCTGCAATAAATCAAAGTAGGACTCGATGGTTGAAGACACCACACACTTTGGACAGTGGACTTAGAGGCATGCAGATAGTGCTAACCAGAACTCTCCTCCCTGGGGAACAGTTCTCTGAGTATGAACAGGAGCTTTGCAAGCTGCCAAGAGAGAAAAGCAATGAAGAGCATTATACAGCTGCGTTGCCTGCAAACTACAGCAACAACGAATGGAAGATATTCTGAAATGTACAACACTGGCACTTATTATCCTGGCACTTATATACTGCTAGCTAATTAGACCAAATGCCAACTCCATAAGAGAGAATGCATGCCTGGTACTGTAAACCTAGCCCACTACCCATAGCTGATGAAGAGAAGAGACTACTGCCTTCCCTAGTGTTTTGTTGCTGCTGGTGGTGGCGCTGGTGGTGCTGATGGCGCTGGTGGCGCTGATGGCGCTGGTGGTGCTGGTGGTGCTGATGGCGTTGGTGGCGCTGGTGGCGCTGGTGGCGCTGGTGGCGCTGATGGCGCTGGTGGCGCTGGTGGCGCTGGTGGCGCTGGTGGCGCTGGTGGCGCTGGTGGCGCTGGTGGCGCTGATGCTGCTGGTGGCGCTGATGGCGCTGGTGGCGCTGGTGGCGCTGGTGGCGCTGGTGGTGCTGATGGCGCTGGTGGCGCTGGTGGCGCTGGTGGCGCTGTTGGTGCTGATGGCGCTGGTGGCGTTGGTGGCGCTGATGGCGCTGGTGGTGCTGATGGTGCTGGTGGTGCTGATGGCGTTGGTGGTGCTGGTGGTGCTGATGGCGTTGGTGGTGCTGGTGGTGCTGGTGGTGCTGATGGCGTTGGTGGTGCTGGTGGTGCTGATGGCGTTGGTGGTGCTGATGGCGTTGGTGGTGCTGATGGCGCTGGTGGTGCTGATGGCGTTGGTGGTGCTGATGGCGCTGGTGGTGCTGATGGCGTTGGTGGTGCTGGTGGTGCTGGTGGTGGTGTTGATGCTGGTGGTCATCCACAGTGAAGCCCAAGAAACATTTATACAATGTAAACAATTGTGTGCCACATACATACATAATGTATTTCTCATGCTTTTCAAAGTATATATTAGTGAAGAAATGAAGTGAAATTGCCCCCTCATTAGTAAATAGAAGGTGAGCAGAAATGTAAGCTGAGCAGAAAATGGTAATAGGTGTATTATGTATGAATGTGTATTATGGATAATAATATTTCATGTGATAAATGGTACTAAAAACAAGCAGGAAAGGGGAGGGAATATAGCAATGAAGCTGAGAGTTGGAAGCCAGACTTACCTAAGCACTGATTCTCCTAATTATGTGATAACTTTCTTTGACTTCAAGAAACATTATAAGATAATTAAGATATTATTAAATTTTCTTGAGTTTGAACTAGGTATGGAGGAGTCTTCATTTTACCCTAAAACAGTTTTATTTGTACATGCATACACACACACACACACACACACACACACACACACACACATTACAAAAAGCTATTGAGAAGCCTCAAGGAAAGGAGTCAGCTGTCTGCTTCCTGAGCCAGCTGTGGTCTCAAAGCTAGCAAACCCGTATGTAGCCCTCAAGAATGAGCTACTGGCAATGTGTAGAACTCAGAGGCAAAAATGTTGATTTGAGCAATCACCTGTGCACAAAGGAATGATGTGCCTAGTCAAGGAAAGACTAAAAGACTGCAGAACAAGTACCACAGATTATGGTGGGGAGCATGTGGAATGCAGGATCTGTAAGGGAAGAAGGGAGGGAGGAAGGGAGAAAGGAATGGAGACATGTTTTATGTATTCACTTCAAATAGCTATAATGTCTCTGTTCTATAGATATTTTATGTCTTCTGGTCATGGCTGACATCTATTAAAATCAAACACTCTGCTCTTGAAGTACACAAATTATTCCATAGGTTAAAATCTGTTTTATAAACCCTTAGGTTAAAGCATGGTACTTTCAGAATTTTAATGAAGGTACTTGACAAATTTTGATAACTTCATTCTCACTTCATTCCAAAGTCTGATGAGCCTGCAACCACTAGAAGTAGTGACCATTCCTATAATATATGCATGCATCCACTTATGTATGCATATATGCATATATATGAGCAAAACCTATATGGTGTGTTCTGTATGAAATGACACTGAATAGCTATACTGAATGGCTATACTGGAGAGGTAGGAATACATGAGTGTGAATGGATTTATCAGAGGTGCTTGTTTACCCATGCTCTCAGTGCATTTTTCCAGAAGGGCCACAAAACTCTTCCTTTATCACAGTTTTGAGACTGGAACTCTAAAATCCTTGGAAATACTATATATTGGCTGCACTCTGTTGGCCAGAGATAAAGTTGAGAAGTGCTACCAGTGAAATTAGCTCTCATATTGCCATGGAGATGGACTTAAGGCCAGGTTGAAGGCAAATGTCACTATTACAGCCAGGTGGGCACAATCACCAAAACAGGTATCGGGGCTTTGAGGAAATCAGAATGGCTGGACAAGGTATTTCTGGCAGTAGATAATGGATACAAAGAAGAAAAACAGTAACCTGTGAGATGCTTAGTTAGGTCTTGGGGCTTGCTGCAGAACCTGAAGACCTGAATCAATTCCCGGGACCCACGTGGTAACGCAGGGCAGTGGGTGCCGCTATGATGAACAAATATTTACTGGAGAGATGGGAAAGCTAGGGTGTGTGATGGAGAGATGGACATAATGGTGCCTGTGCTGTGGAGAGAGGTGGAGTTGGAGATGTGATGGCGGTGAAAAACAGGAGGACATGAAGAGCCTGCGCTGCCAAAGTAGGTATACTCCATGAATAGCAAAACCCCTACACAATCTCCCTCACCCTTCAACACTATGATCAATGCCCAGGAAGAGCCTCCAGAGGGCACTGAGCCACATGTCCCTCTCTCACAGAGTAAACCTCATCCCAAGAGCTGAACAGATTAACACCAGTGTGAAAAGTGAGAGAGGTGCAAGGATGCTGACTCCCAGAATCCCACGCAACTCTGGTTTGGCTTGTGCAAAGAGCAGATGAGTCTTGACACAGGACTGTAAATTATCACAAACATACTCAGGAATGAATCTTTCAATCTCGAGGTGGTCTCTGCTGGAACAGACAGACTCATGCTAAGGCACCCAGCAGCAGCATTAATCTGTAAAATGCTTTGTTATTTATGCATAAAACAAAGCTCACCCAAAAGTGGCTTACTTCCAGAAGTTCATTTTCACTGTCCTACTTCAGGGCCACTTCAGTCTTCCAAATGTGTGCTCTAGTTTTGTGGCTCCAAAGTGAAAGGCAGCTTCCTACAGCTTCTTCCCCCACCACACAAAAAAGCCAATGTTTAAAGAAGTTTGTTAATTTGAATATGTTGCTATGGCTCACTCAACAAGCATGGGATAGTTTTCTGAAGTCCCACCTATGGCGAATTAGAATCCTGTGATTCATGGTATTTTGTAAAATGGTCATCAATGAATATAAACAAACAAACAAATAAATAAACAAATGCTGTGGTAGGTCCTTCTGTATATGTGTTGCTTTTATTGGTTAATGAATAAGGTTTGCTTTGGCCTATGGCAGGGAAGAATATAGCCAGACTGAAGGAATATAAAGAGAGAGTAAGGGGAGGGGTTAAGGAGACACCCTGTAGCTGCCAAAGGTGAAGGACACAACAGAACATAACCTCATGGCGATACACAGGTTAATAGAAATGGGTTAATTTAAGATACAAGGGCTAGCTATGGATACACTTGAGTCATTGGCCAAAGAGTGTTATAATTAATATAGTTTCTGTGAGAGTATTCAGGTTTGAGCAGCTGGGAAATGTACATGCAGTCTCCCGTGACAAGGACAGAGAGAGAGAGAGAGAGAGAGAGAGAGAGAGAGAGAGAGAACACGAAAAAAAGAGCAAAGCTCAACAATGGTTTCTGAAAGGGGACAACTCAATAAAGACTTGGGAGTCTGATGCTGGGATGAAAACCTGCTAGCTCAGAGAGGCTGAGGAGCAACCAGGTAACCTTCCAGTTTAGCCAACTGCACAGAAAAAAAGAGCTTCTCTTCCACCATCCCAAACCAAAAAAAAAAAAGTCACTAGACTCAAAGTAACTCCTTACTACTTCTTATGATTTTTTTTATCCATTTTCAAGACTCCCTCTTGCTCTCTATTGATACTTCAAAACTAAAACAGGTGGCAGAATATATACTATACAAAGGACAAATAGGCTGAGAAAGAAATCAGAGAAATATATCATTTCCCATAGCCTTGAAAAGAAAGAAAGAAAGAAAGAAAGAAAGAAAGAAAGAAAGAAAACAACTTGGATTGACTAACCAAGCATGTGAAAGACTTATAAAATAAAAACTTAAAGACATAAAAAAAGATATCAGGAAATTGAAAGATATCCCATGCTCATGAATTGGTAGAATTTATATAGTAAAAATGGCCATCTACCAAAAGCAATCTACAGATTAAATGCAATCCTCATCAAAACTCCAACACAATTCTTCACAGAACTTGAAATGACAATCTTGAGCCTCTTATGAAACATAAACACATAAAAACAAAACAACAAAACAATCCTTAATAGTAAAGACTGCTGGAGGGTATCATCATCATCAATTTCAACTTGTAATACAGAACTATAGCAATAAAATAGCATTGAATTGGCATAAAAACACACAGACTGATAAGTTGAATCAAATTGAAGACCACCAACATAAATCTACACAGCTACAGATGCCTCTTTTTTGAATAAAAAATAGAAATATTATTCTATTTTTCTGAAAAAATTACAGCATTGTCAACAAATTGTCCTGGCCAAACTGGATTGCTGTATGTAGAATCTAAATAGATTCATACTTACCACCCTGCACAAAACTTAACTCCAAATCGATCGAGCACTTCAGCATAAGACCAGACATGATTAAGAGGAAGTGGGGAATAGTCTTGAACTCATTCGTACAGGAAAAAAAATTTCTGAACAGAACACTGATAAAAACTGGCTCTAAGAACCACAATTAATAAATGGGACCTCACGACACTTAAAAGCTTCTGTATGACAAAGGACACCATCATCTAGACAAAGCAACAGGATACAAAACTGGAAAAGATTTTACCATGTATACATCCAATAAAGGCCTAATATCCAAAATGTATAAATAACTTTAAAAACTGGACACCAAGAAAACATATGAACCAATTAAAAACTGGGGTTCAGATTTCAACAGAGTATTCCCAAATGAGGGGCCACAAATGGTTGACAAATGCTTTAAGAAATGTTCAGCCTCCTTGGTCATCAGGGAAGTGCAAATGGAAACCAACGAAGGCACATAGCAATAAAATGACTCCTAATCACATTCTGCCATATCCACAGATCAACATCTCACTCAACCATAATCAGAGAAGCTTCCTCCTTTAGTAGATCTGGTCCACAACTGGACAATATGCAGAAAGTAAGAGACCTTAGAACACTCAGTCCTACATGGAATGTCTCCATCAATTCTCTCCCTTCAAGGCTCAGGGAGATGAAAAGATTTTAAGACTTTAAGAATCAAAAAGGGATGAGATACAACAAGGTAATGAAACCTTCTAAACACAGCAAGATGGATGCAGAAATGAAAGAAACAGCAGAGGCACCAGACAACACTGTAATCATCTATGACCATCTATAAGGTGTGTTAGAAAAACTTGTCTTCCATAATCATCTCCAGTTTTCTTTCATAACCCTTAAGATTTTTCTCTCAGAGTGGGAGATTCAGTCGCGGTAAAGGTGAGTTACTTCAGGGAAGCTGTTTTCTGGATACAACAGACCTCACAGCAATTCTGACAGTATGCTCAAGCTAGACATAATCCCTGCATGGAGGGGAGATTTGGTAACATGGAAAGCCAAAAAATAAACCAAAAATAGCCCTTGGCCTTTTAATGGTGCTTGTGGTTTTCATGTAGAATGCCCCCGTAGGCTCATGTATTTGGATACGTGTTTCCAAGATGGTGTTGCTGTTTAAGAAGGCTGCAGAAGGTAGATGTTTGCTGAAAAAATGTGGGTCACTGAGAATAGGCCTTGGGGTTTTATAGGCCATCCCCACTTCCTGAACTTTTTCTTCCTCCTAGTGTGAATGCCATGTGATCTTCCCGCCTCCTGCTTCTGCCACCATGCCTTCCCGCCATGGTGGAATGATCCCCCAGAACTATAAGTCAGAAAAAAACCTTCCTCCATTAACTTGTTTCTTTACTGTTCTTGGTCACAGCTATGAGAAAGCTAACTAATACAAAGGCCTTGGAGGAAGGAAAAATTAAGCCAGGGAGGTAATGTTTATGTTCTGTCTGCTGTCTTTACCACAGCTCTACAGAGGGACCCAAATGACTGGTCTGTGCCCATATTTTCAGTCCCAGGAAGATTACTCAAGGTTAGGAACATCCCTTGTAGCTTCTTAACCCAAGTGCAGCTCAAAACCAAGTTTCAAATAAAAATTTGGATCCTTAAATGCAATCTGTATTATTAAAACCATCAGAAATGAAAATTTTCTTCCACCATTAGACGATATGATTTCCATAATGATAATAACAGAAAATTACAAGAACAAGAGAAAAATTTGTTTTAATACTGGTAGAGTCTTCAGTGAGATTGATCACCTTCTGCTGCTGCATAATAATCATTAAGAAACTGAATAGGAACAATTGCCAGCATGGAGGAGCATGTCAGACAGGCAACCACAAGCAGTGAGTAGCGTCTTGAGGAACAGGAGGTACATAGGGCACTAAAAGGGGAATAAGTGCAAGCTCATTGAGGCATTAGTCCACCTGAAATAATCTCCCTCCTCTGACTTGTTTTTGAGGTGCTAGAAATGGAGCCTAGAGTTTTGCACACGCTAAGTGAGCTTCCTACCATTCACGCTAGACCAGATAATCAGCCAGTTTGGGAGTTTACATTCATGTCTTAAAAGGAAGGAAGGGAAATACTGGGAATTATCTGGTTTCCTTTAACTAGTGAGAAATGGTTTTCTTATTGTAGAAATGTCAGAACAAGCCCCTTTGTTTAAGGCTCTGTTGAATTTCAGTACTGAGGTGACATATACAAGATGCTGGGATATGGGAGCCAGCTCAACCCTTTTTTGCATTATTTGCTCTTAGCTGGTCCTGCACTTTGATAACCCAGAGTTTCCACAACTGAAATATGTTATAGTTGTCACATAGTCACCCCACAAGTCATTCTGAAGATTCAGGCATGTGCACTCTTGCTTTGCTGTTGCACGCTTCCTTCCTGTTAGGTTCATGGAAACTCATCTAGAGACTTTCATCTGTTCTTACCACTCAAGAAACACTAAAATGAATAAAGATGGGGTGGTAAAATAGAAGGTGCCTGACTTCCTTCTTGACACAGTGTTGTCTTTAGTTTTCTGTCCTGCCCAGTTCCCGCAGTCATTAAGTCCCAAAGAAATCACACAGAGATCTACATTAACTGATTGTCCCATTAGCTTAGGCTTCTTATTAACTCATATATTAGCCCATTCTTCTTATCTGTGTTAGCCACATGGCTCAGTACCTTTTTCAGTGTAGTCACATCTTGCTTCTTCTGTGTCTGGACAGGAATGCAGAGGCAGCTTCCCTCTTCCCAGAATTCTGTTCTCATTGACCCGCCTCTACTTAATATAGACAATTGTCCTGCACCAACACAACTTGTGGTATATTTTGCTGTTCCAAAGACATTTCTGGCAACATCGCAAAGAAAACAGCACTTATCCTTCATGTACCAACCTCCACTTTGTCATTTTGACCTTGAGGAGAATCTGTATGTGAGGATGGAGAATTGAGGAGGAAAGCAATCTATGATCTCAACAGCCCTGAGAACTGGATTTGAGTTCTGGTCTACCAGTCTTGAATGGTGGCCTTGAACAAATGTCCAGCTTAACCAGAAGTTCCCTGGATGCTGTGTCCACTCCCCTGCGGCTGTGTTCTCCACTTTTAGTAAAGGCATGCCTGTGGCTCTGAATGTTTCATAGCAGGTATGAATACTTTAAAAACTCTAGACAAAGGTGTACTCAGCCTTCCTTCTCATACAGCCTACATCTGTCTTCTCATTCATCGGTCATCCCCACGGCCAACCTGTTTGACAATCCATGTCAGCTCTTTTGACTTGTTTTTCTTTTTTGCCAATTTTGCATATGTCTGTCAGATTCCAGACTTTTTCCAAGATTTCTGTGACAAGCATCATAAAAATAGCAACAAGAGATACTTATTTAGTTATCACAATGCCCTTGGTGTTGTGTTAAATGCTTTCTAAACATAATTTCATTTAATCTCAACTAAAGCCCAAGGAAAAAGACAAGTTGATTAAATTCTTTTTCATATACATAAGAAAACTGGCATTTGGAAGGGAATACTTAGTCTTTTGAACACTGAGATGAGCAAAGGTAACATTTTTGTTTAACTTTATAGTCTGCTTGTTTGGAACAAAACCGAAATGAATTTCACATTGCCAAATAGTTGACATGTTGGATTTATAAATGTCCCTTCTTACTCTTTTTGTGCAATCATCTGTTAACGAGAAAAACCGGGTCACTTATACAATTTCCAATTATCTGGATTCCTCTGGTTAATCCTTATGGTGCCTTTATCCATAACTTTTCCTGTATTGATGGGTAGATGCAGAGTGTTGATTTGCCTAAGATATGATTGCTTTAGCTAGACCACTTCATGAACAGTGGTGTGCCCTTCAACTGCAGCTCTGAACATACTGTTCCTTCTCTTTTTAGAATGTCAGCAGTCACTAGCATTCAATGCTTAGCTACAAGAGATCAACAAGGGAAGCTAAATGGTGATATTCTAATTGAATCACTCCTTTGTTTATTTGTAGAAATTCCACAAAGGTTAACTTACATCTATCATATATTTTATGATAACGGTCAGATAAATGTATGCCTCTTTCCCTTTTTCTTCAGTTTTAAAACTGGCGAGTAGGTCCCCTCTTGTCCTTCTGTGATAAGCAGGCACATTTCTTTCCCTAGAAGGATTATAAACTTATGAGGCGCTCACGGATTTAATCACCTTTTCATTTAAATTCATTACAGATATCTTATTGGAGTTCATTTACTCCACACCTGAACAAACCTAAGTTATCTCCTGAAACATTTTGGCAAAACCTCAGTGGTTTTGGTAGCTTCCTTGCTATCTTTTCAGAGAAGATTTTCCAAGTTAATCTTCCACATTCTCTCACTCGTGCTTAGACTTTGCCATCCTTCCGTGGATCGCTAGTCACTTCTAGTGGAAAATGGTATTTCACAGGAGCTATTCAC
Organism: Microtus oregoni; assembly: GCF_018167655.1. Taxonomy (NCBI): domain Eukaryota; kingdom Metazoa; phylum Chordata; class Mammalia; order Rodentia; family Cricetidae; genus Microtus; species Microtus oregoni. Next base: position 4,628,832 of record NW_024543083.1, on the reverse strand, counting down.
CCAACAATGTCTGGAGTTCTGGTTGAACTCAAACCTTCTGCTGTCTCTTGTCGGGACAACCATATTTCTAAGAGGATCCAATGATAATTCCAAGGACCAGACACCTTCTATGGCATTAAATTCCGTTACTAAAGTAAAGTAATATGGTACACTTAAATTTATTAAGTGTGTAACACTGGGCTTTTAAATATTATTTCCAATTGATGGGGCTATATATTTTATTAGGTACAGTATGACATTTCATTACATATAAATATACACTGTATAATGGTAACTGGCATACACACCAGCTCGAATATCTATCATTTTCTTGTAGTAGAAAAGTTTAAAGCTATCTGCATGGGGCTGGAGAGAGGTCTCAGAGACTAAAAGTGCTTACTGTTCTTTCAGGGGACCATCCACATAGTAGCTCACAACCATATATAAGTCTACATTCAAGGAATCCAATGTCTTTTCTGAGCTCTGCAAGCTCCTGCATGCATGTGGAACACATACATACATTCAGGCGTATGCTCGCTCACTCTCTCTCTCTCTCCCTCCCTCTCTCCCCCTCTCTCTTTTTCTCTCTCTATCTCTGTCTCTCACACACACAAAATTAAACAAATAATTTTGAAAATTTCAAATACTATTTACAGTCTTTTATGAAATACATAATCAACTTTGTCAATAGTACTTACCCTACTGTGCTGCACAACATCATTTTATATGTGCTATGTGACACTCACTATCCTGAGCAGATGTGAACAAACCTTAAATCACCGTAGATATGGAACTGATGGCAGACCAAAGCGAGACGACCACTAAAGTCCAACTTGGTGAGCCAATGAGTTTTAATGGGTTTACTTAAGCAATGTGGGTGAGGACCTACTCAAAGACAGCTGTAGCACCAAAGCCCACTCGAGCATGGGTGTCAGTTCACAGAAGTAGAAAACCTGGAGCACACTGCACAGCCTGCAGGCAACTCAGCTGGCTGGAGGGCATCCTACGCAGGTAGTTCAGCTGCTCTGAAGCCCTTCCAAGCATTTCAGTTTCATTCTGCTTCTTCCAGGAAGCGAGATGGAATTGCCTTTTTGTTTTTTCAGTAGCTTAAACTGTCTGAGAGTGCCTCTCAGCAGTCCTTACTGATTGATTATATATGCCTGGGAAAGGAGGAGCCTAGTGCATTTAGTCAGTTTCAGGGTCTTCCTGAAACCTTTAAGTTGTTGACTTCCTTAATAAACTTTTTTCAGGATGCAATGTTTCACCTCTCTTTAGGACATCCTCTCATTGCATCTCCTATTTAACATCTGTGTCTTAATGAGTTTGTCTGCAAGACAGAACATTTCCCTGACTTGTTGATGACCTGTGTTTCTCCTACAAAGTGGGATGCTTAATGTCTGAACCCCTTGATCATTAGCCCTATATCACTTCTTCATGTCATTTTCAGCCTTTGGTTAAACACTATATTCTGTACTCTATTTTTGTGAGGTCAACAATTTTAGTTTCCAAATAAAAGCAGCAATATGCAGAGTTTGTGTTTCTCAGTATCGCAATGTTTTGAACTAGTTTATGTTCTATCACAGATGGCTGAGATCTTATTATGTTTCTTCACATTCTCAAAAATATTTGGTACACCATCCTTCTCTTTTGCCAATATGAAAGATGTGAAATAGTTTTACTGTGATATTGATTTGAATTTCACAGACTATAACAAGGTTGCACATCTTTTTTATGTTTATGGATATAGATTTTTTAAATTTACATGAATGCCTTTTGCACAACTTCAAATTTAGATCACTTCTGCTCAGCACTGATAGAAGGTCTTTAATATGATCAGACCATTAAATCTTTATCCATTACATTTGCTCCAAGTATATTTTGGGGTTATCATTTCTCTTTTACAATGTGTTCCAAAAACTGGAGTTTTATCTTTTAATTAATCTGAATTTATCCACATTTCCTATAGTTTTGTGTTTTTTATTAATCTTATAAAAAATTCATTAATAACCAAACCTCATGAGAACATTCTACGATATTTTTCTTCTCAAATATGTTTTAACCCTCTTAATTTTGATATTCCTATTCCTTAAATAAGAATGCATTATTGTGCATGATTTAGTGACACACAATTTCATTTTTGCCCTTGTTGATGATTATTAACTAGATAGATCCATTCCTTCCCTTGTGATCTGCAGAGCATCTTCTAGATCAAGTTACTATAAAGCAATGGGTCTTTCTCTAGTCTAATTGTTCTGTCCTACATTTCACCTTGTCCATCTCTATACTAGGGCCATACTGTCTTACACCCCAGCTCCTGATATCGGGGAGGTAAAGCACCTATGTACCACACATATGTTACTCCAATTTTCAGGAGTGTTGGTACTTTTTGCTTTTCATAAAACATACAAGTTTTATAATTGTGTTTTAAAATTCCTTGGGATGTTTTTATTGAAATTTCAGAAATCTCTCATTCAAACCAGGAATAAATGATGCTATTATTACACTATTCTTTCAGTCAAGAACATTATTGTAAATGATTTAGAAGAAACCAAAGAATACCATCTTTGCTATTAGTACACAGGTGTGCACTAATAAAGATACAAAGCAATATTGTTGCACAAACAACAGCAAGAGAATAATTCACTCCCTGACCAGTGGTTGAAGAATGAAGGGTGTGTCTTGGGATGTTTAAAGGGAACATATAGAGCAGCCTCTAGACGGAGTGAATTGAATAGCCAGGCTAAGAGAATCTATGGAGATTTGTGTCATGTTGTTCTTTCCACTTGTGGATTCATTTCGCTGCCCTGGTTGCATGCATGGCATGTTTCACAAGACATACGTTAGGATATAGAATCAAAGATATTTGGGACACTAATTGATTTAGAACACAAGTATTCAAATGTTAAACTTTTTCCTTCACATAAAATAAACATAAGTAGTAAATGATTAAGAAAAACTTTGCTTAAAAAAAAAATAACTGTTTTGAAATTCAACTCAACTTCCAGGATTTAGAATATATCATCTCTTAAAGAGTCTTAATTCTTTCTCTTACTCATTATGCAATCTATTATGGTTCAAGCTGAATTGGGTACAGTCATTCATTTGCAAAACACATGTAAAGTTTGTTGTGTTATAGAGACTCCCGAAATAGCTGTATTATCAGATTTAAAAGGTAGAAATAATAACGATAATAACCACATGCAGCAAGGGAGTTCAAAACAGAGTGTCTTCCTATGATTGAAGGAGACAGGACTGGGATTAGACTAAAATTGCTCTCTTGGTTTGAAAACAGCAAGAAAAAGTGTTTTAGCCTCTTGCTCATATTCCAGGTTTGTCTGGTTGAAATCGGTCAGTAGCTGCATTCATCATCATTGGGCCTATTTTCTCATGATCCCAAATTGTGCTGTGCTAAACCAGAAAGGAAGGAATTCAGTGACTGAGCACTAGACTAACATGCCCAAGGCCTGGGTTAAAATCTTAGAACTTGCATACACACACACACACACACACACACTTGTAGAAAGGATTGCTTCTCTGTTTTAACCTGACCATGACAGAAAACTGAATGACCTTAAAGTTTTGACCTGCCCCAAACCATAAACTCATATCCTGTATAATTTATAGTCACCTCAGAGAACAAGTCTAAAAACAAGACAGTGCAAACTGACTGGATGACCACGTTAGCTGGCTGCCTTGTTTTCATACACCCCTACACACATCCCGTAAGTTCACTGGAGGGAATAAAAAGTAAGAGTTACCTGGTATAGTGTCACCCATGTCCTTCTGTGCACTGCCTCTCTGGCCCTCTCTGAACTATTCCTTGTTTAACTAAACTTTTCTTTTTCCAACTATTTTTCCTGGCTCTCTGTTTATGGAACCCTTTAACATCTTATAATAATAAGTACAATTTAGCATTCAGCCACCAGAAAGTTTAACATATTTTTTTTTCCTAAAGATACAGATAGAAGGGCAGAAAGAGCAGCCATGCTGTGCACAGGCTTGTAGAGAGAATGCCATCTCTCTCTTCATATCCCAGAGCCAAAACCTTCCCTGGGACACACTGAGCAGTCATTGACATTTCCAAAATGGCAACACTAGTGATATGAAGAGTCCTTCCCATCTGAAGGTGCTGTGATTTCTAAGCCTGGGAACAGATTGAAGGCTACATTCTTGGCCTGCTGAAGCTGCATTTTCCGTTATTAATGCAAGAGTTGGTAATAATTAAATTCAGGACCACTAGCAATCACTGCCTCGAGAGCTTGATCTCCCCAATGTGTACAGAAGGAGAGCCCGCTTGCCCACTGAAAGGATTAGCAGACTCATCTCCTGCCCTGAATCCTGGGCACTGTTTCAACCTTACCCAATTATGTGAATCTATAATAAGGAGTGGTCTCAGAAGTTGGCAAAGAAGGTGTGCAAGCAAGATCAGATTAACATTCACCCTGTCACCTTGAAACACTTCTTTTCTTAGGTTGCTTCAGCATCCTGATATAGAAACCTATGGTGTCATATTACTCCATTGTCTACTGCACATAATTTTAAGAAGTTATTTTCTAGAGATTTTAGTGAAAAATGAAGCTAAGCTTTAATGATACTCTTGGGACGGTTAATTGTATGTGTCACCTTGACTGGACTTTGTGATACGAAGATATCCGGTTAAATATTATTCTGGAGACATCTCTGACGATTGTTTCTAGACAAATATTTGAATTGTGAGATTGGGAAACTCAGATTGCCGTCCCCCATGTGTGTGAGTGTCCTCCTAGCAGCTGAAGATCTGAACAGAACAGAACGGAGTTAATGACTGTTTCCTAGCTGATATATGGTCGTCTCCTGACTTTGGACTTGGCTGGGGCTGAAAGCATCAACTTTTCTGCCTCTCAGGCCATCTGATTCAGTCTGGAACTAAACCATCAGTACTGCTGGCTCCCAAGCACATACACTGTGAATTTGTTACTTGCCTGCTTCCATTATACCATGAGCCAATTTCTCACCTTCGTATGATCTCTTGGTTCTGTCTCTCTGATGAACATAAACTAATCCATCACTCATGCATACAATTTGAGGTCTCTGCTTCTCTTAGAGCAGACTACAACAGGTATGTGCATGGCCATAGAGCAGGTACTGATTTTAAACACATTCTGAGGCTGGAGTCAGCAGTTAAGTGCACTTGGTGCTCTACCAGAGAACCTGGGTTCAAATCCCAGCACCCAAACAGCAACTCTCAAAGATTTGTAACTCCCATTCCAGGAGATTCCAAGCCCTCTTTCTTACCTTTGTTGGCACCAACCATGCATATGATAAACAGACATACATGCAAGCAAAACACTGATAAATATGAAATAAAATAAAAATGAGTTGACCATGAACACATCAAAAACACCATCCACTGTAATCAACTCAGCTTCATCCCAGAGATACAGGGATGGCTCAACATATGAAAATCTGTCAATGTAATCCACCATATAAACAAACTGGAAAAAGGAAAACAACATGATCATTTCATTAGATGCTGAAAAAGCCTTTGATGAAATACAACATTGTTCGGAGCTGTGAACCCCCAGATCCTGAAACAATTTGTTTTCTCCTGATCTGAGTGCCTACAGCTGCTCTGAGCATGAGACCCTCTGCAGTTCCTGTTGGCAGGAGAGTGGTTTCTGGTGCGCTTGGCTGGGGTGTGGCTATCCCTATATAAGCTGCCCCTGAACACAATAAAGGGGCATTCTTGGGGCATTCCTGTTTCAAGGATGACCTGTATCTCTGTCTGTCTGTGAGTCTTTCTGAGTTTCAATCTCCAGTCCCTTGCCTGGTTCACAAACTGTATGGCGGCACATGGAGCACAGACGCACAACATCCCTTTATGATGAAGGTCTTGGAAGGAATAGGAATACAAGGAACATACCTAAACATAATAAAGGCAATATACAGCAAGCCAACAGCCAACATCAAACTAGATGGAGAGAAACTCACAGCAATCCCACTGAAATCAGGAACAAGACAAGGTTGTCCACTCTCTCCATATCTATTCAATATAGTACTTGAGATTATAGTTTGAGCAATAAGACAACAAAATGAGATCAAGGGAATACAAATCAGAAAAGAAAAGTCAAATTCTCACTATTTGATGATGATATGATAGTTTACATAAGTGACCCCAAAAATTCTACCAAGGAACTTCTACAACTCATAAACACCTTTAGTAATGTGACAGAATACAAGATTAACTCAAAAAAATCAGTAGCCCACCTTTATACAGATGATAAGTGGGTTGAGAAAGAAATCAGAGAAATATCACCCTTCACAATAGCCACAAATAATACAAAATATTGTGGAGTAACTAATCAAACAAGTGGAAGACTTGTATGACAAGAACTTTAAATCTTTGAAAAACAAAGAACTTGAAAAAGACACTAAAAAATGGAAAGCTCTCCCATGCTCTTGAGTAGACAGAATTAACATAGTAAAAATAGCAATCTACAGATTCAATGCAATGCCCATCAAAATCCCAGAAAATTTCTTCACAGACCTCAAAAGAACCATACTCAATTTCATATAGAAAAGCCAAAAAAAACCAACAACAACAACAAAAAAAAACCAGGATAGCCAAAACAATCCTGTATAGTAAAGGAACTTCTAGAGGCATCACAATCCCTGACGTCAAACTCCATTACAGAGCTATAGTACTGAAAACAGCCTGGTATTGGTATAAAAACAGACAGGAGGACCAATGGAAATGAATCAATGACCCAGATATCAATCCACAAACCTATGAACATCTGATTTTTGACAAATAAGAAAAATTATAAAATGGAAAAAAGAAAGCATATTTAACAAATGGTGCTGGAATGACTGGATATCAACATGTAGAAGAATGAAAATGGATCCATATCTATCACCATGCACAAAACTCAAATCTAAATGGATCAAAGACCTCAATATAAAGCCAGCCACTGAACCTCATAGAAGAGAGAGTGGGAAGTATACTTGAATGCATTGGTACAGGAGACCACTTCCTAAATAATACACCAGTAGCACAGACACTGAGAGAAACAATTAATAAATGGGACCTCCTGAAACTGAAAAGCTTCTGTAAAGCAAAGGATACTGTCAACAAGACAAAACGACAGCCTACAGAATGGGAAAAGATCTTCATCAATACCACATCAGACAGAGGTCTGATCTCCAAAATATACAAAGAACTTAAGAAATTGGTCATCAAAAGAACAAGTAATCCAATTTAAAAAATGGAGTACAGACCTAAACAGAAAACTCTCAACAGAGGAATCTAAAATGGTTCAAAGACATTTAAGGAAATGCTCAACATCCTTAGTCATCAGAGAAATGCAAATCAAAACAACTCTGAGATTCCATCTTACACCTGTAAGAATGGCCAAGATCAAAAACACTGGTGACAACTTATCCTGGAGAGGATTTGGGAAAAGGGAATAAATAAAAACAATTTTTAAAAATGAGTTGAAAACATTGATTTTGTTTTTAACATTTTCCCTTTGAAAACTTCTACCAAGTAGTGCATATACATACACATATATAAACACATATATATGTACATATTATATATATATATATCAGTGTATTTCAAAGGATGTGAAATAATTTTATTTACTCCATACTATTATTGACACAAAATACTTCTCAAACATACTACACCAAACCCTCCAAGTGTTTGAATTTAATTTTCTATTTTAATTTTTCTATTTAATTTGCACATGTTTTGACCTTGCTTCTACCAATCGCAAAGCCACTGAGAGCTTTCAATCACTAGAGAACAGAGGTTAAGCCCTCATGAGCTCGGCACAAGGACAGCTGGGAGGGCACGGATTGGCATCCCACGGAAAAGAACATCATGAAATTAATTCTCAAGCTGAAGAAACTTTACATTCAAGACAGAAAAGCCTTATTTAAATCAAATCACAGTTGTCTTGATAGAGTAAGAGGTAAATATAAGACTTAAACACTTCCTCTTTCCTCAAATGAAAATATAATATGTGCAAACAAAACACTTGTATGAGTCTAAAATATGTTTAACCAGAGAAGTCTTTAAAAGCACAGCATTCCATAGGACAGGCAGGAACTTGTCTGCCTGATGAGACAGAGAAAACTTCCCTCCGTAGGGTGCTCTGCCTTCTGATACCTCAGCCTCACCCCAGTGCACCCTTCCTGTGCTGGGGGAGGAGCACTTTCCTCCTCTTCATCAAGAGCTACCCCTCAAATATGTCAAGAAGAGCACCAACAACACAGAAAAGGTAAATAAATGGGGTTTTATCAGATTTTTAAATTTTTGAGCTATAAGTGACACATCAAGGAAATGAAAAATTCAAATTCAGAATGAGGAAAGGTATTTCAAAATTGTAAAAAAAAAATAAACAATTTGTATCTTCAATATAAACATCACTCTCAAAATTCAACAATCAAAAAGATAAATAGTCCCACTGAAAAATGGGCAAAGGATCTTAAAAGACGTGTTTTCAAAGGCAATGTGCAAGTGGCAAGAAGCACATGCAGAGATGTTTAAGCATTGTTCTGTTAGCAAAAAGTTACCTCAAGCCACAAAGATGTCAAATGATTCCTAATGGACTACTACAGAATAAAAGACAAATGGTAACAAACTGATAAGGATGAGGAAAATAATGAAACCCGTAAATTGTTGGTATCGACGTAAAATACTACAGCCGGTCTGATAAACACTTTATCAGTTCTGCACGATCTATAGGAAGGACTGGGGAAACGGCTCCCTGGGCACAGAGGTGCTGCACAAGCATAAGGATTGGGGGTCGTATCTTCAGAACCCCCACAAAAGTCAGTGTAGCACTTGGGTCTAAAATCTTAGTGATTCTACAATGAGAGGGAAGGCAGAGACAGCAGAATCCATGGAAGCTATCAAGCTAGCTAGCCTGTTGGACACATCTGAAAAACAAAGAAGAGCCCCTCTGTAAACAAGGTGGAGGACAAGGACTGAAACTCAAGGTTGACCTCTTACATCCACACTCATACACATGATATGGGAGGTGTGTGCCTACCCATGCATCACATACACACACACACACACACACACAAACACATACACACATGCACAAACACACATACAGAGAGAGAGAGAGAGAGAGAGAGAGAGAGAGAGAGAGAGAGAAATGGTATTCAACCATAAAGAAAAATAAAATCCTGTCATTTACCACAAAATGCATGGAATTAGTGAATTCGGCTAATTGTTAGACAAAGAAAGAAAGGTTCGAATGTGCTTTCTTATATTTGTAAGCTAACAAAAATGTTAGCCTGGCTGTCAATTACTAGCAGTTGGGAAGTGGAGGTGGAGGAAGACAGGCTGAACACAGTCAGCATTCGTGTGCGCAAGCATTGAAATACAACACTGAAGCCCATTGGTATGTGTTTGCTTGTGTTTTTGTTATCTAGGGAAATTAACCCAGAGCCTCCTCCCACATACGAAATAAACACTGTACCACTATGGGCACAACATAATGCATATATTTGATTCATGTTAATCAAAAATTTTAAAATAAAAAAAATGGTAAACACAGAGTTCCTGTTTTAATTGCTTGTCTGCTTGGTGTGCTAACGCGCCCACAGGAAAACTTAAACGAGGGAGCATTTGTTTTCAGGCTAGAGTTCAAAGGTGGACCGTTTATTGTGGTGGGGAAGTCATGTAGTGGGAGTTTGAGGCAGCTGGTCACATCTTACTCACAGCTGGGAAGCAGAGGCTAGTGAATGCTAGTGCCCAAGGAGCTTTCTCCTTTCTATGCAGTTCAGAACCCAAGCCCAGGGAATGGTAAAATCCACTGTTAGAATGAGTGTTCTGTCTGAAGTTGACCTGATCCAGGTAACCCCTTCTAAGCATGACTAGAAGCTGTGTCCTAAGTGATTCTAGATTGGATCAGGTTGATGATCAATATTAACCATCACAGTTACCATATAATCCAGCAATGCAACTCCTACTGTGACTGGGAGTTCTCTGCACTCCTGGGTGCATCCACAGCTTTGCCTTAATGGATTTGCTCTGTCCTAGAAAATGCATTCTCCATCGATTTGCTAGTCTGAGTTCTCACTGAAAAGCGAGGATGACAATTTCTCTGCATTCACTGAAGCAACCCCAGTAATAAGGTAACTCTTTAAAGAAGTCTATTAAACCCAGTGACTTGAATGGTGATACCCTGGACTCTCTGGCCATGACCCCCACAGACTCAATTTCCTTTTGGGTAGATGCCATCCTGGCTCCCTTGTACCTTAGAAGGATTCCTACCGAGAGAATAAATTGAATTATCATTTCATTTAGAATATTGAACACTTTTGCAAGTGAATGAAATTGTTACAAGACTGGGTCTTTCAGAATTGTTCGCATAGGGGTTAAGGATTTATGCACCTATCTAAGCGGTAGCATTTGATTTTACCTGAACTCTGTATGTTTTCAGGGCTATACCTGTTCCTATGTTCACACGTAAGACTAGCAACAAATGCTTTGGTCCTCTGCTCCCTCATCCGGGTGATGGTTGCACTAAACAGCCTCAGAAATGTGGGTATGCCATCGCCAGAAATCTAGAAGAGTGCCTGACGGTGGTACAGACCCCGAGGAAAGCAGGTTTCCTAAGTGAGACGGCACACGCAGTGGAAAAAGTTCTCTCTGATGCATCCTGGTGAGGCAGAGCAGTTGCTGGCACCAAAAGGCTCAATGAGAGTTAATAAAACACAGAATATGCATTGCCCATTTACATTTATTGCACATTAAGCCTCCTTGCATACAAAAGATAATGACAGATGCAAAACAAGCCTGTGGAACAGTGCAGACCTCTCACTGCAGAATGGGCAAGGTGCCAGCTCTCCCCTGAACCAAGCAGGACTCTCCAGGCAGGGCTAGTGGGACTGCCCCGGGATGCGACACAGAGCCATTGGAGTCATTTGAAAGTGGCATTTTTTTAGAGTAGGATGCCAACCCTACCATGGGAAATATGGCTGTAGCAGAGAGGGAGCAGCACCCGGAAGAAAGTTCAAAGTGCGGGTGTTACATGAAGGTTGAGGTGGGCACACAGCTTGCTTAATTGACCAGTTTTATCTTCAAACCACCTTTAAGCCAAAAAAAAAAAAAAAAAAAACCAGCCTGAACCAGTCTCTGGTAGAAGAAAGTTTCTTGAAACCCATAAAGGTTCATAGAAGATTGGGCAGTCAGGGTAAGAGTGATCTCTGATGGCCTCTCAGGGGTTTGTTTAGAAGCAGAAGTAGCTCAGCCTGCTCCCCAGGAAGCCTGGAGCTTCCTGGCAGTGTTGGAGGCAGCGGTGATGGTGCTTTTGTTTGAGTAGGGTTTTTTGGTGGTGGTGGGGTGTGTGTGTGTGTGTGTGTGTGTGTGTGTGTGTGTGTTCATGTGAGTGTGTTGACAGGGTCCCTCTATGAACCTCATGTTGACCTCAAACTCCAGAACCCCTGTTCCCACCTTTCAGATTTGCAATAATCATGCCCATCTGGGGTGAGTTCTTCCAACAGGTTCTGTTCAACACCTCTCTTTTCCCACCTAAGGAGTGCAGTTCTTGAGAAAATGGCTTATGGAGTGCTTGGAAGCTCTTTTGTAGGCAACTCTTTCAAGTACTCTCGCCAAAGTCCCAACAGTACCTATTCTGACTGAAGTCCACTCACAACACAACAGACCTCCCAGCTTACGGGGCAAGTGGCAGAGTGGATGCTGTCCAGTCCCTCCAAGTCTTTCCTCTTTTCTCCAGCTCTCAAGTCCCTTGATGCTACCTCAAGAGCTCCGTCCCCTCCACGCCCCCTTGGCTGAAACAGCTGCCACAAACATTCTCAGGCCGGATTTAAAGAGCCCTCAGACCAACCTCTCAGCTCCCTCTTTATGAAGCTGCCCTGGAAAGACAGTCTCTGCAGGTCTTATCAAGGGGTGCCCCATTAACTCATCCCTGATCACTCTGAACCTGTGGTGCCACCCCTCTGCCCAGCTGTCCCCTCCTGGGCCAGTGCCAGTCTCAGACACTTTTCTTGCAGGCTTGCAAGCTTCTGTGCAGCTGGGAGCAGAGCTGCAGCTCCCCAGCACAGCTGAAGAGAACAAAGGCTTCCAAGAGCCTACAAAGATAATGAGTCTCCACACCCCCACCTCCCTACCAAAGCCAACTCCCTTCCCTCCCCTGACAAGTGGAAACCCATCTCAAAGTTCCCCCACAGCCACCCCAAGGTCTTTATTTATTTCTGTTGGGGGGGGGGGGGAAGCGGGGTCGTGGGGGGGGGACCGCGGAGGAGGGGTGTGATGGCGTTTGTTTCCCTTGTTTTTCGGAAGCTAAAACGCTCTGGCAGCCAAGAGTGAAAGTGTTTGTCTTAATTCTGCCCTCTCGGCATGAGCCCCTGCAGAAAATGGCTTGCGTTTCCGCTTGCCGCCACTGCGGCTGGCTGCCGAGGCTGTTGTGTGGCAAAGATAAACAGCCCATCAGAGCAGAGCTGAAAAGAAATATAGGAAAAGGGATGGGAGTAGTTTAATTACTTTGAATGGCTTTTTGTGTTCTGTGTGATTGCTTCCTATGATACAGTAGTTTCTCATTCTCCATTCAGGCTCTGTGTTTCTATTCATAAGAATAAGATTGAAGCAGGAAATTGGCTTTCAAGAGCAGGAGAGAGAAAAGAGCAGACTAAGGTTGGCTGTTTCCGTTAGAAGAAAGAGAGAGAGCCAAGGAAGGTTCATTCTCTCCTTGCTGGGCTAAGCAAGGGGCGGGGGCCAGCTCAAGGAGCTGGTAGGCTTCCTGGCCCTGCCCTGGGATGCAGGAACAATGCTTTGGCCATGGGAAAAGTGACCTCTGGAGCAGGGAATGAATCTCAGGGAACTTAGAATAGCAGTCAAAACGAGGTTGAGGACGGTCACCAGCAAGGCCATGGTGGTACTGGGGCTGTCCCCTTCGGAATTGAAAAGCAAGCGTGTGAGCATAAGACAGAGACCAAGAGAGGGCTGATGGGAGAATGTGAGACACTGGAATGCAGTTCCCTCTGGTTAGTTGCCATAGGACAGATTTTAGATTTGAGGGTCTGGGCAAAACCCTGGGGGACCATTGTTCCTTCCCTGCATGTTTTCTGTCTTTACCTTTCTGCAAATTTAGAACTTATGATTCATAACATAGTAACATATGGCTTAACTATGGAGACACACTGGGAAATACGCCACGAGGCAATTATATCACTGGGTGAACTTCAAACAGTACAGGGAGTTAAGTTAGTTACACACATACACACATACACACACACACACACACACACACACACACACGATGCCTGTGGTGTTACTGGACTCTCATGGACCACCATTTATGTGGTCCACTGTTGACCAAAGTGTCATTATATACCTACTAGCTGACAAAGTCATCTCTGTCCATGACATACTAACAGGTCAAAAGTCACTAATCAAAACTTAAGTAATTTTCTATGCTATCCATTTGACTCTGAGTCAAATCTGTTTTTATTTTCCATACCAATTAAATCGGCATATAAAATAAATACATCCTAAATACGCTAAGGAGAGGGCTATACGTCCTGTGATAAATTCTTTTATAAAACAAACGATAAACGTTTCCGTAAATTCTAGTGTTCCATGCTGACTTTCCAAAAACAGAATAAGGCTGTACAGGGCCCATCTCAGATAAGGACTTAAATTTACAAGCCTGTTGTGAAAGTTGAGTGTCTATTATGTGCAGGGAACTTCTACACAATGTGGTAGAAGGAATTCAAGGATTCGCTACCTCTGGGCTTACAGAGGTAGGATTGTCCCGTGTTGGGAACTTTATAGAGCAGGCATGTCAAGTAGCTTCCTTGAAAGCAAGGCCTATAAAGACCCCCGGTAAACTGCAAAATGCCATGCCAGTTATAATTTGTGCCATTGGTACAAGAAGATACCCACAAGGGTGGGTCTAAGATGCTTGGGGAATGAATTCTTTCAGGCGCAAATGTTACAGTATGGAGGAAAGGGGGTCTCCAAGCCTTGGAATGACATCTTATAGACCTTGCATGCAAAGGGAATAAAGGTTTCTCAAACAGCACAAGCAAAACAGGGAAACAGGCAAAGACAGCTAAAACAGGGAGAGAAGTGGAGAAAATTCACCAGGAGAAACTACCCTGGGATAATGTAATGGCCAAGAAGAAATGAGCCAAAGAGGGAACTGCAAGAGGTTCAAAGGGAGCAACAGAGAAAAGAGATTAAAAACTATAAGACAGGATAAAATGGGGGAAAGCGAAGCAGAAGCTGCAGGAAAGGAGATGCAATAAAAAAAAAAATGAGTGATGGGTGATAACACACTTGTAAAGAAAGCTCGCCTTCCTCAGTCGCTCCCCTCTGCCTTGTGCATTCTTGTGTTGGGGATTCTCATACTGACATGGCCAGGCTCTTTCTGAATGGACCCTATGTCTAGTCATATCCGTGATCATTTTTGCCCCCTGCATTCCTCCGGGATCTCAGAATGGGGGAGCTGTAGCTCTGCCAAAGTTGGGATTAGAACAAGACACACACACACACACACACAAAAAAAAAAAAAAAAAAACAGCTGCAACCAGTCAGCATTAGCAAACAGTGAACCCTGAGAAAGGCCTCCCTGCCAGAGTGAGAACTTGTGAACTCCCAGATACTCAACTCCCAAATATTCACTCTCTATGTAATTCAGAAAGGAAGGAGGAAAAAAACTTAAGAATTTGGTATCCTGGGTATCCCTCTTAAGAACGGATAACCAATCAAACTGTTATCCTTAGGGACCAAAGACCCCCAACACAGTGATATCAGACAAGAAAATCCTGACACAGAACTGTATAATAGGTCGAGACAATTCAGCAACAGCTGAAAACTTCACTAGGAAATGCAAGAATGGCCCATGAAGGTCACTATAGTAATCGTGGCGAGCCCTGGGGATATAGGAAGTACCACCGCAGCACCAGTTGCCTGGTAAGTGTGAAACACCTTCATCGGTGTGGATGATACAATAGCAAGCAAAGAAGAGCTCTGGAAAAGACTGACCTGCATCGCAAAATGACCCTAGATGCTCGTGACAATGATAACTTAGGACTTCATATGGGTAGCAGAGAAACAAGAGGTTTCCAAATAAAACATCAGTAAGTCTGGAAAATACATTATTCTGAGGGTCCAGCCCCAATTTGTATCCCTTTTTATTTAGCAGCATGACCTTGAACAGCTTGCTCCACTCCTTCGAGCCTGGTTTTCTTCATTCTATAATAATATTATCCTCTGAAGGTCTCTGATTTCATAATCACTGTCGTCTCCTCCTTTCAGTTATCCTGAACTAGTTCAGCACAGTTCAAAAAAAGAGTAAATGAATAAATACATGTCCAACATTGCTCTCCTGGTGTGAAGAGAATGCTTCACAAGCTACCTAGATGCCCAAGGTCTGTTATTGGATGCCTGAAATATGAAGTAGACAGGGAATATCGTGTTAAACTATAAAATCTCCAGTAACAGAAGGCAAAGCGATTTATGCGCCAAATTTCAAACTACCGGTCAAAGGGGACACTCTGCAACTTTATGGAGGAAGTGGTCCACCCAAAGGAAAATAAACTTACCAAACACATCACACTAGCAGGTAGTAGAGAGAGGAAATGCGTGTATAAATGGTTTCAGACATGGCTTGGCAAATTTCATAAATTTCCATGTCATCAAAGCAGTAGAATATTGCAGAGGATTCAAAATATTTAAAGGTGCCATCTAGGAAAACATCAAGCTATCCCTCATCTTTGGGGAATTCTACATTCAATTAGAAAAACCAATCAGGTCAATGTTTTACTGCTAAAATTGGAACACATCTTTTTTTTCTTTTTTTTTTATTAATTTTATTGAGCTCTACAATTTTCACTGCTCCCCTTCCATCCTCTCCCATCCCCTTTAACCCTCCCCCAAGGTCCCCATGCTCCCAATTCACTCAGGAGATGATTTTTTTTCTTTTTCTAATTCCCATGTAGATTAGATCTATGTAAGTCTCTCTAAGGGTTTTTATTGTTGTCTAAGTTCTCTGGCATTGTGGTTTGTAGGCTGGCTTTCTTTACTTTATTTTTAAAACCCACTTATGAGTGAGTACATGTGAAATTGTCTTTCTGGGTCTGAGTTACCTCACTCAATATGATGTTTTCTAGATCCAGCCATTTGCCTACAAATTTCAAGATGTCATTATTATTTCTTTTCTGCTGTGTAGTACTCCATTGTGTAAATGTACCACATTTTATCCATTCTTCAGTTGAGGGGCATTTAGGCTGTTTCCAGGTTCTGGCTATGACAAACAATGCTGCTATGAACATAGTTGAGCAAATGTCCTTGTGGTACGATTGAGCATCCTTTAGATATATACCCAAAAATGGTATTGCTGGGCCTTGAGGAAGGTTGTTTCCTAATTTTCTGAGAAATTGTCACACTGACATGCAAAGGGGCTGTACCAGCTTGCATTCCCACCAGCAATGCAGGAATGTTCCCTTTACCCCACATCCTCTTCAGCATAAGTTGTCACCAGTGTTTTTGATCTTGGCTATTCTTGCAGGTGTAAGATGGAATCTCAGAGTTGTTTTTATTTTCATTTCTCTGATGGCTAAAGATGTTGAGCATTTCCTTAAGTGTCTTTCAGCCATTTTAGATTCCTCTGTTGAGAGTTCTCTGTTTAGGTCTGTACTCCATTTTTTTAAATTGGATTATTTGTTCTTTTGATGACCAATTTCTTAAGTTCTTTGTATATTTTGGAGATCAGACTTTTGTCTGATGTAGGATTGGTGAAGATCTTTTCCCATTCTGTAGGCTGTCGTTTTGTCTTGTTGACTGTGTCGTTGGCTTTACAGAAGCTTTTCAGTTTCAGGAAGTCCCAATTATTAATTGTTTCTCTCAGTGTCTGTGCTACTGGTGTTTTATTTAGGAAGTGGTCTCCTGTGCCAATACGTTTAAGTATATTCCCACTTTCTCTTCTATGAGGTTCAGTGTGGCTGACTTTATGTTGAGGGTTTTTATTCATTTGGACTTGAGTTTTGTGCATGGTGATAGATATGGAGCTGTTTTCATTCTTCTACGTGTTGATATCCAGTTATACCAACACCATTTGCTTTCTTTTTCTATTTTATAATTTTTTTCTTTGCCAAAAATCAGGTGTTCATAGGTGTGTAGATTAATATCTGGGTCTTTGATTCAGTTCCATTCGTTCTTCTGTCTGTTTTTATGCCAATACCGGGCTGTTTTCAATACTGTAGCTCTGTAGTAGAGTTTGAAGTCAGGGATGGTCATGCCTCTAGAAGTTCCTTTATTGTACAGGATTGTTTTGGCTATCCTAGGCTTTTTGCTTTTCTATATGAAGTTGAGTATTGTTCTTTCGAAGTCTGAAAAGAATTTTGCTGGATTTTGATGGGCATTGCATTGAATCTGCAGATTGGTTTTGGTAAGATTGCCATTTTTACTATGTTAATTCTACCTACCCAAAAGCATGAGAAATCTTTCCACTTTCTGGTGTCTTCTTCAATTTCTTTCTTCAAAGATTTAAAGTTCTTGTCATACAAGTCTTCCACTTGTTTGGTTAGAGTTACTCCAAGATATTTTACACTATTTGTGGTTATTGTGAATGGTGATAGTTCTCTGATTTCTTTCTCAGCCCATTTGTCATCTGTGTACAGGAGGGCTACTGACTTTTTGAGTTAATCTTGTATCCTGTCACATTACTCAAGGTGTTTATGAGTTGTAGAAGTCCCTTGGTAGAATTTTTGGGGTCGCTTATGTAAACTCTCTTATTATCAGTAAATAGTGAGAGATAGACTTCTTCTTTTCTGGATTTGTACCTCTTGATCTCCTTTTGTTGTCTTACTGCTCTATCTAGGACCTCAAGAACTATATTGAATAAACATGGAGAGAGTGGACAACCTTGTCTTGTTCCCGATTTCAGTGGGATCGCTGTGAATTTATCCCCATTTAGTTTGATGTTGGTTGTTGGCTTGCTGTATATTGCCTTTATTATGTTTAGGTATGTTCCTTGTATCCCTGCTCTCTCCAAGACCTTTATCATGAAAGATGTTATATTTTGTCGAAAGCTGTTTCAGCATCTCATGAGATGATCACTCATCTTTATATAATTAGGAATAAAGGATTGTGATATTAAGGAAGCCATGAAGATGTTCTGCATTACAGGCTGTCGATGACAGTCATGACAGCGTAATGCTTTATTTACATCTTTAGAGAGGATGGACAAGTAACAAACTCCATCCAATTGCCTCTAAAAAAGAAAACACCCATATTGGTACTAAGTGCTCATTTTAATTGTAGGTGCGGAAAGTAGCCTAATGAATTGCCTTCTCTAGCTTATGAATTGGCTCTCCAATCTCGGCCACTTCATCATACATCATTTTGCAAGGACCCTTTACGCAGAGTCCTTCTAACGAGTCCTACATGGCTAGAAAACAGAACCCAACCCTCAGTTTCTCAGATAAATGGTTATACTCTTGGGCCTGTTATCTGTTCTGTGTGTTCTTAGGTTGAAGCCAGTGAACGGGCATTCTGCCGAGGTAAGGATTTTAGAAGTAGCCCTGGCTGCTTCTCCTTCCCTGCCCGCATTTGTAGCCGGCCTGTCATTTCATTATCTGCATTCTGTGTTAGCTGTTTGGGATCATTAGGCAGAACCTAGCTCGCGCTGCACATTACCCAGCGCGTTTGCTCTAATAAGCCTTCGTAAATAAAACCCGAAGAGATGAGAAAGGCCGGTGTCTGATTACATGCAACCAATTTGGTCTCATTAGGTTCTTCGAAGGAGAAAAAGTAAATATAATCTTTATAAATCATACGGCTATAACAGAGATGCCTGGCAAAATTCATTAGTTAAAATAATAAGAGTGGAGACCATTTAAACATGCAGAATCCTTGGTTTATGAAGCTGTTAAGTGCGATTTCATCCGTTATCAACTTTTACAAAACTCAAAGATGTAATCGGGCAAAGGAGATCACCTATTCTTAAGGAAATCCGGAAGGTTTGGGCTTAATAAGTTGGTATCAAGGCACTGATAAAAACTAATGCTTGTCTGTCACCTTTGTAAAAATTTAAAAAGAAAAAAACCTGTTGACACTTAAAATATTAATTTATTTCCCCTAGTTGTCCAAAGCCTAGAAACTCAACCTATTTTACAGAGAATACCACTGAGGCATAGGAAAAGAAAGCGATAAACCAAAGAAACTAGAGCAAAGTTGACAAGAAAACAGGCCTTGTACCCTACAGGTTTTGCTTCTGGAGTCAATGTGAAGTCAGATTTTTCATTTAAGAAGATAAAATAATAGAAACTGCAAGAGAAGGCTGGCACGTTTATTACTTTGCCTTAAGCATAATCTCTAGTTTGATTCTTAGGTGTCGAGTAGAGCAAATGTTATTCTGTCAGCCTTGAATATTGCTTCTCGGCGGAAGTGCATGAGGATACAGAAGAAAATGAGAACCTGAGGAACTGAATCCGGCTCTCCCGATGCCTTGAAGATGCTGAATGCCTTTGTAACTATAATGCTATGCAGAGGGCAGGGAATCATTAGGACGGGAAGACAAGGGGTAATTTGCCCATCAAATATCTGAGAAAATACCTTACAGGGCGAGACTCATGTAGGTTCTCTCTTTCAGAGAGTGCCCATGGCTGCCAGACCTCATGCGTTTGGATAGAACATCATGTAGGAATATGTGAGTGCATGAATTCTTCATGGGGAAGCAGAGAGTGAGAAAGGAACCAGGGACCAAGTATAATCACCCAGGCATGCAACTTCTTCCCAAAGTTACCATCACCTGCCAAAATAAAACAACACCTGGGTCCTCTATAAGAATCTGTAAGTGGTTTTAACCACTGAGCCATCTCAGAACCTAGACAACAGTGAGGACCCGAAGATCTAATCTACATGGGAAGTAGAAAAAGACAAGATCTCCTGAGTAAATTGGGAGCATGAGGAACTTGGGAGAGGGTTGAAGGGGAGGGGAGAGGCAGGGAGGGGAGCAGAGAAAAATGTAGAGCCCAATAAAAAAAAATCAATAAAATTTAAAAAAATAAAATAATACCACTAGTCAGGGATGAAACATGTTCCAAAGATAACCTGGTAAAGGATATTTCACATTCAAATCATAACAAGATGGAAGGTTGGAAAAGTACTAACTAATTTTTTTTTCTCAAGACAGTGTTTCTCTGTGTAGCCCTGACTGTTTTGGAACTTGCTCTGTAGATCAGGCTGGCCTCGAACTCAAAGATCTGCCTGCGTCTACCTCCGAAGTGCTGGGATTAAAGGTGTGCACTGCCGCCGCCACCACTGTCCAACTTCAATAGTATATTTTTTGTTGCTGTTCCTTTATATACTACAATGTTTGGAGAATTGATTCCTAACTCCTGAACCTTCCAGAACACCCGATTTCCAGATGAAGTCGGCAGAATGCCCCATCTTAGCTCTGTGAAGACTGAGGCAGTCTTAAAAACTCTAGCCTGATTTCCCCAACCATCGGAAGGCATGTCTTACCAACTTCTTGGTTCAAACCTGTCAGCCCAGGAAAGAGCATACTTTGTAGACCACCAGAAAATGGAGCAGGACAGGTAGCAATTCGCTTCCTTCCTAAAATCCCACTCCTGTCTGTCTGCCATGTCCCATCACGGACACTCCCTTTAGCTCTGACTTTCACTGCTAACATCTTCTGGGGCCAACACACAACTGGACATCCCTTATTCCAGACCGCCCCCATCAACCTGTGAGTGTCAGCAACAGTGTGGAAGTGAGAAACAGGAAGGACTGAAGGAGACAAGCAAACTCTCAGGCACCGGAGCTTCCAAATGAACGGAGCAGACCTTGGAAGCCCAAGAACCACTGATTTTAAATTAAATAAACCATATGCAGAATTAACTCATGATGTCTGCAAAATGACATGGAAGGATGCTCTCAGGTAGCGTGGACAGTGGTGCTAGGAAGTTAGATGGAAGAGGAGAAGGAGGCATGTAGTCCTTTTCCTTTCTTTTTTTTCTTTCCTCTCCTTTTCCACCATTTTCCATCTCCGCAATGGAGCCAGCCAAAGCGCAGTGCCTCTTAGACTAGATACAACAGTGCCACCTAGAGGCCAAGAAGGGATTTTCCTGCAGCCTGCCAGCCGCCAGGACTGAAACGGATTCCCACGCACTGCTTTAATGAAGCTTCCTGACTGGGAGCTCCAGGCCTGTTTCACCCTGCATGGGGCAGACGGAGCTTGGAGCAACTGCTTGAAAGTCTAAGAATGCATGGCAGTCTTTACAGACTTAACCACCCATCTGCAGCTCCTCTAAAGCATAGCTCCAAAACATAAAAGAACGGACCCTAGTTGGTAAACTCCCCCCCTCACCATCTAAATGCAAATTTCCTCGAGTTTTTCCTTCCCGTGTCCTATTCTTTGCATGTTAAGATAATTCATGCTAATCTTATGCATTTTGCTTAGAGGCATCTAATTAGACAAATTAGCTCATAGACTCAATAACCTTCTCTTTTATTCTTCTGAAAAGAAGGTTATGTCAGTCAGGAACCTCTCACTCTTAAGAGGCGTCCGTCAGGGAACGTGTTTATGCTCCCAGGTCTCCCTGTGTACGGAGAACACAAACAACTGTTTTGTCATGTATATTGCTGGGCCTTTGTATTTGCTGATGTGCACGCCTTCCAAAATCCAGCACTGGCGCTGCCTACCAGGGCCAAGTGTACTTTTTTTTCCCATGAGAAAAAGGAAAAACAAGGGGCAGTTCACAAAGGTCCAATGAGTGTGAACATCTGATTGGCCTAAGAGCTGAACAAAGGAAGTAAAATGGAAAAAAAAATAAAAACATATATTCTCTCCTTTGTTCAGAAAATGGATTTGGGCTTTTGTTAGCATGCTGCTACTATGCACCATAGAAGAAAAGAATACTTGCTTGTAAGGAAAAGACAAACCAAAGATGTAATGCTAACAAGCTCTCAAATTGACAAAAGCATTGTAGGTTGCCATGGCAAGAGATCTTTTAAAGCGTGAGGGTCGTTATCCCCAGCCTCGGAAAATCCCCCAGGTGTGCCAGCCTAAGACAGAATTAGTCAAACCGGAGCCCTCAGCGCAGCAACTCGGATGACTTGCTGACTCTTTTCTTCCCCTTCAAGAGTTTGCAGATTCCCGAGAGTCATCCAGGTGTGCATTTAGTCAAATTCTGGATAAAGCTCCCTGGATCTGATGCCACTTTCCCCCAGCATGGAGCAGGCAGTAAAGCTTAGAGGTCACAAGGTGCAAACTCAGACCTACCTGGGCTGATTGACTGCTGCCAGTGAGACCTGACTGTCATGGACAGGAAGTAGGTTAAACATGTCTCCAAAGAGAAACCATTACTCAGGACAGCCGGTTGTCGCCTTCAGGAAATGTGGACTCACTATTGTTAGATTTCTTTCCAAAGTAGCCAAAAATCTGGGATGGATGTGAAATCTCCTGATTTTGAAATGTTGGCAGCAACTCAAAAAACAGAAGAGAAAAGCATGTGCTGGACCAAACAACACTTAGCCAGAGGCCTGAGTTGACCTAGAAAAGGTAAGTACAACTCCTCGGTCTCAGGCCTTGAAAAATCTATATTCAAACCACACCCAGTGCAGGCCTCCACTGTCTAGTTAGGGCAAAACCCTTCACACTTCCGTGCTTCGGTTTATCCTGTTTCACCTGTCTGCGTTGCTCTTTCCTCTAGCCTTTGCCTGTCAAAATCCAATATCAAGGGGCAACTCAAATGTCAATTTCTTTGCGAGGTCTGTTGGCATTACTGGAGTCCACATTGATCACTGCAAGGGCTCTCTTTTTGATCTCTAGTCTCGCACTCAGCAAAGTCGGCATCCAAGCAGGAGTAAGTAGCATCTGTGCCCCAGCTGTGAGTCCTTGGCAACAGTAAGCTGTTAAATACATGTCGTCTCTCAGTCCCATGCCTAGCACAGAGTTAAAGTTGATGGCTGACTTGAACGCATCTGGAGAAGTCACTAAGTGAGAAGCAGTGCGTGAAGTTTGTTGGTTAAAAAGCTCAGGGTACCTCGAACACAATTACTTGAATCCGAGTTTTGCACCAAACATGCAGCCAACCAAAGGAAATCCAAATATCAACCCAGCTACATCCAAAATGGCTTGAAATAATAGAAATAAAAGCAGCAAGCATTTTTGTTCAGATGAATCTCTCTTCCAGACCCCAGGGAAGCAGCAACTAGATATGAAGCTAGACTGTGTTCATGAAGATACAATCATTTGACTTTCTGGAGAAAAGGGTTCTTTACTCTTTCTTCCTTTCTTCATTCATTCCTTCCTTTCTTTCTCCTGGTAAGTCTACATTCTACATGCTTGCTGCACATTCAGACACAGGATTTATCCCAATAAAATGTGTGCGGAGCTTTAGTTATCATCATCAGAACAAGTCTACCATGAGTGCCTTCTTCATGTTAGGGGCAACACACACTCTTTAGTGTTCAAGGTGCCCTGTCCTCAGGGACTTAAAGAGTAGCTGGGAGACAAAATATATTTACGTGGAGAAGACTACTGCATGGAACCCACCAAAATGCATTTATTCAGTTCTTTGAGTCGAAGGTCTCTGGCTCTGCACCAGGGATTCAAGGATGACAAGAAGCTATGCCTACCCACAAGGAGAGCATGTAGTGTACATGGCAATTGGCAATACAAAGTTCACTGTGGGTTAAGCACTCACTAAAGTGGGGGCATGGGAGGCTGGAGAGATAACTCAGCAGTTAAGAGCATTTGCTTTTCTCCCAAAGGACCTGCATTCCATTCCTGGCACCTCTGACTGCCTATACCATTAATTACAGGGGATCAAAAGTTCTCTTCTGGACTCTGAAGGTATTGGCACTCACACAGTGCACAGACAGACTAACACATACACACACTTAAAAAATAAATTTCGTCCTTTAAAAAACAGGGGTTGGGAGATAAGAAAAAAACGAAACCTAACAAGTTCTAAATGGGAACTAATAACGAGTGTTTCAACATGAGGAGAGTTTCTCTGGCAAAGGAAAAGTCAAGCAGAGGGGACTAAATTAATTGAGATTTTGCTAAAGAAGATGTATACTAAAATGGCGCTGCTGTTCCTGCCCTTTAAGTCATCTGGAGACATAACAGCTCCTGGATCTCCACATCAAGACCACCCAACTAGGAGTTACAGGGAAGCTCCAGAGAAGCAGAGTGTCAGTGGGAAAGTCCTGTCTCATATGCCATGGAGATGCCTGGACTCTGGTCACTCACAGGGGACACAGGGCTACAAGAGAACACTGGCATGAGACCACATTCTGTTCTGTCTTATCGTCACACTTCTGCTGCTCTGGTCCTCCAAAATGCTCCCTACAGGAACTCTCCAAGCTTTTGTGGATCACGCCAGTCTGCCTACAAACCTCACAGTCCCAGCGTGAAGCTTCCTTGTGAGTCCAGTGAAGGTGTAAGTCATAGCTATTGTTTACCCTTTCTATGATCACTCTTGAATTTGGTGAAATAGTGAAGGAACCAACCAAGGGAAAAGCTGAACTGGACGCAGAATGAGCTTTCCCAGCTGTAGTAGCTTGAATGTGATTGGCCTCTATAATTTCAGGGCGTTTTGCTAGAAGAAGTGTGGCTTTGATAGAGTGGATTGTAGCCTTGTTGGAGGAAGTGTGTCACTACAGGGATTCCTATGTTCAGGATACCACCAGTGTGTCGGTTGACTTCCTGTTGCCTGAAAGCAACATAGCGTTCTTGGCGCCATGTTCCTGTCATGTTGATAATGGACCGAACTTCTGAAACTGTAAGCGAGCCACCCCAATAAAATGCTTTCTTCATAAGAGTTGCTGTGGTTATGGTGTCTCTTCACAGCAATAAAAATCCCAGCTACAACACCATCTAAGTATGAAAATTGATGTGACGAACTCAGTGTGACATCTTCTATCAAGAAAGAAAGCCCTTTTTTGTGCACTATACATAGCCTATAGGGAGAAAACTTGGGGAAAGGTAAGAAAAGAAGGAGGAGGAGGAAATTAAATTAATGATTTTTTGAGAAACCTAAAATAGGACAGGAAATTAAGATCAAGAGTCGCCGGGGGTCAACATCGGAAAAGGAGGAAGGCGCAGATAAAAGAATTTAATCGAATCAAACCCCTGCAGCTCCAGCCCATGCTCTGCCAATCATTTATTCTCTTAAAATGTCAGAAAGATCAGAAATGGAAGAAAAATAATCAACACAAAAGGATAAGTGCCAACCTGAACAAACTGCAGAGTGAAACAAAGAATTGATATGATTAGCTGAAATTCCGTGGAGATGTAGAAACATCTCAGCAAAATAAGAACAAGCAGAGACCTGGCTCCTCATGGCGCCTTGTGTGTTGTTCAGTCTTTTGATATCTATTTCACATTCTGCAGCAAAAATTTTTGTCATATCTGATGTGTTTTGCCGAGTCTTTTATTTGGAATGCTTCCTGATTTCAATATTTTTAGCTGTGGTGGTTTTTTAATCATGCGGGTATTGTCTTGAAAGTAATTATTTGATGTGCATTCAAAAGCAAAATTCAAGACCAATCCAGATTTTGTGAGATCATCCTATAAGTGAGGGCATTGTGGGAAAGGGCAGAATGCTGACCTTGTGGACCATATAGGAAGGGATCTCAGATTTCTATTTTAAAAGCATAGGTAATAGGTAGCCTTTGCTGAAGTCACCCAGTGCTGTTGATTGAAGATAGCAAATTACAACTTTATCTGTGTTCAACAGGAAGTAAGGCTCAGGCACTTGCTCCACCCTGAAATCTAGCCTCTCTGTAATCAGCCATCTTTCTGAGTGGCCTACAATTTGATAAGAGGAGCATGAATGAGTCACTTTCTAGAAAGAAATGCATCCCCTCATGTCATTGTTTCTCTAAGGAAGCAGTGCCACACCTAGTTTGGGACATAGTGTCCTGGAATTAGCATCTGGAAGGGAAAATAACTAAAATTCAGGACTGTTATAACCAAGAAGCCCTTTCCCAATGTGTTCTTCAGCGATGGGCAGATACATCCATTGACTGGGGTTAAAGGCTGATGCTTCTCTGGTTGTTCCCAACCCCTACAAGGCTTTGTCTCTCAGATGATGAAAGAAAAACTCAAACTCTTTAAGACTGGCAGACACAAACACAACTGTCAGGACAGAAAATCAGTCCCTAGAGCCTTGATTCCAGGGACACCTTGGTTTGGTGAAGCCACCTGCGAATGCTGCTTGCTTCTTTCCCAGAGTACCTCATTCCTCATACACTTAACTTGGTCCAGTAAAGGCGTTGTTCAGGGTGGCAATGTGTAGTACAACCAACGCAGTCATTTTCACAGCGAAGCAATTATAGGCCTGAAGAACAACGCAAAGTCCCTTTTTCCAATTGTTCGTGGGAGTGTGTTCATTCCGAGCCATTACCACGTGTGTCTGTCACAGGGAGTCTCCGCAGCAGGGTGAAATGAAGCGTGTTAACTTTCTCTCTGCAACGGAGCATCTCACAGCCTGGCTCCTGGACAGACCTGAGACTGTGGCTCCAGGGGAAGCTTTAAACCCAGCTGACACCCTTTCTGAATAGCCCAGGCTGCAGTTGTTGGGGCAGGACTTAAAGTCACCAGCAAGGAGGTAGGGGAAGACATGGACAGGGACAGCAGCTTGAGAACAGAGTCCTGAGAGATTTGGCGGCTGTCGCAAGGAAAACATGCAAGAGGTGTAAGTGAGGGAAGCCTGCTGTTCAGCCCGGTACCTCACACTTTCCTCTTGACGGTTGCCTCTGATGCTGATGTTGCTTTGCTCTCTCATATGTCATCCTTCTGCTCAAATTCTCTTTATGGTTCCCACTGCAATTATAATAAATTCCCAGTCCAAAGTCTGATTTGCAAGATCTACCAAAAGTGGCCATAAGCGCACACCTCAGGCAAGAGGACGGTGGCACAGGTTAGTGTTCCCACTCCACACTAGACGCTTTCTGTCTAACCCCCAGAGCTTATTCTCTGTGTTCTCATCCTGCAAGCCCGACTCCCGGAATTGCTGCCGTTTGTAAAGGATCCTGTCTTCCTGGCTGGGTTTGACTGAGAAAAGAGGCAGTGCTAGGCAGGTGACCATAGAGATGGAGAATAACCTTAGCACTTACTGTCTTGGCTCCTTCTCTCTGGGGTTCCTTTAGATAGCTGTCACCTAAAATGATACATACCCCTACACAGTCCTATGGATATGAGGATAACTTCCTTTCTCCTCCCCTCTCCATCAGGTTACTAGACTCTGATCAACAAGCATCTCTTAGCTGTGAGGTCAGAAGTCCTGTTGCCTTATTGAAGCCATAACTGGAAGGCCTTCTTCCCAACTCTCCACCTCCTTAAAGATGAGAAAACTCAAAAGTCCAAAGAGGTTAAACTGGTGCTTACCTGAGAGTTACGAAGTAGCAAGTAGCAGAACCGGGATTAGAACCTGAGAACTCCCACTCCAGACAATTCTCTAGTAGCCCATGAACAGCTCCTCCTTATTGTCACACCAGGCTGGCGCTGTGTTTACACATCTCTGTTCCCATCAAGACCCAACCCATCCCGTACCGTCAGAGCCAAGTCGCTCATTGTCCATGACATTCCCGAGAGCTCTCCCATCTCCACAGCCTAGTGCCTGTCCAATCCCCTCAGACACATACCAAATGCTGCTTCTGTTTCTTTCTTTTTCTTATAAACATTCGTGGGTATTTTCTTGTTTCACCATTGGGATTGAAAGCCTCTCAGAGGACAGAAATCATGACCCACACACTCTATGCACTGTCCTCAGCCTGTAGTACATACAGTGTCCCGGATGAGTGGTTGAACGAATGATTGAGAAGGAATTTTCATATTCTCCCTAAAGAGTCATTCCTGCTTCACACAATGAGCATTGAGGTGTGTGTGGCCGGGGTGGGGGTGACAAACTCTA
Organism: Microtus oregoni; assembly: GCF_018167655.1. NCBI lineage: Eukaryota > Metazoa > Chordata > Mammalia > Rodentia > Cricetidae > Microtus > Microtus oregoni. The sequence goes on along the minus strand of NW_024543083.1, from coordinate 4,600,953 downwards.
AACAAGTCAACGTGCCTGAGGAAGCCATCACATTTCCACTCTCGGTGCAGCTTAGTCCGGGTTACCATAGAAGCCCCGCAGTGTGTTAGCTACTAAAAACTCAGTAGTTTGGTGCCTGCAGGTGAACTTTCTGGAACAACATTACTTAGGTTCGAATCTTAGTTCTGCCACTGTTATTCTTGGGAGACGTTGCCACATAAACTCTCGGTTCTGCTGTCTATAAGATGGAGACAGTAGTTGTATTTCCCTTGTGTTATGAGGATTAATTAAATCAAATATACCTAAGAACCGAGAGCAGGGAGAAATGGAAGGATGGTGGGTGGATAGGAAATGATAGCTAAGTTAATAAGTGTTAGTGATTATTGTTGAGTGAGCAACAGTCTCATGAATGCCAGGCCCTGTGAAGACTCTCCTCAAGAAAGCTGGAAGTTTCGAGAAAAATGCAAATTATGCTCTCTCTGTTGCTCATTTGTAAGCACACTACGTTAAGAAATAGGACATTCCGCGGTATTAACCCCGCCTGGGGAATGCTTCACTGGCGAAGAATTTTTACCTTTCCTACACGAAGACCTGGGAAATCATTTGTAGTGCGTTGGAAATGAGACCTCAAAGGCAGGGAAGAGAGATAAGCGCACATTTACCTGGCACCCAGAGTGCACCCCAACAGTTCAGGGTGCACTGAGACACACCACCTCTATAAGGAGATCCAGCACATGGTCAGAGCCTGAGTCCCAACACCACACTGTGGGCTCACAGCAGTGGCATTCAAAGTCCCAGAAGCAGCTCAGCTCTCTGAGAACTAGATAAAAATTTCCTGAGAGGAAAATAACTGAGTTTCCATCAAAAGACTACTACAACATTGGAGACGTGGCAAATTCATTTCTGAAACCACCTACCTCTCATCTGTGTGCTCCTGCCATTCACCGCTGACGTGTTGAAATGCCAGAGAAGCCACGAGAGCATCATGACAGCAGAACAAATAAAGAGACACCCCGTTCCTTGATGGGCCTCTTTCTTCCTCATAATCTTGCCTTTTTATTGCCTTTATTAAGCACGGTGTACGCTGAGGGCCTAAGAAAGGAAAGAAGAAATGATTTGAGCGTCGAGTTTGCGGCAGCTCCCTCCCCTGAGAATTGAGCCTATTCACATAGTTTATTACCTTCGCAGCCTTCTGAACACAGCTTAAAGCCATATAATATCTTCTGGTAGGTTAAATGAGTAACAGCTCTTGCTAGTCTGTCAATCAATTCCGTCCCCCTTGTGAATAAAGGAAGTTAGCTTCTTACCTAATGGTTAAGGAAAGTGAGTTTTTCTTTGGCTCTCTGTCAAGAATTTTTTTGACAGAGGAGGGGAAAGGAGATCCTATAGTCCTCATGGCACCTGTCACGTGAGATACTAAAATGGGGGCAAGCTCTATAAGCTAAATCGAGGCTGCTAATAGAAAAATCACAACTTTAGTGTTTTATCTACATCTGAATTTCAGCCAAGGCAAAAACTATGGTATATTTCATTGCAGTGATCAGGAAAGAGTCCAACTTTATTGCAATGATCAGGAGAGAATCTAGAAAGAACGAAGCAACGATGAAAGGAATTAGAGCCATAGCAAGATGTGGTAGTCAGGGTCTCGTTGTTGTCATGAAAGGTCTGAGGTGACAGGAGACAGGCTCTTGAAAGGAACTAAAAGACCTCAGTGCCTTCCACTCTTCTTCTCGCCTGGATTCCAGGAGGTAGGCGACTCCTCTACTGGGGACTCCTACCATGCTGCTCCCTGCAGCAACCAGACCAAAGCAATGGGGACAACCAGACACGTACTGCTGCATCCAAAACTGGGTGGTGATAAAACTCTCTTTTTCAGTTGCTTTATCTCAGGTGTGTGTTGCTACAACAAGAAACTGTTTAAGAAGCATCCTTGTCCCCAACCAGAAGTGCGTCAGATACCAAAATCCTTAGGTGATCAAGTCTCTTTTCTAAATACTGTAGTATTTGCATGTAGTTGTAGTGTATGTGTATCTACTGAAATATTCTACAGTATTCTAGGTTATTCTACAGTATTCTAGGTTACCTTGGGTACTTAACATAAGTGCTATGTGAATGTTTGTCATATCATATTCTTTAGGGAATGATGACAAGAAAAGGTCTGCTGATGTTCAATACAGATGTCAGGGTTTGTTTATCTGTTGTTTTTGTTTTTGTTTGTCCTGAAGATTTACATTCCACACTTGAATTCTTTGCTGAAGCCATGGAGACAGAACCCATGAATACAGAGGGCCAACTCCTGGAGTTAGCAACACAGGCCTGGGAGTTATGACATCTTGACCCTTGCCATACTGCTTTCAACAGTGCAGTCTTGGGAAGTTTCTGCCCCAGGCTTGAGCTGCAGCGTTGCAATCCTCAAACGGTAACTGTAGCATTTGTCTCCCAAGTGTTTGTGTGGACGAAATGAGAAATTACACACACAATGCATTTTGGCATCGCGTTTGACATAAGAAATGGGCGATAATATTATTACAATGAACATTATTCCATTAAGGAGGGAGGCTGGTACCCAGCTGCTCCCGCACCACAGAATGCCAAGCAGTGAGTCGTCACCCAGCCCGAGAACACTGGCTGGCAGGTGCAGAGTCAGAGCCGGCCTGTTGGCAGGGTGGGAGAGAGTGATGCTGGCTTTTGAAAAATGCACTTGAAAATGACATAAAAGCACATTTGGTGGCGCAATAGCAAATACAGTTCCTACAACCAGAAACTCCCCCTCGGTTGCTCCATAGACATCCACTCACCGAGAATGAGGAGCAAAGGGAAAGGTTCCAGAAACTTCTACAAGAGTTGTAGCGCAGCAACCGAAGCCTCATCCCCTCCCACTTCGTTCCACTCTCTTCCCACTCTCTCTGGATGAATGGAAATGCCACCCCTCATTAAAGCAAATGTCAAAGATCCCTTTTTAAAAATGGCTTATGAATGATCCTCCGGGATTTACCTTTAATGGTCAAATTAGAGCGTTTGAAGCTTGAAAGAAAAATCTGAAAGGTCATAAAAAATAGAGAGGTCCTGATACTGAGGTTGGGGACACTAGCATTCTCAGGACATCTTTGACCATCATTCGCACTGTTGGAGAGGACTCTAAAAGTAGATATCAGACTGGTACACAGTCCACTGGAACCCAGACAGCGATGTGCAAGAGTGGTCTCTGTCTGTTAGAATCTTTTTACAGGGAAGATGGAGAACCACCAGCCTAGGGGATTTCTAAGACATAAACCTGTTGCTTCTACGGAGCTCTGCTGCCCATGAGAAGGAAGTTGTTGCAGATTTGTCCTTCTATGTGGGCCTTTACGATCTAAAAATGGTTCCTCTCAGTCAGCAATAGTAGGAGTAATGATAAAGCTAAATCAAATCTGGGCATCCTTGGTCAGCAGGGGTTTAGTGTCCCCCTACATATCTCTTGCAGCCAGCACCTCCCTGGATGACAGCTGTAGTGTACAAAACTGGCTAGCTTCGGCAGCCACTATTACTACACAGCTCAAGAACTGATCTCAGTAAATGAGAAGCGGAGGGGGGGTGGATATTCCCTTTAAGAGTGTACCCTCATGTGGTAGTTTGAATAAGAATGGTCCCATAGGCTCCATTTGAATGCTTTGAATGCTTTGCCCCCAGTTGGTGGACCTGTTTGGGAAGGATTATAAGGCATGGCCTTGTTGGAGGATGAGTGTCATTGGGATTGTGCCTTAAGGTTTCAAAATCCCACACCAGGCCCAGTTAGCTCTCTCTGCCTCCTCCCTGTGGTTAAGGATGTAAGCTCACAGTACCATATCTGCCTACCTCCTGCCATACTCCCCACCATGGCAGTCATGCATTCTAACCCTCTGCAACCATGATGCCCAAATTAAATGTTTTCCTTTAAAAGCTGCGTTGGTGCTAGTGTTTCATCACAGCAATAGAAAAGTAAAGATGGCCCATCAACCTGCTTCCTGGGACTAGGCCCCACCACCTAGTGCTACTAGTGATGTCCCATCTCCCAGCAGCACTAGCAGGGCGGTGAACACGACTTCAGGACTTGGTCTCTGAGAGATATCGGATCCAAGCCAGCTAATAAGTAAAGAAATCTGGACTTGGGCCCAGGTAATAAGACACATGGATGGAGCTTTGTGTCCCAAACTTAGTTTAGCTTCCAGGGGTAGAATTTTAGATGCAGTTTTAAGGAAACCTTTTAAGACATCACCAATCCCGACATGCTCTTTGTGTCATACTGTGAGTGGAACTCACAAGCCTCAATGACTGTTTATTGTCTTGAAAGTCAACTAAACTGAACAAAGCCAAGTGACTTCCATGGCCCAGGCCAGGGGAGCATTAGCAATGGTGGCAACCTCAAAGGACACAGACTGCTTCTGGTTCATAAACTGACTGACAACCAAAGGTATACAGAATACTTTCAAGACAGGCCCACAGCAGAGCTGTCTCCAAAACGCAACGAGAGTGCTGAGGGGAGAAACTCACGCAGGGCAGGCAAATTCTAACATTTCTCTCCCAAGGTAGTGAGGAAGATTAGACTTGCAGAGCCTCCTGGGCCCCTTTTAAAATCGGACCCCACCCATTCGGTCCTCTTTGTGAAAACTAGGCCAACTCCAGTCAAGTTCACATCTATCAATTGCCATTTGGATGTCACTTCATTATCCACCTGAATCCTATTGAATTTGATCCTGTCCATTACAGAGAGAATTCGGAACAAGGCAGAGCGTGTCTGCAGTTGTATAAATCTGGCCCATGTGGCTAACTGGAGCATGAACGATGGTAACAGCACAAACAAAGCCAGACGAAAGTACCTTCCTTCCCCGAGTCTGTAACCAGTAATGGCAGTATTAATCACGGTATCATTATAGGCATCCTCCTTCGCCCCATAATCATCAATTTGGAAAATGTTTCTCTTGGTGACGGCTCCTTATTACAGCGTGGTATTAACTGTGTTTGCCCTGACTTTCTGCTCCTGTTGTTAACCAACTGTGGGGCAGTAAATATCCACACGGGAAACAACGTGGGCTTGGAAGGCCAGGACTTGGGAAACTGGTTTAGATATGGACCAACGGCAACTGCAAGCACAGAGTCCCCAGCATCGGCACTAACTTGTCGGCGGTGTCCAGTTAGAGAGCTCTTGAGATCTCTCTCAAGTACAAGGCCTCAGGATGTGGCTTGGTGGTAGAATGAATGCCTGAAAGGGAACGAGGCCTGAGGTTCAGTCCCCAGCACTGAAAGAAAATCAAATCAAATACGGTGGCCCAATAAAGTGTTAACAGCTTGAGTTGTGCTTTCTGTGAGTGTAATCTAGGTCACAGATATTCAGCCTGAAGAATCTTTGTCTGGTTCATTATTTAAAAACAAAAAGAATACCACTACCACCAAGAGAATAACCTCAACGTCTGATTAAAAACCCTTAACTACCCCAAATTCCTGTTGTGGCTGTTGGAGAACAAAGCTGCCTCAGCATTCTGGGGGTTTCAACCAAGCACATTTCAAAGCTCTTTAGTCTGTGGCTTCTACAAAGAAGCACTTGCATGCCTTTTCCCTAGACAGACCAAGGCAATTAGATGCCACAGCCACCGCTATTTCTGTCGCTTTCTTAGAGTCCCCACCCGGCAGGCGAAAGTGCCAGATGACCTGTTGCTTTGTGTCTCTTCTGCTGCTTTTTGTCAGTGGCACTGCCTTGGGGCATAAACAAGTTGTTTATTTGGGTTGGTTTGGGCTAAAGGATCTATCAAAGAGTTAGCATTCAAGACCCTCAGCTCCTCTTCTTAACCGTTTGCATGCCCTGTGTTCTGACTGGGAGCCGGACCCAAGTTGGAGCCCCAGGACTTACATGGCAGAAAGAAAGGATCAACTCCCCCAAGTTGCCCTCTGAACTCCATACATGTGCAGTTCTCTCTCTCTCTCTCTCTCTCTCTCTCTCTCTCTCTCTCTCTCTCTCTCTCACACACACACACACACACACACACACACACACACACTCACTCACACACACACACACACACACACTCACTCACACACACACAATATAAGAATAAAAACACGAGGCTATTATCCTTCTCACTGCTCTCTGTGCCCCACCCTTGGATACAGATGAGAGAACATGAGGTTGCCAGCAGTGCGATGAGCCTTCTTGGGTAAGCCAAAGAGGTACAAAAGAGAGGAAGAGAACTGTGGAAGCACCCTATAGTGTGTGCTTAGAGCCATAGCCACCCAGCAGTATGAAAGGAGCTGCTGGATGTTCCAGGCTGAGCAGCTAAACCATAGAGAGATTGGACTGTGGAGCTTCCTGCAAACTGCGCAGAGAGCTTCTGGCATTTAGTTTTCAGGACCCAGGCTGGGAAGAGATTACTGGTGATGCAATTGCCTTTGTAAGCAACTTCTCACCCATACTTCTGTTAGCAACCCCAAAAGAAAGGCGCCTTGTGTCACCAATGGCAAGTGCGCACTTTGGTCTGAGGCTGACTAGAAAGAAGTGTTCCCTCCTCTGTAATAAGGAAACATTATAGCCGATCTAAGTAATAATGATTTGAGATGTGTCCTGTAACTTATATTATGATTCTATAGTTAAATACTATTTTAGTAGGTCCAAAGAAATGGCTCAGATGTTAAGAATACTGGCCAGGCAGTGGTACCACACGCCTTTAATCCCAGCACTTGGGAAGCAGAGGCAGGCGGATCTCTGTGAGTCCAAGGCCAACCTGATCTACAAGAGCAAGTTTTAGGGCAGGCACCAGAGCTACACAGAAAAACCCTAAGAAAACCCTGGTTGAATTCACAGTACCCACATGTTACTGTGTAACACTTGCTATAACTTCAGTTCCAGGGTACTCAATGCCCTCTCCTGGCCTTCTTGGTCACATGATGCACAGATATGCATGCAAGCAAAACAAGCATACACGTAAAATGATAATAAATTACTATTTCAAAATACTATGTATTCATTAGATTAACTTTTCAAAGATTTCATAATACGACAAAAGCTATAGTTTAAAAATTATCCAATGAAACACATTAAATCAAATCTTTTTCAAACACATTAAATACATTAAAATTAAATACATTAAAAACACATAAAACACATTAAATCCAATCTTTTTCAAAACTTAACACATCCACATATATAACTTGCACTTGTATATATAAAACATGTAATGTGTATCGAAAAAGGAAAAGACATTGAGAGACTGAAAGCAGAGTCAAAGAATGAGAGATAAACATATGGAAATACGTGTATCTTATCACATGATGGGAGCATGTATGAGTTTTATTCTTCTTTAAAATCTGCCTATATTTTGCAAATCATCCAGTAAGAATATCCTTTTTGAATATAATCAAGAAAAAGGAATATTATTTTCAAATGAAAGTTGGGTATTAAACTCTCAAAATTATATTAGAAAACAGTGACTAGGACATGAAAAAGGCTTACTTTTAAAATATTTTATGTGTATGAATGTTTGCCTGCATGTCTGTCTGTGCACCACATGCATGTCTGGTGTCCACATAGGCCAGAGAGGGTGTCAGATTCCCTGGACCTGGAGTTACAGGCAGTTGTAAGCTGGTCCTGGGTTCTGTGCAAGAGCAGCAAGTGCTCACGACTGCTGAGCCATCTCTTCAGGCCCTAAAATGCCTAGATTTTTTTTTTAAAAAGGAGAATCTACAGCCACTCATTTACTAACCCAACCCAGTCCCTAAGAATAATCTATAATAAACATTTCTCCTTATGCCCACAGATAGGTGAAGTCTTCATTCTTTCATCAAGGAAACTTCTCTTTATATAAGATGGAGACTACCACACACAACCACAACTAATCAAATCGCAGAGTTGTGGATTCCAGTCCCAATGGTTACATCTACAAAACACACCCATATCAAAGGCTCGGGAAACATTGAGGAAGAGAGTCAAGACTGCAAGAGCTGAAGGATTGGAAGGTTGCTGTGAGATTCTGTCTCCTAGTAATGTCAGAAGCTATACCCATAAAGTATGCTTGTATGTATATTACATATATATATATATATATATATATATATATATATACATACACACATACACTTTATGGGTAAGTATATATCATACATTTCACCATGACCACCAAAATATAAGCTGCACAATGATGACATCAATGGATATGCCAAGCAGGACAAAGAAAAGCCCACGAGGCCTCAACCCCACACAAATGACTATCCAGCTGAGGAAAGCTGGGAGCAGGAGAGGTGGCCATACCCAGGGAAGAACACACTAATTGGATGTTCAGAACCAAATGGCCAGGCCTGGCCATACATAATGCTAACATACAGTAGCATTATTGCATAGCATTATTTGAACTGAATGATTTATATTTTGAAATATATGTACGCATATACATACATTTACTAGAATACAAATAAGAATTAAAAAAGATAGAGGGAGAAAGACCATTAATTTGAAAGAAAATTGTAGGGGTTAGTATATGGGAAGGTCTGGGGAGAGAAAAGAAAAAATATTGTAATCAACTTATAATCTCAAAAATAAAATAAATTTTTTAAAAGGATACATTCTTATCATTCCAACTCTGCCCAGTAGCTATAGATATAAAAAGAGAAATATATTCAAATATGAGCACTGATTTCACAAAATGACCGGGGTAGGTTGTTTTAGCAATTTCCTCATTTAATCCTAAATTAGGATAAAATGAACAACATAAAAATATTCATCTGAAGTTTTTTTTTAAAAAAAAAGTAGAAGAGCTCATACTGTCAAAATGGACAGTGTTTTTTAATATTTATTATTTTAATATTTAAGATATTTTTCATCTTTATGGGGAGCTGGTGAGATGGCTCATGGTAAATGGTCTTGCCTCACAAGCCTAATGACCTGAGTTCAATCCTTGAAGCCCACAGGAGAAGAGAATTGACTCCCAGAAGCTGTCTTCTGACTCACAAGTACACTACGACATGTACATAGGCACACCACACATGCGTACATACAAACACACACACAGCACATGCACACACGTGCATGCACCAATGTTACTAATGAAAAAGCAATTGTATGCCTAATTACACGAACCCCCTTCTTACAGAGATGATCCACATGACCTAACTGTGTAGAGGGGGGACCTTTCACTGTATTGACACAGTACTATCAGCCAAGAAAATTAACTCTGGGATGGCAGAAGCCTGGTAGTGTCAATTCCAGCATCCATCCTGCTGGCCTACAGCCTACGGCCCCATTTCCCTCTGCACTGGCGGCACTACAGCCTAGTAATACTCTCCCTGTCACTGCTGGGAGAGACCAGTTGAGATGGACAAATACTAAGTTCAGGGGTTTCTCTCAGGATCAATTATTCCAAAGTGTGTTTATCCAGCTTCTTAATATTTCCCCATGCCAATGGTGAGGAAAATCAAGCTGTGATTAATTAAACAAAGTGTTGCAGAATAGATCAGCCACCTTTAGAAATATGTTTCTTAAAAACTAATTGAATCCTGAGGGCATATGAGTCATCTCCCATGCACTGAAAGACCATCCTTCCAGGTTGTAGTTCAGGGCGCATATGCGTACATTTGTACATAGACACCAAATTTTAGGCTAATGGGCACATCTTACTAAAACATCAAAACGTGTCTTTGGCAGGAGAGGGAAATCACAGATTATTAAAACTAAAATGTAACTTTAATAAGCATTTCTGAGTTTTGTGCACAGAAATAAGAGAGTTATAATAAAAATATTTGAGGGCTTGGCTTGCTCCCTTGGTGTGTGTGTAAGGAAGCATCTGGACTCACTTCCTATCTTCCAGCCCAAGCTCAGCCCCAGCTCTTTGTGGCCTTGAGGTCTCTCTGTCTTACTGAGCAAGAACGAGACTGATCGCTCCATATGTGACTGGAGTTGCTGTCTACCCAAAGCATATGTGTTTAATCAACTTTAATACCCCTGTAGGCCAGAGAAAGTGAAATACTCGGGGCTGGGAATAATTATCATTTCCATTGCATTAAGCAAGGTTTGCTCGTGTACCAGTGGGGCGGGCATCGGCCATCACTCGGTGCAGGGCTGGCTGGCATTTTAGGGAAGCGCAGTCCAAAGTGACACAGGTATCCCAGGTGACAGTCTCTCATTCTCAGCTGCCTGCTGCCCTAAGCGCCCTCCCTCCTTACCTTGGGGAACAGCAGCTACCGTGGTTAATGAAGAAAGTGGCTGATCTTTCTCGGGTCCTTCAAGGTGTCTTTTACATTCCTTTTAATTCAGAGACGGGAATCTGGAGGTTGTACATTGCCAGTTGAAAACCACCAGGCTCATGAGCATCCCAGGGAGGAAAGCTCCCAATTCCTCCAACTCCAGATGAAACAGTGGGAGGGATACCCAAGAGCTCTGGTAAAGGCGCTGAGTTCTCTTCTGGGCTCTCATGTGAGCTATCGGCTTCTCTCGGTTTTGATTTCTTATTTTTCTCAAGTAGAGATTTGAAAAGTCTGTGTCATTCTGACTCGTGGCATTGCTGTGGAGATCAAAGGAGGTTTGTGAAGACTTCTTGTGCATTACGAAGCCTGAAGATGATAACTGAGAAGTGGCCTAAAAGAGCACTGACATTGCCAAAATCTAAAATGATCCAAGCTCGGCGAGAAAGGAGGAAAGCACCTTGCCATCCACCATGAGTACAGTAATAAACAGCTATAAGTGTCCCGGTTTAATAACAGTGTCAACAGCCTTACCCTCTGACCCCGGCCCTAACTCCATGGTGTTGCTGTTATTTAGTCTTCATTCACAATGTAGCAAGGTGAGAATGTGCAGGAATCGTGGCCTCAGTGGTGCCACTTTTAAGCTGCCTGTGCACCAGTAAATACTCCCATGCCTGTCTTTATGCCAGCAGCCATAAAAACTTCAGCAGGTCACACACACACACACACACACACACACGCACACACGCACACACGCACACACGCACACACACACAGACATGAAAAGTTGGAGGGATGGAAAAGACATGAAGAGATGGAGGGATAGAAAAGAGTACAGAGGGAATGGAGACCAAAAAGAGAAGGCAATTAGGAGGCAATGGGATCAAAATACACTTTACGCATATGTACATATATGAAATAAAAATACTTTTTATGTGTAGCAAGTACTATATAAATCCTCTTCTGGCTTACAAACTTACAATATTCATACATTTTGGAATAAATCTAGTATTAAGAATGTTGTCATTGGTCAAAAGGATAAATGACTCTGGGGTGCCCGGCTCCAACTGGTATAGCTACTGGGCAAACTCTGTAACTAAGACTCGGGGAAAATCACAAGAAGATGGTGAAGAAAGATGCACCAACCGAGGGACCAAGACTTCTGTTGCTAGATGGTGTCTTACAGCATGACAGGGAAGCTGCACCAGGGAAATACCAACCACATGGCTCCTTAAACAAGACATGTATAATGACAATACCAGCTGACATGCCAACGTTAGTGGGAAAATTTCACAGGGTCCCATCCTTAGAGGAAAAGCTATAGGCAATCAGTTGTTTCTGGAAGAGGAAGAATGAGTTTATTCCAGGGGAAAACTCCCTGATAGTTTATCCAATCAGAAGAGGTTATCCCTAAATATATGAGCATGCAATAGGATTCACTAGGTTGTATATGCGTATACATATGTCAACAGTACCTATCATTATTTCCTCTCTCCATTGTGCTCGACTTACTAAACAGAACAACAATCAGATACAGAAGGCCTCTACTGCTCAGCAATAACATTTCATCCAGATCCAGAAGATGATAGACCCCAGAGCTATGGGCAATTAATTAAAAGTAGCAGTGAGCCAGGTGGTTGTGGGGCATGCTTTTAATCCCAGCACTCAGAAGGCCAATACAGGCAGATCTCTGTGATCTCACTTATATTACCTTCTCTACAGCTCAGGGAATGTTGTGGAAGTAAGGACCAAAAGAATGTAAGAGTTGGAAGACAGGGAGAAGGGCATCAAAATCCCATCCTGGACATACAACACGGGCACTGTCCTTGCATCCTCACAGAAGGTACAATTGTTTGCTCTGGGCTTGCACAAGGCCCTCTCAACAGTGAGTCATGGATGAACTATGAGCTCATGGGATCCTGCTGAATTAGTCCTTACCAACTGACACACTCTAGAAGGGGAGCTGTTGTTTTCAATTCTGTACCAACTAGTGAATCCACTAGACCCCAATGGACAGTTCCAATCCTGTGGTCACACAAACATTCCTGGTCTGTATCTGTCAGGAGTGAAATTTGGTGTCATTTGCTTGAACAGAAAGGACCATGGAAGCCAGGCTGATCTTAGAACAAGGTAACAACTACAGTCTTTCCTATCTCATCTCCTGCTGCATGTTGAACCATCCCCAAACTTGGCTGAGAACTTCTCGGTTCTCTTGGGTGACATCCTAGCCGGGCTCAGCTGGGCAGCTCTCCTCCATGTGGCATCTGCTGGGGCTGAAATGTACACAGTGGTTCGTCACTCACACATCTGTTGTCTGTTTGGATATCAACAGAAGCTGGGAGCTAAGCAGATGACAAGATTTGCAAGAGATCTGAGAATGTCCCCTGCTTGCCAGCTGACGAATTATCCTATCACAGTTCCATAGATGCTGGCAGGAAGTCTGCGTGAGAAACAGGGGATGCTAGTCACCATGGGCCAGGAGATGATGCAAACAACATTGGTTGGGTTCTGTGGCCCACTGCAGCCCCTGCCCACTAATAATCCATGGGAACAAGGGAGCATGGCCCAGTAGATGATGCAATCAACATTAGTCCATCTCCATCCCATACATGCTACATAGACCTTGCAGGAAACTCCCTGTCCTATAAGATACTACCAGCAAAAATTCTACCCTTGCTGCATAGAGATAGTGCTACTGTGCTGTGAGAAACACAGCTGCTCTCTGAAGAAGAGGCATAGGCCACCTCTATCTTCCAAAGGCATCTATTATACAAGACTCTTTAGAGGCAGTCAAGGGGCTGGAGAGATGGCTCAATGGTTAAGAGCACTGGTTGCTCTTCCAGAGAACCCAGTTTCAATTCCCAGCAACCACATGGCAGCTCACAACTATCTGCAACTCCAGTTCCAGGAGATCTGACACCCTCACACAGGCATACATGGAGGCAAGATACTAATGCACATAAAATTAAAATAAAGATATAACTAAAAAATGAAAATTTAAAAAGTCAGTGCAATCTGGTGTGCTGGCTCATACCTGTAATCCTAGCGCTACAGAGGCAGACACAGGAAGAATAATAGCCTGGGGCACACAGTAAGACATTAACTCTAAAATTAAATAGAATCCAAGGCAAAAGAAATCACAGAGCATGTGAAAATCTTGTGAAGATTCACCCTCAACACAAGAGCTCTCCACCCTTCTCTCTACATCTCCCAGTTACATTGGGCTATGAAGTCATCACAATCTAAGATGAAGATCAGGAACTTAACTGTACACTACCCCTAGTCCTTGGTATGTCTTTGCTAGTGGTGTTTGTTTGCTGTTTTAGGTCATCATGGACTTTTAAAAAGTAATGTGCAAGTATCTTAGAATTGCCCATTCGAAGATCAGGCACGATGGTGCATGCATTTGATCCCAAATTTGAGAAGTAGAAGAAGTAGGATCAGGAGTTCTAAGTCATATTTGACTATATAGTAAGTTTGAACCCACTCCAGTCTACAGGAGGCCCTGTCTCAACACACACACACACACACACACACACACACACACACACACACACACACACACAGGTTCCCCGACAGAAAGAGGGGACAGCACAGAAATCTGGATTTCTGGCATCTCCTACAAATGTCAGGAGACCTGCCATCTGCAACTCATTGGCAAGAACCTCGGTGGTCCGAGCTGGACAGAACCTTTCTCCTTTGGATATGAGATATTCTCCTAACTTGTTTTATGTCCTCCCTCTGTGCATGCTCTTGTAGATGGTTTGTTAACTTCTTAGTCCATAAGATTCCCTGGTTTTTGTCTCCCTTGCTCAAGGAATGTCTCCAGAAATCAAGACACAGGCAGACTAGGAATGTTCTAAAAGAAACAAACAGTGTAAAATAAGGCAAGAGGAAACTAAAGGCCATGACAACCCAGAATGACAGGCAGTAGACCAGTATTTACAAGATGTAGGCTCTAATCCCAGCTCTGCCTCTCTGCTAAGAGCTAACTGCTGCCACATCAGAGTGTCTCTGTGCCGAGTCCTTATCTGTGACCAAAGGAAAGGAGCCACCCACTGTCTCAGTATCCTAGAGATCTAAGACAAGGGTCAACCAACCCCAGCCTGGAGAATAGTTCTAAGCAGCTGTCTGTTTTTGCACTTTCTGCTAACGAACATGTCTTTTGCATTTTTAACTGGCTATTAAAAATCTTATTTAAAATGACCTTTACAATACATAAAAAGTATGTAAAATTCACACTTCAGTAGTCACACTACAGATTGGTTAGACACACAGAAAATACTATCTCTGACTGTCTTTGCTCTACAACCCTATACAACAGTGACATAGAAGTAGAGTCACTACAATGGCAAATAGGATCATTACAAGTCTAAAATATTTACTTACCTCTGTCTTTGTGGGAAAAGTTAACTGACAATGTTTGTGATGGCTGCTCTTGGTTGCCAGCTTGACACAACCTAGTCTTCTGTAAGAAAATGCTTCCTTAAGATTTGGCCTTGGGGCATTTTCTTAATTAATAATTGATGGGGGAAGGCCCAGCCCATGGTGGGTCGTGCTATCCCTGGGCTGGTGGTCTTGGGTTCTATAAGGACGCAGGTTGAGCAAGCCATGATAAGCAAGCCAGTAAGCAGCACCCCTCCATGACCTCTGTATCAGCTCCTACCTCCAGCTTCCTGCCCTGTTCCTGTCCTGACTTCCTTAATGATGAACAGTGAGTGACATGGAAGTGTGAGCCTTATAAACACTTTCCTCCCTAACCCGCTTTTTGGTGTCTTATCACATTGAAAGAAACCAAAAGATAATGTTCTAAGCTATTCCACAAAACTCCACGAGACAATTCCAGATGTGTATTAATATACATCTCAGCAATGGCTGCCAGGAAGTTTCATCATTCTCACCTGATAGATAAATGAACCAATTCTAAGGCACTCAAAGTCAAATAAAGAATTTTGGGGTGCCTTTGAGAAAAGTGGAGACTAGCAGAAGGGGGTCACAGAAAATGGGGGACAATCACAATCCTTGACTGGGATCTTTTCAAAGGACTGATGACAGAAACTGGGGTGAGGTGTGATGAGGAGGATGTAGGCACAGATAGGCTTTAGGCAGAGGTGCTCATTAAGGATCCAAGGAACCAGGCCAGAGCTCTCTCTCTCTGGAATCCATGTCCTCCAGCAAAGACAGTCTTAGGACTGCTGCTCTGGGGCTCCTACTTTACTTAGTCAGTTTCTATCTCCTGTTGTGTAAATGCTGTATAAATGCGTTTAAGTAGCCGAGTGCAGGTTCATACCAAAGGCTGCCTGACTGCAAATCCGTGCTCTCTGTAAATGCCACTGTCACCAATCTCACACGCACACACGCACTACCAGGGTGGCTCACACGCACACACGCACTACCAGGGTGGCCATGCGTGAACACCAGCATGAAGGTGATGAGAAGTGGCCCTGACCTCACCTTCCCTCACAAACTCTATCCCTGCTCTAATTCTAAGATTCTTGTGAGTAATATATTCACCCGGTTTATGTGCTCTGTTGACTGATGTTTCTGTTCCATCCAGTCCCACAGCCGTTAAGTCCCAAAGAATCACACAGAGGTCTACATTAATTACAAACTGATTGGTCTATTAGCTCAGGCTTCTTATTAACTATTATAACTTATATTAGCCCATAATTCTTGTCTCTGATAGCCACGTGGCTTGGTACCTATTTTGGCGAGACAGTCACATCTTGCTTCCTCTGTGTCTGGATGATGAGTACAGACTGACTTTTTCTCTTCCCAGAATTCTCCTCTTCTCATTGTCCCACCTCTACTTCCTGCCTCTTTGCCTGCCTTTACTTCCTGCCTGGCTACTGGCCAATCTGCATTTTACTAAACAAGTACAAGAAACAAATCTTTATATGGTAAAACCACTGTCCCACAGCAGTTCTTACATCTCATCCTTTCCCTCAGAAATACTGCCACAGGAGCTGAGGAAAGCCAGCCGTCTTCGGGTTGATATCAGAGTATTTAGTTCTCTTGAAAAGGTTACCTGTTAGTCACCAAGGTCACCTCACTAATGGTGGGCTTAATGTGGTCTTTGGAATCAACTTTTATGCATATTTGCCCTACTTAATGGATGTTCGTTTTCATCTTTAATATCTCCATTTTCACCTTGGCAGAGTTTTGGGTGTTTTTTTTTTCACTTGTTTAGTGGAAACAAATGTCTTTGAATGGCAACTCATTAAGCAAGACACTTATGCCTTCCAGTAACAGATAACCCACAGATGAAAGAAAAGGATGGGCAAGAAGAGAATCTTTTTTTTTTATATAATTTATTTTATCGGCATTGGTGTTTTGCCTGCATGTATGTCTATCTGAGGGGGTCAGATCTTGGAGTTACAGACAGCTGTTAACTGCCATGTGGGTGGTAGGAATTGAACCTGGGTCCTCTGGAAGAGCAGTCAGCACTCTTAACCACAGAGCCATCTCTCCAGCCCGCAAGAAGAGAATCCTGAGAGCAGTAAAGTAGAACTAGAAACAGGTGAGAGACCCTGCATTGAGGAGGCTGGTGGGAGAAAACAACCAAGAGAACAGTCCAAGAAGGTTGTGAGAGAATTAAGAGGCAGTCCTTCTCCCAGAGAAATAAAATACATAATCACCTCATTTATCCCACTCCCCCCCAACTCCACCCCGAGCCCTGCCCAGGATTCAACCGCCACAGTTCCAATTTGAATCCAAATAATGTCTGCAATTTGGGAGTCACTGGTAAACTAGCTCTGGTTCCCCATTCCCAGCAGTGGATGGTCTGGGGTGTGGGGATTGGGAGGTGATTAATTCAGCCACCTGGAGCTCTCATTCAGCGCTGCTGCTTCCCTCCACCTTAGTACAAAGTTTGGAGGTGATGAGCAGTTTGCTCCACTGCAGCCTGGCAAGCCCACCTTGGCGAAGCTGTCTCTCTCTTCCTGAGCATGGGATTCTGGCTTCTCCTTCATCTCCCGCTGCAGATCTTTAACTCTGTGTTGGAATCCTGCGGGCCATTTTTAGAACAACTCCTAATGTCTCTGCTTCCTACCTTGTCATTGCACCAGCTGTAGAGAGCAGAAAGAACGACATCCAGCAAGCGAGGTTGTGAGTTGAGTTTCTCGAGTATAAATTCTCATTACTTTCAGAGTTAGAGCAGATTTTAAATAACAACCTTGAGGGATTTTGAAGCCAGCCTGGTAGCACTCCATCACTTTAACCTACCTCCACACAGATGTAGAAGCTTGCTGCATGGGCAGGTGACCTTGCTGCCTGCCTCTACAGCTTCCTCCTGTCACGTCCAAGTACTGTGTTTACAGATACGCACCCTGAAAAACAGAAATGATGGTCTCTTAGAGGAGTTAAAAATATCACCTCCCTGCTTAGTGTTGAGCAGAAGTTTAAAAATATTTTCTTAAAAGCACAGCATTTAAGGAGGCTTCCTTGAGAGGCATCAGGGAAAATCACACCCCATCATGTCTACTTGGCACTTCCTCAGAAGGGCTCTGGCCAGGCTAACACATTGGGGCCATCACAGGTGAGGCAAAATTCCAAGTTTTCTTTGATTTGGATTACAGTTGGTGACCTTTCCAAGCCCTGGATGTCCTCCCTATTACACCCCATGTTCAGTTTCCTTTCCTCCCCAATGTACTCCCATCTTCCACCTCTAGAAATGAGATTATGTCCTCCCAGAGCATGGATGCTGTTAAAGATAGTGCTGATCTCACCAAAGGGCAGGTTAGGAATCTCAGTATACCTCCTGTTGGCTGTGAAAAGTAAGGCTTCAATGTAAACAATCTGATCCAAGGAAGTTTATAATGGCCCTTTAGAAGGTGAAGGATGTAAAAACTGGTGTCTACTAATAAGCATGCTGGGATTGTTATCTGCATTCCAAAGACTCTCTTGGGAGAAGGGGAAAAAGTTGATCAAGCACAATTACTATGTATAGCAGTTAAATTTTTTAACTACTCCAATATATTGGGGCTAAGATGTAATCTGAGTGTAAGGATTTCTTGATTAGCCATAGGGATTATCATGAACACAAAGCAATTTAGACACGCCTGGTTCCTGCCTGTAAGGATTTTTCTTAAATGGAATTCCTCTCCATGGATGCTCATTTGTATTAGTGGAATTTCTTGCTAAGAAAACAAAGCATCTTTCAAAATCCCAGGTTGTTACCAACTTGTCATATTGGAAAGATAATACAATTTCAGCCAACTATTCCCTCTCTGGGCAGAAGTTAATGAGATAATGAGCTCGGTTTAATTTCCTGGTAAGGGCACCAATTTCAAATGGCAAAAGCCCCAGAGGATTCCGACGTTTCTTCTTTCTTGCCTTCATTCTTGGCACCTTCGGTTTTTTTTGGTAGGCTCCATTTTCAATGAGAAACATGAAGTGTTAAGATACAAGCGTTTTCCTAGTGCAGATTTTCTAAAACAGTCTGGTTTTCCCATCTTAGCCTATTCTTTCTTCATACATCTAACCTCAGAATGACCTTCTTCATGGGGGATGGGGGAAGGCTCCAACAGGCAAGGCATTATGGTAGGACATGAGAATGCTTAGCTGAGAAAGAGCCTGACTAGAGCCGTCAGCCTTCTGTAGAAAGTGACACAACCATGCAAAGCATTCTGGGAATAATGGGAGCCAGCAAAAGGTTGTTGGAATGCTACAGAGGCAACGTTTAATCCTTCTTGGGGGATTTAGAAAAGGTTTCATAGAAGATAAAGTTGAGCTGAGCCTTCAAGGATACATAAGAACGTCCAGAGTAGAGTAAGACACAAATGCTCCTAGCTCTGTGTCTGGGACTGGATGTGTGTCAGGAAAGCAAATAGACAGATGCATTATGGGCATTATGAAGAGTTTCGGTGCTGTGCAAAAGCTTTGCCCTTTCTCCTATGGCTCAAAACAATCACCACACATTTTCCCAGCAAGAACACAACTGCTTGAAATTTGAGTTGAGGAAGAAAACAAGCAGTAATCATTTTTTAAGAAGAAAAAAGCGAAGTTAGAGAAATTTGTCAAGGATGTTCTGAAGACAGGCTCGGCCATTGGGAGGACGTTGGAACGAGAAAAGGGAAGAACGTGTTTATCTGCTGCCATCCTACTCCATGGCAGCAAGAACAACTGCCTCAAAGCCCTTCCATTCTTCTCCCCTCTATACTTCAAACAGCAGCCCAGCCTGCAGGCACCCTTTGACTGAGAGCCGGAAACAGATATCCCTGCAGGCAGGCATTTGAATCTCTTTTCATTTTTCAAAAATGAAGACTGGCAGACAATAATATCTCATCAGCTTGGTCCCAGAACACCAGCTGGTGACCTCTTCAGGGTGACCTGGACCAGCAACAGAGAGCGTGGAGGACTGCATTTGCTGCTGATTAAGTCTGAACTCTGAGTTCCTTGAGATACAGCAGCCAGCTGGAATGTTGACACCTTCCAACAGCTACCCCAAGTCCATCTTCATTTGGACTGGGAGGCAAAGGCTCCTACCTTCCATCAGGATAATGAGTAAAGACACCCACAGTAATGAAATCCGCAACTCGGCCTGTGGGGGTCCTGGCTCCCTAAGTTGCCTGCATATCTGTGCTACATTGTATCATGTCGGAAGGAGTAGGAACTATTTCCTTCCTGAGGGTTCCTTCTAATTCAGCCTTGGAATTGATTTTTTGAACTTAGTTTTCAGGATATTTAAGGGCAAGGGTCTCCCAGCAATACATGAGAATCTAGTGACAAAGGACAAAGTCTTTCTTGGCTACTCCGGTGGTCTCTCTGGAAACTGTAGCACAGCTGGGATCATGAACCACCAATGCACTGTCCCCTTAGGTCCCAGGTTCGAAACTATTGACTTGGCTTTGTTGAGATATGATTTTACAAAACAAAACTCAGCCTTTCAAAGTGGTTAGCTAAGCTGACTGCAACTTGGAAGTTGAACTGATGTTTAGCAAAGCAAAGATCTGGTCCAATCCTCAGCATCAAAAAGATGTACAATTCGGTGGTCTTTAGTATCTCCACGGAGTTCGGTAAATACCACTATCAAATTGCAGTATGTTTCATGGCCTTCAGAAGAAAGTCAGTGTCTACTAGCTATCATGGTCTTGCTCGTTCTTCTTTCCAGTCACTGAAATTCCACTAATATACCTTCCGTGTCCAGTTTTGCTTAACTAAACATTTCCCAAACAATAGAAGCACACAGTACATGTCCTTTTTATGTCTGCCTTCTTTCACTTAACATGTCTCCAAAACTCCATCCACATTACAGAGCACATAAGCATATCATTGTTTTATTGTCAAATAATATTCCATTTTATATATAATACATATCACATATCATTTATCGATTCCTCCGTTAGTAGACACTTGGCTTGTTTACACGTCAGGGCTATTATGAATAATGATACTACAAACATTTTTATATGAGGTTTTGGGTCCACATATGTTTTCGTTTCCCTGGGAATATAAACTTAGGAGCAAAATTGCTAGGTGGTAACTCTATGCTTAGCATCTTAAGGAACTGCCAAACTCCTTCTGAGAGTAGCTGCATCATTTTTACATTCTCATCAGCAGCATTATATGGGTTCCAATTTCTGCACATCATCAACACTTGTTATTATCTGTCATTTTTATTTTAACCACCCTGCTGGGTATAAAATAGTATCTCGTTTTAGATTTGATTTGCATTTCCCTAATGACTAAGGATGTGAGGATCTTTTAAAGCATGTATTGACTGTTTCTATATCATCTTTGCAGAATTATTCAAATCCTGGGCCTATTTTTTTATGGGGTTGTAACTATCGAGTACTGAGCAGTCACACAATCTCAACACACATTCTGCACGTACTGGCTTTGTGGGAGCCTAGGCAGTTTGGATGCTCAACTTACTAGACCTGGATGGAAGTGGGTGGTCCTTGGACTTCCCACAGGTCAGGGAACCCTGATTGCTCTTCGAGCTGATGAGGGAGGGGGACTTGACTGGGGGAGGGAAATGGGAGGCGGTGGCGGGGAGGAGGCAGAAATCTTTAATAAATACATAAATAAATCAACAAAGTTAAAAAAAACACACACGTTCTCTTCATCAAATATGTGCTTTGCAAATGTTTTCTCCCACTCTGTGGCGCAACTTTCCACTGTTTTAATGGTATCTTGCAGTACAAGTTATTCATTTTTGTTGTGCCCTTTTTTTTCTTTTGTTTCAAGAAGGAACTGCCTAATTTGAGATCACAAAGATGCCTACATTTCTGAACAGACTTTTAGAACTTAAGATCTATTTAAAATTCAGATTCCCTATAGTATAAAGACCAGAAACTTAACTATTAGTGTGTAACCCATCTTATCTTCTCTCCTACATACACAAGCACACACATTCATGCCTGCACCTGTGTGGTTTCTTTTCCCTAAAACCAAGGTACCACAGTTGAAATATCAACTCCAGTTCTTGACAACTGAGCATCCTCCTGGACCTCCTCACCTTCCTCTATAATTCTATATTTAGAATTATATTCTATAATTAAAGAATAAACTGAACTCATACGTTTGCCAGAAGAGGAAACAAAAAACCCTTTCTACAAAGCAGAGAGGCAGCTCCTCAGTTAAGATCACTAGCTACTACTCTTCCAGAAGACTCAGGTTTGCTTTCCCAGCATCCAACATTACTGCCTGTAATTCCAATTTAAGGAGATTTTGCACCATCTCTAGGCCCCTGTGGGCATTCCATGCATGTAGTGCACACACTTATGTGGACGTACACACTTGCACACACACAAAAAAAAACTTTCTTTTAAAAACAGTTTCTACTTTCCAACAAAAATTTCAGTAGAAATGGACTTAGGATTCATTGTGGAATAAAAGGCAGAAAGAGAGAAAAAGCCAGAGGTGGTGGATAGCGACAGTGTTTTCAGGTCACATCAGGGCAGCTGCCCATAAGAACTCACAGTGGCTGGGACAGTATGTGCAAGGCCTGTGGAAGCCCAGTTCAGATCAAATCCCTGCACAGAGAGGGTAACTGAACACAAAGGTCCACCCCTAGCTACGTAGCTATTGGCAACTGTCAGCTGCTGAGAGAGGGAGAAGATGCTTTCTCTAACAGTGTGACACCTAGTAAGGCCAACCTGGTCCTTGGTCAGATATCCAAGAATATTTGGGAAGCATAAATTGATCTTAATGGGAAAAAAGTATAAAAGGCACAAAGTTGGGTGGGTAGGAAAGGGGCTGTGGATCTGCAAAGAGTCCAGGCATGGGGGGTATATAGTAAATATGACAAAACACACCGAACAGAATTGCCTATAAGTTGTAAATAGATCTTTTGTTAAGATTTCACCATAATGACTGCCCTAATTGTCACCATAGAAACTCATTCAGTAACTGATGGAAGTAGATACGAAGATCCACAGCCAAAAACCAGCTGAGCTCTGGGAGTCCAGTCAAAGAGGGGGAGGAGGGATCATATGAGCAAGGGAAGTTTGTAACGGCGTCGTAAACGAATGCAGACAGATTGTAACAATATATATATATATATATATATATATATATATATATATATATAGTTTAATGTCGAAATAGACTTACAGAACCACCGTTCCAGCGGAGACCAGGAAAGCAGAAGCAGCGGCTGGGAGCATACTCGCCAAATTTATAGGCAGACATTAGCCCGAGGCGAACACGCCCCCCAAGGGGCAGGACTTATCCCTACAGAAGTTAAGATCATAACAAGGAAATCCCAACACAGACAACTGATGCAAGCTCATGGGAGCTCACAGACTCTAGATCAACAGCTGGGAGCCTGCATGGGACCAAATTAGGCCCTCTGCATGTGGGTGACAGTTGTGTGACTTGATCTGTTTGTGGGGACCCTGGCAGTGAGACCAGGATCTATCCCTGACGCATGGGCTGGCTTTTTGGAGCCCATTCCCTATGGTGGGGTGCCTTGCTCAGCCTTGATGCAGTGGCGATGGGTGGGGGGAGGGAGTTGGTCCTACCTCAACTTGATGTGCCAGGCTTTGTTGACTCCCCATGTGAGTGCTTATCCTTTCTGAGGAGCAGCTGGAGGTGGGGGGAGGTAGGGGGAGCTGTAGTTAGAATGTAAAATGAACAATAATTTTAAAACAAAAAAGAAAACCCACAGCCATTTCATTAGTAAGTATACATACTTTAAAAATAAAATTAACTCACTATCTTCACGAATTTTATAGGTTTTGCTAAATGTAGAAATAGAAGGAGAAGAAAGTATAAGCAAGGGGGAGAGAGAACATCAGAAGATAATACAATTATGTCCCACTATGTTTGAAAACATATAAATAAATAGCCATTGAAGTCAGGATATTTAGCACTTCACAGATTAACTACTTCTTTGTTATGAAAACATTCGAAACTCTTTCTTCTAGAAGTCTTGAAATATTATTACTTTTTTTTATAAACTCTGCAACTAAAATGGAACTTAATTTTCTTATCTAGCTGTAAAACAAATAGAAAGATTTTGCCCTAAGGTAGAAATTAGGATTAGTGGTAGAGTGCTGCTGTAACCTGGGCAAGGCCACACCTTGGATCTCCAGCTCAGGAAAAGAAATAATTTCACTGGGGCTGGAGAGATGGCTCAGTGGTTAAGAGCACTGGCTGCTCTTCCAAAGGTCCTGAGTTCAACCCCCGGCAACCACATGGTGGCTCACAACCATCCAAGATGAGATCTAATGCCCTCTTCCAGCCTGCAGGCATATATAACACTGTATACATAATAAATAAATATTTAAAAAAAAAGAAATAATTTCACTGGAGTGTCTTCTCACAAGAAGGTCCCACTGTCCCCAGGTATTTGTTATAGCAAGGCAAAGCTGACTAATGTCATTTTCAAAGTAAAAAGTGTATTTAGCCTTTGACCCAGCAATCTCATTTCTGAGAGTTTTCATAAATACATGCATGTACATACTAAATGGTATGTTTTTTTTCTCCAGGGCTGAGTGTATAACACCAATTTGAATCAACCCAAGTGTTCCATAATTAGGGGCTGACTTAAAATTTGATGGGACCGACACCATAGTGTACAATGGAATGTGGAGTTAAGAAGTTCCTCATATTTTATTATGCAAAAGCTACTAAGATTCTTTGAGAAGAGGAAAAACAACAAAGTCTAGAGGACTAAGTGCAGTGTGCCCCCTCTCCTGGAAGACTATGCACAGCGTGCTCCCTCTCCTAGAGGACTATGCACAGTGTGCTCCCTCTCCTAGAGGACTATGTGCAGCGTGCTCCCTCTCCTAGAGGACTATGCACAGCGTGCTCCCTTTCCTGGAGGACTGTGTGCAGCGTGCTCCCTCTCCTAGAGGACTATGCACAGCGTGCTCCCTCTCCTGGAGGACTGTGCGCAGCATGCTCCCTCTCCTAGAGGACTATGCACAGTGTGCTCCCTCTCCTAGAGGACTGTGCGCAGCGTGCTCCCTCTCCTAGAGGACTATGCACAGTGTGCTCCCTCTCCTAGAGGACTATGCACAGCGTGCTCCCTCTCCTGGAGGACTGTGTGCAGCGTGCTCCCTCTCCTAGAAGACTATGCACAGTGTGCTCCCTCTCCTAGAGGACTATGCACAGCGTGCTCCCTCTCCTGGAGGACTGTGTGCAGCGTGCTCCCTCTCCTAGAAGACTATGCACAGTGTGCTCCCTCTCGTAGAGGACTATGCACAGTGTGCTCCCTCTCATAGAGGACTATGCACAGTGTGCTCCCTCTCCTGGAGGACTGTGCGCAGCGTGCTCCCTCTCCTAGAAGACTATGCACAGCGTGCTCCCTCTCCTAGAGGACTATGCACAGCGTGCTCCCTCTCCTGGAGGACTGTGTGCAGCGTGCTCCCTCTCCTAGAGGACTATGCACAGTGTGCTCCCTCTCCTAGAGGACTATGCACAGTGTGCTCCCTCTCGTAGAGGACTATGCACAGCGTGCTCCCTCTCCTAGAGGACTATGCACAGCGTGCTCCCTCTCCTGCAGGACTGTGTGCAGCGTGCTCCCTCTCCTAGAGGACTATGCACAGTGTGCTCCCTCTCCTAGAGGACTATGCACAGTGTGCTCCCTCTCGTAGAGGACTATGCATAGTGTGCTCCCTCTGCTGGAGGACTGTGCGCAGCGTGCTCCCTCTCCTAGAAGACTATGCACAGTGTGCTCCCTCTCCTAGAGGACTATGCATAGTGTGCTCCCTTTTTGAAAAACATGAAAAGTGTACTAAACTATGATTTTATTGAGTCCTTAAATTCTTGCTGGTATCTATCATGTGTTGGATGTTCCTGCCAGAATTTATAATTAAAACTTAATCACCAGTGTGATAACATTAAGAAAAGAAAGCTGGATAGTGGTGCTTAGCTATAATATCAGTGCTTGGGAAGCTGAGATGAGACAGCCATAAGCTCAAGACCAGACTGGACTGCATAGTGATATCACATATCAAAATTAGAGAGGATAAATAGGGCCCTTTGATTCCCTAGCATCCTCATGAAAAGAGGGGAGGATTTGGGGGGTAATTATGTCACTGGTAGAGACCTCAGAACAGTGAGAAACAAGTAATCATCTCCTTCTTGGTCTTCCCATATATTCTGCCCTACAAGGGCAAAACATTCAGTACCATTCATGCCCATACCAAAACCAAACCTCTCAGGACCTTGATATTGGCCTTCCAGCCTCCAAAACAGAGAGCACTACACTTGCCTATTTATAAATCATCCCATGTAGGGATTGTTTCTCATAGCAGCACAAACTATGATAAAATCTTAACCTCCAAAATAATGTCACCTATTTTCTTCCTAGTGTGTTGGTGTAGTAGGTTTAGTAGGTCTGTTGGGAGGTGCTTGGGTCATGAAAGTTCTGCTTCACACTATGAGATTACTGACTTTATAAAGTGTTTCAGAGAGACCCCATGCTCCCCCACCATAAGAAAATACAGGTAGTTCACTCTATACCTGATGGAAGCAGATACAGAGGTCCACAGCCAAGCACTGGGCTCCAGGAGTCCAGCTGAAGAGAGAGAGGAGGGATTTTATGAGCAAGGGGTGGTCAAGATCATGATGGAAAAACCCACAAAGTCAGCTGACCTGAGCTTGTGGAAGCTCACAGATTCTTGACAAACATCTCGGGAACCAGCATGGGAACAACCTAGGCCCTTTGTATCTGGGTAACAGTTGTATTGCTTGGTTTTTTTTTTTTTTTGTAGGGCCCCTAGCAGTAGGACCAGGACCTGTCCCTGATGCATGAGCTGGCCCTTTGGAACCTATTGCCTATGGTGACATGCCTCGTTCAGCCTTGATGCAGGAGGGAGGAGCTTGATCCTGTATCAACTTGATACAGCTTACCCCATCGGAATAGAGGTAGTTAAGGTCGGGGGTAAGGTAGAAGGGAGGTGGGGGAGAGAACAGAGGAAAGGAAGGAGGGGAAACTGTGGTTGGTATGTAAAATGAAATAAAGGAAAAAAAGAAAAAAGAAGAGAAAGAAAGAACAGAAGATTGCAACCCTGAGTCAAGAAACAAGCTTCATCAAATACTCCATCTGCTGGTGTAGTTCTTGAGTTTCCCAGCCCCACTGTGAGAAATAAACTCCTGGTGTTTAAAAGCCTCCCAGTCTGTGTTGTTCTGTTACTCTAGCCTGGATGGACCAAGATGGGGTTGGAAAAAGTGAAAAAAAAAAGCTTTACAGGTGTCTTAGTTTCTATTTCTGCAATGTGACCCCATTTAATAGGGGCTGGCTTACAGTTCAGAGATTTAGTCCATCGTCATCATGGTGGGAGTCAGAAAGAGAGAAGGGAAGAGGGCGGGGGGAGGAGAGATCCAGACTTCTGTGGGCAGAAAAAAAAAACCATAATCTGCCGTCAGGAGGCACAGCTCGTATTAGTGGCGCAGCCTGTCTTAATCTCCCATTCCACTTCTGTAGATGGGGACAGCGGCGACATTTACACTGCCCACTTCTCAGGAGCATAATCAGGGTCAAGGCAATAAGGTATGTGGCAGCAGTCTGTAAACTCTAAATGCTATGCTAAGGCTAGGCATGGTGTTTGTTGTTTAAAAAATTGCTTCTGACAACTAGACCCGTGAGAGAGTCACTATCTCTCAGACAACCAAGTATCATATCATTTACTCTGCCCTTTGCCTCGCTGTCATCAAAAAAGTATAGGTTTGGTAGAAAGGAAAGGAAGGCATCCTATCTGTGAGGCATTTCTCTGTCCGTTCATAAAGCGTTGCATCCACAGCTAGCTTCTTCAGGACCACTTGTTACAGGCTGAATTGTGTCATCCGACAAGGAAGGTGAAAGCACCTCAGAATGGGACCTCTCTGGAAGAAGGGTGGCTGCAGATGCAATTACTTAAGTGGTGTCATGGAGAGCAGGATAAACCCGTATTCCAACACCACCAGAGTCCCCGTAAAAGGATCTGATGGAGCCTAGACAATCTGTGCAGTTGTAGAGAACAAACATTTACAAGACCTAGGGTTCCATCACCCCAGAGATAAAACCAAGCAGAGTGGGGACACAAGGAAAGGACAACAAGTGGGTGAGGACAGGAATTTGTGTTGTAAGTTTCCAGGTCAAGACTTTCACCAAAGGGTGAAAGCTGTTGAGAAGTTAAGGTAGGACAAGGCTATGAGGGATTCTATCCAGAGACTCAAAAGAGCATGGCCCTGATGGTTTGGACTTCTACCTTGCAGAATTCTGAAAGAATAACTTTTCAGTTGTTAGGCCAACTGGTTTGTGATAGATAAGGTATCTATCATGGCGATTCTTGGTGGTCAACTTGATTCTATCTAGAATGAACTATCATCCAGAAATGGGGGAACACACTTGTAATCCAGATCTTGAGGCAGGAAGACAGCATGTCTTTGATCCTGATCTTTCGGCTGGAAGACATTTAATCTGGGCCACACCTTCTGCTGGAAGCCTATATAAGGACAATGAAGAAAGAAAAGGTCCTTCCCCTGCTTTCCCTAAGCTTGTCAGCACATCCACTTTTTCGCTGGCATTGGAGCCTGCCTGCTTCCTTGGAATTACAGCATATTCAAAACACCAGCTGAATTGGGAGCATGGGGGTCATGGGAGAGGGTAGAATAGGAGTGGGGAGGAAGTGAGGGGAGTGGAAAAAATGTATAGCTCAATAAAAACAAAACAAAAACACACCAGCTGAGACACACAGCCTCATGGGACTGAGCAACTAGTAGATTCTTGGATTTTCCATTCACAGCTAACCATTGTCAGATTAGTTGGACTGCAGCCTTTAGGTCATTTCAATAAATTCCTTTTATGTATAGAGAGATTCATTCCATATGTTCCGTGACTCTAGAGAACCCTGACTAACAAAGCATCCCTTGGGAACTCATGCAGCCATTTAGTCGTGTCTTTCCCTAGTCTTCATTACGTGTGCATAGTCTGAAAGGAAGCATGACACCTCTCTGCCCCTGTGGCTCCAGACACCTTAGCAGATGTCTTTCTACTGCAGACTTTGCCATTGCTGTGAGGCTTCCACTTCAAGAATCATCTATAGATGAGTGGAGGAAATATATAGGTGGGGAAGTAAATATGTTTTCCAGCATTCATGCATACCATTGACTTAGATCTTCATTAGACAATGGGGCAGCTGAGACAGGACACACAAAGCTTGCCCCATCTATCACTGTACATTTGAAACATCTGTAAGGCTTTGGGAAGCTGAGATAAATGCCAGCCACCCTTCCCATGCGGGGTGCATTACAGAGAAAGATACAACTGAAGTCAGAAGAGCTGTCACTGTTTCCATGGCTGTCATCGCCTCCCTCAATTCTTGTTCTTAAAAGAAAAGTAAGCTATTCATATCCATCTATGCTTTTGAGTCTACTCCCACCCCGTGTTTAATAAAATTAATAATATAGGCAAGGCTCTGGGAGCTAAGAGAGAAGGGCATGCCTCCCTGGTAGAATGCACACCCAGCATGCCTGTAGTTCTGAGTCCAGGCCCCCAGCACTACAGAAT
The DNA here is from genome assembly GCF_018167655.1 of Microtus oregoni. Taxonomy (NCBI): domain Eukaryota; kingdom Metazoa; phylum Chordata; class Mammalia; order Rodentia; family Cricetidae; genus Microtus; species Microtus oregoni. The sequence goes on along the minus strand of NW_024543083.1, from coordinate 4,571,849 downwards.
AACTCAGCTGCAGTAAATTCTCAGCCACTTGGAAGGGTGATCTGAGGATGTTATTTCAGACTCTCCTGCCTCTCGCAGTTTCTGAACTGCCTTAAAAGACTATACTCATTTAAACAATAGGTGAAAATATTTCTCAGTGTATTATATGCTTTAAAATAAGATTACAAACAATACTGTGCTACAATCAGGGCTCTATTTTTGAAGCTAATAGGTATTTTTCTATAAATAAAAGAGAGATTGGAAGAATACAAAAGAACCTAATTGCTAAGAATTCTTGCGCCTAAATGGTGGATTTGAGAGTCATGTTATTTTTTTTGTTTGTTTGTCTGTATTTCTAAATTATATATAAAGAACATGTTTGGTTTTAGATATCATAATTTTTAGACAATAAAATGTCCAAAAGTCTCAACTCCTCAAATCAATTTGTAAGAGATTTCTAATAGCTTTTCCTGTGTTGTCAGCAGCCAACAGATTTATCAGATGGAACAATTCACGATGTTTTATGTTTTATTAGTATTCATTAATTATACATAGTAATGGGTTTGTTACAACATTTCCATACATTTATATGACGTATTCTGAGTGTGTTCACTCACCATTGCCCTCTCTGGTCCTTACCACTTCCACTGATCCTCTCCCACTTCCCAAACAATCCCCATCCACACCTCCCACCTAGCTTTTGTTTTCATTCCTTCTCCTGTTTTTGTGACTCAATGGTTTTCCTTAGGGTTGCTTAGAGGAGCGTGGATAGATAGTAGGGTATATCTGGAAGAATGCATACCCTTCCAGTAGCTACATCACCGACGAGGAAATCTCTTCCTCCCCCAGTAAACATGGTGTATAGACTCTCAAGGGAGGGGGAGGCTACGAAGCCCCTTCCCCTGAGGAACTCACAGTGCTCCTGTGTACGGTACATGCTCAGCTAGTGTTGTGCCACTGAGCTACACCTGATGCCCCACAAATAGTTTTAAATAATCTGTCTTTGTGGGTGGAGGCATGGCTCGGGGATTAAGAGCAGCACATACTGCTCTTGCAAAGGAGTGAAGTCCAGTTTCCAGCACCTACATTGGGCAAATCCCAACCACCTGCAGCTCTAGTTCCAGAGGATCTGACACTCTCTTCTAGACAACAAGGGCACCTAAACTCACTCACAGACAGACACACAGACACACACACCGACACACACACACACACACACACACACACAATTAAATCAAAATCAAATCTTTTTTTTAATAAAGGTCTATCTTCACAAAACAAAAGTCTCAGAAAGTTAATCTAATATTTATTTTGAACTTATAGCCTATATGTAACAAACTAAGAAAAAAGACAAATGCCTTTTCGTGTAGGCAACACAAAGTCCAACCCCAAAGAGTAGCGTGAAAGGAGCAGGGGCTGCAGATGGGAGGGAGGGGAGCTTAGCTCCAGGAACACACAGGAGGAAGAACAAAGGGCTACCATTGAGAACTGTGTTACAGCCCGTGGAATTTTACAACTCTTACAAGGAGGATTTGAACTGTGCAGATTATAGTTACAGAGTAAAACATAAATGTCATCAACACAGATGTGGTTAGAAAAAATAGTAGTCAGGGGTAGGAATGGGGGAGTCTATCGGGAGAGCTGCTCAAACAGTAATTTCTTCTTCATCTTCGTGGCAAAGAATCACTTGTTCTATCAAAAATGGAAATGGGGAGTTACATACCTTGCACAACAACTCAATTTCTTAATGTTTCCCTCAGTCTTTTCTCATAACATTAAAGGAAACCTTTTAAAAACTAATAACTCCTGATGCAAAGGTTTTTATAAGTTCAATGGAGCCTATAAATTCACTTATTTCTTTCTTCTTCTAACTTCTTATGAGACTAAAATGACTGTTTTGTGCTGGAGACAACATAGTCATCCCATTCCATTCTCCTAGATTACTCGCTTCTCCTTATTTACATGTTCAGCGTGCATATGTGGAGTTATCAACACTAATGCTCCTTATGAAAACTGCTTTCATATGGTGGATGAGAATTTGCTTTTATTTTCTGTTGCTATAATGTTGGGAACAACCGTCTCCAAATACACACCTATAGACTTGCTGTAGCAACTACAGTATGAAGCTGAACTTCAACTACAGTATGAAGTCACTGAAGACTGAGTTAACTCAGGCTTCTTGCTGAACAGAGCTAACAGAGTGGACAGGACACTCAAACAGCATTTCCCTTCTCCATCCTTCTTGTACAAGAATCTTTACCTGGTGTCAGGGTGCAAGAGTTGGTTGGGAGGAACTGTTTCATATCGTGTTGTTTTTGAGACAGGCTCTCACATATCTCAGGTTGGGCTTGACTTGGTACATAGCTTAAACTTCTGATCCTCCTGAATACCAGGATTGCTGACATCTGGTGCTATGGATGGAACCCACAGCCTTGTGTGCTAGGCAAGCACTCTGCTGTCTGATGGACCTAGACTCCCAACCCAATTCTTCTTGCTACTGTCACTGAATTTGAGACACTGGGTCTTCTTCCTACCTTCCTAGTGTAGTGCTCTTCTTAACCTATCTGTAGGTGGCCAGAACTTCTACCAAGTTTCATGTTTATAATGGCTTCAATATTCACAGTCACATGGAATTTGATGGAAATTGGAAATTAGCTTTCTGTATGGACAATTGAGAATGTGGGGGGGATGAGTACTTATAAGGAGGCAAAGAAGAAAGCCCATTAAGGAGACGGGACACTTGAGAGTATTCTTCAGTTCGTTGGCAGCACGTCCATCACCTGACTCAGTTAATGGCAGAAAATGGGCAATGTTCCTGGAACCCAGCCTCACAGTTATTACTTCACCCTATCACTTACAGGAAGTTCAGCTCTTCGGCTAACAACAAAAATGATCGTCTCGTCTAAATCTCCAGAATCAGATGATTTCCATAAATCTCTTGACAAATTCTGACCACATTTTCAAAAAATCTGATAGCTGGAAATCATAGCTAGGCAATTAAAATCCTGGTCTTCCATTTCAAAGAAGCCATTTCCAGGTTCCTGGGTATTCTCGGAACATTATATGATCTGTTCTCAGAAGTCTCCCCGCTGATCAAGCTCTTCTTTTCAATCCTTTTCTGCGAAGGGTGTATCTGTCCATGCATCCCGGTGCCCGGCACTCTGAGCGACCCTCCGCCACTTTCCAATTTGTCAACAGAACAGAAGCCCATAGGATCTGCAGCAGCAAGCTTTGTCCATGTCTCTGTCACAAAGTCCTTCCCAGTGTATAACAGGTATAAGAATCCCAAAGTCAGGATCAATCAATAAAGGTCCCAATACATTCAAAAACCACAAGGGGGTCATGTACTTCACCATTCTGGATGGTGTTTATTAAGTGCTGTGTCAGCTACCTTTTGTAAACTCAACACAAACTCGAGTCTGATTGCAGGAGGAAACTTCAACAGAAGAAATGCTTCCATAAAATTGTCAAATGAGCAAGCCTGTGTAGCATGCTCTTGATTAACAATTGATATGGGAGGGCCCAGTGCATTGTGGGTAACGTCACCCTTAGCAAGTGGTCCCGAGAAGCATGAGAAATGTAGCTAGTGAGACATAAGCCTAGGAACAAGCCAGTAAACAGTGTTCCTCCATGACCACTGCTTCACTTACTGCCTCCAGGTTCATGACTCGAGTCCCTGTCCTGGCTCACCTCCATCATGGACTGTAAACAGCAAGCCAAATAAACCCTTTCTTCCCTGAGCTGCTTTTGGTCATGGTGTTTATCACAGCAACACAAAGCAAGCTAGAAGAATTTTTTTTACTGTTTCTCTTGTGTAATCAGGTGAACAACTGCCATCCTTGGTTTCTGGAAATAAGTTAGAATATTAAATATGAATTCAAAACTTGTATGGATTACTTATAGTTATTTGGGGAGTACAAGGGTCTAAACAGGTAATACTGACTACCATAAAATCAGAAGTACAGATGGGTTCATGGGTAGGGTTACAGGGCCCTGAGTTTTCATTTTCTCATAGGCAATTTCTGGGCTTTATTAGGCACAACCACTTTGTCTTCCTGAGTCTGGACTTCCAACTCCCCTGAATCCAGGGGCTGGAGAGACAGAAAGATGTTTCAATGGTTAAAAACACCTAACTATCCTCCAGGGGACCCAAGTTTTGTTCTCAGCGTCTATGTCCAGTGCCTCATGACCACCTGGAACTCCAGTTCTCTAGGGAGTATTACCACTAGCCTTTGGCGGCCCCTGTCCATACCTACACAGAGATACACACATATAATTAAATGACATAAATCTTTAGGTTCTGATCCAATTAAATCAGGACATTAAGCGCGGTAAGGTTCCTCTGCCAGATAGGCAGTCTAACTTGGTGAGGACGTTACTATGTTACCAGGTCTGTGTCACAATGGCTTGTGACTTTTTGAGAAGAATCCTAAGGACACAAACCACTGAAGCATTCAAGAGTCACAAACGTCACAGCAGGAGACTATACAGAACATGAAAGTGTTCAAAGGAATGAAGAGCTCAGACGTAGACTTCTGGACCACATTAGCACCCAAAACAAATATTGTCCTGTAGACTTTATTAATAAAGCCATCACCTCGGGGTTGGAGGTCTGCTCTTTATTTATTCATCTGAAGAGGACACAGACTGCTTCCGAATAGGTAATAGAAACCCTCTCCAGGGAGGGCTCTGCCCCCTGCCCTCAGCTGCACGAGAGGTGAGGAGAAACACGGGCTGAATTTGAGCCGGAACAAACTCTAGCACAGAAACAACCTCTCAAAATTACATTACTTAATGTGAGGAGACGGGAACAAACTGGGCACAGTGCCACACATCTGGAGTCCTAGCACTCGGCTGGCTTGGCTAGGAGCAGCTGGAGTTTGAAGCCAGCCTAGGTAACAGAGCAAGACTTGGTCTCAGAGACACAAAGCAAAATAAGAAGTGGGGAACTACCTCTTAATTTTAGCATTTGACAGCATATAGCCACTATTCCTACATAATCCATACTTTCATCCATAGCCCATGCATGCTCAAGTACACGCATAAGCATGTGTGCACACACATTCAATTGTGTCCCTCTTGAAGGCACATAATACCCTGCAAAATTTTTGTACATCAAATTCTATTACCTTCACACACACACAAACACACGGGCAGGAAACAAACATCCATTTGCCTTACAGGAAACCACTGTTCTCTTCTTCACTATCATGGTCGGCCTGAATATCATGGAGTAGATAGGAACTAGTGGGCTAATGTATCCTTGATCTCTACAGGTAGCAACAGGCCCCCGCTTGCCAGGGTCTCCACAAAGGGGACACCTGTAAGGGTTGTCAGCGGGTGACAAAACAGCAGCCCGTGAGGTACTCTATTGTAAGCGACAGAACTCCAGCATCCCACGCTCAGGCATTCTGGAATGGACAATGGGTAGGCTGTGTTCTGAAAGAAAACCACAGTTCTCCCCTCATCTCCCCCAGCTGACAACATCCAGGATTCAGAACATTCAGAGTTCATAAAAGATCTATTTTTGAGACTCCCAAGATAAGATATTTAGGTCAAAAAAAGATGGGAGTGAGGACAGCGAACTTCACAGCAGCCTCTGGCTCGTTCCTCCCTAATTTGTTTACTTCTTATCTGTACCTAGCCTTATTTTGAGAAGAAATTTGCTATTGAATAGGGGAAATTTGACACAGAACAGACAGTGTTGCTATTCAGAATGTTCCCAAGCCATCATCTGCCTTTGCAACTTTAATGGGACTGACTCTGCAGCACATTTCCCATCCCACAGCCCTCTGCAGATAAGAAACGACTGATGTGGACCCCACAGCACTCTGCAGACCCCACTGCACACTGCAGACCCCACAGCACTCTGCAGCCCCCCCGGCACTCTGCAGACCCCACAGCACACTGCAGACCCCACAGCACTCTGCAGACCCCACAGCACTCTGCTCTGCAGACCCCACTGCACACTGCAGCCTCCACAGCACTCTGCAGACCTCACTGCACACTGTAGACCCCACTGCACACTGCAGACCCCACAGCACTCTGCAGACCCCACAGCACTCTGCAGACCCCACTGCACACTAAATACCCCACTGCACACTGCAGACCCCACAGCACACTGAAGACCCTACAACAAGCTTCATACCACACTACAGAGCCCATTCTCCCAATGCAGGATACCCATAACGGGTCAAACCAGCCTGAGACCTTCTTGTGCAATTGCTGAGGTCTTTGTGGTAAATGTAATACAGTCCAGGGTCTCCTTTCTGCCAATTCTTGGTTCCTATCCGCAATCCACTGGAAATAGCCATCAAACCCTCCTTTAAAAACTGCACCTTCCAGTCTCTGTCTCAGGGCTGCTTTCCAGGTGATCCACATTCACACTACAGGTGGATCCAAAAGAATGATGGTTTGGGGATGGTGATGGCTGTCAGACAATGCATCCAACTAAAGGCGTTCAGTGAAGGGCTCTTTCCTTTCAGCTATCCCAGTGGGTTTTGGTTTTTGTTGCTGTTGTTTTTGTTTGTTTGTGTTTTCAGCAAATCTACTACTAAACTCTCAAGTATCTAGATGCTTGCCCTAGCTTGGGTTTCAATTATTGTAATAAAACCCATGACCAAAAAGCAAGTCAGGGAGGAAAGGGTTTATTTGGCTAACACTTCCATACCACTGTTAAATATTGAAGGAAGTCAGGACAGGAACTCACAAACAGGGCAGAAAATTGGTGGCAGGAGCTGATGAAGAAGCCATGGAGGGATGCTGCTTCTCGGCCTGTTCCGCATGGCTTGCTCTTGCCTCTGTCTCCATAGTGCTGAAATTAAAGGAATATGCCACCACCACCCGGCACAGCCTGCTTTCTAACAAAGTCCAGGAGTACAAGCCTAGGGGTGGGTCCACAATGGGCTAGACCTCCCCCTCCAATCACTAACTAAGAAAATGCCCTACAGGCCAGCACACAGCCAGATTTTATGGAAGTATTTTCTCAGTTGAGGTTCCCTCCTCTTAGATGACACTTGTGTCAAGTTGACATAAAACTAGCCAGCACAGATTACCACATTCATTTTTTGGAAAATTAATCCTCAGTAACTTATGAACATCATCTATTCTATTAGTAAGGTTTTGCACTGAGGCTTTTATTTGGCTTATTGAGTTATTCACTTCCAACATCATTTCAGTTTGTCCTTCTTTAGCAATTCTCCTTATTGGATTCTATTTTCATATGTGGGATTGACTTCCTTATTTCGTTCAACTCTTTGTTTTTGTTCTCTTGTAGTACATTCATATCTTCTTGAGTTGTTTAGATAGAGTTGCAGTCTTTCTTTTGAACTCTTTGTCTGGAAGTTCTTTCAGGTCTTTCTCATTGCAGGCCATCACTGGAGGACTGGTACTTTTTGAAGGAGACATGTTGTCTTGTTACAAGCTAATTAATAATAGAACGTTTTTCACAATGGGAGTTTGAACAGAGTTACCCACATGGTTGGACATGGGTTATTAAATGAAAATCTCAATGCCAGGTAGAGTTTACCTCCCTGTGGGCTCTTGCTCAGGGAGGCCCCAGAGGCGCTCAAAACAACACATTCTTATTTCAGGACATAAAGAAATAAAACTGAAGCTGGGAAAAAAAAAAACTCTCATTGCTGGCTAGTATCATGGCTTTCTGGGAAAGAAAAAGCATCAGTAGTTTCACCCAGCACTGGTCCCTACATGCCACAATACTGACATGCTAGACAAGATGTGCCCACAGTACAATAGTGAAATGGGCTAAGAGAGGGCTTCCTGTTTGTCTCAATGTATCAGGTACACATTGATAAGGTGCAATATGAAATAGATTAGCTGGGGCTGTTCAAACTGCAGCAAAGGGCAAAGTCCTTGAGAAATAGTAGTTATGATGAAGTTCTTGCCGTTTGAATGATCCAGTGATCCCCCAGACTCTCAGTGCAGGAGGAATGGGTCCTTTGGTCTATAGTTGGCTCTCCCTCATGGTGACCTGTGCAATCTATGATCAAATTAGACCAGACTGGTTTGTTTTCTCAGATATCTTATTATATCAGATATTATATCAGATATCTCATATCAGAGAGAGAGAGAGAATGCAATTTCCTTCAGACATTAGACAAGTCAACGATCAAAAGAAAAAAATACTTGGTCAAAGAAGACTAAACAAACATTTTAAGCACTGTGGTGGAACAGGCACTGAACTAGGTGCCTTAGCGGAGCTAGAACATGATGAATCTCCCCAACAATCTTACAAGATGGCTGTTGAATACTTCCCAAATACATACAGGGAAATCAAGGCATGGAAATGTTAAGCATCTTTCCCATGGCCAAAGAGTTAGCACAGCCAGAGCTCAGGCCAACAGTTTATCTCCAGGGCCTGGGCCCATAATCTCATCATCTTATTGCACTGTTCCTAAGTCAGAGCAGCATGATATTATGTGCTACCTTGACATCAGGTGAAATCCTCACATGGTCAAAGAGCAAGTTCCTGTCCCCATTCCTAGAGAGGACGCATAGCCAAACAACCTTCTTCATTGTGATCATGACGCTCAGTTCCTGCTTCATCCAGAGTAACCCAGCCTAGTTCCCTGCCAATTCAGATTAGTTCCGCAATCTAATCACTTTCTTCAGTAGAAACCAAGGGCCACCCCACCATCTAAATCCTACAAAGCCTACTGCCCACAGCCCTGGGGTTTCTACTCTATTCCTAGGCGTAGCAGCTGTGAAACTCTGTGCCACATGGTCCTCTTGCCCAGATGTGTGAATGGCTGTGACTTGAAAACTGTTCTCACACATCTGTCCAGACACAGGCATCATGTGTACAGACGTCCCTCATAATCCTAGCTCCTCTCAGCAGCAGGGAAGAAAAAGAGAGTCAAGAAGCCAATCCGGATATGAGAAACAGAGAGGGCAGTGAGGAACCATGATGGGATGTGGGACAATAAAGAAGGTGAAAACAGAAAAGGCCAAAATAATGACAGGGTTGAAAACTCTTTGGGGGGGGACATTTATTAGTGGGAGGGAGGACACGCTTCTAAGTGGGAGGGGGGACACGTTCCTAAGTAGGAACATTAGCTCCATCAACGTGGTGAAGCTCGGATAAAGAAAAACATTCAAATGAGGCAGGAACGAGTAATTGACGATCATAACTGTGATTATAAGGCATAATTACAATTAGCTGCACAGGAGTGTTAATCATGAAAATAATTACATGTCAGCTTTCCTCCTAAAGAAGGGAGAATGTAATTAAGTGGTCCAAAGGGGGCAAAGAAAACACATCTCTGAGTGATGCAGGTAAGGGCGGAGGGCCAGAGTTTGAGCAGCTAGAACTCGCTTTGTGCTTTAAAGGAATCAACCAACTTCTTCCATGGGAAAAGATGGAGGACGGGAGGGAAGAAAAGAAGGAGGGAAAGACTGGGGAGAAGGGGGATGAACTGGCTTGAGATTTGTTTTCCAAATCCAAACCTCGCAATAGGAGAACTAGATTCGTTGTTCCCATTACTAGTAACCAGTCCCATGACATTCGCTACTTAAGCTTTTCTCTAAGCCTCTCTTTCCTCAGTTAGGCAAGGATCACCTATTCCTAAGTTTTTCTTAGAAAAACAAAAATCATAAAGCTAGTGAGTCGCTTACATCATGCTTTCAATGCAGTATGGTGATAAAAGTCTGATTTTGTGAAGTTTGCAGGGAAAGAGGGGGATGGATAAGAGTCCTGAACTCCCAGAGTGCATTGCTTTCCATCCTGCAGCCCATACAAATTCAGAAGAACTGCCCACTCCCCATCCCCTCTCATGGTGGATGGGGTCCTTTGCTGGCCTCCTGTCTTTCCATTGTAGAGGAAATCAGGATTCCTGCCCTTAGATAGTGCCTACAGTTGAACCAGCAATGCCTGTGTCTGGACAGACGGGACACAGTTTTTTCGAAGGCAGAGTGATACAGCTCTAGAGAGGAAGGCACTGCCATGCAGGGCTATAGTTCTACTGTGGGTTAGAAGTTTCTTGTCTTTTCCAGAAGGTGCCGAGCTCAAATTTTTGAAGGCTCATGATAGAACTTGGTTTAGATGTAGGTTCATTTACTGAGTTCATTGGCACTGTGAGCTGCAGCAAATCAGCTAACGGAAGCAATAGAAGCTTGGCATGGTGGCACACCACTGTAATCCTAGCACTGAGGAAGCTGAGGCCACAGGGTCAGCAAGTTCAAGATCAGCCTTGGCAATATACTGAGAGTCTCTTTAAAAAACAAAAGCAAAAAATTAAAAAAAATCCAACTATAGTAGCTCAGGTCTCTAATCTTAGTATGTAGGAGGTTCAGTGTCTTAGGTGGTGTTCTATAGCTGTGAAGAGACACCATGACCATGACAACTCTTATAAATGAAAATATTTAGTGAAGACTGACTTATAGTTCAGAGACTTAGTTTTTGTCATCATGATGGGGAGCATGGTAGACATGGTGCTGGAGAAGTAACTGAGAGTTCTATATCCTAATCTCCAGGAAGGGAACAACTCTGGGCTTGAAACAGACTTTTTGAAACCTCAAAATGCACTCCTAGGTGGTGTAAGAGGTCCTTCTGTATTTGTGTTGCTTTCATTGGTTGAATAAAGAAACTGCCTTGGCCTTTTGATAGGGCAGAACTCAGGCAGGCAGGATAGACAGAACAGAATTCTGGGAGGAAGAAAGCAGAGACTGGCAGGCGCATGGTTCTCCTGCCTGAGACAGATGCTGGTTAGACTCATGCCGGTAAGCCACAGTCAAGTGGCAATACACATTAATGGAGATGGGTTAAACTAATATGTAAGAGTTAGTCAATAAGAGGCTAGAGATAATGGGCCAGGCAGTAACTTAATTAATACAATTTCTGTGTGGTTATTTCAGGTGTAAGCTAGTGGGGCGGCTGGAACGAAAAGTAGGTCCGCTCCCTCCACCAACACCTAGGGACACACTTTCTCCAACAAAGCCACACCTCCTAATCCTTCCAAGTAGTGCCGCTCCCTGGTTACCAAGTGTTCAAACCTATGAACCTATGGGAGCCATTCTCATTTAGACCACCACACTGAGACAACAAAATTGCAATGAATTGGAGACCAGCCTGGGCTGTAGAGTGAGAGTCCATTTCTTTGTGGTTTGTTTATATTAATCTCAGTAGCTACAAAGATTTCATGTACAAGAATGAAATCACACATTGTCCCAAGGTCACACCCTAGACTGGCAGACCTCATCATTCCTTGCACCTAGAATGCCCTTCTTCCTTGCAATACAGTCCCCCACCCTAACCAAAGACTTCAACCTTCACTCCCAGTGCCATCCCTCAAAACCACCAACAATAACAATGACTAAATGCAGCAAGGTTAAGCAATAATAGCCTTTTGCTTAAGTCCTGTTAACAAGACTGTTAACCAGTGTTGCTGGCTTTAAGCCAGCAGTAGCTGTTAAGGCTCTTTCTACTGTGTGACATGTTCCAACCCTTCCTTTGGGTGGTGGCTTCATCTCTCCTCTGCCCTGCCCCTTGAGCAGCAGCAGCCTTGCAGCAAGGTCAGCAGAGGGGCCACAAATCATCCATCAGCCAGACAGGTCTCCTCTGCCACATCTAAAGCTCCCAGGGGCAAGTAATGATCAAGCATAGAAGTGTCCTCCTCTGGGAGCCAGGGTGACAAGGTGCTGAAATTTATCTCATGTGAAATGAGCTGGGTTCTTTGAATAGGGCAGAGGATGTCATTCATTAATTCTCACAGATGGCTCCGGGCTCTTTCAGGTTCATCCTGCACCCACATAACTGACGCAAAATGCCCATCCCCGCTTCCTTTACACATGTTAACAGCATGTAGGGAACTCAGCTTGGAAGCCCCCTGCCTACTGTTGCTCCAACAAGGCAGGAGAGCATCCTTCGCCCATAGAGAATGCAGGGACCACTTAACCTTCTAGTATTTTGTCGTTGATATAGGAGTTCTTTTTGTAACATCAGTCCCATCCAACTCCCGCCATCTTTTGAAAATATCATTCCGTTTGATATCAAAAGCACAATCCGTAAAATAAAAAGTCTTATCAATTAAACATTTTTAAAGTTGGAAAGTTTTACCCCAAGAGAAGAAACTAGTAGGAAGATGGCAAAAAAAAAAAAAACCCAGCCAAAATAGCTTAAAATTGTTTCAAATAACATATTCTGAGAAGGCCTTATGAGTAAAATCTACAAAGAACCCTCAAAAGTAAAAAACGTGCAAAATCTAACTCTCAAATAGGTCAAATATATGAACAGAACACTTCACTGCAGAGAAGACACAAATAGCAAATTAACACAGGTGAACCCTTGGGCAAGCTTCAGACATCACAGAGATGCAAATGACCTCTGCACACCTACACAAAAGGCCATGGCAACAGTGGAGACAGCCGCAAGTCAGACAAACTCAGAAAACTGCATGGTGCACAGCGCTAAGGGAACATGAGAACTACAGCCACTCAGGAAAATAGTTTGGTAGCGTCATTGTGGATGAATCACGCACTTATTGTAGGACACAATATTGCAAAGTTACCCCAGCCTGTGCACAAGAACACATAACCTGTACTGCGTGTTCATGTGCACACATGTACAAACACACATGCACACACATACACATTCACACATACATGTACACATATATATATATACATCCATATATATGCACTCACGCATACATACACATCCTCTCATACACACATACATACACACACACACACATACACATTCACATACACATACATGAATGTTTGTAGCAACCTTAGTAACAGAACCTGGCGAATGCCCTTCATCACATGACTAAACAGTGTCATAGCCATGTCATGGAACACTGCCTACATGAAAAGAGATGGAACTACAGACATATACAACAGGTCAATGCATTTGCAGGGCACTGTGATAAGTGGGCTAGGGGAGAGAAGAAAAAAAAACTAAAGATCTATGACCGCATTTTTAGAATACTCTTTAAATAACAATATTAAAGAGAAATCAAGGTTGTCAAAGGCTATAGATGAGGAGTAAGGAAGAGGCTTCTGGTAATGAAAAATTCTATGTTTTGGTTTTAGGAATTGTGGGAATTGTTTGGGGTTGTTTGTTTGTCTGGTTAGTTGGTTGATTTTTGGTTTTTTGGGACAAGGTTTCACTCTGTAGCTTTGGCTAGTAGTCACTATATAAGCCAGACTGGCCTCAAACTCAAAGCATTCCTCTTGCCTCAACGTCTTGCATTCTGGATTACAGACCTGAGCTGCCATGCCCACTCTCAGAGTCCCTATCCAGACTGTGCTGTTCATCACACAAATCCACATGGGATGAGCTGCATCGAACTGTACACACAAATCGTTCATGAAAAGCAATGCCTAAGCTATGTGACTGCACCCACAGCAGCTTCCTGGTTCGGACATCCCAAAATAGCTCTACAAGGTGTCACCGTTAAGGGAAACGGCCTTCCCTGTGGTTTTAACTATCTCTTCCTTTTCTTTATTACAACTTATTATAATGATAGTGACTTAGCAGACACCAAATCCTTAAAGACTGTAAGTTCTTGGGATTGAGTGTGTGACTCAGTGGTACAGAACTCAGTTCCCTCCACGGGCAAAACGGAAAGAAGAATATAAGTCTCAAAATCGTATTTTAAAAGGACAATTTCATTTCAATCACCCTTGTTTCTTATTAAGAGGGGACTACAGTTTGGATCCTACCACTTCCCCTGAGAACCTAGTTCTGCCAGTTCTTTGTCTCTTTGCAAGACCCACGGCAGAAGGGCTGCGGAGCGGGCCACACTCTTGATATCAGTTGCTATACTTCCCGCGATATCTGGAGAATAAGTAGCCTTGTCCTGCACGAAGACATGAAAAGATTCTCTTCACTTAGTCACAGTTAATACAGCCATGGCTTGCATCAATATAAACTCTGATTTCTTTCCAAAAGAAAGAAGCAGCATTTCTCCCTCACTGACAGGCTGTCAGGGAAAAGAAGCAGGGAAATCATAAACACGGGGTGACTCAGACAAGGCTGGCAAACCCAGTTCTACCACACACCATATTCGTTGCTGGGAACTGTGCCTTGATCTCATCCTTTTTAAAAGAGACTTGCTCTCCCCAGTCCATCCTGCGTGTGCTGATGGCGTGGAGTTGTAAAGAAGCGCCACACACGCTCCGAGAATGCTGCTTCCACACAAGACAACAAAGCTGACTGCGGCAGAAAGGAAAATGCTCGTGTGGAGAACAATGACCACATCTAGTAGAATCCTCATCTGCGGACCAAGTCCACACTCTGCCACTGTGATCCCCATTAGCCACAGAGGTTTTCCATTTTCCAGCTGGCTCTCTGTCTTCTTCTTCTTAAAATCTTACTCTTGGCTGAACCTCTGTCCTCTGGATAAAAATGGATACTGCATTAGCTGGGTTTTATATTTTAGTTTTTGGCTTTTTTATTTTGTTTTTCACTGTGACAGAATACCTGGCAGAAACGAGTTAAGAGGAGGAAGGGTGGGTTTGGGCTCATGAATTCAGAGAGTTTGGTAAATATTTGCTTGGTCGCCTGTGCTTCAACAGACAGACCTTGGCCACAGGAGAACATGACAGAGCTTTCCCGTTTGTCACACATAAGAAGCAAACATAAAGAGACAGGGATGGGTGAGTGACGAAATGCCTCTAAGGACCTGTCCCCCATGACCTACTTCCTCCAATGAGACTCATCTCCTAAAGCTTCCAGAACCTCCCAAAAATTGCACCACACTGCCTGAAGAACCAGCATGCACCCCAAGAGCTCGTGAGGCATGTTGCACACCCAAACTTAACAAGTGATGGGACAAGTGGAACCTAGAGCAGTGTGTGAAATCAAAGAGGGAAACCGAGTCCATGACTCAAGTCCTATTTCCTCAGGTCCTTCTCTGTGTGCTGGGGCAGGTTGTTGCACCTCCTCATGGTTTTCACTATCTGAAATGAGAGGGCTAGACTACAACAGAGTTGTTTCTTTTCTGTAAGGAGCCTGAGGACGAATGGACTTTGCAAACTCCAGCATCTTCTGGACTCTATCATGGAACAGGAAAGCGGCTATAAACAACAGTCTATCCTAATAAAACTTTATTTATAAAAAAACAGTCAGCAAGCTGAGTATAGTCAGCCTGCTTTAGTCTGAGAACTCCTGAACTAGATCAGTAGTTTCCAGTGATTTCTTAACGAGAAGCTCCTTTATTACACATCCCCTTATGAATGTCATACTTCAAAAACATGTTTATCAACCCTACAGCATTGAGTGTGAATTGAATTAGTGCTCTGCTTTAATTATAAATAAACTACACAATATATGTTTCTACAATGAGCTCTGATTGGCAGACTTTTATATAAAGGCTCTGATTATATGTATATAATAGGCTCTGATTGGCAGACTCATATGTGTATGTGTGCACACGCATACAGCTCAACAATTCTGATTGGCAGATTTTTATAAAATAACCAGTGTTAACATACTAGGCTAATATATTTCCAACCAGAATAATAAAGCCTGACATTTTAGTTTAATAACTTACCTTACCATGAAAAAAATGTAGGCATGGCTTCTCAAAACACAGAAAAGTATGCACAGTCTCCCAACAAAAATGTCAAGATACCCTACAGGTCTGAGGTGTGCTCTGTCCTGTCTTGTAGAAGGTCAAAGTTGTTGGGAGCAGTGAGACCCCAGATCCTGAATTTCTCGTAATCCCCTGATCTGAGTGCCTACAATTGCTCTGAGACCTTCAGGAGTTCCTGATGGCAGGAGAGTGGTTTCTGGTGGGTTTGGCTGGGGCGTGGCTATCTCTATATAATCTGCCCCTGAACACAATAAAGGGGCATTCTTGGGGAATTCAAGGATGACCCATGTCGCTGTCTCTCTGTGTGTGTCTGTATTTCAACCTCCAGCCCCCTTGTGCGAAGCTCGGTAACTGGGTAATAGTGCACAGAGCACAGACACGGGGGCACGGTGCGAAGCACAAAGTGGTCCATGATTGGTTAGATGATATGACACAGGTCTCCTCTCCTTTATGAGCTTCTACTTTACATCATGCAGAAACGATTGGTTGATGTCTATAGACCTACTATGTCCTGTCATCTTCTGATCCCGAGGCCCAATTCCTTCAAATGTGTTCGCTCTCCTGGTTAACAGGTAGTGTAAATACTATCAGAATACATGTCTCCCTTTAAGAACACTTCAGCATTGAGACTTGTGACTTGCTAGGGATGTTTTGGCTCAAATGCATCTTATTTGAATCCCTTCAATTATCACACACACACACACACAAAAAAAAAAATCTGTCCAGTCCCCCTGGGACTTCAGACCCAAAGCACTTCCTTATCATTCCCCTAAGTGAACTCAAATTTAAATTCAGTCAGAAAGTACGCTTGCTTTTGTGAGGGTGCAGGCTTCAGTGTGGGGAGTGTGATAAAAAAAAAAACTATTAAGTTCAACACAGACAAACAAAAAACTACACTCTTCTGTCTCTTGCCCTTTCATCTCTCTTCCCATCCTCCTGATTAGGAATAGCCTAAGACACCACTGGGTTTCATAATCAAGGAAGGATGGGTAGGAATGCCAGGAACAAAAAAATCATAGTAATAAAGGAATGTCTAGAGCTGCCAACGTCTTTTCCTCACAAGGAACCTGGCCTGGGTGTGTTGCAGACGCTGAATGACAGGCAGACAGCACAACCCTAGAGATGAGACATGGGCTGCAGTGAGGAAGCTGTTCAAGCATGCTTGGTTCTTAATACGACAAGAGTTTCAGAAAGATACGGCTGTATATCAAAGAGCGCTCTTCATCCACGCCCCCCGTCTTCTCAACCTGTTGACCATAAGGCATGGTGCATGCCTTATCTCATCTGTTTAGTGGCCTCGTTCCTTATGA